>NC_073245.2:62734500-63369000 GCF_029281585.2 Gorilla gorilla gorilla
CGGCATTAAAAAAAATAACAAAAACTGGGCCAGGCACGATGGCTCACGTCTGTAATCTCAGCACTTTGGGAGGCCAAGGTGGGAGGATTGCTTGAGCCCAGGAGTTCAAGACCAGCCTGGACAATATAACGAGACCTCATCTCTATTAAAAACAAATAAATAAATAAAACCTACTATTTGGCACCTTTAACTTAAGTCCTCCAGGGAGCTGGTTTCCAAAGCTGGCTGACTATCAGCAGCATATGGGGAGTCTTTTCAAAATAGATTCCTGGATCTTGGCCAGTTCATTTGAAAAGCAGGATATTGGAAATCTGCAATTTTAAAAACACTCCCCTTCCTACCAGCTGTGTGACTTTGGGCAAGTCATTTAATTTCCGAGTGCTGCCATTGCCTCATCAGTGAAATGGGGACAATAATCGTACCTACCACATAGGTCTGTTGTGGGCGTGAATTTATTTCATATGTACAAAGCACTGAGCATAGTGCCTGGAACAGAGCAAGATCTCTGTGTGTGAGTTATCATTATGTCTGTTGGTGGGAGTATAGATTAATGCAAACTGGCCTGGTGCGATGGCTCACACCTGTAATCCCAGCACTTTAGGAGGCCGAGGTGGGAGGATAACTTCAGCCCAGGAGTTCGAGACCAGCCTGGGCAACATAGCTAGACCTCGTCTCTACAAAAAATTAAAAAAAAAAAAAAAAAAAAGCCAGATGTGGTGGTGCATGTGTGTGGGCCCAGCTCCTTGGGAGCCTGAAGTGGGAGGATCACTTGAGTCTAGGAGGTCAAGGCTAAAGTGAGCTGTGATTGTGCCACTGCACTCCAGCCTGGGTGACAGGGTGAAACCCTGTCTCAAACAACGTAAAACAAACAAAAAAAATGATGCAAACTTTCTGGAGGACAGTTTGTGCTATCTACCAAAGTATTAAATATGTACCCAGCAACATGGTAGCTCATCCAGGGCACAAGAATGATCATTACAGCTTACATTTATTCAACAAGTATTTATTGAGCACCTACTACAGTACTTTAGTCAGAATAAAATAGGCTATACTGCAGGGACAAAGCCAGCGTTGCAGTGACTTAATACAGCAAAGGTTCATTTCTTGCTTTCGCATTATGATACAAATTGAGTACTTTTCTCCATCTGGAACAGGCTGATGCAGGTGAATCCCAAAATCAGGGCTCAGCCTGGGAGGGTTCTTGGCTTCACTCAGGAAAGAATTCAAGAGTGAGCCAACAGTGAAAGAAAGCAAGTTTATTAGAGCAGCAGTGTGCAGCAGAGGGGCTGCTCCGTAGACAGAGCAGGGCTACTCCATAGGCAGAGCAGCCCAGAACAGCAGCAAAGACCACAGCCCAGAGCAGTAGTCCCTGCAGACCAGGGCTACCGATATTTATACCCACTGTTAATTATATGCTAATGAAGGGGCGGGTTGTTCAGAATTTTCTAGAAAAGAGGCAGAGGGTTCCCAGAACTATATAAGGTAACTTCCAGGTCATTGCCATGGCATTTGCAGACTGTCCTGGTGCTGGTGGGAGTGTCTTTATGCTATGAGCAGTGAGGGCAACTAGAGGTCACTTTTGTCACCATCTGCTTGTTTCAGCAAGTTTCTTTACTGCATCCTGTTTTGATCAGCAGGGCTGTGATTTGTGCTTGGAAAATAAGTCCTACTGATCTCCTACCTCACCTTCTTTATCTGGAACAGGAAGTCTTAGAGATGAACACTGTAGGCAAAGAGAGAGCTAGAAGGTAACATGGAATTTTTTAACGGCCAGACCTGGAAGTAGCTTCCATCACTTTTGCATATCCCGTTGGGCATAAATGAGCCATGTACTTTCAACCTTACTGCAAGGAAGGCTGGGAAAGGTAGAGGAGCATGTAGATATTGAGTGAGGGGTGTCTTTGTGACTTCTACTATGTTCAAAGGACAGTGCTAGGAGCTGGGGCAGTCATGGGGGAGCAAGACCAACAAGGTTCCTGCCCTCATAGGTACTCCCTTCTAATGAGGGAGATAGACAATAAACCTCTGCTCTAAACATGACCCCAGATATATGTCATTTTGCACTTGAGCAAGAATATCTGACGGATACATTTTCAGAATCTGTGGCTGCTGCGTCAAAGGGTATATATATTTGTCATTTCAACAGATATGGTCAAATTGTCCTCCATAGGACTGTGCCAATTTCCACCTCCACCATCAAGGTACAAAAGCGCTTTTTTTTGCCTGCAGGCTTGCCAACACAGTGTGTTATCAGACTTTTGGATTTTTGCCAATCTGATAGGCGAGAAATGATCTCTGTGTACTTTTAATTTGCATTTTTCTTATTATAAAGGAAGTTGAACATCCTTTCACATGTTTATGAGCTATTTGTATTTCCTTTTCTGTGTACTTGTTTGTACATATCCCTCATCCATTTTCCTCTGAGTCATTGGTTGAGGATATTACTAAATGAAAAAGTGAAGGGACAGAACAGAATGCATAGTAGAATCATTTTTGTAAATGAAAAGTGAAACAATATGTTGGCATGTACATATAAATATACTCGCATAGGCATAAAAATTTTCTAGAAGCAGCCAGGCGCGGTGGCTCACGCCTGTAATCCCAGCACTTTGGGAAGCCAAGGTGGGTGGATCACTTGAAGCCAGGAGTTCAAGACCAGCCTGGCCAACATGGTGAAACCCTGTTCCTACTAAAAATACAAAATTAGCTGGGCATGGTGGTGTGCACCTGTAATCCCAGCTACTCAGGAGGCTGAGTCAGGAGAATCACTTGAGCCCAGGAGGCGGAGGTTGCAGTGAGCTGAGATTGCGCCATTGCACTCCAGCGTGGGTAACAAGAGCAAAACTCCACCTCAAAAAAAAAAAAAAAAAAAAAGAAGGTGTAAACAACTACAGATGTCCACCATGAACACCTCCTGTGTGCAAGGCACTGTGGAAGCTGCTGGGAATACAATGGTGAACAAGATGCGTGTGGTCCCTGCCCTCAAGGAGCTAACATCTTAGAGGGTGAGAGAAGAAGGGCAAATTAACAAATGTTTTAGGTCAGGCGCGGTAGCTCACACCTGTAATCCGAGCACTTTGGGAGGCCAAGGTGGGTGGATTGCTTGAGCCCAGGAGTTCGAGAATAGCCTGGCAAAATGGCAAAACCCCATCTCTACAAAAAATACAAAAATTGGCCAGGCATGGTGATGCATGCCTATAGTCCCAGGTACTGGGGAGGCTGAGATGGGAGAATCACTTGAGCCCAAGAAGTTGAGGCTGCAGTGAGCCATGATCATGCCACTGCACTCCAGCCTGGGCATCAGAGCGAGACCCTGTCTCAAAAGAAAAGAAAAGAAAAGAAAAGAAAAGACCAACAACTCAGTGGGAAAATGGTCAAAAAAAGATCAAAAAGAGGAAAAAGCAAATGGCTCTTAAGCATACCAAAAGATGCTCAGTTTTGGCCAGGCACAGCGGCTCACGCCTGTAATCCCAGCACTTTGGGAGGCCGAGGAGGGCGGGTCACCCGAGGTTGGGAGTTCAAGACCAGCCTGACCAACATAGAGAAGCCCTGTCTCTACTAAAAATACAAAATTAGCCAGGTGTAGTGGTGCATGCTTGTAATCCCAGCTACTCGGGAGGCTGAGGCAGGAGAGTTGCTTGAACCCGGGAGGCGGAGGTTCCGGTGAACCAAGGTCACACCATTGCACTCCTGCCTGGGCAACAAGCGTGAAACTCCGACTAAAAAAAAAAAAAGCTCAATTTCATGTATAAAAAGAGAAATGAGATACCATTTCCCACCACCACCCCGCCCCCACCATTGCACTGGTTTAACCAAAGTCTCAAATTGACAATCCACTGTGTTGGTAAGGGTGTCAGAAAATGACCACACGCAAACTGATGCGATTCCACATGAAGAGGACTTTGGCATTATTCATTAAGTTTAAAATGACCATAGCTGTTACCAAGGCAATTCTGCTTTTAGGAGTTCATCCTACAGATTTATTCACACACAGCATGGACGCATAACATTTTAAGGGAGTGGGGAGGAACAGAATATATATTCACATTTGCTTGTACATGCATAAACCATCTTAGAAAGATATGCAATGGACTGATAACTGATCGTGGGAAGGAACAGCATATGCAAAAGGCCCCAAGCTGAAAAAGAGGTTGGTGTATTTCAGGAACTAAGAGTGTGCCTGGGAAGGATGACATGTGACAAGTGGTGGCCTGAGGCTGCTGAGCCTTGTAGATCACCACTTAGGAGTCTGGTCTTGAGTCCAAATGCAGTGGGAAGACATTAAAAAGAAGATGATCTGATTTCCATTTTAAAAGCATCTTGCTGCCATTTGGAGAAACTACTGGAGGAAGGCAAGACGCAAGTCAGGAGACTGATTAGCAGGCTGGACAGTTCCCTGAGGGAGGGACAGGGAGTGGGTGGCTGCACCTGAGAGGTGGCAGTGGTGACAACGAGCAGGCAGATTGAAGACAGTTTGAAATTGCAATGGATGAGTTGGATGTGGCCCAGGAGGGGTAACAGAGCAGACTCAAGGAAGACTCAAGGCCGAATTCTGGCTTACGTGGCCACATGGGTGGTGATGGAGGCTACTGGGCTGGGAAGGCTAGAGAAAGGGGCCCAGATTTCGCTTGGGTACCCCAGGGCGGGGTGTGTTAAGGTTGAGAAGTCAATAAACATCTGAGTGGCAACTTCCCCCTCTCTCTCCACTTCCCCAACCCCGCCTAGGGTCATGGTGAGGGTGGGGAGTGGGAAAAGGGCAGGGCATAAAAACAAAAAATAAAACGCCGGGCACGATGGCTCACACCTGTAATCCCAGCACTTTGGGAGGCTGAGGTGGGCAGATCACTTGAGGCCAGGAGTTTGAGACCAGCCTGGCCAATGTGATGAAACTGTCTCTAGTAAAAATACAAAAATTAGCTGGGCATGGTGGTGTATGCCTGTAATCCCAGCTACTAGGGAGGCTGAGGCAGAAGAATTGCTTGAACCCGGGAGACAGACGCTGCAGTGAGCCGAGATCGTGCCACTGCACTCCAGCCTGGGCAACAGAGCAAGACTCTGTCTCAAAAATAAAATAAAATAAAATAAAATAAAATAATGTTCATAGCAGCTTTATTCATAATCACTCAAAACTGGAAGGGGCCCAAGTGTTCCACAGCAGAATGGATAAATGTTTACTATCCACAGCAGAATGGATAAATGGATAAATGTTTACTATATATATATATGTATGTGTATATATGTATGTATGCATGTATACATATACATATATGTATGTATGTATACATACAAATATATTACAAATACACAAATATATTATTTAATCTATAATCTGGGAAGTCTACTAAAATAGTCTAAATATATTATTAGTATACATTATTTTAGTGTGCATATGTATATATATACACACATATATTAAAAGAATGAAAATGAACAAACTACCGATACAGCCCACACAAATGAATCTCACAGACATTCTGTTGCGCAACAGAAGCCAGACACCAAGGAGCACATGTTGTCTAATGCCATTTATTCATTTTATTTATTTATTTATTGAGATGAAGTCTTGCTCTGTTGCCCAGGCTGGAGTGCAGTGGCGCGATCTCGGCTCACTGCAACCTCTGCCTCCCAGGTTCAAGCAATTCTCCTGCCTCAGCCTCCCAAGTAGCTGGGGCTACAGGCACATGCCACCACGCCCAGCTAATTTTTTGTATTTTTAGTAGAGACGGGGTTTCACTGTGTTGGCCAGGATGGTCTCGATCTCCTGACCTCGTGATCCACCCACCTCAGCTTCCCAAAGTGCTGGGATTACAGGCGTGAGCCACCGTGCTCAGCTGTCTAATGCCATTTATATGGACTTGTAGAATCAGCAAATCTAACTCGTGATGAAAGTAAAAACTGAGAAACCAAGTTTCCTGGAAGCACAAAAGGCAAGGCAAGATCTATTTTGAAGCAAGCTCAGAGTGGCAGCAGATTATGTAGGGGCCACAAGGCAGCCTTTAAGCTGCACCTCGAAAATAGCATCTGTCCCCTGGATATTTTAAGAGTGTCCTCTGCAGGGCATGGCAGGAGCCCGAGGCCTGTTTGGGCATCTCCAAGCGTGCACCTAAAGAATGTATCACCTGGCCAGGCACGGTGGCTCATGCCTATAATCCCAGCACTTTGGGAGGCCAAGGTGGGTGGATCACCTGAGGCCGGGAGTTCAAGACCAGCCTGGCCAACATGGTGAAACCCCGTCTCTACTAAAAATACAAAAATTAGCCAGGCAAGGTGGTGCATGCCTGTAATCCCAGCTGCTGGGGAGGCTGAGGCAGTAGGATCACTTGAACCCAGGAAGCGAAGTTTGCAGTGAGCTGAGATTGCACCAGTCTGGGTGAGAGATAGAGACTCTGTCTAAAAAAAAAAAAAAAAAAAAAAAAGTATCACCCCGCCTCCCTTTGACCCTGAGCACCACCCGGCTCCAAAGCTGTGTCAGCAGCAATATAAATGGTGCAGAGATAAAGGGAGACATTTAATTAGAAGATGATTTGGAAATCATCTTCTAATTTCGGAACCAAGCTGCAAAATATCTTTCACCCTTAATGGCACAAATGGGGAATTTGGACTTTGAACCTTTTCTCTTGTCAGGCCACCAAAAACGTCTTCCTGTATTAATAGAAGGCAAATGTAAGGATTCAGGGCCAGGAGGGCTGTGGGCTGTGAGTCTTAGATTGTCTAGAATCAGAACATTAAGAACATGAGAGCCCTTTCTGGACCTCTTTGTTTATGCGGGGCTTCTGCTGGGGCTTATAATCACCTCATCACTGCTGCTATTTTTGTGGTAATTATTAAGCACTTTAATACGTGCACAGGGCATGTGCAGTCCTTCAATTACACTGCTCCTGCCTCATTGTCGGGAGGCGAGTTGGAATTGTTCTCCTTGTTTTGCACAAAAGAAAGCAAAGGCCTGGGTGAATGAACAAGTTCAGGGTCAAAAATGAGTCAGCACAAGGGAGATGGCAGCAGGTGGGTGGGAACCCGGCAGTCCCTAGTTCCCGCCCAGCTTGAAGTGCTTGCAGGTCTAAATTCAAGGCATGTGCCACATCCTTGAAGAAGTGATCGACGGCCAGGCGTGGTGGCTGATGCGTGTAATCCTAGCACTTTAGGAGGCCGAGGCAGTAGGATTGCTTGAGCCTAGAAGTTCGAAATCAGCCTGGGCAACATAGTGAGACCCTCTCTAAAAAAAATAAAAATAGGCCGCGGATGGTGGCTCACACCTGTAATCCCAGCACTTTGGGAGGCCGAGGCAGGCAGATCACTTGAGGTCAGGAGTTCAAGACTAGCCTGGCCAACATGGCAAAATCCCATCTCTACTAAAAATACAAAAATTAGCTGAGTGTGGTGGTGCATGCCTGTAATCCCAGATACTCGGGAGGCTGAGGCAGGAGAATCGCTTGAACCCGGGAGGCAGAGATTGCAGTGAGCTAAGATTGTGCCACTGCACTCCAGCCTGGGCCACAGAACAAGACTCTGTCTGAAAAAAAGAAAAAAAAAATCACCTAGTTCATACTAAGATGTCATTGTTAATTTTGGAAGGTGTGCTAATAGCATGGTGGTTTCATAAAAAAAAAAAAAGAACAACTTAGTATCAACTACTGGTGAAGTGACAAAAGGCTTACGATGAAATTGACAAAATGAATGTGGATAATTGCTGAAGGTGGATACTGGAGAGTTAGTTATATGACCTATTTTTGTAGATGATGTTTGAAATTTTCCATAGTACATGTTTTGAAATTGTATAGACTAAATGTTGCAAACTTGTATCTTATGGGTAAAATGCTGCTCACAAAAATCCTGTACCTCCTTTAGATGGGTCGTTGGCTCTCAGTGTGCCACAGTCCCCACCCTTCCCTATTATAGCCTGACACTGTTTATCATCACTCTTGGGTCACTGTTTTTGTTTAAGTAGAATTAAAAGGAAACTGAATGAGTTCTCTTGGGGCAAGACTGTTATTTGCCATCCATATGTCCAACCTCTACTTCTTTCTTACTTGTAGAAACTCCTACACTATTGGCAATGCATTTTGAAATAACATTTCCCAGTTTCTCTTGAAGCTAAGAATTGCCCAGTGTTTCTCAGTCAGAGGTGATTTTGTCCTCCAGAGGACACCTGGCAAAGTCTTGGAAGGCAGTTTTGGTTACCACAACAGGGGCAGTGAGGGAGGCAGAGAGTGCTCTACTGACATCTGGTGGGTGGGTAGAGGTCAGGGTACTGCTAGACAGCCCTCCAATCCCCAGGTCTCCCTCCCACAACAAAGAATTATGCAGTCCAAAATGTCAGTAGTGCCCGATTGAATGGCCAATGCATGATAAGTGGAAGTTGATGTTGGGGTTTCCAAGAAAGCCCTTTGGTGTCTTGCCAATCTTCCTAGAATATAAACATGATGGCTGGAGTTTGAGCAGCCATTCTGTGACCTGGAGGAGGGAGGTTCTATGCTAAAGATGGAAGGAAATGGGATCCCTGAAAACATCATAGAATTGCCATATCTGTTCTTTGGAATGCAGATTTTCAGACATGGTTTTATGTGAAAGAAATAAATCTCTAATATGTTTAAGTCACTGAAATCAAGTCTCTGTTACTGTCAGCCAAGTGCAGTTTCTAAATGATTTGTCTCTGTGCCCAGTTCTCTATGCTAATGGAGAAAGGAAAGATAGACTAAGAGGGCCATACGTTTAAAGAAAAAAAAAAAAAGGCCTGGGACATGCTGGCTCTAGCCTATAATCCCAGCACTTTGGGAGGCCGAGGCGGGCGGATCACCTGAGGCTGGGAGTTTGAGACCAGCCTGACCAACATGGAGAAACCCCGTCTCTACTAAAAATGCAAAATTAGCTGGGCATGGTGGCGCATGCCTGTAATCCCAGCTACTCGGGAGGCTGAGGCAGGAGAATCGCTTGAACCAGGACCCGGGAGGCAGAGGTTGCAGTGAGCTGAGATCGCGCCATTGCACTCCAGCCTGGGTGACAAGAGTGAAACTCCGTCTCAAAAAAGAAAAGAAAAAGAAACAAGAAAATACGTTTCTTCATAACAATGAAACAGTTCATTCCCTTTATTTATGTCACTTCTTGATCCCTGTAGGCATTTGAGTTTGCAACTCCTGGACTGGTCCTTAACCAAAAAGATGAGGAAACTGAGGTCCTCGGCAGGTTAATGATGAGTTAGGAGTGAATCCACAACCTGGTCCCTCTCCCCGCATTTCTAAGGTACCAAGGCCTACGCACTGGCGAAGAATATGGTTTCTGCAGCCAGACAGACTTTGGTTCAAACACTGGTACTGACACAGGAAAAGTTCCCTTATCCTCCTCGAAGGGCATGCGATGGGGGTGTGGCTCACTTCCTCAGTGCATTGCTGCTCAAAACCCCTAGGGGGAGCAGGCAGACGGGCAGGTTGTGGGACTCTGGCCACGCAGTGTCTAGGCGTGAATGTTTACAGCTCCTGAGGCCCCAGTGGGCGTGTGTTACAGGGTGCTCTTTTCGTTTAACCGTCCATAGACAGCTTGTGTTAACTCAATTAGACCCCTTGCCTTATCTCAAGGACAGAGGGCTATCTGTATCCTGGGGTTTCTTGCCTTGGTGTACCTGAAGAACTGGATCACACGTGGGCTTGGAGAATGAGCGCAAGGTTTTATTGAGTGGAGGTAGCTCTCAGTAGATGGGGGACCCAGAAGGGGATGGAGTGGGAAGGTGGTTTTCCCCTGGACCTGGGCCGCTGAGTGGCCCAGGCTCTCCTCCAACCACCCCAGCCAAACTCCAAGTTGTTCCACCGGTCAATGGCCTGCCAGCATCTGCCGGTGCCTGATGGTGTGCTCTCATGCCAGTTCCTTCTTCTCCAGGTCTAGTTGCTTGTGTCTTTTTTTTTTTTTTTGAGATTTAGTCTCACTCTGTTACTCAAGCTGAAGTGCACTGGCACGATCTGGGCTCACTGCAACCTCTGCCTCCTGGGTTCAAGTGATTCTAGTGCCTCAGCTGGGACTACAGGCGCCTGCCACCACGCCCGACTAATTTTTTTGTATCTTTTTTTTTTTTTAGTAAAGATGGGGTTTCACCATGTTGGCCAGGCTGGTCTCGAACTCCTGACCTCAAGTGATCTGCCCGCCTTGGCCTCCCAAAGTGCTGGGATTACAGGCGTGAGCCACCGCACCTGGCCGTCGCTTGTGTCTTCTTCCACCAGTGCGTTCTTCTTGGCATCCAGCCACTTGTGTCTCTGCCTGCTAGGGTCTGGGGGTTTCTATAGGCATAGGATGGGGGCGTGGCAAGCCAGGGTGGTCTTGGGAAATGCAACATTCGTGCAGGAAAACAGAAATGCCTGTCCTCACGTAGGTCCGTGGGCACAGGCCCAAGGGTGAAGCCCTACCCAGGGACCACGCCCTTCCCTTCCTAGCACTTCCCTGCCCCCACTCCCGTATCAGTACCACCAATTACTAGCTCCGTGGCTTTATGCAGCTCACTTAGCTTCTCTGTCTCTCAGTTTCTGATGCGTAAAACAAGGATGACAATAAAGGCACCTATTGCCTAGGGCCATTAGGTGGATTCACATCAGTCCGTGCCCTGGCAGGAGGAGAGTTTTATGAATGGACTGTCTATAAAATGTAGGTGGGGACCGTCCATTTCTCCAACAGCTGGGAAGGATGTTGGTGTTGAAGTTTACATACCTGTCAAGGACAGTAACTACCATGGCTTCTGGTACTTTGACAAAACCTCCGATGCATAGCCTTCTGGTTAAGCGTCTGTGATTTCATATTATTGGAGCATTCATGGTATCCCTGGTGGTTGCAGCTTTCTACAAGATTGCTATGGCCGAACCAAGAAAGAAGGCATACGCAGATTTCTACAGAAATTATGATTCCATAAAAGATTTTGAGATGAGGAAGGCTGGTATCTTTCAGAGTACAAAGTGATCTTGGAATATGAAGAATTTCTTTAAGTTGAAATACCTAGAAGTTTGTCACTGACTTGTGTTCCTGAACTATGAAACATGAATGAATATGTCAGCTAAGAAATAGTTTCTCTTGGTCAGGCGCGGTGGCTCATGCCTGTTATCCCAGCACTTTGGCAAGCTGAGGCGGGCAGATCGCTTGAGATCAGGAGTTTGAGACCAGTCTGGCCAACATGGTGAAACCCCATCTCTACTAAAAATACAAAATTAGCCGGGCATGGTGGGCATGCCTGTAATCCCAGCTTCTTGGGAGGCCGAGGCAGAAGAATTGCTTGAACCTGGGAGGTGGAGGTTGCAGTGAGCTGAGATCGCAGCACCGCCCTGCAGCCTGGGCAACAGAGCCAGACTGTCTGAAAAAAAAAGAAAAGAAAAGAAAAAAGAAAGAAAGAAAGAAAAAGAAAGAAAGAGTTTCTTGACTAGGTGTGGTGGCTCATTCCTGTAATCCTAGCATTTTGGGAGGCCAAGGCGGGCAGATCACAAGGTCAGGAGTTCGAGACCAGCCAGGCCAACATGGTGAAACCCCATCTCTACTAAAAATACAAGAAATAATTAGCCAGGTGTGGTGGCGTGCGCCTGTAATCCCAGCTACTCAGGAGGCTGAGGCAGGAGAATCACTTGAACCTGGGAGGTGGAGGTTGCAGTGAGCCGAGATTGTGCCATCATTGCACTCCAGCCTGGGCAATGGAGCAAGACTGTTTCAAAAAAAAAGAAAAGAAAGAAAGAAAGAAAAAAGAAATAGTTTCTCTTGATAAATAAACAATTAACAACAACAATAACAAAACGTAGGTGGGATTTACAGAACCCAGGGATGCTGCATCACTCCAGCGATAGTAACAAAGGGAGTTTATCACAGCTAGATAGTAACAGAGGGGTCCTTAGCACCCCCACATAGTAACAGTGGCCTGGAGGAGCAAAGGAAGAAGTGGTCTCCAGGTCCAGAGAGAGGGAGCTCTACAGAGAGGCCACCTGACAGAAGCTGTGACCTCCTTCAGTCAAGGGACACAGTAGACCATGGTGACCCAACAGAAGAGCTGGGGGAATAAACAGCTCCTCTGGAATTGAGATGTTCAGTTAGCCAAGTGCATCTGTTAGCTGCCCAACCACTCTAAGCTCACGAGGAGCAAGAGAAAGCATGCCTTCCTAGTAGCTACCAAACAAATCCTGAGATGAACTCTGATTGAACCAATCTGTACCACATACCCATCTCTAAGCCAATCATCGTAGTTTTTTTGTTTGTTTGTTTGTTGGGACGGAGTCTCACTCTGTCACCCAGGCTGGAGTGCAGTGGCGCAATCTTGGCTCACTGCAACCTCCACCTCCCAGGTTCAAGCAATTTTCCTGCCTCAGCCTCCCAAGTAGCTGGGATTACAGGCTCCCGCCACCATACCCGGCTAATTTTTGTATTTTTAGTAGAGACGGGGCTTCACCATGTTGTCCAGACTGGTCTCGAACTCCTGACCTCAGGTCATCCACCCGCCTCGGCCTCCCAAAGCACTGGATTGCAGGCGTGAGCCACTGTGCCTAGCCAATCATCATAGTTATTGTACCTCCGCTGCTCTGGTTCGTTGGTGCTAAGTCACATGCTCCTTGTTGGGTTACAGGCTCAAGGGAACTTCCTGATGGAGCGAACTTCCAGAAGGGGTGGTTCCCAAATGGAAACTCAGGTTACTTGGCATGGAAGAGAGTGCCGTAGATTCAGGGTGGCCCCAAATCAGCAAACATCCATTATATTCACGTTATAAAATGAAAGAACATTCAGAAAACAGCATAAAGTACCACTGTGGTAGGCACTGTGGGATTTCCCATCAGCCATCCTCAAAACTTATTTTTGGCAAATGAAAGTGTTGGACTAGGGTAACTCTTCCCTGCCAACATTCGACATGTGTGACTATCCCCAGAAAGTAACTACATAGGAACAAGAACAAGAGATGCTCCCAGCTGGAGCCCCAAGGGCCGTTTCCAAAGCTACCAACAGAGCGTCCTCTGTGTTTCAGTAAGGGTAACTTTCTGCAAAATACAACAAAGATGTTCATGTGAAATAAAGGGGGTGATTTATGTATGAAAAGGTGGGGTGTGAGCCTTGTGAATACCATGGGAAGATGAGGTCCTTCCACTCAGGGAATAGGAGCCCCGTGGTTTGGCCCCAGATGGTAAACAGGAGTGCTGTTTAGTTGAAGAGCAGCATGTCCCATTCTGTTCTTTTGGGGAGATTCAAAGCAAGACCGTTTGCAATTGGATCTAATTGATAAGTGTCTTAGTTGGGAATCCCCTGTTATCACACCTCATATCTTAGTTTAGATTCTCTAGATACAGACCCTGAGACAAAGACTCAAGGACACATCACTTCTTTGGAAGGCAAAAGAAATACGAGTAGAGAAGAAAAGAGACCCAGGGAAAGGAGGACAACCAATATTAAGCAAGTTATCAAGACAGTTACTGCCCTAGGCAAGTGAAGCTTAATTCCACCTGTATAGAACACATGTCTCAGAGTTATCTTACCTGAAGGATCAGCAACTCCATCTTGGAAGCTAATCCACCATGTTGGCTTCTGATTAACCCCTGTTCCAAGAAGACTTCTAAGATTTCTAGTTTATCTATTATTCCTTGTGTAAGAGCAGGTTCTGACTCTATATCCTGTCCTTAGGTCAAACAACCTTGATGTTATCTTACTTCAACTGTTCTACACATCCCTTCTGAACCACCCCTCTCCTATGGTATAGAAGCCCTGGGTCTGGGAGATAATGGAGTGGGGATCCACCATCTTGTCTGGCCACCGCAGGAGACACAGACGTGGCATCTGTTTCTAAGTTTCTATTAAAAGTTTCTTTCTAAGGAACTGAGTATGTCAGCATCATCTCTTCAGCCTCTCAGCTTCCTTGGACTGTGGGGTAAGTTTGCATAGACCTACCCACTGCAAAACAATCAGGAAGCTGGGGTACTTATACTCCACCTCTATCCATTCCTTGGTTGAAGGCAGCTGGAAAGAAGAGAAGGAATATTCATTCTCCAACCTCCTTTAGGCTGCTTGACTCTGACAACCAGAAGAAAAAACCCAAAAAACTCATAGAAAAAGATGCACATACTACCAGTTAGAAGTTGGGCAGATGGCCAGGCGCAGTGGCTCATGCCTGTAATCCCAGCACTTTGGGAGGCTGAGGAGGGCGGATCACCTGAAGTCAGGAGTTCAAGACCAGCCTAGTCAACATGGTGAAACAAAATACAAAAATTAGCCGGGTGTGATGGTGGGTGCCTGTAATCCCAGGTACTTGGGAGGCTGAGGCAGGAGAATTGCTTGAACCCGGGAGGCAGAGGTTGTAGTGAGCCAAGATCGTGCCACTGCACTCCAGTCTGGGCAACAGGGCAAGACTCGTCTCAAAAAAAAAAAAAAAAAGAGCTAGTTACCTTTATGGGCAACTGGGGCGCAGTCCCAGAGGGGCCCTCAGGGGATGATGTGGACTATACCGCAGGATTGTCTCAGGAAGGGTTGGGGAAGCTGTGCTGTTTATCCACAATGACCACTCTCAGCGGCTGAAGGTGGTGCCCGGGGCCAGCAACTCCAGCACACTTCCCTTCCCCACACATGTGACCTGCCATGCGCACATGAAGCACACAGGCTCTGGGCAGAGAGATGCGGGTGCCGGAGGTTGGGTATACGTCACCAGCATTTATAGAACTGTCCATCTAGCTTCAGGCAGCTCTCTTGAGTGGGCTGAGGAGGATGAGTGAGCACTGATGCTGGCCAGGAAACTTAGGAGAAGGAGGGGAAAGGAAGAAAGGAACAAAACTAACATTTATAAAGTGCAGGGTAGTTGCCAGCCATTAGCACAGTTACTTTCGTTTTCTGATTCCCATTGTACAGTTGAGAAAAACGAGCTCAGAGAGGGAAAGTGACTTGCTCTTGACTATGTGACAGTTAAGTGCTGGAATTCCAGCTCAGATTGAGTCTACAAAGACAGTGTTCTCTATCTCCCTCTTCCTTTTCTCCTTGTCCTCCTCTTCTCTGCTTTTCTCTCCCTCTCCCTCCTCCCCACCCCCTCGTTTATTTTTTTTCCAAATAATATTTAGAGTTACCAAGACAGAAGTCAAGAGGAAAGCTTTCTGGTGTCCTTAAAGATATGCTTTATGAAAGATAGTTTTCATTTGCTCTTTTATTCATTCGACACATTTATTAAGCACCTATGATATGCAACATATAGAAAACAAGACAGACACAATCCTTGCCCCTTAGGCTTTATACTCTAGCAGGAAAAGGAGGCATTAAACAACTAAATACACATGGCAAGGAGGGGGTAAGGGAAGCCTAGATGGGGAAGTGGGGGAGTGAGATGGGAACAGGAAGGCAGCCATAAAAAGCAATTAGTTGATTACGTCGTGATACAGGTTTCTCAACCTCCGCATTAGTGAAATTTTGACTGGATCATTCCTGTAGGCTGTTCTGGGCATTGTAGGATATTTAGCAGCATCTCTGGCCTCTACCCACTAGATGCCAGTAGCATTCTTACCCTGGTTGTGACAACCAAAAATGTTTCCAGACATTGTCAAATGGCCCCTGGGGGGCAAAATCACTCCCAGTTGAGAACCACTGTGGTAAATAAGAAAGGCAGATATGAAAACATGTAACAAGGAAACAGAATCTAGGCATACCCACAAGGAAGTGCCTTTAGGACGAGATCCGTGTGACAATAGGCATTTGCCAGGCAGAAAGCAGGAATGGCATCCTAAGTAGAGTAGACAGCATGTGCAAAGGCCCTGTAGCCAGACCTGAAAGGATACTGGAGAACAGAGAGTGGCCTGGTGAAATGGGCAGGGCTCAGTTCACACAGGGCCTTAGAGTCTGAGTTATAAATTTTAACCTTTATCCATGGTCACTTTTCCTTTTTTTTTTTTTTTGACACAGTTTCAGTCTTGTTGCCCAGGCTAGAGTGCAATTGTGCAATCTCAGCTCACTGCAACCTCCGCCTCCCAGGTTCAAGCAATTCTCCTGCCTCAGCCTCCCGAGTAGGGTTGCGCCACCATGCCTGGCTAATTTTGTATTTTTAGTAGAGACGGGGGTTTCTCCATGTTGGCCAGGCTAGTTTCGAACTCCTGACCTCAGGTGATCTGCCCACCTCGGCCTCCCAAAGTGCTGGGATTACAGGCGTGAACCACCATGCCCAGCCACTTTTACTTTTAAAATTCGTTTCAGCATGGTTAAAATAATAAAAATAAACTAAATGACAACAGACAACATCAAGTGCAGACTAAGATGCAGAGCAACTGGAACTCTCATACACTGGTGGAAATGCACAACGGTACAGCTTCTTTGGTTGTTTTTTTTTTCTTTTTTTCTTTCTTTCTTTTTTTCTTTCCTTCCTTCCTTCCTTCCTTCCTTCCTTCCTTCCTTCCTTCCTTCCTCCTTCCTTCCTTCCTTCCTTCCTTCCCTCCTTCCTTCCTTCCTTTCTTTCTTTCTTTCTTCTTTCTTTCTTTCTTTCTTTCTTTCTTTCTTTCTTTCTTTCTTTTTTGAGACAGAGTCTTGCTCTGTTGCCCAGGCTGAGGTGCAGTGACACAATCTCGGCTCACTGGAACCTCCACCTCCTGGGTACAAGGGATTCTCGTGCCTCAGCCTCCTACAGTACAGCTTCTTTGGAAACAGTTTGGCAGGTTTGTTTGTTTGTTTGTAAAGTTAAACCTACGGTTATCATACAACTCAACAATCCTGGCCAGGCATAGTGGCTTATGCCTATAATCCCAGCACTTTGGGAGGCCAAGATGGGAGGATTGCTTGAGGTCAGGAGTTTGAGACCAGCCTAGTCAACACAGTAAGACCCCGTTTCTATAAAAATAAATAAATAAACAAACAAACAAATAAATAAATAAATAAAGTAAAAATTCCACTTTTAGAAATATACCCAAATGAAATAAAAACTTTTTATTTAATAAAAACACAAAAACCTGTACAAGAACGTTTATAGTGGCTTTATTCATAAAGTCCAAAATGTGGGAAACCATCTAAATGCCCCTCTACCGAGGAAAGATTGAACAAACGGCAGTACATCTGTACAATGGAATACTACTCACGAGTAACAAGATGAGAACTCTTTTTTTTTTTGAGACGGAGTTTCGTTCTTATCACCCAGGCTGGAGTGCAGCAGCATGATCTTGGCTCACTGCAACCTCCACCTCCCGTTCGCAAGCAATTCTCCTGCCTCAGCCTCCCGAATAGCTGGGGTTACAGGTGCCCGCCACCATGCCCAGCTAATTTTTCTATTTTTAGTAGAGACAGGGTTTCACCATGTTGACCAGGGTGGTTTTGAGCTCCTGACCTCAGGTGATCCACCCGCCTTGGCCTCCAAAGTGCGGGGATGAGAGGCATGAGCCATCACGCCCAGCTGAGAACTCTTAATACACACGATGATGTAGATGAACCTCCAAAGCATCATGCTGAATTATAGAAGCCAGATTCAGAGGGTACATGTTATATGATTCCATTTATATAGTCTTTTGAAAAAGGGAAAACTATAGGAACAGAAAACAGTTAAGTGGTTGCCAAAGGCTGGGAGTGGGCACAAGGGTAGACTACAAAGGGTCCCCAGGAAATTGGGAAGACAATTAATGGAATGGTTCTAAACCTTGATTGTGGTGGTGGTTAGATGACTGTGCATTTGTCAAAAAATACAGAACCCAGTCAGCCAGGTGCGGTGGCTTATACCTGTAATCCCAGCACTTTGGGAGGCTGAACTGGGCAAATCGCTTGAGCCGAGACCAGCCTAGGCAACATAATGAGGCCCCATCTCTACAAAAAATAGAAAAAATTAGTTAAGCTTGGTGGCGCCTGCCTGTAGTGTAGTCCCAGTTACTTGGGAGGCTGAGGTGGGAGGATCGCTTGAGCCTAGGTGGTTGAGGTTGCAGTGAACCAAGACTGCACCACTGCACTCCAGCCTGGGCAACAAAGCAAGACCCTGTCTCAAAAAAAAAAAAAAAAGAAAAAAAATCACAGAGCTGTATACCAGATAGGATAAATTTTACTGCAGGTAAATAATGCCTTTATTTTTTGAAAGAAAAAAGTTATTATAATGAAGACTCTACAGTAGGTCTATCAATTGCACATTTGGGGGGAAATCAAGCTGGGTTCTGGTTCAAGGAAAAAATTAAGAAAGGTAAGAAGAAAAAGAAAATAAATTTTAAAATCTAAAAAGAAAAAGAAAATAGTCCGTGTGTGGTGACTCAGGCCTGTAATCTCAGCACTTTGGGAGGCTGAGGCAGGCGGATCACCTGAGGTCAGGAGTTCGAGACCAGCCCGGCCAACATGGTGAAACCCTGTCTCTACTAAAAATACAAAAATTAGCCGGGTGTGGTGGCCGGCGCCTGTAATCCCAGCTACTCGAGAGGCTTAGGCAGGAGAATTGCTTGAACTCAGGAGGCAGAGGTTGTAGTGAGCCGAGATTATACCACTGCACTCCAGCCTGGGTGACAGGGCAAGACTCTGTTTCAAAAAAAAAAAAAAGATAAAGAAAAAGAAAATAAATCAAGCTTGGTAAGAACTATGAAGTAAATCTTGACTCCCGGGGGGACTCAGGTAACAGGAAGCTAGAAAGTCCAGGACTTGGTCATGCTCACCATTTGAACCACATGTACCTATGAGCAAAGGAAAGAAAGATAAGGCAATGCAGACATTTGGTGCTGGTTGACAGGAATGACTGTTTTCCAGCACATACAAAAAAGATTGTTCCAAACAGGTAAATGCAAAAGCACTCTGGGGAAACAGTGCTGGGTTCCACACTTATCTTCGTGAGCTCAGCTCATGGATAGACCAACCTGCAGGAGGAGGAGAAACCTCAACTGAGCAGAAAAATCAGACTCTTGGCCATCTTCAGAGTAGACATGTGTTTAATCTTGACTCCATTTCAGGAGCTTTGCAGATTTTCTATAATGTATCATGAAAATTCAATCTCAAAAACAGGAGGTTGACATAACAGTGAAAATTCAGCAGATCTTCAAAGCTACATCTGGCCCATCCAAACCCCAGATCAAACTTGGATTTCATCTTTTTAATTGAAACTCTTTGGTGTCAATATCAGTAAAGACTGTGTAAGCCTGGCACGGTAGCTCATGCCTGTAATTCCAGCACTTTGGAAGGCCAAGGCAGGTGGATCACTCACTTAAGGTCAGGAGTTTGAGCCCAGCCTGGCTAACATGGTGAAACCCCATCTCTACTAAAAACACAAAAATTATCGTGGTGTGGTGTCGGGTGCCTGTAATCCCAGCTACTGGGGAGGCCGAGGCACGAGAATCTCTTGATCCGGGGAGGTGGAGGTTGCAGTGAGCCGAGATCACGCCATTGCACTCCAGCCTGGGCAACAGAGCAAGGCTCTGGCTCAAAAAAAAAAAACACAAAAAAAAAAAAGCAAAAAAAAACTGTCTGGTGAGTCAATGACCCTTGTAATTTCAAAACTGCGGTTTTCATCTGATGGCTAGTGGGACTTCCACAGAACTCACAATGTTAATTCCAGAAAAAAAAAATGAAAAAAAATAGCAAATGACAGAGGCATAGACCAATGTCTGTATGTTTATATGAGTCCCGATAAATCCTATATAAGTGGTGTTTTTAAGTACAACCATAAATAGTACGGCTAGCATGTGTCCCTGGCTCTGCAAGTAGCAGCTGTGAGGCCAGAGGAAGTCCCTTCATCTCTCTGAGTACCAGCTCTCTCATTTCTGAAATGCAGATGGTAATAGGACCTGTCCCTCAGGGCAGCTGTGAAAATTAAATAAGATGATGTGTGTAAAATGCTCAATAAGGTGATATCTTAGTTTTCTATTGCTGCTGTAAGAAATTACCATAAATTTAGTGACCGAAAGCAACACAAATTTATTATCTTATAGTTCTGGAGTCCAGAAGTCCAAAAATGGGTCTTGTGGAGCTAAACTCAAGGTGTTGGCAGAGCTGCCTTGCTTCTGGGGAAGAATCTGTTTCCCTGCCATTTCCAGCTTCTAAAGGCCGCTCGCATTCCTTGACTCATGGTTGGTCCATCCTTCATCTTTAAAGCCAGTGGCATAGCATCTTCCAGTCTCTCTCTGACCCTGCTGCCTTCCTCACATGGCCTTCTCTGACTTTGACCCTCTTGCTTCCCTTTTATAAGGACCCCTGTGATTACACTGGGCCCACTGTGCTAACCTAGGGTAACCCCCCACCACCCATCTTAAGATCCATATTTTAATCACACCTCTAAAGCCCCTTTTGCCATATAAAGTAACATTCACAGGTTCAAGGGATTAGGGCACAGACATCTTTGGGGGAGACCATTATTCAGTCTAGGTAGCTCTTATATCTTGCTGGTTGTAAAGATGCTATGGCCATGTAGAATAATAATGATGACATAAAAGTAAAGAAAAAAGAGATGCTCTCAAACTGCTGGATTGAAAGCTTGCATGAGAAAAAAATACTGGAAGAATACACAACTAAATGCTGATTGTGATTAGAGTTAAATCTGTGTAACCAGGGGTGTTTGTTTTTTTTCCAGTTTTTCATGATGCTTTTTTATTACTTTTATAATAAAAATATTTTTAACTAAAATATTAGTAATACAGTGGATGTTCATCCCCTCCAAATCTCATGTGGAAATGTGATCCCCAGTGTTGGAGGTGGGACCTGGTGGGAGGTGTTTGGGTTATGGGTGCAGATCCCTCATGGATGGCTTGGGGCCCTCCCCATGGTAATGGCTGAATTCTCACTCAGTTCGTTCACTCAAGAGCTGGTTGTTTAAAAGAGCCTGGCATCTCTCTTGCTTCTTCTCTCACCATGTGACATGCCCTCTCCAGCTTCACCTCCTGCAGTGAGTAAATGCTGGCACCGTGCTTTCTGTGCAGCCTGCAGAACCATGAGCCAGCCAGGGAAATCTTTCCTTTATAAACAACTACCCAGCCTCAGGTATTCCTTTTTTTTTTTTTTTTTTTTTTTTGAGGCAGGGTCTCACTCTGTCGCCCAGGCTGGAGCAGTGGTGCGATTGTGGCTTATGCAACCTCCACCTCCCAGGCTCAAACAATCCTCCCACCTCAGCCTCCTGAGTAGCTGGGACTTACAGGTGCATGCCACCTGTATTTTGTATTTTTAGTAGCTACTTTTTGTATTTTTAGTAGAGAAAGGGTTTCACCATGTTGGCCAGGCTGGTCTCGAACTCCTAACCTCAAGTGATCTGCCCCCTTCAGCCTCCCAAAGTGCTGGGATTACAGGAGTGAGCTACCCCACCCAGCTAATTTTTGTATTTTTTGAAGAGATGATTTTTCACCATGTTGTCCAGGCTAGGTTTTCCTTTATAGCAACGCAAAATGAACTAATACAATTAGTAAATATGAAAATAGAAATATCTTTATTTTATATGTATATTATATTGATGTATTTTTCTGGTTATCAATTGCTGCATGACAAACTACCTCAAAACCTAGTGGCTTAAGCCGGGCGTGGTGGCTCACGCCTGTAATCCCAGCACTTTGGGAGCTGAGGCGGGTGGATCACGAGGTCAGGAGATCGAGACCACCCTGGTTAACACGGTGAAACCCCGTCTCTACTAAAAATACAAAAAATTAGCTGGGCGTGGTGGCGGGTGCCTGTAGTCCCAGCTACTCGGGAGGCTGAGGCAGGAGAATGGCATGAACCCGGGAGGCGGAGCCTGCAGTGAGCCGAGATCATGCCACTGCACTCCAGCCTGGGCAACAGACCAAGACACCGTCTCAAAAAAAAAAAAAAAACCTAGTGGCTAGTGGCTTAAAAACAACAATTATTTATACCACTCACAGTTCTATGGGTTGACAGCTTAGCTGAGTGGCTCTCAAATGGGGGTCTCTCATGCAGTTGGCTACTGGGGCAGGAAGTCCAGAACTGACCCAGCATCATTTCCACTATTTTCTATTGGTCAAAACAGTCACAAGGTCAAGCCCAGGCCAAATTCAAGGGAGTTGAGGAGTAGACCCCCTATCTCAAGGAGGAGTGGCACACACATATGGGGAGGGAAGGAATTGATGACAGTCATCTCTAAAGTCAAGCTACCAGGCTGGCCAACAAGGTCAAGCCCAGGCCAAATTCAAGGGGGTTGAGGAGCAGACCCCCTATCTCAAGGAGGAGTGGCACACACATATTGGAAGGGAAGGAATTGATGACAGTCATCTCTAAAGTCAAGCTACCAGGCTGGCCAACACGGTGAAAGCCTGTCTCTACTAAAAATACAAGAATTAGCTGGGTATGGTGGCACATGCCTGTGATCCCAGCTACTCAGGAGGCTGAGGCAGAAGAATCACTTGGACCCGGGAGGTGGAGGTTGCAGTGAGCCAAGATCGTGCCACTGCCCTCCAGCCTTGGCAACAGAGCAAGACTCCATCTCCAAAAATATACATAAAAATAATAAAGTCAAGCTAATATATATCATACTGTCCCTCTCCCCACCCCTCCCCCATGTCATTCCAGGATGTCTTCCTCTTCTTTGTAAGGAATGTCACTGAGGAAGTTCATCCCAGTTGAGGTGGGCTTTTTTGTTGTTGTTGCTTGTTTAACATCCGTTCCACTTCCCATGCCAGTATCCCAAGCTTCCTGTGGGGGAGCTTCAGGTCAACCACAGTGCCTTGTCCTCTACTATTCTGTAAATGGCCATGTGACCCAGGCCAAGCCAAACAAACCCTCTCTGAAATTTCAATCTCAAACAGAATGACAAAAAAAAGTTCTGAAAGAAAGTTTGCAGTGGAAACTGTGGATGACTCTCACCAGGCTATTATATCCCAGGAGCAGGGATGTGCCTGATTTGTCTAAGCCAAGGTTTCTCAATATCAGGACTGTTGATATTTGGGGAGAGTTCATTCTTTTCTGTGTGTAAGGGATGGGAAGGACCTGTCCTGTCCATTATAGGATACATAGATGCAGCCCCAGATTCTACCCACGAGATGCCACTAGCACCTCTCCTAGTTATGATAACCAAAAATGTCTTCACACGTTGTCTAATGTCCCCTGGGGGCCAAAATCATCCCGTGTGCCTCTTGCTGATGATTGGTTCAGGAGTGAACAGGCCCAAGCCAGTTTTGCCCAATAGGACACCAGGGGAGCTGGCTGCAGTGGCTTACACTTGTATTTCCAGCACTTTGGGAGGTTGAGGTGGGAGGACCATTGAGGCCAGGAGTTCAAGTTCAGCCTGAACAATACAGTGAGACCCTGCCTCAAAAAAAAAAAAAAAAAAAAGACACCAGGGTAGATTTCTTGGGGACTTCTGGCAGCAACATTTCCTTACTCTCAAGAGAGAGCTATGGGGAGACACTCCCTCTCTTTCGCACTGGATGACTTAGCAAATGATCTTACCGTCATAATCACTACTGGCAGCCTGCCCCATTTTGCAGCCACAGGGAACCAGTTTTCAGATAAAGCCAACACATGGATAGTAATGGGAAGAAAGAGAGAGAACCCTGGATCTCAATTACATTCTTGAACCTCTGAATCAACCAACCTTGGTGTTGCCCTTCCTACAATAAATTCCCTTACTGCTTAAGCCAGGTTGAGTTGAGTTTTCTGTCACTTGCAGCCAAAGCGTCCTGAGTGCCGCACCCTCAGAGCTGAAGAGCACACCTGTGAGTTCATGCCAGCAAGATCCCCCAGCGCATCATGTGGCCACTTCTTTCTAAACTTGGTTTCAGAGCTTTCTTGCTCCATTTCTAAAAAGCACCTTATATCCTTCTAACAAATTCCTTTTCTGTTTCTGTTGGTAAGAACCAGTTTCTTTTTCCTTCTTTCTTTCTTTCTTTTTTTTTTTAGACGGAGTTTCTTCCTTGTTGCCCAGGCTGGAGTGCAGTGGCGCCATCTCGGCTCACTGCAACCTCCACCTCCCAGGTTCAACCGATTCTCCTGTCTCAGCCTCCTGAGTAGCTGGGATTACAGGCGCCCGCCACCAGGCCCAGCTAATTTTTTGTGTTTTTAGTAGAGATGGGGTTTCACCATGTTGGCCAGGCTGGTCTTGAACTCCTAACCTCAGGAGATCTGCCTGCCTCGGCCTCCCAAAGTGCTGGGATTATAGGCATGAGCCACCACACCCAGCCTGACCAGAACCAATTTCTGTGATATGCAATGGAAGAATTCTGTTACCTCAGTTGGCTAATTTCAGCAAAAAGCCCCAACATTCTTAGTCATCATAAAACTCGTTTGCTGAGTATGACTGACTCACCTGGTATTTCATAAAGTGCTACTTATGAGACCCACAAGAAAGATTAAGCCTCATGTGAACAGGCTGATGGGAAATCCACACAGAAAATATTTTGGTAAGTTCTAAAGCAGCACCGCATGCTTTAGAAGGTCATGCCAAAGGCAGTCCAATGGGGTCATCCCAGTGCATCCTAAGGACCACCAGCTCCAGCAGGAGAATTAGGTAAAAGGGCAAGGAGAACAGCACACAGGGTCGCAGAGACCCTGGCTCCACCACCAGCTCGCTCTCTAACCCTGTGGGAGTGAGTTGAGGGAGTGCGTTGCTTCTCCCTCTGAGCCTCAGTTGCCTCATTTGTCAAACGAGCATTCACTTCTCAGGGCTGATGTGAACTTTAACTGAGATGACACATGTCTAACTGGTTCAGGGATACGTCTCAACTTGTTGAGGTGTAACTACGAAACCACTTTATTTTTACAATAATTGCTACCAAATGGTCTCTGTTGAAATTTCCTTTTTCCCTCTGGGGAATGATCAGAATAACAGAGTAGTGGTGGTAGAGGCAGGAGCAGAGGTAGCGGCAAGCTCCCAGGTGGCTCTGCCTCTGTGCCAGGCACTTGCCTAAGCTCTCGGCATATATTACTCACCGAATCTTCACAATGAGCTTCTGAGGTAGGGACCAATAGTTATCTCCATTTTACAGAAATAGAGAAAAAAGAACTTAAGTGAGTTGCCCAAAGTCACGGAGCTATTAAAGAATGGGCTTCCTCAACCAGCCTCTCAACAATTCCATAGCATGCCTGACTGACTCTTTGGTTACCAAAGCTGTCTATTTCAGGTCTTAAAACCCAAATCTCCTCCAATTAGAATGTCAGTCTCAACCAGTGAAGCACAACGAGACCCAGTCTCACGGTCATGATGTCGAACAAACGAAGACAGACACCAAAAAGCATGCGCGGCATGATTTCATTTATGTGAAGTTCAAAAACAGGCAAAAGCAATCCAGGGTGTTAGCAGGATAGTGGTCACCCTTGGCAAAGGGTAGTGACTAGGAGGGTTACTAGGTAGCTTTCTGAGGGGCTGGGAGAGTTCTGTATCTTGATCTGGGTGCAGGTTATGTGAGCATGTTTAGTCTGGGGAAATTCACTGAGCCGTGCACTTATGATATATCTGTGTGCATGTACATACATATACTTTTCTGTATGTGTTTTATAGTTCAATATAAATTTCCTTGGAAAAAACTTCATTCTCAGATCTGATTCAAAGTTCTTTTAGATCCCCTGGCCCCATGTCACCCAGTTCAAGCCAGACTCATGATTCTAGTGGCTTGGAGCTGGGACAGTGGGTAGGGGGAGCAGAAGAAGCAAGACGTGCTCTCTTTCCCCTTCTCCTTGACGCCCGCGGTAGAATGGGCATAAGGATGGGCTGCCATTCTGCTGAAATGGCTCCACAGTGAGCCGTGAAGGAAGGTGGCTGACCCCAACTACTGAATGACCTTTGAACTTAGGCCAAGAGACTCAGAGCACCCCTAACATCATCCTGTTGCACATGTAAAGTGCCTAGCACAAAGCAGGTGTGTGAGGTGGTGTGGGGGGGTGCTAGATGGAGATGCAATATTTTTGATATCTTGAGGACTAAAAGTCGGGATGATCTGCTCTTTCAAATATGCCAGAATTTTTTGGATTCATAATCAGTTGAAGAATTGATTTCTATTTGAAGCCTTTTAGTTAGACAAAAGGAAAAGTGATAAGTCTGCCATCTTCATCTGAGTTCCTCCAGAAGCCAACTCTGAGACAAGGATTCAAATGCAAGTAATTTATTCCTGAGGAGATCCTTGGAGGCAGCAGGTGAGGAGTGGGGAAGTGACCACGAAGTTTCTGATTTAGGACAGTGGTGAAAAGTTGATGCAGGTGGCTTCTAAAAGATCTTGACTTCCAAGGCAACTAGGGCTCTGGGGAAGGAATATGGCTGAACTTCAGACCCATAGGGCTACAGGAAGATAGAGACAGAAGACAAAGACCATGTACCAGTTAGCATGCTCTCAACTGCAAGTAGCAAGCCAATCCAAAGTGGCTTAAACAGTAAAAATGCTCCTGATGTCTTCAAATAATGTCTTCAAATAATGTCTGGGAAGGGACATGAATGTTCCCACTGGGCCAGTGGGGCTCAAACCCACCCATGTGAGGGCCATGCCTCCACACTGCCATACCTGAGAAGCAAGGAGCTGGGGTATTTATCTCTTTCGCACTTTGGGAGGCTGAGCGGGCGAATCACCTGAGGTCAGGAGTTCAAGACCAGCCTGGTCAACATGGTGAACCCTGTCTCTACTAAAAATACAAAAAATTAGCTGGGCGTAGTGGCACATGCCTGTAATCCCAGCTACTTAGGAGGCTGAGGCAGGAGAATCACTTGATCTCAGGAAACAGAGCTTGCAATGAGCCAAGATTGTGCCACTCCAGCCTGGGCAACAGAGTGAGACTCTGTCACCAAAAAAAAAAAAAAAAAAAATTGATAAAAAGAGAAAGAGAGACACAGAGACCCGAGAAAGACAGAGTGAAAGGGAGGGGTTAGAATAAAGGGAGGATGAAGACCAAGATGAAGTGACAGAGAGACCTAAGAACTTGTGAAAATGTGCTTACCAAAATGTGAGCAGTGGCCAGGCGCGGTGGCTCACGCCTGTCATCCCAGCACTTTGGGAGGCCGAGGTGGGCAGATCACAAGGTCAGGAGATCGAGACCATCCTGGCTAACACGGCGAAACCCCGTGTCTACTAAAAATACAAAAAAAAAATTAGCCGGGCGTGGTCGTGGGCGCCTGTAGTCCCAGCTACTCGGGAGGCTGAGGCAGGAGAACGGCGTGAACCCGTGAGGCAGAGCTTGCAGTGAGCCGAGATCGCACCACTGCACTCCAGCCTGAGGGACAGAGTGAGACTCCGTCTCAAACAAAAACAAAACAAAACAAAAAACACACACACAACACATGAGCAGTGACCAGCACAGGTAGTAAGAGTTAAAAGTAAGTTGTGGGCCGGGCGCGGTGGCTCACGCCTGTAATCCCAGCACTTTGCGAGGCCGAGACAGGCAGATCATCTGAGGTCGGGATTTCGAGACCAGCCTGACCAACATGGAGAAACCCGATCTCTACTAAAAATACAAAATTATCTAGGCATGGTGGTGCGTGCCTGTAATCCCAGCTGCTAGGGAGGCTGAGGCAGGAGAATTGCTTGAACCTGGGAGGCAGAGGTTGCGGTGAGCCAAGATCGCTCCATTGCACTCCAGCCTGGGTAGCAAGAGTGAAACTCCGTCAAAAAAAAAAGTAAGTTGTGTCTCTTTTATATGCACTTTTCAAGTTTTCTTCATTAAATGAGTATTCCTTTTGTGATAAGAAAAAGAAATAAGAACAACAAAAATGTCCTACCTCCAATGCTAGAACTTCCAGCTCTGCGTGTGAAAACACCCACTTTAAATTGCTTCTCTCTTTAGTTCAACCATGTTTCTTGAAATGGTTTAAATACAGGCAGAGTTTCCTTCTCTCCCTCCTTCCTTCTTTTTCCTTTTTTTTAAAGGAGACCAAAGTCAGAGTTGCCTCAGTGCTGACCCAACATTGAGGCTGAAAGTGGGTACATTAAGGGTAATTTAAGAAGGCAGGGATTAAAAGCTGCTTTGGAAATGACAATTGGGTTAACCTCTTCTTCATTCTCACTCTCTCTCTCTCTCTGCAAGAACCATCTTGCCCTAGAGGAATGCAGGAAGGCAGTGGGGAGGGAAATTGACTCTGTTTAGGGAGGTGATAAAATGGGATGTGATGATTAATTCTTCATATATTTATTTGACAAGCATTCAGGGAGCACCTCTTCTTGCCCAGGTCCTGGGCTAGGCCCTGGGGACATAGCAAGATGAATACTACAGGATCCACGACTGTGAGGGCTGAGAGAGACACACGTGCAGGTTGCTAAGACCAATATGAGAGGATCATTCCATACCCAAACACAGAGTTGCATGAAGGCCGAGGTTCTGCTTTCACCCCACCAGATACCAATTTCACTCCTGAAATGAAGAAGTAAGGAGTGACCAGAGAGAATCTTATTTAGCAGGCAGTGATGATAAGTTAATACAGGTAGTTTCCAAAAGATCTTGACTTCCAAACAACTGGTGCTCTGGGGAAGGAACGTGTCTAAACATGAGACCCATAGGGCTAAAAGAAGGTAGAGACAGAAGACAAAGACCCTGTATCAGTTAGCATGCTCTCAGCTGCAGGTAACAAAAAAACCAACCCAAAGTGGCTTAAATAGTAAAAATGTTTATGATGTCTTCAAATAAGTCCAGAGCTAGGCAGTCCCAGGGACAATTCGATAACTCAATGATGTCAAGGACCTAAGTGCTTTTTATATTTTTGCTCCTCTATCTTAGCCTGGTTTAAAAAAAAAAATTCCTCCCATATGTCTCTCTCTTTTTATTTTTTCTTTTTTTTTTGAGACGGAGCATTGCTCTGTCCCCCAGGCTGGAGTGCAGTGGCGCAGTCACGGCTCACTGCAAGCTCTGCCTCCCGGGTTCATGCCATTCTCCTGCCTTAGCCTCCCGAGTATCTGGGACTACAGGTGCCCGCCACCACGCCCAGCTAAATTTTTGTATTTTTAGTAGAGACAGGGTTTCACCGTGTTAGCCAGGATGGTCTTGATCTCCTGACCTCATGATCCACCCACCTTGGCCTCCCAAAGTGCTGGGATTACAGGTGTGAGCCACCATTCCCGGCCTTTTATTTATTTATTTATTTATTTATTTATTTATTTATTTATTTTTTGAGACGGAGTCTCACTCTGTCACCCAGGCTGGGGTATAGTAGCACGATCTTGACTCACTGCAACTTTCGCCTCCCGGGTTCAAGCAGTTTTCCTGCCTCAGCCTCCTGGGTAGCTGGGATTACAGGTGCCCGCCACCACACCTGGCTAATTTTTTGTATTTTTAGTAGAGACAGGGTTTCACCATGTTGGCCAGGCTAGTCTTGAACTCCTGACCTCAAGTGATCCGCCCGCCTCAGCCTCCCAAAATGCTAGGATTACAGGCGTAAGCCACCATGCCTGGCCCCATATGTCTCTTTTACAAGAAGGGAAAATCTTTCCCAGAAGCTCTTGGGCAGATTTTGCAATACTGCCATTGGCCAGGATTGAATCCCATACCCATGCCCTAATGCAAAGGAGGCTTTGAAGGGGCCTCCCAGTTTTTTCTTCTTGGCACTGTCAGCCAAGAAGAAGGGGGAAGAGAAAGATGAATAGATAGGCAACCAACAGTGTCTGCCTCAGAAGGGAATTAACATTCACTGGGCCCTGTTTATAACCCCAGCCATCCCCCAGATTTCCAGCTTCCTCTTTAATATCTAACATCGGAACCCCATGACCCTAACAAGACCGAACTTTCATCAGGTTCTTTCTGCAGGATATTACTCAGAGTCTCTGGGGGATGTTCTCATGTCCCCTGGACCATGCTTGTGATTGCTTGGCAACCACAGTGAGCCGTTTCTCCCAGGGCATCTACTGCCCTTGTCTGCCACCTCCTAACTGTCTGCACCAGGATGGTGTTCCTGTCACTAACACCATCTCAACTTGAAAGTAGTACCCAACCCTCTTCCTTAACAGCACCTAAAACATGGCTGGATTGATTAGAATATAGGTTTAATTACTGTAACTGAGACCCTCATTAACAGCGGTTTAAACAAAGCAGAAGTTTATTACTTTTTTTTTTTTTTTTGAGACTGGGTTTCGCTATGTCACCCACGCTAGAGTGCAGTGGTGTGATCTCGGCTCACTGCAACCTCCTGGGCTCAAGTGATTCTCCTGCCTCAGCCTCCCAAGTAATTGGGACTACAGGGATTTGCCACAATACCTGGCTAATTTTTGTAGTTTTAGTAGAGACGGGGTTTCACCATGTTGGTCAGGCTGGTCTCGAACTCCTGACCTCATGATCTGCCCACTTCGGCCTCCCAAAGTGCTGGGATTACAGGCATGAGCCACCATGCCCAGCCCAGAAATTTATTTCTAACCAGTCAGAATGATACCTACAAGCAATCAGGATGACTGTAGCTGTGCATATCAGCTGAATATCAGCCCTTTTATGTCTTGTTCATGTAACAGTGTGTGTGATCAGTCTGGGGCTAATGGGGCTGGCCCATGGGGTCAGAGTCTCAGGCTTTTTCTATCTTGTTTTCTTCCATCCCTTCCATGTTGCTCTTGTCCACACAGTTCAAGTTGGTGCCACCATGTCACATTCCAGGCAGTACTATGGAAGAAAAGGTGAAAGAAAGACCCCAACCCAGCCGGGCTTGGTGGCTCACACCTGTAATCCCAGCACTTTAGGAGGCCAAGGTGGGCAGATCACAAGGTCAAGAGATCAAGACCATCCTGGCCAACATGGTGAAACCCCATCTCTATTAAAAATACAAAAATTAGCTGGGTATGGTGGCACGCGCCTGTAGTCCCAGCTACTCAGGAGGCTGAGGCAGGAGAATTGCTCGAGCCTGGGAGGCGGAGGTTGCAGTGAGCTGAGATGGCATCACTGCACTCCAGCCAGGTGACAGAGCGAGACTCTGTCTCAAAAAAAAAAAAAAAAAAAAAAAAAAAAGAAAGACCCTGACCCCACCCCACACTGTTCCTGAACCAAGCCTTTAAAGGCATGATTTAGAAATGGTGCACATCACTTCCACTCAGATCCTATTGGTCAGCATGCAGTCATATGGCACATCTAGTTGCAAGGGAAGTTGGGAAATGTAGTCTTTAGCCAGGCAGGCATGTGCCCAGTTACAATCCTGTTTCTATGAAAGCAGAGAACTGACACTGGGGACAATTAGTATCTGACCCAGCAGCTAAGATGAGCCCATAGCAGTTAACAAAATTTTACTGAAGCCTTGGGGATAACAGGTGAGAATTACAATGCAGAAAAGGGAAATGCAAAATGAAATTGTAAATAAATCATGTTTGGAGGCCATATAGCTGCTTCATGCTTTCCTTCCTGCTGGTCTTCACCCTCCTTTCTCTCTAGCATGCTGTCATGCTGTGAGAACCAGCCTACCTCCCGTGGATGATGGCTGCCTAACTTCTTCTCCCTAGAATTTAGGACCCCCTCTTTCTCCTCTTTGCCCCAGGTAAAGCAAAAGGTCCTCCCCTTCCCACAATGAGTCTGGCTTCCTTGCCTACCCCAGGATAAGGGCAGTGGGAATATCCATGTCCTCCTGAAGAAAGTACAATTCCCCATGTGGTTCCCCTTGCAGCTCACTTCCCTGTGGCCTGGGTGAGGCCATCACAAGAGTTGTAAGTGCAATCCCCTAAGCCCGGGTCCCTCCACTTTCAGTTATTCCAAATCAGAGTCCTCTCCATGGGCTTCCCACCAGCACAAGGGGAAGGAAAATTCAGATCAGCACCTCTTCTCTGCACAGTCAAGTCTCAAACAGAAGACCAGTTCCATCTTCAAATACAGAAACTACTGGAGCAAATACTTGGTCAAAAAGATACACATCTTTCCCAAGGACTTCAGGAACCCTTCTAGCTAAATCAAAGCTTAGAAATTCATTCCTCTTTTCTAAAAGGCTATGGTCCCAGTACAGATCTACCCAACTTACATGCATTATCACAACGTTGGTGTGCAACAGTGGGCAAGTCATGTATCACTCCAAGCCTCAGTTTCCTCATCTGTGAAATGAGGTTAATGACAGTTTCTCTTACAGGGTTGTTGGGAAGATCTAGAGAGATGGTAAAGGTAAAGTGCTAGCTTAGTGCAGAGCCTAGTCTTTCGTCAAAGCCCAATACATGTAGCTAACATAACTAGTATTATTAAACAATAAGAAACAACTCAACATGGGGAATCTGCATCTGGATAATATCACTGTCTTAGGATTCTCCCCAAGAGCAGTGATTTCTCCCAGAATAATGGAAGAACATTCTCATCTTCAAAGACAAAAATGGCTCCAAATCCCCTTCAAAAATTTGAAAAACTAGACTTCACCTCCAGAACTGGTTACATAAGCTCAATGCAGAATGAATATGCAGGGCTCCTTGTTCAAACATTATTGCAAGTTTCGGCCAGGCACAGTCGCTCATGCCTGTAATCCCTGCACTTTCAGAGGCCGAGGCGGGTGGATCTCCTGAGGTCAGGAGTTTGAGACAAGCCTGGCCAACATGGTGAAACCTCATCTCTACTAAAAACACCAAAATTAGCCGGGCGTGGTGGTGGGTGCTTGTAATCCCAGCCACTCGGGAGGCTGAGGCAGGAGAATCTCTTGAAACTGGGAGGCAGAGGTTGCAGTGAGCGAAGATTGCACCACTGCATTCCAGCCTGGGCAACAGAGCAAGACTCCATCTCAAAAAAAAAAAAATTATTAAGAATTTCAAGGCTGGGTGCGGTGGCTCACACCTGTAATCCTAGCAATTTGGGAGGCCGAGGTGGGCAGATCACTTGAGATCAGGAGTTCAAAACCAGCCTGGCCAACATGGTGAAACCCCGTCTCTACTAAAAATACAAAAAAAAAAAAAAATTAGCCAGGCATGGTGGCAGGTGCCTGTAATCCCAGCTACTCGAGAGGCTGAGGCAGAATTGCTTTAACCCAAGAGGCAGAGGTTGCAGTGAGCCAAGGTCACGCCACTGCACTCCAGCCTGGATGACAGAGCGAGACTCAGTCTCAAAAACAAACAAACAAAGAAACAAACAAACAAACAAAAGAATTTCAAGACAAAGACAGCAGAGCAAAGCAAGTGCAGGCCCCTTCTGAGCTCGGGACTCTGCAATCACACAGGTTGCACACACACCCATGAAACCAGCCAAGTTCACCTACAGCAGCAGAACAAAAAATAGGGTTGTAAAATTGCAGGTTGCAATATATATTATGAAAAACTTCTGAAGACAGATGGTAGCTTGCTTTTTTCCACTCAGCAACTTACACAACTGTAGAACAACAGCAAAATTTTTGAGTCCTTGCTGTGAACTAGAGACCAGGCTGAGTGCTTTACACACATACTCTCATTTAATCATCACATCCTTGCATTCTGTAAAAGATGGAAAACCAAGGATTGGAGAGGGTAAGGAACTTGCCCAAGGGCACATGAGCCCAAATCAGCCTAATTCCAGAACCCACACCCAGAACCACCATGTGTACAGTGAAAGTGCCCCCGCAAGCCTCAGCCCTGCAAACTAGAGTGTGGAGGATGTTGTAGGGGCCTCTGGAAACCCTCCCCAGACTCCTCCTTTGCTGAAAGCATGGGGCTGGGACCGGTTTCCATCTTTGGATCCAACTTCCCTCCTTGAACTTTCCCGCACATCTCTGACCCTCCTTTCTCAGAACACATGTGATTCCCCTAGTTCCCCCTGAATGCCTCCTCCTCCCCCACCGGGGAAGTTGCTCTTACCAGACAGGCAGCGTGGGATTATGTTTACGCATTTATTTTTGTTTCTTTTTAATGACTTGCTGTAAAGCTTAAAATGTCTTCCGGGTGGTAGAGAGGCAGGGGAGTCGCCCATTAAAAATGAAGCCCAGTAGAGACGTGAGTGGGAGATTCAGGGCTGCTAACCTTCCCGTGAGTTCTGAAATAGTGCAGAACTCATATATTTAATATAGTTTCAGAACTAGAAGCAGCAAATAGAGCTGAACTGGGTTCAAATCCTGACTCCACCATTTCTCATCTGTGTGACTGTGGGCAGGTTGCTTAACCTCTCTGTGCCACGGTTCAAATGGAGATCACAATAGTACAGGCTCCAGAGTGGTGGTGTTAATGAATGATTATCGTTATTATTATCCTCATTGTTATTACTATTATTTTTAGAGCTCATGGGAGTCCTTGGAGAAACTGTATAGCTTCATGGCTGAGAATATAGATGCTGAAATCAGGCTGCATCTGGGATTAAATCAGGGATTTAAATCCCACTTGACTACCTACTGGCTGTATGACCTTGGTTAAATAACTGGCCTCTCTGAGCCTCAGTTTCCTCATTTGACAAATTCTCCCCTGGGCAGAGGGATTAGATTAGAGATGGCACGTGAGCTTCAATTGGATCAATGAGACTCAAGGCCAGGACTCAGGGTCCACCAGGGAAAAGAAGCTCTTCCCACTGGAGCTGCTGAGGTGATAGGCTGTGAGCCTGGGGCTGCTGGAGCCATCCTGGTTCCCTCTAGAGGACAGCCTGCTTGAGAGTGAAGCTAGCACAGGGGAAGAAAGATAAAAGAGCTGGGGAGAGACAGAGTCACAATGACGTTTGAGGCCCTGGATCTGGCGGTGCCTGAAGCAAGGAAGCCTCCTTTGGACTTCCCAATTTCATGAGCCAGTAAATTCCCCGTTTTGCGAAAGCCACTTTTCAGTTGGGTTTTTCTCATTGGAAAGTATCCAGGCTGACACCAGGACTTCCATTTAGCAACTTGACCCAGGCCTGCAAGCTAGTGAGTAGCAGCCTCAGGGGTTAGAAGCTCCTAGCTCTGTACCACGGTGCTCTGTCATCCAGCATGCAAGCCAGCATTCTGTACTGGGTGTTCATTGCTTTCACCTCTTTAGCCTCTCCGAGCAGCTATTTTCTCATCTCTCAAATGTGGATAAACAGCAGGCTTGCAGGGCTGTTGGGAAACACAAAATTCAAAGTAATGCTTTTAGGCCGGGCATGGTGGCTCATGCCTATAATCCCAGCACTTTGGGAGGCTGAGGCGGGCAGATCACTTGAGGTCAGGAGTTTGAGACCAGCCTGGCCAACATGGTGAAACTCCATCTCTACTAAAAATACAAAATAAATTAGCCAAGCGTGGTGGCAAGTGCCTGTAATCCCAGCTCCTTGGGAGGCTGAGGTAGGAGAATCACTTGAACGTGGGAGGCAGAGGTTGCGGTGAGCTGAGATTGTACCAGTGCACTCCAGCCTGGGGCAACAAAGTGAGACTCTGTCTCAAAAAAAAAAAAAAAAAAAAAGGTAACGCTATTAGTTAGCATGGTTTATGGCTGAAGGTTGGAGTTCTGTGCACCCAGTTTCTAGTGCCTTGGGCCTTGGCTTTGCCCCATTACTTATTCCATTGCAGGGATGTCTCTGGCTGTCCCTAAGTCAGCCAACCAGTCAAAGTGCCCAAACTCTCTTAGGCGAGCATGGGTGAATCTTGTGGGGGGAAGAGCCATCTTCCTTCCTGGCTATGTGTACCCAGTGGTGAGTGGAGGAAGCTAGATGACCTTGAGGATTCTTGAACTCTGAGTCTATGATGTACAAAGAAGCCCTGTTATGTTCATTTCCAGAACCTTCTAAAACTGATAGGCTCTTCTGGGAATGATCTGTAGTGCAGGGAAACAGCAATGAACCAAATCGACTTAGTCTCTTTCTTTAAGAAGTTTACATTTACTGGCAGATACAGATGATAAACACATAAAAATATACAACATCATATCACATGGTAACACTAGGGAAAAAATAAGTCATTAAATGCCTGCTAAGTGCCAAGAAGAAAAAGGAATAGAGTGATAGAGCACTGTTTATTAGAAGTGGTCAGAAGGGGGCTCTCTGAGGAAGTGACATGTCATTAGAGACCCAGTAGGGCTCATTCAGGATCACAAGCTCTTAAAACTGTGCTATCTCCCAGGAAGAAGATCAGGACCAATTTTTCCAGGAAACTTGCTGACCTCACTAAGTCAGGAGTCAGTGATCTGTTGGAGGCTTGGTAAACAGCCATCCTTCTCCACTGACGACTCTTAGGACATTTAAAAAAGTTTAATGGGTCATTGATTTGTAGTGCTGATTTCCTCCATTAGCTAAATCCATGAAGGAAAGGCTGGAGAAGCCGCGTGAGACCATTCCTCAGGCATGCCTGCCAGGAAAAGGTTTTAGCCATCATGTCACATGATCATTTGTCTATTTCTAACCAGTCATCACTAAAGATTCCCAATCACCACCATCACATCTCTGGAGGATCCCAGGGCATGGCTGCTTCTAGGCCAGGCCTTGGCAGGGAAGTGCCAGAGCTTTGCAGATCAACACCAAGCCTCAGAGAGTCGGAGTAGACCTTGAGTTCCTCCTCTCAACCAAATATCAAGGAAACAGACAAGAAGTCGAGGTCCCTGCCCTCCTAGAACATGACACTGAGGGGCAGGAGAAAGAAACAAGCCAGCAAATAAATAAGACACAGATGAGTGCTAGGAGCCACCAGAAGCTAGAACAGGAAAGGGAGGATCCTCCCCTAGAGAGTGACTGGGGACTATTTTAGGGAAGGTGGTCAGGGGAGACCTGTTTTGGGAGGTAACGTTTGACCTGAGACCTGAAAGCTGAGAAGATCTGCAAGAAGCGTGATCCAGGCAGAAGGAACAGCTGGTGCAAAGATGCTGGGTTGGGAGCCAGCCCCGTATATTTGGAGATAGACCTGAGACTGCAGGGAAGTAAGCAAGGGGACACAGTGACGGGCCAGGTCACGTGGGCCTTGTGGGCCAGGGTTAGACATGATTTGGGTTTTCTTCTAAGTAGGATGGGAAACTGTTGGAGGATTTTGCATAGGAGGGTTTCATGACCCAAATATTAAAAGCTATGTACACAATGAATGGAAGGGCAAATTAGCTGGTACCTGAAATTAGGGGTTTCATTCAGGATCAATATTTGTGGCAAGGTTTCACTCTCTGCCACTGTAGTAGATTGAGTGGAGGCCTCCAAAAAGATATGTCCAAGTCCCCATACCTGTAAATGTGACCTATTTGGAAAAAGGGTCTTTGCACATGTAATAAATTTAAGAATCTTGAGATGGGATTGCCAAATCGTTCTGGATAGGATGAGCCCTGAATCCAAAGAGAGGCATCCTTGTAGGAACAGGGCAGAGGGAAATGGGGCAGGCAGAACAGGAGATACAGAGAAGCAAGTCTGCCAAGACAGAGGCAGGGATCAGAGTGAGGCAGCCACAAGCCAAGTAATGACTGGAGCTACCAGAAGCTGGAGAATGCAAAGGAGGACCCTCCCCTGGAGCCTTCAGAGGGAGCACTGCACTGTCAACACCTTGATTTTAGACTTTGGGCCTCAAGAACTGTGAGAGAATAAATTTCTGTTATTTGAAGCCACCAAATTTGTGGTAATTTGTTACAGCAGCCACTGGAAACAAGTACAGCCTCTAAACAGCCCAAACTTGGACCCTGCTTGAGGCTGCCTCCAACTCCCCTCTCTCCCACCAAGACCTCGGCCCCATTCAAAGGCTACTCCAGGCTGGGTGCGGTGGCTCATACCTGTAATCCCAGCACTTCGGGAGGCCGAGGCGCGCGGATCACCTGAGGTCAGGAGTTCGAGACCAGCCTGGCCAACATGGCAAAACCCCATCTCTACTAAAAATACAAAAAATCAGCCAGGCGTGGTGGCGCACACCTGTAACCTCAGCTACTAGGAAGGCTGAGGCAGGAGAATCGCTTGAATCCGGGAGGTGGAAGTTGCAGTGAGCCAAGATCGCGCCATTGCACTCCAGCATGGGTGACAGAACAAGACTCTATCTCAAACAAAACAAAACAAAACAAAACAAAACAAAACAAAACAGGCTACTCCAGTCACTGGGCAGCACCCCCTGCAGGCGTGAGGGCCACTTGGGCTTGGGATGGGCATTTATTTACTTACTTAGCTTGACACACAGGGACAGGAATGAACCAGCCCTGTTTTTGTTCCAGGATGCTCTCAGGGTTGTGAGTTCCAGACAAACTAGAACCCAAAAAGTATAAGGGTTTAAGGGCGGGAGGAGCACAGGAGTCTGGACAGTCACTTAAAGGAACTAAGACTTCAATTAGGTAGCTTCCAAGTGTGGCAGCTCCCACAGTTTTCACTGGAATGGGCATTTTTGTTAATTTTTCCCCTATGGAATGCTCACTTTCTAAAGACACTGCTGATCAAGCTAATTGCATGTATTCAATAACATTTCATTTATCTCCTTTATTTGCTATTATTTAAAGATATGTAGTAATGACAGTTAATATTTATTGAGCCACTCAGTATACTAAGAGCATGATATGTACTCATCCAATCTTCACATCAGCCCTATGAGGTGGGCACTTTTATTATCTCTGTTTTACAAAGGAGAGCAGAGATTAATGAAAATTTGCCCATGTTTGCACCACTAGTATTTATTCAGCTGGAACCTGGACCCACGAAGCCTGGCTCCAAAGCAGGCTCTGGAAACCAGGCTAGAATGCAGGTTTCCATACCAATGTGCAATGCTACTCTGGACAAGTAATTTTGTCTCTCTGTGCTTCAGTTTCCTCATCCATTTTTTTTTTTTTTAAGACAGTCTTGCTCTCTCACCCAGGCCCGAGTGCAGTGGTGTGTTCTTGGCTCACTGCAACCTCCACCTCCCAGGTTCAAGCAATTCCCCTGTCTCAGCCTCCTGAGTAGCTGGGTCTACAATCACACGCCACCATGGCTGGCTAATTTTTTTGTATTTTTAGTAGAGATGGGGTTTCACCATATTGATCAGGCTGGTGTTGAACTCCTGACCTCAGGCAATCACCCGCCTTAGCCTCCCAAAGTGCTGGGATTACAGGCATGAGTCACCGCACCCGGTCCCCCCCTCATCTAATTTTTTATTTTTATTTTAATTTAATTTATTGTATTTATTTATTTATTTTTTGAGATGGCGTCTTGCTCCCGTCGCACAGGCTGGAGTGCAGTGGTTCGATCTCAGCTCACTGCAACCTCCACTTCCCAGGTTCAAGCCATTCTCCTTCCTCAGCCTCCCAATTAGCTGGGATTACAGGTGTGCACCACCACACCCAACTATTTTCTGTATTTTTAGTAGAGACAGGCTTTCACCATGTTGGCCAGGCTGGTCTTGAACTCCTGACCTTAGGTGATCCACCTGCCTCAGCCTCCCAAAGTGCTAGGATTACAGGTGTGAGCCACCAGGCCTGGCCTATTTTTATTTATTTATTTATTTTGAGACAGTGTCTCACTCTATCGTCCAGGCTGGAGTGCAGTGACATGATCATGACTCACTGCAGCCTCAATCTCCCAGGCTCAAGTGATTCTCCCACCTCAGCCTCCTGAGTACCTGGGACTACAGGTGCACGCCACCACAGCCCGCTAATTTTTTTTTTTTTTGAGACAGGATCTTGCTCTGTTGCCCAGGCTGGAGTGCAGTGGCGCAGTCTCAGCTCACTGCAGCCTCTGCCTCCCAGGTTGAAGTGATTCTTGTGCCTCAGCCTCCCGAGTAGCTGGGATTACAGGCATGCACCACCACACCCTGCTAATTTTTGTATTTTTAGTAGAGATGAGGTTTCACCATGCTTGTCAGGCTGGTCTCGATTCCTGACCTCAAGTGATGCACCCACCACGGCCTCCCAAAGTGGTGGGATTACAGGCGTGAGCCACCACAGCCAGTCAGTTTTCTCGTCTATAAAATGGGAATAATAGCACCTGTATTGGAGGGTTGTTGTGGAGATTGAATGGGAATGTGTACTTAGAATTCCAGGCATAGTGCCTGCCACAAGCACGCAAGGAATGAGCTGGAATTCAGCTGATAATACCAGGCAGTGGCTCTGGGCAACACGGAATGAAGACAATTCTCTCTTCCAGGTTTTCAAACCTCCTGGAATTCACAACGTCCACATGACATGCCAGGCCCAGAGGGGGATGGTTTAAACTGGAGCCTGCAGGAAGGCAACCTGAACAACCTGCTCATGGGTGCTTTAAGGATCATAGGTACAAGAATCAGCTGGAGTTGTTGGTGAAAATGCAGATTCCTGGTCTCATCCCTAGACCAAAGATATCTGAATCATTTGGAGATGGGTCCAGGAACCTGCATTATTCAACACACTTCCCAGGTGACTGTAAATGTCAAAAGACAAAATTACAACAAATTTAAACATCTTAATTGGCTTCATTCATGATTCTAGAATCGGGCAAGACTTCATTCCACAAAATAGCACAAGTGTCCCAATGAGCTGAGCAGAGGAGGTTGGTTTTATAGACAGAAAAGGGCTGAAAAAAGCAGAAACAAAGAACAAAAAGCAGATTGGTCATTTCAAAGTTACTTTCCTTGTAAGGCAGGAACAGGGAAACAGAACAAGAGAGAAATAACTGATTGGTTCGCATCGGGTTACTTCAGGTTACTTTTTGTTGTAAGGATTAAAGCAAAGGGAACTTCATTATGTTGATTAAAACGGTCTGCTTGGGAAATCAGGGTGTGTATCTCTCTTCTGATTTTGTGAAAGGTTATCAGTCTGATGATGTAGAACTTTAGCATGAGTGACTCCATTTTGATTTTTAGTCTAGTCTGTTGAGACCCTAATGCCAGAACTTTTTTTGTTTGTTTGTTTCGCTCTTGTTGGCCAGGCTGGAGTGCAGTGGAGCTATCTCGGCTCACTGCAACCTCTGCCTCCAGGGTTCAAGCGTTTCTCCTGCCTCAGCCTCCCAAGTAGCTGGGATTACAGGCATGCGCCACCACGCCCAGCTAATTTTTTTTTTTTTTTTTTTTTTAGCAGAAACCGGGTTTCACCATGTTGGTCAGGCTTGTCTCGGACTCTTGACCTCAGGTGATCCACCTGCCTCGGCCTCCCAAAGTGCTGGGATTACAGGTGTGAGCCACCACACCCAGCCCTTTTTTTTTTCTTTTTTTTTCAAGACAGGGTCTCGCTCTGTCACCCAAGGTGGAGTGCAGTGGCGCCAAAACAGCTCACTGCAGCTTCCACCTCCTGGGCTCAGGTGATCTTCCTGCCTCAGCCACCCCAGCAGCTGGGCCCCACCACACCGGCTAATTTTTTAACTTTTAGTAGTGACGAGGTCTGATTCTGTTACCCAGGCTTGTCTGGAACTCCTGGCCTCAAGGCATCCGCCTGCCTCTGCCTCCCAAAGTGCTGGGATTACAGATGTAAGCCACCGCGCCTGGGCTCCTGTGATTTTTATTTAACATAATGCACCATGGAATTTGTGCTCTGCTTAGTTCAGTCTGAGCAGGAGTTCCTTGATACTTCGGGAAACACTGAAAATCATTCCATCCCCATCCATTCATTCCTGCAACACCCAAGTGGAAATTCTGCGTTTCAGACAGGGACACTACCCTTAGAGAGCAGTGGGCTTCCCCAGCAGCGTAGTGAAACATGATACTCCTGAGTTTCATGAAAAAAGGGCAGACATCTGGCCAGAGCTGGGAGGCAGGAAACAGAGCACGGTGCCCTCCTCCCATACTCCAGCTTGGATTACTGAGGCCAGGGCCCAGGCCCTGCAGGAAAGGAGGTGCATGACTACTTTAAGGCCACTCACTCTGTGACTCAACGGGCCCGGTGGGGGCTGGAACTCAAGGCCTTCCCGGGCCTGGAGAGCCCACGCGCCGTGGGCGGGGCTCCCGGGGTCGCCTAGGCAACAGGCGCGCGCCGCGCCCGAGCCCAGAGCCCCGGAGCGGAGGAGGGAACGCGCGCTATTAGATATCTCGCGGTGCTGGGGCCACTTCCCCTAGCACCGCCCCCGGCTCCTCCCCGCGGAAGTGCTTGTCGAAATTCTCGATCGCTGATTGGTCCTTCTGCTTCAGGGGCGGAGCCCCTGGCAGGCGCGGTGCGTAGTTCCGGCTGCCGGTTGACATGAAGAAGCAGCGGCGGCTAGGGCGGCGGTAGCTGCAGGGGTCGGGGCTTGCAGCGGGCCTCGGGGCTAAGAGCGCGACGCGGCCTAGAGCGGCAGACGGCGCAGTGGGCCGAGAAGGAGGCGCAGCAGCCGCCCTGGCCCGTCATGGAGATGGAAAAGGAGTTCGAGCAGATCGACAAGTCCGGGAGCTGGGCGGCCATTTACCAGGTGCGGGAGCGCCCGGGAGTGTGGCGGGCCCTTAGCTTAGGCCGCTTGAACATCCCCTCAGACCTCCAGGCCCCAGACTCCCTCTGGGTCTTGCCCTCTGCCTCGCTCCTGCTGCTTCAGGATTCGATGGGACAGCGACGCACTGCGTCCCCCCTCCCCTTTGTCCCCGGGGCGGGCCTGTTTCTCGCCGCAGCCTCGGAGCCCCCTTCGATCCCCCACCTCCCTTCTTTTCTCCAGCCCGGGTGATCTCTCAAGCCGGGGGACCGCCGGTCTGTGCTCTCAACGCGAATCCCTCGCACCCCGACCCCGCCCCCTGCCTGTCCACTCTTTGTCCCCTGGGGTGATTTAGCACCCCCACTATTTCCTCTTCTGGAGTGGACCACCTCAGACTCTCTTCCTTTGTCTCCCTGGGGGAAAAGGTTACTCCCCCCGTCCCTCCTTCACATTTCCTTTCCCCTAGTCTCAGTGTGCGTCGAGTCCCAGGGATGACAGTCCCCTTCCCCCTTTCTGTTCATTCATTTATTGGATAGGAGTTGGCAAGCTTATTCTGTGCTAGGCACCGCTTAGGCATTGGAGGTGGTGTTTGCTAATCAGGACAGGCAAGATCCTAGCCTTAGTGGAGCCTAGAGTCGAATAGGGCAATCAAACACAAAAGCAAATAATTTCAGATAGTGACAGGTGCTGTGAAGAGAATGACTTCCTAACGGGGTACAGGGTGACTGCATAGAAGGCCGGCTGTCTTAGAGAAGGGGATCAGGGAAGGCCTGTCAAAGGAGGAGACATTTGCTTTGTGAGCTGAACCAAGAGGAGCAGAAAGCCGTGAGAATATGGGGCTAAAGAACCTTCTAGCCAGGAGGCCTGCGGTACCCACTTCATTGGGGCCATGATATTATCCTTTCAGGCAGGGACTCAGGAAGGTTAACGTTTTAACCCTCTCTAAAATAGCATGTTTCCTCAATGAGCAGCTTAGTCTTTGGTCGTGGCAGAGATGACCTTGTCTTAGGAGTCATCTCCTTGTGTGTTAAAAAGTTAGGAAAGTAGGGTTTCTCATATATCTATAAAACAAATAGTTAAAAACACAAAGAGCTCTTCCATTCACAAGCAGCTGAATAAAATACATACTCCCAATTAAATGTCATTGCGGGGGTTGTTAAGATTAACTAAAACCACACTTGCACAGTATCTTAAATAAGCGATATACAGAATAGAGAGATTTTGTTACTTGTGTAAAGGGAGACGGCAGATGATTCTGTTTTCAGCTTATAGGCTCAAAAGGCAAATTGTGAGATCCATCAGCTGTAGTATTAAAATCTATTTTGAGCTCCGCTTAGAAAGGAAAAAAGGTTTAAGCAGTTCTTTGGTATGCTTGACTAACAAAAGCCTTTTTTTTTGGCAGCCTTGATTTTCATGTGGATTTACATCAAGCTTATTTGACAGGATTCTTTTTATTTGGACTGTAGTGTGTATATTAGTTTCTGCTAGACTAATATTTCTAACCACTGTAATCTATATACTAATAAGTATGATTGATCAGTATATAAAATTTGTATGCCATATCTGGTCTCTGAATTAGCTGAATGAATTCCACAAGGGACTTTGAGACTGTGTAGACAAATTTTCTGCATCAGTTTAATGCAGTAGAGTCTAAAGTGGCTTTACATGAAAATTGTTGGTCTGAAGTGTTGGAGTTGATTATGATACACCCCATCACAGTGGAAGCATTGTGGAGAAGTCTTTTCCACTGAAATTGACTGAGTTGACAACAAGAAATACGTATTGTAACTTAGTTCTTAGTTGAATTTTATTTCTTACAATTTTAAGCCAGAGTGGGTTGACCTGTCACCCAAGCATGGTTAAAATTGTATTCAGCATGCAACTAATATGGAGTGTGTCAGTCTTCAATTCATTTCCTTCATTGTTCTTAAGTTTTTCTACCACAATTAAACCCCACAAGTTAGTCAAGGTGTTGAGATTTTCACTGCTTCTTAATGGATTGCCACATTCCCGGAGGTAGTTTCTTTTGGTCTTAGAGAATTGTCAGGACCAGCTTTTCTCACCTCCACTGTATGGATATTTTTCTTTTCTAAGATCTTGAAATCAGAAGCTTTTCTCCTAAGTGTAAAAGTAGCTCTCTGTCATACAACTGTAGCGTTTTCTGAAACAGAGTTCAGATGACCTTGAGTCTAAAGTGGCTAACTTTCCAAGGTGTGTATCGCTTTACCAAAACCATTATTTTTCAAGGATTCAAAGAAATGTGTTTACAATTGATAGAAAATGGAAGTTTAAAAAAATTAATATTTTATAGCATGTTGAAATGAGGGCAGCCTTATACAAAGTCATACTTTGAGCTTGCCTAGCCTATTGTGATCAGAGAATAATGTAATTTTTGCTTACAACTTGGTAAGCAGGTCAGTCATTCTAACTTATTTTCTGATTAGAGCAAAAAGATGTAAAAACTTGAAAACTATTGGAAAAAGAACAAAGAGTGAAGAGGACTTTTGAGTGCTGAGGAATGTGGCAGCTTGGAAAACAAACTTTTTAGGCAGAGATTCTTTGCTAGGTCAGTTTGATAAAGTGAGCATAACCGTATTTTTAATCTTTAATGCTAATGAATAGCATAGATGCTAATAAGCATCTAGGTCTATAAAAAGTCAGCTTTGATAGTGTATATAGATGGCTTAAACATTGTTTTCTAGCATTTAAACACTTTCAAATCATCCGGTTGCTTGATTGGGCCTAGCTGTCTAAGAGGAGAGAACGAGCCCAGATGAGGAAAAGAGATTGATTTTACTGAGCTAGAATGAGAGGAGAGAGGGTTGAGTGAATGAAAAGAATAGCTCATGTGCTCCCCTCCATCTGTAGTTTAAGAGGGGTTGGGTCCGGTGTTTTGCTTGTTTTCTCATCTGTAAGTTCTTTGATTCTCTGACACCACTCACTATATTTCATTGTGAATGATTTGATTGTTTCGGATAAAGGGGACTGCAATAATAGCTTGTGACATGAAGGCAAGATTTATTCATGTTAGGGGCAGGCTTTGTAAAATGGGCCACTCTTCCAATTGACATTTGTTTTTATAGCTATTTTCATTATGAAATACAATCTAATGCCTGACTAGGTTAAAACCATTGTAACAGCAGTTCACTAAAATTCCTTACTGATATACAGCTTATGTCGTTATATTCCAAAAAGATGAATATTAAAATTTGCCAATAACGTTTATTTAAATACTATTTTCTTCAGAGGAAAAAAAGCTATTTTATGCAAAGGAGAAAGATCTATACACTATGACTCACTTCACTTAAAAAAAAAAAAAAAAGACTAACGGAAATGACATGGAGAGACTGGGAAGTTCTAGTCATCTTGAGTGACCCATTAGATCTAAATGTTCTTGTTTAGCCGTGGTTTGAGTGAACTAAATTTAGGTGTCTGATCAGTACTTTGGAAATGGTGTAAATGCCTTTGTAATTGTCTGGACTGATATTAGATTAACTGGGAGCACAAGTAGAAATAGTGAAGGGAAGAACTTTTTGCTATTGTTATTTGACATCACTGGCATATTTATAGGAATACTTTGGTGTTTTTGGAAGTAAGTAAACCATACCAGTGTTTCTAAAAAGTCAGCTGGGGGATAATGGTAATGCCGCTGTTTCTTAGCTTCAGGTTATCTGCCGTTACTTCTCTTCCATTTTGCATTTTATCTTGAATAGCTCCTCAAAACCTATTAAAATACCTGGTATTGAATAATGTAATTGAATGTGTACTGAATTTCAGGGTGGAAATGAATAAGAAATTTCCTGTGGAGGTTTTTTGACTTAGCTACTGAAATAACGGCCTTTTGTTTTGTGATTCTTTCCCTTTTCTCTTTGTTAAAGAAAACTGTCTTGTGATCTTGTAGATTACAGAATCTTTTTGGCAATTTTTGTTCCTAGCACTGCTTTTTCTTTCTTTCTTTCTTTTAAATAGAGATGGGGTTTTGCTGTGTTGCCCAGGTTGGTCTTGAACTCCTGGCTTCAAGCGATCCTCCCACCTTGGCCTCCTGAAGTTGGGATTGCAGGCGTGAGCAGGTACTTTTTCTGAGGCCTGCCTGAGCCTATATATATTGTGCACAATTTGGCATTCCTCACTACAGTGTTTATGCTGATTTGTTTCTGGTAACAACTAATACTGGCAAATCGGCTGGGCATGTTCCTTTATGCTGCCCATATTCAGGAAAATTGGAATTCTAGCTGGGTCATTTTTCCCAGATGATGTAGTTTGGCACCAGCCATTCCATGTTCACATTTTGAGTATCCAGGAGGGCTGGGGACTTTGGAGTAGTTGGTGATTCCCTCTGCCACATTTCACTGGTTGGTCACTATGGCATCCTTTCCACCACACTAGTAGTCTAGGTTCTCAGATGTTGCTTATGAGCCTGTAATGGTTTCTAGTTTCACACTGCAGAAATGAGTGAAGCCGGTTACCCGTTAATATGGTCCCATCATCACTAGAGTAATTAATTGTTCTAAAACCAGATATGAGTCTGTCACTCCTCTGTGCAACTACTTCTGATTCTTTCATAACGCTTGTAAAGTCCAAACTCCTCTTTAGCATGGCAGCCAGCTTCCAGTCCTTCCCTCCTATGTGGCTTCCATTCTAGCCAGACAAGAAAGGGCAGCGTTCTCCAAACTCATCCTCGCCCTTCATTCCTCTATACCATTGCTGAGCACTTTGTTGAGGATGTCTCTCCCGTTCAATCTAGCTTGCATCTTCCAGCTCGAATGTGTGCTTCCTTGCACCAGAGTTTTGTTCCATCACCTGTGTGTTTTCATACAAGCTGGCACATATCTCTTCTAAAGCCCTGCTGTCATTGTAGCTGCGTCTTTACAAACTTTTTTTTTTTTAAATTTTTATAAAGTTAAGGTCTCACGATATTGCCCAGGCTGGTCTCAAACTCCTGGGCTCAAGCGATCCTCCTGCCTTGGCCTCCCAAAGTGCTGGGATTGTAGGTATGAGACACTGTGCCCAGCTGTAGCTGCTACTTTATATCCCAGGTCTATCTCCAATGGAGCCCAAGCTTCCTGAGGCCACCTGTTGTATCTTTCTCATTCATCTTGAAGTCCTCTGCTCCTGGCACAGAGTAGGTACCCAACAAGAGTTGGGATTGAATTGATGGTCAGTACTTTGCTAGCCTGATGGTATAAAGATGTACAAAACATGGTTCCTGGCTCCCACTCTAGGGGGGCAATGATGGAAACGAATAGATTAGCCCACATTAGTACCAATAGCAGAGGTCACTCTGGGAGAAGGCCCCACCACATTTTGAGTCATGGCCTAATGAGGTAATTTAGTATTGCCTGCTGCAGTGGCTTTGGAAGAAAGGCTGGCATTCTTATCCAGTAGAAGCTGATACCACTGATTTGTTTCACAGAAGCTTTAAATATAACAATACATTTGTGCTTGGCCTAGGGTGAACTTTACAGGCAACTTGGAGGTAATATGTTTGTCTCTCTAAGAATTGTTGAATTCCTCTTCCCTCATCCCTCCTGACTGGTTCTCACAAGCCTTCTAGGGGGCCTTTGCATGTGGTTGGTTCATAAAATACTTTTTGATTTTGGGATATAAAATATAGTTCTCCATAAAATAACGACTGTTACCAAGTCTTTGATTTTTTTTTTCAAACTATAAATGGTAATGACATTCTTTGGCCTTTGATCAGACCACCCTTAGGGGCAAGAGAGTAGTTTCATGTTTTGCTTTTTCTAGTGTCCCCTGTGTCTGGGTATAGTTGTAGTCTCAGCTGTCATACTAACAGTGCTAAGTGAGTCCCTTACTTTCTTTGGGTTTTGGTTTCTCCCTTGTAAAAATGATCCTGGACTAACTGATCATTAAGTTCAGGTCAAGTAATAAAAATCCTTAATGTACTCACAAATACAATTTAATGTTCCTGAATAATCCTTGTAAAAACTGCAGCGGTTACTCAGTTTTGTAAGGTGTGGTTGGGTACGATTAGGCTCAAAAGTTTATAGGAGCTTTGTGAGTATAGTTAACAACTCAAAAGAATGGGGTGTTTTTTCCCGAGGGGCATGAAATGTTTTTGATAAATAGAGTTCATTTGACTTGGTAATGTGGAAAATGAGTAGCCCTGACACGTATGCTATGCTTTTGCAGTTTTTCTCTCAAGTAGCAATTGGGTGGCTTTTCCTGTAAAAGATAGAGGAACTGATTCTTGAGAATTTACGAAAGCTTCAACCCTAACTAGGTACGCAAAGAATAGTTGCCCTTTATGTTGTAATTTTAGGAAGAAACCTACATCTGGTCTAAGTTTCATTTGAATAATATGATAGTTTACACATCTGCCATATTTGAGAAGAAAGTACCTAAGTCTCCAGCATTTTAGAAATAATGCTTTACTTTGTGTAGAAATGGTCTTTAGAGTTTAATAGCTGTTGCCCTCTCCTTTTTCAAAGCAGCTTGACATAATCATGAGTATCTTGCTGACAGCTTGTAAATTTTGATTGTATGAAAACTGAAAATAAGACCATTTCACACGGAAGATTCCCTCCTGCCCTGAAACAGCCAAAGAAAACTGTAGCCATCAAATCTATTGATCTCTGGGCTTTGGTACAAGTCACACTACAAATAAAATAATACCAAGTACTTATAAATGATTTTCAGTCCTTTTAAAGTTTATTTTTTTAATAATTTTTTTTTTTGAGATGAGGTCTTGCTGTGTCGTCCAGGCTGGAGTGCAGTGGCACAATCTTGGCTCACTGCAACCTCCACCTCCTGGGCTCAAGTGATCCTCCCACCTCAGGCTCCCAAGTGGCTGAGACTACAGGCATGTGCCATCACGCCCAGCTAATTTTTGTATTTTTTTGGAGTAGAGATGGGATTTTGCTGTGTTGCCCAGGCTGGTCTTGAACTCCTGGGCTTAAGCCATCTGTCTGCCTCAGGCTCCCAAACTGTTGAGATTACAGGCGTGAGCCACTGTGCCCAGCCCAGTCCTTTTTTTAAGAGAAAAACATATGACATCGTTCAATTTACTGAGTGCTTATGGTTTTACTAAGGCAGTAAGGTTTTATGGATACCCTATAGTAATTAGATAGAATTAGTGCTCTGAAGTCAGCTCTGTAATATGGACTCAGAGTAAACATGGCAAAGGGACACTTAAGGTCTGCATTTTCTCTGGGAAATAAACGTATTCTTTACTACTCTGAATCTAGTGCTGGGAAATTCTAAATCCTTCTTGAGGATTAACCACTTGAAGTAAAGTTTTGGGTCCCAAGTAGGCTTGTGTCCCTGTCTCCTTCTCTTTACTTTTCAGATGTTTCTTCCTAGAGACTGAGGTATGTTTTACTTTTACAGATGAAGAAGGAAGCCTCGGCTGTGTTTGTGGCTTTTGTGGGTGAGCAACATCACTTGCAAAGATAAGATGAGCATAGCAAAACTAGGTTTTCAAAATAATTTTTAAAAATTTCTTAGCGATTAGAAAAGGAAAACTCTTCCCTTGTCTCTGTTAAGAAACGTTCTTCTACTTTTTTCCTTTCTTAATGGATCTTTTATTGGCACTTCTCTTCCTTTTGCAGAATCTTACTGAAAAGTCACTACGTTAAATTACAGCAAACAGCTTAGCTAATTTTTATCCAGATGGGCCCCGGTTACAGGATTGTACACTATTGCGAATTTCTTACAGGAAAGTAAACATCAAGTAATTATTCCAAATAGAGTTCTCTTAAGAACGTGGGTTACTTAAAAATGTCTAAGGATGAAGTCACTTCTGAGTATAACTTCACTCAAGAGAACAAATAAGCAAACTGCATTTAGCATAACATGGTAAATTAGCTTTAACTCTCCTTGATGTTTGAACATTTGTCGCTGTTAACTACTGTTTCACTTTTCAAATAGTCAGGGCTTAGTTTGCTTCTGTAAGGATAAAGGGAAAATACGCCTTCACTGAGTCATAAATATTTTTGTGGCTAACTTTTGCACAGAGAAAAGAGGCCTCTAAGAAGGTACCCAGTGAATTTTTTTTTCGGGGGCAGAGAGAGAATATATCATTTTTTGGTTTGTTGTTGTTGTTGTCATTGTTTTGCTTTGTTGTTTTTACTCTGATCTGAACTGTATCTTGACAGCACTTTTGAATTAAGAGCATTACTATTATTGTTCTCTACTACCTGGACGCCACCTCCCTGTTGCCATAGTGTTAAGGATCATCCTCCGAGGTGGGGTGAGGCAGAATGGGGCCAAGATCAGAAAGTTACATTAAGCTACATCAGGTTTATACAAGCACAAAACCAAATTTTTGGAGCAGTCCCCAGCATACAACCTGGTTTAGCCACACCTAAAGGTTGCTCTTGAATATTCCTTGAGAATCCACATCCCTAGAATGCTGGGTTTCAATGGGCCCTTTATGTACCTATCATGGTGTCATTTCTGAGCATTTCTAAATATTCCTTCATGTCTTACTGACAGTTTTTCTTGAATAAATCTTAGGAATATTAGTGCCATTATCAGTATTTTGTTTGGTCTGTTCGCACCACAAATAACTACCCAGGTCTGCTACTTGCCCCTGTTTCTCTACCTGCTAATGAAAATGCTTTTGAAAGTTTGAGTAACAGTATTGGAGTGTGCACAGTGGTATTAGTAGGTTCTGTACTCATCCTTAACCACTTGTTTTCATCCTTTGTGAGCTTGAAGTTTCTCCAAAAAATTTATCACAAAACTTACCAGACATAGTTAATACACTCAGAGAGAGAATCACTGAAAAAGTAGATGTAGTTTAACAAACCCAGTGCCTTTTTTTTACCCATGAATACATATTTGTCAACTAAGCCTCATTTTGCAACTTGTTCCACTACTCGAATGGTGACAAACTTTTGGTTTCCCAATAGACTTGGAAGATGTTGCTTTTGAAAGTAGGAAATAGATGGCTTTAGAAGATGGAAGAATATTTTGGTTTGAAGTGGGAGCGTGGTATGTCCTTAGCTGTCTGTGAAATGCAGCTGAAGATGGGTGTGGGCCTTCATCTGCATTTCCCATCTTCAGTTTGAGGAGGTAGTTACCCTTCTAACCACTTAAGAACTGCATGGTACATGCTGTTTTATTTACAGGGCAAAACTGTGCTCCCGTAGTTTCCCTGGTGCTTGCCTTCACGTTAATACAGTGTCATCGTTTGGCAGTGTTTATGTGCCAGGGTCCATGTTAGAAGGAGGAAAGCTATAGCGAAGTTAAAGGGTGCAGTTGGCCTCCCACCTTTAGTTTTGTAAGTGCCTTTAAAGTTTGATTTTTGTAGGTTGATCATAAGGAAGTGATAAGTATGTTAGGTTATTTGTGGTTTGAGCTAATTTTAGTCTCTTTTTACAGCTTGCTTTGTATCCTTTGCCATTAAAACATGCTTTCTAGAAAGACAACTTTTGAATGTAGGACACAGTCTATATTCTATACTTGGCTACATTTCAAAAAATATTTTTTCAGTACTTTGGAAGTTGGACAGTTGGAAGCACAGTGACAGTATTTAAAAATCTTTGATTCCGGCCGGGCATGGTGGCTCACGCCTGTAATCCCAGCACTTTGGGAGGCCGAGGTGGGTGGATCACTTGAGGTCCGGAGTTCAGGACCAGCCTGACCAACATGGTGAAACCCTGTCTCTACTAAAAATACAAAATTAGCCGAGCGTGGTGGTACATGCCTGTAATCCCAGCTACTCAGGAGGCTGAGGCAGGAGAATCGCTTGAATCTGGGAGGCAGAGGTTGCAGTGAGCCGAGATCATACCATTGCACTACAGCCTGGGCGACAAGAGTGAAACTCCGTCTCAAAAAAAAAAAAAAAAAAAAAAAAATTCAGTGATTTCTTTGCTTTGTGACACTTCTGCTTTTCCAGCAAGTAAATTATATTTTTTCATACAGGTATGAAATTCTTGTTCCAAGCTAGTGGTTAAAAAGGCACAGTTGATATTAGAGGATTTGTAAAAGATTATGACCACGCCTGCAATGTACTGAAGCAAGGCTTTGCTGGGCTGTGTATAGGAAACCTTCCCCAGCCTGTGCCCTTGCTTGATAGAACATTTTGCTCCTAAGGGTAGGTGCCTGTATCTGTCTCCAGTACTGGTTAGTTTCACACAGAACAGTTGTGTTTCAGAGCTTTAGTCTCAAGCTGCCCTGCTCCCCTGAAGCAGCCACCCTGAGCATGTGCACTCACAGGAGGGGACATGTGAGGTCATGGAAGAAGAAGACTCAGGAAGAAGAAGACTCGGGTTTGGGTTCTGACTCTGCCTTTGACTGTTGTGGGATTTTGAGGAGTTGCATACAGGATCTGTAAAATGTAGTCATTAGACTAGACTAGACAGCCATATAGCATTACCTAGATGTAACTTTCTACAAAGACATGGTCACAGGAGAAGACCAGAGGGTGGGGTGATCTTTCTGGAAAAATTGGGGCTTCATGCCTTACTCATGCTAGATATGGTAGCATTATATGGCTGTGCCTGATCCCCCTAATCTAAAAGTGGGACAGAACTTTAAAATTTTGTATTAACTCAAATTAAAACTTGAAAAAAACCCATTGTTTCCTTAAAAATAATAAAATGCCCTGTGGGGGCATAAGTCACATTATATTTTAAAATTCCTGAATGCCACATGGATGAATGTAGTTCCTTTTGAAATTCTTCTTTTGTCTAAAGAGGAATGTTGGATTTTGTGATTGGACTAAAAAATCTTCCATTTGAGAGAGAAACAGTCTGCTGCATGTTCTACCCTTGTTCAGGATAAAACCCATTAATAGCTAACATTTATTGAATTCTGTGTTGTGCCTCAGGCACTGTGCAAAGTCCCTTACATGCAGTGCTGTTTATTATATACTGTCAATTGGTCTATAACAGCAGGAAATGTTTCAGGAGGACAATGAGGTCCCAGACCCTCAGTCTTCTCCTGTGTCCTGGATTCAGCTTCACAATAGCACTATGGCAGTGTGGCCACTGCTTCAGCTTCCACATACATGGCTGTGAAGAGAGACAGGGGATTGTGCTAAGCCTCCCCGATTTATTAGGACATAGGAGGAGAGAGTTTGTAGTTTTTGACCTTTGCCTAGTTTTCTAACCTCTTTCCTAGATGTCACAAATTGGCCACCCACAGTCATATTTTGCTTGCTTCACACAATGTTTTTTAAAAAAGAGAAGAGTTTAATTTGTGCCATTGTTTATAAATGAATCAGGAGAAATGACATGCAACTCTGGATTCTGGCCTCTCTTGAAAAATCTGAAAATCACACCGTCTGAGCTTACACTGGCAGTGGTCTGCTGGACTGAGGGACACAACTCCTTTTGGATGTACATGTGTGCGTTGCAGAGTTTACCACAGTCCCACAGTGGGTCACACTGTCCTTGTCGGTGTACACTACCTAGCACTTGAGTTTGCAACCCCTACCCCAAGCTGAGTTTTCTCATCAAGCTTGATGTTAATGTTATGTGATCCTTGGCCTTGTAGGTATTTGGTATATTATCGTTAGATAAAATTGAAGCAAAGGGCTAAAGGGTTGGTGGCCTGAGGGAGTGCCCTTGACAGTAAAGTCTGGGATAAAATCATTGGCCAGGTACTCCTTCCCTTCCCGCCCTTCCTCTTTTCTCTTTATCCTCAGCCCCCTTCTGCTATTTTGAGGAAGTTAGAAGCCACCACCATTTTTTCCCTCCTCAGGCAACTGAGTGTGGCTGTATTTCTGTCTCATGTTCAGTTATTTCCAGGAACTATTTTTGATGACCAACTTGAAGTTACATTGGGTGGGCCTAATGGGAGCTGATAAAAGAATGAGTTGACCAAATATGCTTGCACTGAGATGGCTACGAAGTAAGGTTTTTAATGACTTGCTTTGTGACTTGGTCAGGAGTGATACCATTTGTCGTGTGTCCAACTTCATGACTAAATGGTTGCTCTACCTTATCCTCATAGCTATAATAAAATAAAATAAATACATACATTGCAGGGAGGAATGTATCTTGTTAAAGGTCTCTCCCTTTTAGCAACAAAAGTACATATTATGTTGTAGAACATGCTTTTTCTTTGATCCTTCTTGAACACCTATTACTCTATAGAGGTATGTTATGTATGGCAAATTAGAACAAGCAATAGATAAGGATGATTCTTTACCATTATAACCCAGTCAAGGTCTTTGTCCTAAGTTTTGTACCTTTCTCCAGAGGGAAAGGTATTTGTATTTATTTATTTATTTTTGAGGCAGAGTTTTGCTCTTGTTGCCCAGGCTGGGGTGCAATGGCACGATCTCAGCTCACTGTACCATCTGCCTCCCGAGTTCCAGTGATTCTCCTGCCTCAGCCTCCCGAGTAGCTGGGATTACAGGTGCCTGCCACGATGCCCGGCTAATTTTTTTTTTTTTTTTTTTTGTATTTTTAGTAGAGATGGGGTTTCATCATGTTGGCCAGGCTGGTCTTGAACTCCTGACCTCAGGTGATCCATCCGCCTCAGCCTCCCAAAGTGTTGGGATTACAGGCATCAGCCACTGCCTCCGGCCAGGTATTTGTATTTTTAATCTCTATGCCTTACTGTCTCAGATCAGGAGGATTTGGTGATTTATTGAATGTGGGGGAAGGGGAAGAAGAGGAAACAGGAGGAATGTTCCAGATTAGGGAAATAGCTAGATGGAAGATGCAGCCCCTCACCAAGGTGGGGACACAGGAAAAGGAACGTGTGCAAAGAAGATGGTGATCTGGTTGTGACCATGTTGTTAGAGGACGTCCAGGGAAGCATCTGGTAGGTGGTGGGGTGTTTAAATATAGAACATTTGGAGAACGCTCCGAAGCTTCAGAGAACCCTTCCCAAAAGGACAAAACCAGCTCAGTGTTTTAGCACTCCGGGATCATATGGCATGACAGCATGGTTGCTTTATACTTTTTTGTGTATGTGAAATTAAAACCAACCACTCAGGACCAATTTCTCTGAAGCTTTTTGTCAATCTTTCATTTGCTTGTCTAGTCTAGGTTGTAAGCTCCTTGCAGCCAGTGTCTGTTGATTCAGTCATTCAAAAAATAATACATGAACAGCTACTAGGTACCAGGCTCTGTGCTGGGCAGTTGGGATATGTGGTGAGGAAGACAAACTTGGTTCCTGCCCTTAGGAAGTTCAGTAGTCCAGCAGACAAAGTGGCTGAATAAAGATAATCTCAGTTCACAGTGATAAGAGCTCTTACAGGCCTAGGCTCCAGGTGCTGTGGGGATGCTCAGGAAAAGGTATCTAATTGGGATTGGGAGCAGGCAAAACAAATAAAGGATAGTGTATAAAGGTAATATCTAGTTGAAGTTCTGAAGGGCAAGGAGGAGTGAGCCTGTATATTCTCTGAGTCTCTCTCTAATCTGGGATTGACTTCTTGTCCGTCTCTGTTCATATTAAGTGTCACCTAGGCTTGAAAGGGTGAGATCATATTTCACTTCCTTCCTCTTTGGTCTTAACCTTTCTCCGCTACCCCCTCACACAATGCATATGCATTATTCTCTTATTGTATATATTTTTCCTCTCTTCCTTTTTATGTTTCCTCTGCCATTACTTTTAACCTCGACTGCCATATGGCCTCTAAACGCTTCCAGAAGGGTAGCCTAGTGGAGGTTATTCCATCATGGCCTTGAGCTCATGCAACCAGATAGTGAAGGCATCTGTGTAGGTGTCTTCTCCAGGAGGGTGATATTTGTTTCATTGTAAATTTTGTAGCCCTAGAACACCAACAACAGTGCACAGTAATTAGTAGGCAGGCAGTACAGGATTCATTGAAGTGAAGTGATAACTTTTATCCAAGTATGTATGCAGATAATCTTTGATTTGTACAAAAAAAATTATATTTTAATATGTAAAGATTTTTTAAAAGAATCTTCAAGTTTTAGCCTTCCCACTAGGAATATATTGAAAACATGTGCCTAGTTCACTGACTTGCAGCCGCCACTATGAGAATAAAGGTCTCATTTAGTTGTTGTGAATTTTAAGGGATATTTTCAATGATGTTGGCTGGTTTATCCCATTATGTGGTCTTTTTTTTTTTTTTTTTTGAGGTGGAGTCTTGCTCTGTCGCCCAGGCTGGAGTGCAGTGGCGCAATCTCGACTCACTGCAACCTCCGCCTCCTGGGTTCAAGCGATTCTGCTGTCTCAGCCTCCTAAGTAGCTGGGATTACAGGCGCCTGCCACTACACCCAGCTAATTTTTGGTATTTTTGGTAGAGAAGGGTTTCACCATGTTGGTCAGGCTGGTCTCGAACTCCTGACCTCATGATCCACTCACTTCAGCCTCCCGAAGTGCTGGGATTACAGGCGTGAGCCACCATGCCCAGCCTATGTGCTCTTATTAGCAATTCTCAGTACACAGATAGCTTTGTGTGATTCTTTCAAGTCAAGTACCTTATTAAAAAACTCAAGTGTACTGATAATTATCTTACTTTTAAATGACTAAGTGATAAGACTGAATTTTTAGGCACTGTAACACTTCAGATATGATTACAGATTCTGATATTTTTATGGTTATTTATATTTATTTATTTTTGAGATGGAGTTTCGCTCTTGCTGCCTAGGCTGGAGTGCAATGGCACGATCTCGGCTCACTGCAACCTCCGCCTCCCAGGTTCAAGCGATTCTCCTGCCTCAGCCTCCTGAGTAGCTGGGATTACAGGCACCCGCCACTACACCCGGCTAATTTTTGTTATTTTTAATAGAGACAAGGTTTCACCATGTTGGCCAGGGTGGTCTCGCACTTCTGACCTCTGGCGATCCGTCAGCCTCGGCCTCCCAAAGTGCTGGGATTACAGGCGTGAGCCACCGCACCTGGCCTGGTTACTTAAATTTAAATACAAAAGTTATGTTGATTAATTCCGAATGATTTCCTGATTGCTCCCCGTTTACCATTCACACATTTATTAAATTCTTCCCTTGCCATATAGAAGCAGTCTCTCTGCCATATATGCCACATAGATAGCAGAACTAGCTGTCTGCAAACCATTGAAATTGTGAAAACATCTCCCCTTTTTTCCTGTTTCTAATTCTAGCTATGAGGATTATATGCAGAAGTAGTCCTGGATTTGATTTTTTTTTTTGATGATTGTTTTTTGATAGTTGTTGACTACAAATCATTTAAACGTCTGAAAGGGGAAAGGTTTTCCTTAAAAATGGATGACAAAGGAGAATAAAAAGGTATTTTGACTATTTTTTTGAATGATGAGATCTTTTTTTCTCTTTCTAGTTTTCTTTTGGAGTCATTTATGTGTCACTGAGTGGATACCATGGAACATGTGGCAGAAGTAGATATATGGGGTAAAAGAACCATAGTTCATAAGCTCCTTGACAGAATCACTGAAGTGTAGCCGTTATATGGCCACTGTCGCAGGGGGAGGCAGCAGTTTTGAAGAAGGGGATGAGAAATAATGAGTGATAAAAAGGCATCCTGGATAGAAGACCAAACTCTGCAGAAGACCCCAGTTTGTTGATTATGCTTTTGTTTTCTGATTTGCTGAGGAGAGTGAAAATGCCTGAGGGGTGCGGGGGAGCACATAGGGGGTGTGTGTGTGTGTGTGTGTGTGTGTGTGTGTGTGTGTGTGTGTGTGTGTGCGCGCGTGCGTGCAGATTCTCTCTTTAACTGTATGTATTTGTATGCATGTATGTATCTTAGGACTTAAACTTTCTAGTCAATAAATTGCCATAGTGGGGAATTGCTTAATTGCTTGCCTTCTGTTGTTGTATTTAATTTAATTTAATTTTTAATGATTTTTTTGGTGGGGTACAGGGTCTTAACTGTGTTGTCCAGGCTGGTCTTGAACTCCTAAACTCAAGTGATCCTCCCGCCTCGGGCTCCCAAAATGCTGGGATTACAGGTGTGAGCCACCATGCCCAGCTTAGTTGTATTTTAAATGGGCCCGTTTGCAGCATTCCCTACTCCCCTTAGTTTACCTGGCTTACAACCTGTCTTTCCATTTCAAGGCTTCTGTCACCCCTGGCCCATGTCAGTGCATTTGGGCAGCCCACCCAGCATCATCACCTCATGTCCCAGGGAACTTCCTGTTCCTCTCTTCCAGCTATTTCCTTCCCTGGCTGTTGAGATAGTCTCTACCTTTGACCTACTGTTAAGCTCAGACCTTCTGCTCTCTAGTTACAGCCTCTGTGCTGCCAGATTCCCTTGCTCAGTTGCTTTCTCTAGTTTGGGTTTTCTCCTTCATTCAGATTTCCAGCTGTTTCTCTCCTCCCCCCACCGTAGCCTCCTCACTTCCCTCCTTATGCATCTGAGACTATGGTCAGTCACTTTAGATGCTGCCTCTCCACTGTATACTTGTGTCCATCTTCTTACCTACCACCTCTAGCCCTGGAGCAGGCTCTTCCCCTGCCTTTGTCTTCCTGGGCCCAGGCTCCTAAGTGCTGCTGGAAAAAAAATCCCCCAGTATTAAGCCCCTAGAAATCCAGTCTTTAATCCCAAATCTGTCTCCCCCAGCATCTGGCCATCAGATCTAAAGCTTACCTGCCATCCTTTCCACCTTATTTCTCTCACAGGGGAAAAGGAGCCTTTGCTCCTAGAGTCTGCGCTCCTGACCCCTTCCCATCTCACCTGTTCAAGGCATCTTGCAATAAGGGGTTGGTGACTCTCGAGGAATGGATCCCAGGCCCTCCCTATTATCATCTTATGTATGCCAGTTCAACGTTCTCAGCTTCCTCCAGCCGAGACTGCCCCTCCAGCCACTGCTTTATACTCTCCTTCTCTGGTTGAAATTTTTGAAGTAAATAGGTCACTCTGCCCATCGTTCATCTTCCAGTCACTCTGTGTGTTTATCTTCCAGGGAAGTGAGGCTCTGTGCTACCAAGCCACTGAAATAATTTTTTTTTTTTTTCCAGACTGAGTCTTGCTCTGTCACCCAGGCTGGAGTGCAGTGCCGCAGTCTTGGCTCACTGCAACCTCTGCCTCCCGGCTTCAGGCGATTCTGCTGCCCCGGCCTCCTGAGTAGCTGGGATTACAGGTGCCTGTCATCACGCCTGGCTAATTTTTTGTATTTTTGGTAGAGATGGGGCTTCACCATGTTGGCCAGGCTTGTTGGCATGTTGACCATGTTGGCCAGGCTAGCCTCAAGTGATCCGCCCGTCAGCCTCCCAAAGTGCTGAGATTACAGGTGTGAGCCACCGCACCTGGCCTGAAATAATTCTTGACAAGATCTGCTTCCTTGTTACTAATACAGTGGATATTTTGCATCCTAATTTTAATGCAGTTCAGTGTGGTAGACCTGTATTTGCATATTGAATATTCCCTTCCCTGTTTTAATAACTCTATTTTTTCCTTTTCTTTTGTATCTCCTGCTTCTCTAGCTAGTCCTAGACCTTACTCATCGGTGTCATCTCTGTTTGTTCCTCAACTTGAGGAGTTCCTACAGGGTTTACCCAATCTGCTGCTTTCATTTAGCCCTTTTGTTCTTTTTGAGCCATCTCATTCACTCACCCAGGATGTAGCATCGGCCCTTGAATTCAGTGTGCACACATACACTGTGCACTATGGGACAGCCTTCAGAGGCACTTTGTTCTTGAAATTGTGGTGGTCTTTGCCTCTCATGGAGCCTTGCATATGCTGTTTCCTCTGCCTGGAATATCCTGCCTTTTACTTAACTGATTCTTGTTCTTCTTTCCAGTCACATTTTGTACATTTCTTCTGGGAAGCTTTCTCTGATTTCCCCTTTCCACAGGTCCAAGTTAACTGCCTTGTCTAGGTCCTCCCATGGCCCTCTGAAGGCCTCCTTTCATAGCACCATGTCTGAGTATACTGTAATAACACGCATTGCTCTGTAATAGCCTGTTTACTTATCTATTACCAAGTAATCTATCAAATCTTATAAAGGGCGGGGCTGCTTTTGTTCTAGTCATTTGTATCTCTTAGTACCCAATATAGTGTTTGGCATATAGAAAATACCCAACAAGGCCAGTCGCAGTGGCTCACACCTGTAATCCGAGCACTTTGGGAGGCTGAGGTGGGCGGATCACTTGAGGTCAGGAATTTGAGACCAGCCTGGCCAACATGGTGAAACCTTGTCTCTACTAAAAATACAAAAATTAGCCAGGCGTGGTGGCGGGTGCCTGTAGTCCCAGCTACTTGGGAGGCTGAGGCAGGAGAATCACTTGAACTGGGGAGGTGGAGGTTGCAGTGAGCTGAGATCACTCCACTGCACTCCAGCCTGGGTGACAGAGTGAGACTCCATCTTAAAAAAAAAAAAAAGAAAAAAGAAAGAAAATACCCAATAAGTAGTTCCTGAATGAATAGATGAGAATGCTGTTTAGAAGGTTCATGAATTGGAAATCGTGATTGCTAGGGAGGCTTTGAGTTGATGGTATTGTGTTGAACCATGTGTTACCCAGGATCCATTTAGATTTTACACTTTGTTTTCTCTGTTCCTTTTTAGAGTAATTTTCTGTATGTGGTGTTTTCCCCCCGTGAGATTGTATACCATTTCTCAGCGAGAACTGTGTGTAATGCTTGGTGGCTCCCTCATGGTGCCTTGCATGGAATTGGACTTCGTTTCAGTGGATCTAATCCCAGTTATGTTAATGCTCGATGGAGCTAAGTCTTATCTCGAAGCAGTCCATGTCTTCATCAGCTGGCCCTGCCTCCATGCCCTGCACAGACCATGCCACTCTGGAGAGGTAGTTTCCCTGTGGCTTATTAGTCTTGTGTTCCAGTGTGCTGGCCAAGTATGAGAGACATCAGTGGTATGAGAGAGTCTCTCTCATTCAAACTTCGTAGGTTTTGTAGCTGGGACTGACCAGTGCTGACAGGAAATAGAGGCATTTATTAAAAGCCAGAGATTTTTCAAGTTGCAGGAAGCAAAGCTCTTGTTAGCTATGATTTTGTGGTGGGTTTGGTAGTCCAATATAAAAGTAAAAACTGGATGACAATGGGAGGAGCATGCTTGGGTCTCCAAAGTTAGATCATTTTTCCTAAGTAATTTGTCTTTAGACTTTTACTGGTTTGGAATTTCCTGAGATTTGGATCTTGCCAGAAAGTTTATAGCAAAAGTTCTGAGCAGATGACACTTTTGCGTCTGAAACCAAATCATTGTTTTTGTTTTTAAGTTTTTTCTTAATATATTATCCTTAGTTCAGCCCTGAAGATTATTCTGTTATTTGTGGATCTCAACTTTCCCCCCATCTCCTGGATCTTTGTGAAATGAATGGTATTAATTGAATAGAGAAGGAAGATATAAACATAAACTTAGTCAAAAACTTGTTCTTGACTAGGCAAGTTGGGCTTTATAGCTTTGAGCTGATGACATGTCTATTCTTGTGAAAAAGGGATTTTTAGTGTTGGTTTGGCTTCTTGTTATATTTGATTTATTATTATTATCATTATCATTATTTTTGAGACAGAGTCTTCTCTGTCGCCCAGCCTGGAGAGCAGTGGCTCAATCTCGGCTCAGTGCAACCTCTGCCTCCCAGGTTCAAGCGATTCTCGTGCCTCAGCCTCTGGAGTAGCTGGGATTACAGGCGGGCGCCACTACACCTGGCTAATATTTGTATTTTTAGTAGAGACAGGTTTCACCATGTTGGCTAGGCTGGTCTTGAACTCCTGACCTCAGGTGATCCGCCTGCCTTGGCCTCCCAAAGTGCTGGGATTACAGGCCTTAGCCACTGTGCCTGGCTGATTTTTTTTTTTTTTTAGGTTTGTTTTAACTGGAACTTTACGTGAATGTAATTGAATTTAGAATAAAAGCACTTAATTTCACAGTGTGCAGTGAACTTTCTGTTACTTATTTTAACAGTAAAACCCCTTGCAGTAAATGACTTGGAGCAAAGATTGCTTTTTTAAAAAATGTTTTAATTTGTTTTTCTTTTCTTGAGATGGAGCCTTGCTCTGTCACCAGGCTGGAGTATGGTGGCGCGATCTTGGCTCACTGCAGCCTCCGCCTCCTAGGTTCAAGCGATTCTCCTGCCTCAGCCTCCTGAGTAGCTGGGACTACAGGCACATGCCACCATGCCCAGCTAATTTTTGTATTTTTAGTAGAGACGGGGTTTCACCATGTTGGTCAGGATGGTCTTGATCTCTTGACCCCGTGATCCACCCTCCTCGACCTCCCAAAGTGCTGGGATTACAAGTGCTGGGATTACAAGTGTGAGCCACCATGCCTGGCCAATTTTTTTTTTTTTTTTTTCTTTTTGAGACAGAGTTTCACTCTGTCACCCAGGCTGGAGTGCAGTGTCACAGTCAAAACTCACTGCAGCCTTAACCTCCTGGGCTCGAATGATCCTCCTGCCTCAGCCTCCCAAGTAACTGAGACTACAGGCATGTACCACTGTGCCCAGCTAATTGTTTTTTTATTTTTTATTTTTTGTAGGGACAGGGTCTCGCTATTTTGCCCAGGCTAGTCTACAACTCTTGGGCTCAAGCAGTCCTCCTGCCTCGACCTCCCAAAATGTTGGGATTACAGGGACAAGCCACTGCACCTGGCCAAGGATTGTTTTTTAAGTGAACTGAGACCCAGCCTTATTAGTGGTCCCAGAGCAGACCTGGGACCTGAAGGGAACCCTTTTCTCCTGGTCCAGCGTCTTTCCTCTGATGGGCTACTTTCCTGGAGCCTTTGATTGCCTGTCATCAGAGTAACTGAGTTTGAACAGAGTAGGTAGTTCCTCTCCAGACCACCACACTCACCGGCTTTCATTCTGCTTCTCTCGTTTAGACTGTGGTTCTGAATCCTCAGTTCTATTTACTGAGTGTTTTTAAACATAAAAATGCCTTTTAATGAGATTGAAGGCCAGATGTGGGACAGTTGAGGACAAAGTAGAAATAAAACCTTCAAGGTGGGTTGTTGGTGGGAGTCTTTTTTGTTTGTTTGTTTTTTTGAGACTGAGTCTCGCTCTGTCACCCAGGCTGGAGTGCAGTGGCACAATCTCAGCTCACTGCAACCTCCGCCTCCCGAGTTCAAGCTATTCTCCTGCCTCAGCCTCCTTAGTAGCTGGGATTTCAGGCTCCCGCCACCATGCCCAGCTAATTTTTGTATTTTTGGTAGAAACGGGGTTTCACCATATTGGCCAGGCTGGTCTCGAACTCCTGACCTCAGGTGATCTGTCTGCCTCAGCCTCCCAAAGTGCTGGGATTACAGGCGTGAGCCACTGTGCCTGGCAGGGAGTCTTATAGAAGCTGTCGTGGACAATGTGGGAAGTAGTGAGCCTTTGTATTCCAGTATGCTGGGCTCCACTGTGCTTGCTCTGGCCCCTGGTCGCTCTCTGTGTGTTATTGAGTCCCCATCCACGGCCATACTCTTCGTCCTGCTTCTCTCCTTACCATCCTCTCCCCGCTAGTGGTACCACGGCTACCACTAGCAATTACTGACATGTGGGATCTTAGGGCTACTTCCCTATAAGGCTGCAGGGCATGTGGTGTTGGCTATGTGCATGGTAACCATGGTAGCCCTGTGGTTCTCCACATGTGCGCCTTGTGACCTGGGATTGGCTGCAGACTAGTAATAAACTGCGTCTTCTGGTATGGAATCTGTCTGTAGTTGTACTTTCTACCTCTGTATTTAAGGGGAGATCTGTAACCTACCAATGCCAGTTGAAGAGGATGGATGATAGAGATGTTAACAAACAGCTGAAAAACTAACTACAATGGCCTGCAAAATAGAACAGCAGGTTTTTGTGGCAAAACTTTGTGTCCATGAGTTTGTTTTTAAAATATCCTCATATAATCTGTTTTAAATTGAGAGGCTTTGGGTAAAAGCCATGGCTAGTCTTACATGTCATGGAGTACCTAGCTTGTGAGGTTCACAGTTTATTATTTACAGAGTGTCCCCTTAAATCTTCTTTGGGTCGGTTCAGCGAATGTTGCTCAGATGGACTTTTTTGGCTGACATAGAGTCAAAATGGTAATCAAGCATGAAAGTACAGACAGTCCTTAACGCACAAATGTGTCATGCTTGAAAAGTTGGAAAGTTGGTTCTCTGGAGCTCTGATTGTATTGTCCTGTAGAATCCATGTTGTGAATGGTGGTTAAATCCCAAATGAGTCCGTAGAACCTATATAATCTGCAATATACCTGCACTATTCCAATTAATATGTAATTCCCCCATAGAACTATCTATGATAATGATTTCTATGTATGGTATTTAATATTATACATAATAATGATTGTATGAATAAAAAACATTCTGGGCTCCATGTGGACGATGGGGTGTGTGTGTGTGTCTGTCTATGTGTGGGTGGGTGTGTGTTCATAGATCCCTTTTCCTGCAATCCTGGCACTGGAATTGGTTTTATCACTTCCAATTGAGTTTCATTCCCATGAATTTTGGAGTACAGACTGGGTCCAGGGATGCAGGGCATAGATTAGAGCCCCGAGAAATAGGATTAGGCTGGAATTGCTGGGTTGGAGATCAGTAGCTTCCAGGAACACTTTTTGGGCCTGGCTGTCTTCATTATCCCCTTTTGTTTTCTCCTGGGGTCTGCAGGTATTGCCCTGTTTTGTTCCTCTAATATCACTTTTTTTTTTCTGCTTTTGACCAGGGTTTTTGCCTCTGGTCTACAACTGAATATCCTGTCAGACTCTCCTGATTTTGAAATAAATATATAGTTTTTTTGAGGTGTTCTAGCGAATTTCTAAATCTAAATGTTGTGGCAGAGTTATTACATACTAATTTTGCTATGAGAGGTTGTAGAATCCCAGATGACTAATCTTGTAAACCATACATGCATTTCCATCTAATTCTCCATTGTATATCATGTTGCAGAAAATAACAGCCTCTAGAGTTTACATTGCCTCCCTTGACTATATTTCTTATTTAAGATTAGTTTTCAGATAAGACCTTTTCATGGCGGTACGTAACTGTGCAGAGGGCTTCCAACTTGTCTTGGGAGCTCTCATCTCCAGGAGACATCACATTACCCACTGCCCCCCGCCCCCCGCCCCCAGCCTGGATGCACTCAGCCTGTACCCCATTTCTGTCCTCAGCCAAACACTGCTGAAATGCAAGAGCTTTCAATTGCTAGCCAGTGAAGATGCAGACTAAGGGATTTCCATGTAGAAGCCCGCTCTTTTCAGCTGGCTCGTCCAGAGCTGGAGGCCCCTTGCTTGTTCACATGAGGCTTTTTGTCCCTGACTTGGTGGCTGCTGTTTCACTTCTCAGCAGAAAGGGACACCCTTGCCCCCCCCAGAAAGGAAGATTTGATGTACCACTTCCGAAAGGTTCAGTCGGGCATCACTGTAACCAAGAAGATAGGTCAGGTGAGGCTGGAGGTGGAACAGGGCTGCTCGCTAGAACTCCAGATTGTTCCACAAGTGCCTTCTGGCAGAGAATGATGGAAGCTTCCGTGATTTTTTTTTCTCCTTAATAGTTATGAGCACAGAAGAGGAGCAGATTGTCTGGCTATAGAAGCTATCGTATTTTTTATTTTTGTTTTTGAGATGGAGTCTTTCTCTCTTGCCCAGGCTAAAGTGCAATGGCACGATCTCGGCTCACTGCAACCTCCGCCTCCCGAGTTCAAGCGATTCTCCTGCCTCAGCCTCCTGAGTAGCTGGGAATTACAGGCGTGCGCCACCATGCCAGACTGATTTTTGTATTAGAGACAGGGTTTCACCATGTTGGTCAGTCTGGTTTCGAACTCCTGACCTCAGGATCTGCCCACCTCAGCCTCCCAAAGTGTTGGGATTACAGGTGTTAGCCACTGCACCCGGCCGAAGCTGTCATATTAAATAGCACTTTCTGCTTTTAGCAAATTTAATCCAAATGAGACTTTAGATTTTCTTGCTCTGACTTACCAGCAGTTCCTTGAAACACATTTAATTATTTTTGCCAGAAAATCACTCAAGCACTTACGCCATTTTTTACCGTGAAAATATGCTGCATTATTTTAAAATATATTAGAAGTCAGTACCCATAAGATTTTATATGTTTTCTAATGTATTCTGTAAGCTTTCTGCTGCTTTTGTTTGGAGGGTGTATTTTGTAACATAGAGGACTGCTTTATCTGCTTGTAAGCTTGATTTTTGTTTTTACTGTAATTTTTTTTCTTCTGCTGTATTGAGAAATACATTGAGTAATTATAAAGTCAGTGGCATGTTTATAAGTTAATATTTGTATCTATTCCTTAGTTACTCTAACTCAAGACCTAAAGTAATCTTCAACTCGAATTTACTCTGACATCCAGTTGACTGCCAAGTCCTCCAACTTAATCCTTATTCTTTTTTTTTTTTAAAGAGATGCAGTCTTGCTTTGTCACCCAGGCTGGAGTGCAGTGGTGCAATCATAGCTTACTGTAACCTCAAATTCCTGGGCTCAAATGATCCTCCCACGTCAGCCTCTGGAGTAGCTGGGGCTACAAGCTCTTGCTACCATGCCCAGCTAACTTTTTATTTTTATTTTTTGTAGAGACAGAGTCTCACTGTTGCTCAGGCTGGCCTTGAACTCCTGCCTTCAGGCGGAACTCCTGCCTTCAGGCGGTCCTCCTGCATTGGCCTCCCAAAGTGCTGGAATTATAGGCCCAATTTTATTCTTGGGATGTATGTCTGAAACTCTTTCCTTCACTTCCTTCCCATGCCTTAGTTCAGGCCCTTCTCATCTGTGGTCTTCAAAGTCGCCGTCAGCTGGTTCAGGTCCTTCCTTTCTGCTGTATCTTTCGTGGGAGGACATGTTATGTATCACTGTCCTACTTGAAAACTTCCATTCCCCATTGATGAGGGTGTTACCTCCAGATTCCTAACACAGGTGCTGAAGGCAAGCCTGGATAAAGGCACTCCCTTGATCTCCTGGCCAGGTCCCCGTACACCTGCAGCGCGTGCTCCACATTCTGTCTTTACTGATGCTGTGTCTTCTGCCTGCGGAGCCACCCACCATTCTATTCACAGCCCCTGCCTCAGCGGAGCACGTGCCTCCCTCTTCCTACACTGAGGTGTCCTTTCTATTGAATCCCCCCTTTTTTGTAGTATGGGAAATATTTTATTATGAATACTCTTTTCTCTGTTGCCTCCGTGACCACGTTAACTTTGCCCTAATTCGCCTTAGGACTCCATCTGCTTAGGGGAAAGTTAGGATTTGGTTACAGAAAGCAAGCTGCTAGAAAGAACAGTGTTTAGCTTCTGACAGGCAAAATAGGATTTTGCAGCATGCTTTTCCTTTTTAATGCTTAGACATTTTATATGAATTAATATTTTTATTTGGTTGCTGATACATTACTTTCTTTTTAGCTAGAATGTGAACCCTATAGGAACATGGGGATTGCCTTTCACATCTTTGTATCCTCAGTACCTAATGTTCAGTCACCCTGTGGTCTTGTGTCTTATATACATTTAGCCTTCCTTAATTAAACCATATGTACTGGTCCCCGTCCCCCACCCCCAGATAGAGAGAAAGAAATTCCTTGAATACCACATTGCCAATATCAAACCACACCTTGATATCCTCTGGGGAAAGGGAGGTATCAGTTGAAAAGAGAAAAGAGGTTAAAATCTAGGCATTAAAATGTGTAAGGCTTAGATGCTGGCAATTTAAGGTATGTTTTCCTGAGGTTAATTTTGATTGTGTGCAAATTTTACCTCATAGCTAACTGTAGGATTTAGTCACCACATAAGATGGGATACCTCCATAAATCCTTCAGAAATGTTTGTGAAATTAAATAAAGCCTTATTGAAGACTCAGCTCTTGAGAGTCATCTACCTACCTAACAGTTATTCTTGAACAGAAGAGTCTTACTTTTCCCTATAAGGCAGTGTGATAGCCATCTGTATATTCATATAATTTATGTTGGCGCTTACTTCATTTAAAAATGTATTCCATGAATGCAGTTGCCAGGCGGTGTGCTGATTAGAAACGTGTACCCATGGCCTCTTTTATAGTTATAAGAGGAAGACCAACCTGAAACAGTCACACAAATGATTAATTTTAATTGTGGAGGAGTGCTGGGAAAGAAAAATAAAAGATGCAATGCAAGTGTTTACAAAGGAGCTTTGAGCTTGTTTGAAGTGGTCCTTGGGCACTTAAGCAAGGCTTAAAGAATGATGTGATTAGAGGTGGCTTAGCAATTTTAAAGAACACAGGGAAGGCGTGTGGCCAGAACATTGGTCCCTAGAGCACATCGCCTCCTGACATACCATTCCCTTAAGTTAATGTTTTACCACTATACATAGGCCCTCCCCTTTGTTTACCCAGATTTTTTTAATTTTAAGGATGTTTTTAATAACTTAGAATCCTGTAATTTGTTGAACAGTCCTGTATTCCCTTTACTTATATTCCTTGAGATTTTATAAAATATTTTTTACATGTCCCAAGTCTTGATTATATCTTTTTACCTCTTGTTAAGAAATACTTACTTTTCTATTTTTATGCTATATTTCATGTTTACTGTAGAAAACAAAAAAAGCAAAATTTTTCTTTATTCCTATCACTGCAGCTTATAAGCACTCTAAACATTTTGATCTATATTTTGCCAATCATATATTTTAGTTAAAATTGTTGTTGACATAATTGTAGATTCCTGTGCAGTTGAAAGAAATAATACAGAGCTGAGCGCGGTGGCTCACGCCTGTAATCCCAGCACTTTGGGAGGCCGAGGCAGGCAGATCATGAGGTCAGGAGTTTGAGACCAGACTGGCCAACATGGCGAAACCCCGTCTCTACTAAAAATACAAAAATTAGCTGGGTGTGGTGGCGGGCGCCTGTAATCCCAGCTAGTTGGGAGGCTGAGGCAGGAGAATCGTTTGAACTCCGGAGGCAGAGGTTGCGGTGAGCCGAGATGGTACCATTCCACTCCAGCCTGGGCAACAAGAGCAAGACTGCATCTCAAAAATAATAATAATAATAATAAATAAATTTTAAAAATAAAACAGATCCCATGTGCGCTTTGCCTAGTTCCCCCGTCCACTGCCCATAACATTTTGCAGAACTGCAGTACAGTCTCACAACCACGATACTGACATTGATACAGTCTGCTCGTCTTATTCATATTTCCCCAGTGTTACTCGTATCCACGTGTGTATGCATTGTGTTTTCAATACTCTTTTAGTAGTAAAGCTGTTTTTAATGTGATTCAATTCTAGGTTGTTTTGTTCTGCTCTCAAAAAGCATTCCCTCTCCTAATCATATCTCCATCATACCCTTGTATGTTTTCTTTAAACCTGTTTTAAGAAAGCAGCTACCTGTAAGAGAAATGAGATTGAAAACAGAATTGCCAATCTGCTTGTACTTTATAAGCCTGTTGATTGTTTAGATACGGTTTAGCCAGTTTATAGTTACCCTGGGTGCTGAAAGGTATGCTGGATGATACCTAACCAACAGAGAACCATTGAATGCCTTTCAAAATGGACTGAAGCATCAGCAATGTCTGAAAAAGGCCTGACAGTAATGTACATGTCAAATGGCCCGTAATTTAAGCAGAGTAGAGTAAGTAGAAGAATAAACATGGGGAAAGTTCCAGCAACAGAGGAGGCTTTGAGCTCTTGCTCTTCATCTTGAGTGGATGTTGTTCTCAGGTGGTAATAGGCCATCGAACTTTCTCCACTGGCTGCCTCTCTGGGGAACAAATAACCGAAAAGATACTCAGCACCCTGGTTGGTACATAGGTGGTCAGTTGATTTATACTTCCTGGTTTTCAGTGTTGCTTGAATTTTCTAAATGGAAACACAGTACCTTTATAATCAGAAAACAATCCCGAGTTTTGATTTGAGGGTGTTGTAAAAAGTTTAAAAAAAAAAAAAACAGAAATGTGAAAAGGAAGTTGTGTTAGAGTATTAGAGTTGAGAAAGCATGAAAAGGACAGAAGAGAAGCTGGTTGTCAGGTTGCGTGGGGTAGCTACAAGCACACTGACCAGAAAGTCAGCTGGAAAAAAAATGTAGAAACAGGAGATAAAACGGCCAAGGGGCTATACAAGCAAACAGCAAGGACCTGAGAAGAAAAACTAGTTAGGTGTGACTGTCAGAGTCATGTGTACAGTGTGATCCTATCTGTGTAAAAACAAGCAGTAAGAATTCGCTGTTTACGTTTGCGTGTGTTTGGAGAAGAGTGGGGAAGAGTAGGCACTGCCAGACTGTGAACACTGGTTAGGTTATTGTTATATCTTTGTATTATATACACTGGACATGTTATTTGTATAATATGAGAAGAAATTTTATAAATCATTAAATCTTTTGGCATTTAGGAACATTTGTGTTTTCTAATAGTTGCTTCTATACTATTATCTTTATTATATGCCCTTCATCTTCTCAGTGTTTGGCTGTTGTTGTGATTCCCTTTTGTGAGCAGTGTTGAAGTTAGCTAATATTCATTTCTTCTCCCTTCTTTCACCCTCCTCCAGAGTCTGATTTGAAGTATTCCTAGCTGCTACCTATAAAAGCAATAAGCAAGATTGTTTTACTTTTCACAAACTCGTCCTGTTCTGTGCCTCTGCCTCGGACATAGCTGTAGTATAGAGTGTTGTCTCCCTTACATCCTTCTATCTTAGACCTACTAGTAAATATTAATGCTCACTCTAAGTTCTTCTCAATTCTTTTTTTTTTTTTTTTTTTTTTTTTTTGAGAGGGAGTTTTGCTCTTGTTGCCCAGGCTGGAGTGCAACGGCACGATTTCGGCTCACCGCAACCTCCACCTCCTGGGTTTAAGCGACTCTCCTGCCTCAGCCTCCTGAGTAGCTGGGATTACAGTCACGTGCCACCACGCCTGGCAAATTTTGTATTTTTAGTAGAGACAGGGTTTCTCCATGTTGGCCAGGCTGGTCTCAAACTCCCGACCTCAGGTGATCCACCTGCCTCAGCCTTCCAAAGTGCTGGGATTCCAGGCGTGAGCCACCACGCCCAGCCTCTTCTCTCAATTCTTCCTGAAGCTCTTTCTGCACTAGATTCCTCAGGAAGGGCTTGTGGGAACAATATTCTGTGAATCAACAGTACATATTCATAATAGTTTGTCAGCAGCCTATTATTTTAAGGCCATTTGGTCTGTATATAAAAATGTTTGGATCACATTTTCTTTCTTTAAGGTAAATATGTTATTCTATTGTCTTCTGGTATAAAGCATTGCTGTAAATGTTTGACAGTCTAATTATCTTTTGCTTATAAGTGACTTAGGGTTTTTTGTCTATGTGCCCAAAGGATTTTTTTCCCTCTTTCTCTTTTTTTTTTTTTTTTTTTTTAAACAGACAGGATCTCACCCTGTTGGCCCAGGCTTTAGTGCAGTGAGGCAGTCAGAGCTTACTGCAGTTTTGAACTCCTGGGCTTGAGGAACAAAGGATTTTTTTAACCTTTTAATTTAAAGTCTAATCATTTATGCAACCATGTCTTGGTGTTGGCTGTTTTGGGTTGTGCTCCCTCAAAAATCCATGTGCTCTTTCAATATGTAGTTTTAAATCTTTTTTTTTAATTTCAGGAAAATCTTGAATTAGAGTTTTCCGTTTTTCGTCTGGTACATTGCTTGGGTTTCCTTCTTCAGGAACTCAGCCTGTTATGTGTATGTTTGATCTTCTTTGCCTATCGTCTGTTTCTTTCACTTCCTCTCACTTTTTTTAACTTCATTTATTAAAAAAAATTTTTTTTTTCGAGATGGAGTTTCGCTCTTGTTGCCCAGGCTGGAGTGCAATGGCGTGATCTCGGCTCACTGCAACCTCCGCCTCCCAGGTTCAAGTGATTCTCCTGCCTCAGTCTCCCAAGTAGCTGGGATTACAGGCATGCGCCACCACGCCCAGCTAATTTTTTGTATTTTTAGTAGAGACAGGGTTTCTCCATGTTGGTCAGGCTGGTCTTGAACTCCTGACCTCGTGATCTGCCCGCCTCAGCCTCCCAAAGTGCTGGGATTACAGGCGTGAGCCACCGTGCCTGGCCTTATTAAAAATTTTAAAAACATACATTTAAACTTAACAGAAAAATTATGAGAGAGAAGGGGGTGGTGCCAGGCTCTTTTAAACAACCAGCTCTTACATGAACTCATAGAGTGTTAACTCATTACCATGAGGACGGCATCAAGCCGTTCATGAAGGATCTGCCCCCGTGACCCAGACACCTCCTACTAGGTCCATTTTTAACATTGGGGATCACATTTCAACGTGAGATTTGGAGGGGGCAAAACTACAAACCATGTCACTCAGGGATCGGAGGAGCGAGTACCACCTATACTTTGGACTCAGGTAGAAAGGCAAAATATCCAGGAAATAAGCTGCTACCGTCCAGGGTTCAGCAGAGGTGCCCATCAGCCTGCCAAGTACTCAAGAGTCCAGCCTCTAGGGAGCTAATCATCATGGTGAGCTCTTCGAGGCACAGGGAGCTGGGAAGACAGTGCTTGCCACCCCTGCCTGAATAGTGTTTGCGCAGAGAGTTCTGTTGTGTCTTGATTGGGTCCTCCTGCCACTGGGAATGCTGTGGATTATACTAGGTCTCTATCTGGCTTGTTTCAGGGCTCCATGTGAAAACCTTCTTGATATCCTAGCCATCCACCTGCTCAGTCCCTAGTTTGCAAGGAGGCTGTGGGGAGCCTAGATTCTGTGTCAGATAGAATGTACTACATTCCGTCTCAGGAATGTACCACATCAGAAAACAGTGCGACCTGCAGGAGAAGTAGAGGTGAAGAGGCACATTCTTCTGAGAAATGTTTCTCTCAACACCCAGCATTCCCTGGATATCAGCAGGAAATTACTCACTGCTAGAAAATGCCCCATGAGCCTTCTGTTAAGGAGGTCAAGGGAGAGAATAGAGAAAGTTCTCAAAGTTGACTTGGTGGCTGGTACTTTCTTATGCGGTTCTTACTTTGTTTGCCATCGTCATCATCATGCTATGTCTATTTTCTCAATCCAAATCCACTGCTTTCACCTTGGTTCTTTCCGACCGGTTTGGCACACTCATTCAGTAAATCCTTATGGAGGGCCCAATGTCTGCATAATTGTGCTGTGCTGATGACCAAGCTAGACCTACGAGTGTCGGCTCCTATGAGATGTACGGGACAGCTCTTCTGTCATCTCTTCTGGGAAGCCTCTCCAGGCTTGGTGAACAGTGGCAAGATGTTTAACAGTTGTACATGTGTCCCACGTTCCTTTCTAAGAGCCTGGGCAAACCAGACCCGGTCGCAGGTCATCGTAGTATGGCGTGAGCTTCCTCTCTCCTTTCTGACCTTTTGTGTGATGGCAAGAACCTGCAGAGTGACACAAGCAGCAGGCTTCTGAGGTTGCTCTAGCCTCAGAATGGCCATCCCTTCTCCACCCTGGCCCTCATTGCTGAGGTTTCCTTTGAAGCAACAGTGCCGGAACAGACTAGGGGAAGCAGCTTGGACATAGCTGTATGATTTATTACCACCCATTGAGGCCAACCAAAGTCGGCAAGGAGAGGTAGCAGGTCAGTGGTGCCTGGAAGCTTCCTCTTTCCTCTGCACCAGATGTGACTGCTCTGCAATTACTCCTAAATTTGCTACTCTCGTTTTTACTAGCCAACCTTGATGTTTTTCCCTTCTTCCTGTAGAATAGACTTCCCCTCTGATCAGTACTTTCTACTCAACACTATTTGTGGCCACAGTGGGAACTCATTGAGGACAGGGACCATGACATAACTACCTGACCCATCAACACTTGGCATAACTTGAAATGCAAGGACAAAAATTGGCTGCAAGTACAATGTGGTCTTCACTCTGAAGGTGATCCTTAAAACTTGGCTTTGGCATCATATTGCCTTAATATACCTAGGGGATTGGGTAAAACCAGTTACTTTAAAAGAGTTTTACAATTCTGGCCTTCTAGCTATCTTGTCTTCTTAAACAAGAGCACAAGATGAACGTATCTTAGTGAAATTTTATATGGTTTGCTTTGAGTAATCTTGCGAAGACTGATTTTTAGCACAGTAGGAAAGACACATTCTAATAGTGATTTTTTCCCCGAGTTTATGTACTGCTGTTGCATGAAAATCTGAACAGATTTAATGTTCCTAAAGTTCTTTGTTCATCCTGATTTTTGCAGGTCCTAGGGAAAGCTTTGTTTTTCTCTTAACCTAACTTAGATGTTGTCATTTCATGAGCTTTGGAGGAAGAGTGTATAGCCAATTGTGTAATGTCTTTAAAGGATATTATCTCTGCAATAGTTGTTTATAAGGCCTAAGTTATTCATGTAATAATAGTGACCCCAGATCTGTTTCTAGCAATATGTATATGGATTTTGGTTCCTATATAGTTGTAGTTGTGGCTTTGAGATATTGAGCAAGCCCTTTTAAGAAAGGATTTGGCATCCCTCAGCCTTCAAAAGCTTCTAAAAATTGATCATATGTTATTAGCAAAGGTTTACTGCCTGCTTCCATTGTATAGACAATTTATTTTTTATGTATTCCGTTCTAAGAAGGCAGATGACCAAAAGATCTTGCATCTGTTGCCCAAGGCTTGTGACTAGAGAGGAAAGAGATAAGAATACTTTTTAAAAATCCCATTTTACTAAATATGTTGAGGAAGTGGTAAGATATATTAATTTGTTGAGATTTTTCTATGTTATGCCTATTATATGAAATAGATACTCTGAACATTGCTTCTTAATTAAATATATTTGATAAAATACAACTTGCTTCCCCTGGAGTTTAGAAGTCAGATAACTGCCATGGAGAGCTATGCTTTCTTTGTTTTAAAGATCTGCTTATGAACATGATAAACAGGAACAATTTAATGTTTTCAATATTTTCTTGTATTTTACTGCAAGTTTATATGCAACATAAATATGGGGGAAGGGGGAAATGTTTATACCAGAGCCATCCTGCCCATTCTTTCCTTACAGAAGGACAAAGGAGCAGTATTTATTTTAACTACAAAAATACTATTGTAGGTTTTAAAAATTCCTTATATTTTGATATCTTGTGTTCCTCTTGACCTTTAATTTGCTAAATAGTTGCAAAGAATGAAGGTAACCTGCATCATCTTCTTAAAAACCAACTCTATCTAATTATAATAGTTTGTCTATCTCTGAAAAATAGTGATGTGTTCATTCTGAAATCAGAACTACCAGATGCAGCTGCATTTTGTTACTATTTGAATTTCGGGAGAGGGAGGAGGATGCAGCCTTTCCAGCTGCTGAAATACACAAACATAAAGAAGACACCAAGCATAGTAGAACTGTGTTAAGCTGACCAAGCCAGAAGAAACACCTATTCTCAGCATAGTGTGAGACGTAAAGGCAATATAATGGGCATAGTTGAAAATGGTAGAAGGAAAATAGACTCTGATGGTTTAATGTTAAATGCTTTTTTTAAAAAAGTGGTATTCCAATATTGAAGAAGAAGACTTTCTACTTTTAGAAGCAATAAAGGAAATTGCAGAGGAAAGGGTCAATAGGTTGGAATACATAAAAATTAAAAACTTTTAAACTTTTTTTTTTTTTTTTTTTTTTTTTTGAGACAGAGCCTCACTCTGTCACCCAGGCTGGAGTGCAATGGTGCAATCTTGGCTCGCTACAACCTCCGCTTCCTGAGTTCAAGCAATTCTCCTGCCTCAGCCTCCCGAGTAGCTGGGATTACAGGCATGGGCCACCACTCCTGGCTAATATTTGTATTTTTAGTAGAGAGAGGGTTTCACCATGTTGTCCAGGCTGATCTCAAACTCCTGACCTCGTGATCCGCCTGCCTCAGCCTCCCAAAGTGCTGGGATTACAGGCATGAGCCACCGCACCTGGACTAAATTGTTTCAGTATTAATTTTTTTTAAAACAAGATCTTACTGTTGCCCAGGCTGAAGTACAGTGGCCCAATCATGGCTAACTGCAGCCTTGACTTCTGGGCCTCAAGGGATCCTCCCACCTCAGCATCCCGAGTAGCTGGGACCACAGACATGTACCACCACACCCAGCTACTTGTTTTATTTTTATTTTTGTAGAGATGAGGTTTCACCATGTTGCCCAGGCTGGTCTCGAACTCCTGGGCCCAAGCAATCCTCCTCCCTTGGCCTCCCAAAGTGCTGGTATTACAGGTGTAAGCCATTGCGCCCTGCCTGATTTTTTAAATGTGCAAACAGATAAGTTGGAAAAGTGATTTCCAATAAAGATAAAGAGTTGATGGTTTTAAAATACGTAAAGAGCTTATATGAATGAGAAAAACACTAACATTCCAAAAGATTAGAAGGCAAAGGACAGAAAGAAACAAATCACTATGTCTGGGAAGGGACATGAAGGAGCAGGTTCCCACTGGGCCAGCGGGGCTCAAACCCACTGGGGACGTCCGAGAGACTGCGAGGGCCATGCCTTCACATTGCTGTACCTGAGAAGCAAGGAGCTGGGGTATTTATCTCTTTCACACTTTGGGAGGCTGAGGTGGGCGGATCACCTGAGGTCAGGAGTTCGAGACTAGCCTGGCCAACACAGTGAAACCCCGTCTCTACTAAAACTAGAAATAATTAGCTGGATGTGGTGGCACACACCTGTAATCCCAGCTACTTGGAAGGCTGAGGCATGAGAATTGCTTGAGCCCAGGAGATAGAGGCTGCAGTGAGCATAAATTGCACCACTGCACTCCAGCCTGGGTGAAACTCTGTCTCAAAAAGTAATAATAATCATAATAAATAAAATAACATTAGATTGTTAGCAGAAGTAGCCACAGGTTTCTCCCACCTCTCTGCAAGTTGCTGAGTGTGATTCCCATCAAGAGGTACAATGTCTTCCTTTACTTTTTATTTTATTTATTTTATTTATATTGCCTATGTTGTCTAGGCTGGTTCCAAACTCCTGAGCTCAAGTGATCCTTCTACCTCAGCCCCCCAAAGTGTTGGGATTACAGGCATCAGCCACTGCACCTGGCCCAGATACTTTTTCTTGAGTAGGAATTTCGAGTCACCCTGAACATTGCATGCCTTCGTAGTGGGGAAGACAATAGGAAACCACAGGCTGTAGGCTAAAATGGGTTGTGTTTCTTGTAACGTCATGACAAGGCATAACCCATCTTGGCATAGTAAATAGTAAGCACTCACTGAACTGATGATTTTAAATCTTTGCTGTTTATTCAGCAACATCCTAAATTAGCGGTATGTTAATGGAGTTGCATCTTCCTCATGGATTAGTCTGAAAAAGATGAGAAATCTGTATGTAGACCAAGTTATCCTTAAACTGCTCATAATGTATGATGCACGTGGTTTTACGTGTACAGCCTGGTACCATTGTTCTTAGGCACATTTCAGTGCCAGAACTCTTAATCCCCAGGAAGAAGCAAAAAGAAAGATGCAGGTGCAGCTAGAGGTTGTGGCCTTTGAACGATTCATTCTGCCTTAATAAGAGTGGTCTGGCTGAGCTCAGTGGCTCACACCTGTAATCCCAGCACTTTGGGAGGCCAAGGCAGGCAGATCGCTTGAGCCCAGGAGTTCAAGACCAGCCCAGGCAACATAGTGAGACCCCCCCCTCCCCCGTCTCTACAAAAAAATGGAAACAATGAGCCAGGCATGGTGGAACGTAGTGCGTGGTGCCTGTAGTCTCAGCTATCCAGTTGGCTGAGGTGGGAGGATCACCTGAGCCCTAGAAGTCGAGGCTTCAGTGAGCCCTTATTGTGCCACTGCACTCCACTCTAGGTGACAGAGCGAGACAGGTCCTGTCTCGAAAAGAAAGAAGAAGAATTAAAAAAAGTGATTAGATCCCTTGTGTTTGGGACACTTGTTGGCAGCGGGGATGGTAGCGTTTATGAGGGTTGCATGTAACAGCGCCTAGCTCAGACATCTGTTTGACTGTCTTCCCCCCTGAAGCGCAGGCTCTGTGAGGGCAGGTCTTTTGTCTTTCTTGTTAATCTTCATATGCTTAGTGCTTGCCACATAGTTGATGCTCAGTCGATATTTGGATGAATTGAACGGATTAATGCATTGAATCTGAACCTTGCGTTCTTAATGCATATGGGGAGTTCTTTGGAAAGCCACACAGAGGAGCTTGGTTGCCTGCTTCCTCTCTTCCCCAGATTGTCTTTTTATTGTTGTGGCTTCACTGAAGCACTCTCCAAATAATTTTGGGCATTGGTCGTATTTTATTCTTTGTTCCTTCTTCATCCTTACCCCTCAGATGGTATGTAGAAAAGTACACTACATCTAGAAAGTACTTTATAAACTCATTTGGTTGATAATAATACATATGCCTTTTCCTTGGTCCTGGTAGCAGAATCTTGTGCCACTCTTGGAATACAAAAGAAATTCTTAACCAAAGCCAGTTTCATTTTGATGTTCTATTTTCCTCCCATTCACACTCCAAATTGTGCACCAAAGTATCATCCCAGTTTTGTGAGGATGGTTCTCCATACTTCAGGGTAGGAGTATCATGTGGATTCCTATGATACCTTTCTCCCTGGGACCATGGAGGGCAGAAGCTGGTGATTGATAGTCTGATTCCCGGTGAGGAAAGCTGTGAGCCTTCCGCTTTCAGATGTCTGCCAACTACATGTGTCCTTAGTCAACTGTACCACTGTCCTCCGGCAAACAGCAGAAGCCCAGGGCCTGAAGTTCTTAAGCTGTCATTATGGAAAGCAGAAGGTAAACAAAACAGAAGTGAAAGTAGATTTAATTTTTTAGACTGTTCTCTTACAGGAATGGTTTTGTGGTTCTCAGCATTTTAAAAAAAATAGTGGTTCCAATATGTTTTATTGACATCAATTACTGTAAGTCTGATTCATTTTCTGCCTATTGATTTCTACCCAAGGTGAAATTCATGACATTTAACAGAAAACATAAGTGATTTTTTAAAAGCAGACACTATTAAGGACTGTAAAAATAAGCTTTAAAGTCAGGGACACTTGAAAAAAGCAATTTTTATACCTTTGGTAATGATTCTATTCTGATTCTTTGTATAAATAATATAAACAAAGGCTCTAGAAGCTTACTATAATGAAGTTGGTGTGCTGTTTCTAAATTCTGGTTTAAGGCCCAAATTCATTTTATCTGCATTAACTTTTTTTTTTTGAGAGTCTCACTCTGTCACCCAGGCTAGAGTGCAATGGTATGATCTCGGCTCACTGCAACCTCTGCCTCCCGGGTTCAAGCGATTCTCCTGCCTCAGCCTCCTGAGTAGCTGGGATTATAGGTGTGCGCCACCACGCCCGGCTAATTTTTGTATTTTTAGTAGAGACGGGGTTTCACTATGCTGGTCAGGCTGGTCTCAAACTCCTGACCTTGTGATCCGCCTGCCTCGGCCTCCCAAAGTGCTGGGATTACAGGCGTGAGCCACCGCACCCGGCCGCGTTAAAATTTTTCAGTGGTAGACCACTATGTCAATATGTTGCTTTCACTGACAACAGTATTTTCTTAAAGATGGGATACCCCATTTCTAGATGAATCTCATTCTAGCTGGAAAATAATTTTTCAGTTCTGAAACTACATCAGGCCTCAGGGAATCAAAACTAGCTATTAGCCACACACATAAAAAGTGGCTTTGCTTTATAAATGATTTAGGGTCACCATCAGTGACAATGGTCCCTTTTTATTGTATTTTTAAGAGTTTCTTATCTTAAATGGCTGCATAACTGTAGAGTTTTAAAAAAATTAAGTAAATGACCATGTTAATGCTCTATTAAGCTTCCAAACAATATTGTAATTTACTTTGAAGATTTTTTTTATTCTCAACATCCTGCAGCATGACCCTTTGCCTCCGTGTCTCAGTGCTGCTTATTTTGAGGTGTGGACTGGAGTCCATCTGTCCCCCTTGCCTCTGAACTGCTCCGTTTTGTGTTTTCGTAATTCTTCATGCTGCATCCTGGGCACATTTCTCTGTAGTAGCTTTCAATTTGCTCATGCTTTGACTGGGCTTAGTCTAGCGTTTATCCTATCTCTTAAGGTTTTTTAAAAATTTTTCATGATTATTCATTTTATTTCCAGGATTTCTCATTTCTTCAGTCACATCTCCTTGTTATGGTTTTACTTCTTCCTGTTTTTATTCATAATATCTTTTTTATACACGATTCCTTCGTGTATTTCTAATCTTAAGTATATTTAATTGCTTGATTCTTTTTTTTTTTTATTGAGACAGGGTCTTACTCTGCCACCAGGCCGGAGTGCAGTGACATAGTCATAGCTCACTGCAGCCTCAACTACTTGGACTCAAGCGACCTTCCCACCTCAGCCTCCCAGGTAGCTAGGAATACAGGTGTGAGAGCCGCCACACCCAGCTGATTTGTCTTACTGTGTTGCCCAGGCTGGTCTTGAATTCCTGGGCTCATGTGATCTGCCCTTCTTGGCCTCCTGAAGTGCTGAGATTATAGGTGTGAACCACTGCACGTGGCCAAGTATGTTTATTTATTTATTTTAATTTGAGAGGGAGTCTTGCTCTGTCGTGCCCAGGCTGTAGTGCAGTGGCACAATCTCAGCTCACTGCAACCTCTGCCTCCTGGGTTCATGCAATTCTCTTGCCTCAGCCTCCTGAGTACCTGGGGTTACAGGTGCGTGCCACCACACCTAGCTAATTTTTGTGTTTTTAGTACAGGTGGGGTTTTACCCTGTTGGCCAGGCTGGTCTTGAACTTGTGACCTCAAGTGATCCACCTGCCTTGGCCTCCCAAAGTGCTGGGATTACAGGCATGAGCCACCACGCCTGGCCCAAGTATGTTTATTTTTAAAGTCCCCAACAAGCTATACAATAAATTGCATATGGAATGGATTTTTGTTCTAGTTGATTTGTTGGTTATCATTTGTAGAACTAACTAGTTGTCTTCTGTGTTTGATACCTTGCTTCTAGGTCATTTTGAGTTGGGAGCCTTTTGTTTTGTTTTTATTCTCATGCTGTTTTTGAGCCTAGCTGTGCCTTTATGGTTTTCTCTAAACTTAATTGACCATTGTTTTATGTTTGGAGCAGTGGGTGTACATCAGAGTGTGAAAGCAGCCCCACCCTCTCCACCAGAGGGTCTCCATGCCAGTTTCACGAAGCATTTTTCATGCCCTCATTCCTGCCCTTATCCCTTGATTTGTGGGGAGTTTGTAAAGCAGTTGATTGTTTTTTTTCCACGTAGTTTTCCAAGTGCACATAATTGTTCTGTTAGTGACTTGTAGCTCCATTATCTATTAACCTTGCCCCAGACCACTGTACAAGCGGACCCAACGCTTCCTCCAGCTGTGGCAGGGACAGTTACTTGGTATCCTGCTGCCTTTTCAATGCTGACCAGTTTTGCCCCTTCCTCCCCTCAGCCCCTGTCTTTCATTCAACTATCACCAAACCAAAAGATTCTGGTTTGCTTTTTAGTATGTGTTCTTATTCAGTACATAGTCATTTTAAAATTTAAACCAAAACAGACTTGGTACTGATTAGCTTAATTTTAAGCTTTTTCTTTATTATTAAACAGTGTAGTTTATCTTAGCATTTCATATTAAGTATATGATTTATTTCATATTGCTTATATGAATGTACACATAAATATAATAAAAATATTTTCCTAAGGTTTTTGTAGTAAATTATGTCGTTTCATTAACTTTCATATATGAAGGATATAGCATTGCTTTTGACCTGGAAGACATTGAACCTCTGATGATTTGTATATTCCTCGGAGTATACTTTGTTACATAGAAATTTTCTCATTTATAATGAGATTTGTGATTAACAAAATTTGTTCAACATGCATTACTTTGAAGATCTGGTTTCTAAAATTTTATGCTAGTTACCCCACCCCCCCTTCTATATATATCTCCCTATTCAGCGACTACTGCAAGAGTTCCAGGAAATGTACACTGTGTGTTCACTTACTGCATTTTAAATCATTGCGTTTACTGTACTTCTGCATTTCCCTTCAATCTAGCTCTGTCTGTACATTTCTGAGAGCCAGTAGCTTCCCTGAAGAACCAGGTAACAACCCGAACAATCAAATTAGAAAACCATTTGTAGAATGGAGGTTCCGGGAGATCTTAGAAGATGTGATGGGTGCTAAGGGACTTTGTAGTTCCCTGAAGTTCCAGTGAGTAAAAGGTACCCTTGGAGTTTTTTATTCCTTCAGATTTTTAAAACAGAGATCACTTTCAAAAATTACTCTTTCTGCTTTGAATCCATGTTTTAGTAACTATTTTGGCACTGTTTGGTCAGAAGGCTGTGTGGGTCAACTGCAAATAAATAAAATAAATGTGATTTCAGTAATTTCCGTTTTGTAACAAGTAATTGAGAAAATAGGATTGGATCAGATATTTGCTTATACACATTCCCTTTCAGGAGCACTTCTGTTCTATAAAGAATGTTGGTATATTGTTAAGGACACTTCAAGCTTTGGGAACCTTTAGATGTATCCATTGATTCAGTTAACAAAATTATGTTGAGTGCCTACTCTGGGCCTGGGCCTGTGTTAGGAGGGGACACTAAGATGAGAGTCCAAAGCACTTCTTCTCAGACTCCTGGCTGCTAATGGGTTGCTGCCTCTACTTCTTCACTTAGCAGATAGCTTTAAAATGAGTAATGCATTTTACCATGGAGCCCGTAAGAGACATTCACCCAGTTGTGGACCGAGGAGAAGGGTGTTAAACCCAGATTGTGATGTTTCACTTGATGAAGTGCTTAATATAAACATGGAAATATTTCCGCAAGGATAAACTGGCTTTTATGCCTGTGTGTTTTCAGGAGAAATAGAAATCTCTAATCAAATATTGCCAGCTTTTCACCCAAGTTTGACTTTTTGCCTAATTGGGTTTGGGAGGTGTCTGAATAATGGATAATGAGCTTTCCTGAATAAATATAAAAATTAATTAACTCCAGGCTCTAATTCATTCTGTTACCAGAGTTTTGTAAGTATGTTACCCCTTTGTGTTCATTGGGAGATCATCTGTTACCTTCTTAAATGAGTGGGGGAGGATGGGAAATGAGGAAGAGCTATAAAAACTATTCAGGTGAAGAAGGTTTCTGCCCCTCCTTGCCCCTTTTAAAATCTCCAGCTCAGCAGATGCTTTGTTTAAACTTGATCAAGTGCTTGTGAATCTTCCTAGCCTAGCTAAATCATAACTTTGGAAGGACTTGCTTTTTTCTCTCATGAGAATGGTTTACCACAGAAATGATTCAGATCACTTTGTGTGCCTGATGCCTGTGTAAAATGATACAGTGAAATGGAAACCATTTACCTGTAAGCTTTGGGCACACCCAAGCCTGCTTCAGGAGCACATGATCAGGCGTGCACTCTGGGAGAGCCATACACATTTGACATCTATGATGTGTGGCGTTTTATTCTATCACATTTCTGAAATCTACACTAACAGAAAGGAGGCTCTTAAAAAACCGCTGAGGTGTGGACTAGGGGAAGGAGGGATCCGTAAAGAATCTGTTTGTTACCTGTTGATACTATTTCCCATTGGTAAAATTCCTAATTTAGTGTGATCCAGCCCTGAAATGCTGAGGCACACACTGAATGACTCCTGACATCTTTAGTGTTTTTGTTTAGGGGACTCTTCTGGGAATCTGTTTCATGGCAAGTTTATTATTCCCTTTTGGTTTGGCTTATCAGTTTACCCAGCAGTCATCTTAATCGGTTTTAAAGGCTTTTATTTTATTTTGTTTTCTCTGTGGAAATTTTACACATTCAGTAGATTAGAAGTAGTTATTTAATCTTTGGTTAGCATAATAAAAGATCTTCTAGGGACATTTTTTGCTTGCAGTGGAAGGCTAGTTAAATGTGTTCATTAGTCATGAATCTGCTTTTTCTATAGCTGTTGGAAAGGTAGCTCCCCTATGATACAGTTGTAGAATACAGAAATCTTGTTTTGCTGTTACGGTACGGTAGTCTACTTACTTTCTTCCAAACCATTAATGTTATAGTTACCTTTAATTGCGTAGGTCCTATCACCCCTCAATTTTAAGACTCTAAGCCTGGCATTTTATCTTACAAAATGAAATATAAAGACTTGTACTCAGAGTATGTGTGTGTTTTCCATATACCATTCTAAAGTAGAGAAAGATGAGGGATTCGCCAGAAACTGATTTCTAATAAATTATCCAGAAACTGACCCCTTCTCACCTCTTCTGTTACTGTCACTGTGGTTTCAGCCACAGCATCCTTTGCTGCATTGTTACCTTAGTTTCCTGACTGTATCCTTCCTTACACCATTGATCCCTGCAATCCCATCTGCGCGTAGCAGCCAGAAGGGATCCACTTACTGCTGTGATCAGAAATCTTTGGCCAGGTGCAGTGGCTCATGCCTGTAATCTCAGCACTATGGGAGGCTGCGACTGGAGAATTATTTGAGCCCAGGAGTTTGAGACCAGCCTCAAACTGGGTAATATAATGAGACCTCATCTCTACAAACAGGAAAAAAAAAAATTTTTTTTTAACTAGCCAGGTATAGTGCTAATATACCTGTTCTGGGATCCAGCATGCTCTCCCTGACCTGCAGCTTCATCTCCACCACTTTGCCCCTCACTCCCGCCACAATGGCTTTCTTCTCTTCCTCAGACGTGCCGTGCATCCTCCTACCTGGAATATTCCCCTCCAGACATTCCCATGGCTCACTCCCTCACCTACATCAGATCTCTGTTCCAGTGTCACTTTTACTGGAAGGTCTTTTGTGACCATCCTACTTATTATAAAAAAATAATCTGCCCAACCTTCTCCTTTTATTTCCTCTACTTGATTTTTCAATTTAGTACTTATCAGCTGACATATATTTTGTCTCTCTGTCTCTCTCTGTCTCGCATAGAAGGTAAATTCTATAAAGGAAGGAATTTTTATGTTTGGTTCTTTGCTGTAGCTCCAATATTCAAAACAGTGCCTGACACACAGTAGGCCCTTTATATTTGTTGACTAAATGTTGACACTCTGATATCTAATTTTTGTCTAGTGACTAATACGAAAACTATAGAGTGATAATAAAAGCATTACCTTAGTAGACTGGAAAGGGATGAGCGCTAGGATGAACTTTCTGCCTGGCGATCTTGCTGAATTTAGGAGGCAGATTGGGGTTCAAAGGAGGCTGAAATGGCTAGGATTTGCAGAGCAGGGTACTAAGGATGAGCAGGCTGTGACAGAAAGAACTCCAGAAATCTGCAAAGGGATCACCTTGAGTCTGGCTGGATACAGTGTACACTTTGTAGGGTGTCTCTTCATGAGCTTGGATAAAGAACAACTGTTGGGGAGTGGATAATTCCCAGCGCTCATTCAAGCTTGCATCGGCCAGAACGGAGAGAGACAGACCTCTGTAATACGTAGGATATTTGGTAGAAACATTCAACCGAAAACCATCAGATATGCAAAAAGTAATAATAATAAGTAAACAATGTGATGCATAGCTAGAAGAAAAATCAGACGTTAGAAACAAGCCCAGAAATGACAGATGATAAATTAGCAGATAAGGACATTAAAACAGCTATTATAAATAACTTAGCAGATTTAAAGAAAAACAACATAATGAGGATAATGGAAGAAAAACAACCGAATACCATTTCTAAAGAAGAAAAATACAATATCTGAAATGAGAATTTAGCTGGATAGGATTAATAGTTTAGGCACTGCAGAAGAAAAAAACAGCATCTATATGAGAATATACCCAAGTGAAGTACAGAGAGGAAAAAAATGTGGATTAGGGGGTGCCTCAGTGACATATGGAACAATATTAAACAAGTCTGCCCCCAAAATACTTGAAGGAATAAGGTTCAAGTTTTTTCCAGGTTTAATGAAAACTATAAGCCTACAGATTCAAGCATTTCAACAAACCTTCAGCAAAATAAACAAAACCACAGTAGGCCTGGCACACTGTCTCATGCCTGCAATCCCAGCACTTTGGGAGCCTGAGTCAGGAGGATCGCTTGAGATCTGCTTGGGCAACATAGCCAGACCCTGTCTCTACAAAACATAAAATGAAATAAATTAGCTGGATGTGGAGGTCCACACCTGTAACTCTAGCTAGCCTGGAGGCTAAGAAGGGAGGATTGCCTGAGCCCAGTAGTTCAAGGCTGGAGTGAGCTAGGACCACATCACTGCACTCCAGCCTAGGCAACAGCAAGACCACATCTCTCTCTCTCTCTCAAAAGGCAGTGAAATAACGACTTATTGGGGAAAAAATAAAGGCAGAGAATTTGTTGCCAGAAGACTAGCATAAAAAAAAGGAAGTCCTTGAAACAGAAGAGAAATGATAAAAGATGGAAATTTGGGTATATACAAAAGAATGAGGACTGCTAAAAGTGACATATATAGATAAATATGAAATATATTTTTATTTTAAAAGTTATTTAAAGCAAAAATAAAAATACATCATATTTATAACATAGGAGTAAAAATGTATGATAATAGTATAAAGGATAAGTGGACAAATGCTGTTGTCATATTTTTGGTAAAATGCACTATTATTTGAAAGTAGACCGTCATGAATTCAATGCATATTGTAAACCAAATAGAACACTAAAAAATGAAAATAAAGAGATATGGCTAATGTGCCAATGGTGGAGATAAGATAGATGCAAAAAAAAAAAAAAAGAAAAACATTCAAAAGAAGGCAGAGATAGAGGAAAAAAGGAACAAAGATCAAATGAGTCAAATAGCAACTAAACTAGCAATATGGCAGATTTAAATCTAGCCATGTCAATAGTTATATTAAATGTAAATGTTCTAAATACCTGAATTAAAGGATGAAGATTGTCAGATTAGATTGAAAAAGCATGTCCCAACTACATGCTGTCTGTAAGAAATTAGAAAAAGAACAAATTAAATCCAAAGTAAGAAGAAAGGAAATAGAGTAGAAGTTAGTGAAGTATAAAACAAAGAGCAAAGAAAATCAATTAAATGAAAAGCTGGTTCTTTGTAAAGATCAGCAAAATTGATAAATTTCTAGCTAAACTGGCCAAGAAAAAAGAAAAGACATACAAATTAACAGTATCAGGAAGAAAAACAGAGAATTCAAAGGAGTATTATGCAAACTTTATGCTAGTAAATGCAATAAGTTAGATGGTATGGAAAAAAATGTGAACGATACAAAGCAGACTGTGGTTGCCCTTGGTGGCAGTAGGGGGGTGGGAGTGGAAGGTTGAATTGACTGGAACCAGAAGCACAAGTGAACTTTTTGGGGTGATGGAAATGTTTTGTATCTTGGTTGCATTGATAGTTAAATGGTTGTAGACATTGCTTAAAACTCACTGAACACTTAAGTGGGTATGTTTTATTATTTGTAAAATATACCTCAAAAGCAGTTTTAAAAATGTATTCAAGTACATACTTAAGATCTTTGCATTTTACTCTGAGTATACCTTAATTTTAAAATCTATTTTTTAAAAAGTATTATGTAGATACCTTTTATTTTCCCAATGTCTTTATTAAATGACATCTCCATATTTTCCTTCTTACCTCTTTTTGTTTGTTTGTTTCTCTGTCTCTCAGGCATGCGCACACACACACCAAAAAAAGTACATATGCATAATCCTTTTGGCTGAATAAAATCAGTTGCAACTGTTATTGACATTTCGGCCCTTATTTGCTCTGGGTAAATATTCGTTAGCTGAGTGGTTTATCTGTGTCAGATATTTCTTACATCTTCATCCAGTCACACCAGCTGGACTGACCAGATTGTTTTTCACTTCAAGGGCAGAATTTGTACTCACTGCTGAATGCTTCCAAATGATAAGTAGAATAACAAATTTAAGACTTAGATTTTTACTTTTTCAGGTTTTTTTTTTTCTGTGCTGTATAGCGTTTCCCTGAAAGCTTAATCTCATCCGTAAGTGATGCAGTGGACGTGTTACTATTGGATTAATTTATTACTCTTAGGTAGGTTTGTAATCTGTCATCATGCCGTTGTTTTTTTGTGTGGGTTTGTTTTTGGTTTTGAGACAGGGTCTCGCTCTGCTGCCCAGGCCGGAGAGGCTAGAGTGCAGTGATGTGTTTATGGGTCACTGCAGCTTCAATCTCCTGGGCTCAAGTGATCTTCCTGCCTCAACCCCTTGTGTAGATGGAAGCACAGGTGCACGCCACCACACCCGGCTAATTTTTTAAATGTATTGTAGAGACGAGGTATCATTTTTTTTGCCCAAGGTTGATCTTGAACTCCTGGGCTCAAACAATCCTCCCACCTCGGCTCCCAAAGTGCTGGGATTACAGATGTGAACCACCACTCGAGCTCCATCATTCTGTTATTAGTTGCTCTCTAGTATAAGTCAAAAACTCTTACCTGCTCTTTTACAGTTTTATAAATAAATAAGCAGAATAGCAGAATGTGGACATTTTTAAAATCCAAATTGAATATGCACATGACTCAAGGAGTCAAATAGTACCATAATCGGTTTATGATAAAATCCAGTGGTTTGGCTGGGTGTGGTGGCTCACACTTGTAATCCCAGCACCTCGGGAGGCTGAGGCAGGTGGATCACCTGAAGTCAGGAGTTTGAGACCAGTCTGACCTACATGGTGAAACTACTAAAATACAAAATTAGCCGGGCATGGTGGTGCATGCCTGTAATCCCAGCTACTTGGGAGGCTGAGGCAGGAGAATCTCTTGAACCCGGGAGGCAGAGGTTGCAGTGAGCCAAGATCGCATTATTTCAGAACAATTTTCCAGAAGATCAGTGAGTGCTGTCCAATAGACATATAATACAACCCACATACATGACTTTACATTTTCTTGTAGCCATAGTAGAAAAGGTCAAAAGAAGCAGATGAAGTTAATAGCCTGGGCAACAAGAGCAAAACCCCATCTTTTAAAAAATAAAATAAAATCTGGTGGTTTGCTGTCCCCACCTCAGACCATTTCTCTGGTCTTTCTCATCGACCACCACTCCCAATCTTTGTTCTGCTGATTGATTACAGCTTGTATATATCTCCATATTTCTAAGCAAAATGTTTATCTTTCTTAAATTTATAAATTCTTTTTATTATTTTTCAGAGACGGGGTCTTAACTCTGTCGCCCAGGCTGGAGTACAGTGGCACCATCGTAGCTCACTGTAGCCTCGAACTCCTGGGCTCAAGCAGTCTTCCCGCCTCAGCCTCTCAGGTAGCTGAGACTACACTACAGGCACATACCACCATGCCCAGCTCAAAATGTTTATGTTTTGATACATTATTTGAGACCATTATTAAGGTGGAGGATTTAGTTTTCTTAAACAGCCATCCCCTTTCTTTTCCTCCCCTCTGCTTCATCACCCCCATTTTCCCAATGTTTTACCTTTTGGTTAAATCAGTACTCATTGTTTACATTATTTGCCTCTGCACATAGTCACATATAGTATTGTACTGTACTGTGTTTCTTTTTTAAACATTATTTCTGTTGTTAATAATTGACTTTTTAATTTTTTTCCTATTTTGTTTTTTAAAGAGATGGGGTCTTACTATATTGCCCAGGCTAGAGTTCAGTGGCTCTTCGCAGGCACGATCCCACTGCTGATCAGTACAGGAATTTCCACCTGCTCCATTTCCAACCTGGACCAGTTCACCCCTTCTTAGGCAACCTGGTGGTCCCCCATTCCCGGGAGGTCAGCATATCGATGCCAAACTTAGTGCGGACACCCGATCGGCATAACACATGCAGCCCAGGACTCCTGGGCTCAAGCAGTCCTCCCACCTAAGCCTCCCGCGTAGCTGAGACTACAGACACTTGCCACCACACCAGGTTAATTTTTGTGTTTTTTGTAGAGGTGGGGTTTTGTCATGTTGTCCAGACTCATCTCAAACTTCTCAGCTCAAGTAAGCCTCCTGCCTCAGCTTCCCAAGTAGCTGGGATTATAGACGCATGCCACCACACCCCATGATAATTGCCTTTTTTTTAAATTTGCATAGTTTTCTTTGTAGCTTTTGCTAATGTTCCCATATCTTCTTATAGCCTTACAGAATGATTTTCCACAAGATCAGTGAGTGCTGTCCAGTAGACATATAATACAACCCACATACATGATTTTACCTTTTTTTGTAGCCATAGTAAAAAAGGTCAAAAGAAGCAGATGAAATTAATAGTATCTTTTACTTAACCCAGTTTGTTCAAAATGTTATTTCAATAAATGGTCAATATTTAAAATACTTGAGATATTTTGCTTTTATTTATTTCTTTTGTTACTAAGTCTTCAAAATCCAACGTGTATTTTACACTTACAGAACATCTCTTTTTAGACTGGCCACATGTAGCTCAGGGTTACTGTATTGGACAGAGTGGTTTCAGTTTCAAGTTTTTCCTTGGAGACATCCTACTTGAAATTTCCATTCTCCATGTGTCTGGGTGGTTGGTCTATAGACTTGCCACTCACAGCTGTCATCTTGAGACTTTCTTTGCTTTTCTTCTCTATTGGATATTCAGTTTCCTGGATTTCAGGTCTTCTCATTTTCCTCTAGTAGTTTTGTTAGGTCATGGTTGGTATGGCATGGTTGGGATAGCGTGTTCACACAGCTATCTCGTGAGTCATACTCCTCCAATCCAGCCTGCTCGCTTCCCGTGTCTGTCATGTAGTTGTCACCCTGCTATCTCTCCCTCCAGTTTTTGCAGAAATTTCCTTTGTCTTCACTCTTGGTCTTCCTCTCCCATCCCCCATGTATCCTATATCTTTCTGTTTCTTGGTTTATTTCATCACTCAGGTGGAAAAGATGCTCCAGTGGATTACTGGGAAAAGGGGGAGCATGGATGATAAAGGTATTGAGACCTTACACGTCAGGGAATTTTTTTTTTTTTTTTTTTTTGAGACGGAGTTTTGCTCTTGTCCAGGTTGGAGTGCAGTGGCGCCATCTCGGCTCACTACAACCTCCACCTCCTGGGTTCAAGTGATTCTCCTGCCTCAGCCTCCTGAGTAGCTGGGATTACAGGTGCCCGCCACCACGCCCAGCTAATTTTTTGTATTTTTAGTAGAGACGAGGTTTCACTGTGTTGGCCAGGCTGGTCTTGAACTCCTACTTCAGGCGATCCACCCACCTCGGAATGTTTTTATTGTCCCTTCTCATTTCATGACTGCTGGGCTAGGTATAGAATTCCAGAATCATTGTTCTTAGAATCTCGAAGGCATTGCTTCATTGCTGGCCAGCTTTCAGTGTTCTTGCAAAGTCTGAAGCTGTGCTAATCACCTCATCCTTTGAAAGTGAACTGTTTTTTCTTCCCAGAAACTTACAGAACATTCTCTTTGTCTGCAGAATTCTGGGATTGCAATTACTGTGCCTTAGAATGGGTCTGTTTTTATCATTATGAAGAGTACTGGATGGGTCGGGGAGGTTTTCTTGAATTACTTCTTGATGTTTTCTTTCCTTGTATTTTTTTGTTTGCTAATTTTCTATTTTTTTTCTTGGTTTACTTTCTTGGGCAGGGGGATTTCTTCTACTTATATTTGATTCTTCAGTTGAGCTTGTCATTTTTGCTATCTTGTTTTTAAGTTTCGAGAGACTTGTTTTATATAACATTCTGTTCTTAATACATAGATGCAAGATCTTTTCTTTCTGAGTATATTAATATGTATTTGAAATCTTTCTATTCTCTGCAGTTTGTTTCCCCCAAGGGTTTTTTTTTTTTTCTGGTTTTTGTTTTTTGTTTTTATGTTAGAGACTTTCCTGTTATATCTGGTCATCAGTGGTATCTGCATGTGGTGGAGAGTAGGGGCTTATTGGAGTATGAGAACCTTGAGCAGGTGTAAGGAGCCTGTGAACACTGCGCTGGCCTCAGGGCCTCTAGGGAGGCTGCCAGTTGTGCATTCTGAGGATACCTTTTGGTTGTGCCTTTTGTCTGGTCAGATTATCTAGAGATGCTCTGCCTCCTACCTGGAGGAGAAGGGTCTAGCTGCCAGCAGTGTGAGTGTCTCTTGGGGAAAAGGACTCGAGTTCCTGGTGTTTGGCTTGTGTATGGCCGCTTACCCCATTTTTGGTGGAGCGCTCACATCTTCCACTGTGCCAACAGTCTTGCTGCAGTTCATAGATCTTCTGGTTTACATTTTTCCAGAAAGTATGTCTTTAGATTTCTGCAAAAGTCTGAGGAGCATGGAAGGAGCTTGGGGAATGAGATGGCAATCCAGGTCTTCCCAGATGGCTCTACCTTTATCCCCTGCAGGGAATCCCACTCCTCCTTCCTGACTGGGAGCACAGCCAGAGCCTTGGGAGGAATCTGGAGTGGAAATCTCGGGCGGTCTGGCTTTCTTACTGTTCACTTGTAATTTTGCTTTCTCACAACTGCCAACCACTAATCAGCCTGATTTCCAGCTTCCAGAATTCTATTGCTGTTGTCTGCTTTCCTATTCCCACCGTAGGGGACGGGGCTGTCTTTTTTTTTTTTTTTTAATTTTGGTAAAATATACAAAACATAAAGTGTTCCATTTTAGCCATTTTTAGGTACACAGTTCAGTGGCAGTGAGTACATTCACGTTGTGTGTATTTTTTTTTTAGTAATAAACAATATAAAATTATTTTTTTAAGTAATAAAACACAAATAAAAGATTGTTTAATGTGATTATCGTGGAATTTTAGGTGTGATCAGGAGCCATGGTGTAGTCTTCTGTTGAAACAGGGGTGATAGGATTTGTTTACCACCTCCTAGGAAAGCAGTTGGATAGTTTGTTGGCATAAAAGTACATTTTATCTATTTTTAATAATCGTGGCTTTATAGAAATTGCAGTTGGAACTCCCAGGCCTGGCATTCAAGGCTCTCTGAGATCTGGGCTACCCACCCATGTCCTCCAGCCGTCTGTCGCACCTCCTACTGCCCACTCACTGTTCCTGGCATGAGATGTGATCTCCAGCCCCCATGCCTTTGCTGTGCAGGGTGTTCCAGAGTGAATTGTCCCTCCTGTCTGTCTCTCTGCCCTCTTCCTTGTCTTTCCATCTTCCTGCCCCACATCACTGCCTCCCACCCAAGGCCTGTGCTCATTCCTCCTCGGTTTTCCCCCATGGCCTGGTACATACCTCTGAATTATCACCTTGCATTTCCCATATTGCCTGGCTCTCTTTGATGTCTGTTTCTTTGCTGGGTCTTCCTCAGTGTCTGACAGTCAGTTAAATGTCTTTATTCTTTTTTGTAGGATATCCGACACGAAGCCAGTGACTTCCCATGTAGAGTGGCCAAGCTTCCTAAGAACAAAAACCGAAATAGGTACAGAGACGTCAGTCCCTGTAAGTATCCACATGGCCGGTACCAGTCTTGCTCTTCCTTTGCTGCAGGCCCTTTTAGTCAAGACTCCTTTCGCCTCAGGGTTTAGTATAATAATAAATCAATGTAGCAGAGGTTTATGACTCGATTGTTTCCTATAGTAAAGGCATTAGAGACTTATAGTAATGGCTCATTTTTCCACCATTATAGAAGGGCTCAGGTTGCAGTTTCTGGAAAATTCAGTGAAGTTCAAAGCACTTTTCTTAAGCTTTGACTGTTTTTGTGATGAATCATTTTCCTACCAGCTGAAGCAGAGTATAGCAGGCATAATAAAACCTTTTCTGGATGACTCAGCAGCAGCGTCATTAGGGCATGAGCACTGTGTTCCGCTGTAATGAAGCCCCGCACAGGCATTCGGGATGGGCACTGTCGTCCCCTGCGCTGAATATGCAAGGCAGCTCTGTCTGGAGTCCCCAACGCCTCCACCCCCGCCAACCTCGTCATTTTTCTCCCTCTTTCCTGCTGTTAGTTCTTCCTAGGATTGTCAGTGTGCCTGCTGGCCTGTGGCAGCCCTGTCCGCCTTCTGAGTGATTGGCTGTCAGTCTGCCGGTAGCTGAAAAGTAAATAACTTAACATGTTAGAATTTGCATAAAGTAAGGAAAACTGGAGTTGAGTACAGGACTTGAACTGCGCCATCTCCTCTAGGCCACAGAGGCCTTTTTGACCTCCTTCCAGGTCTTTAGACATTGTCAGGCAGTGAGCGGTCGTAGCTGCCAGTGTCTTCATGGTAGCATGCTCTGCCAGGGATGCAGAAGATTCTCCAGTCATTCCTCCAGTGGGCACTTCCTGCAGGTCCTGTGCCCATGGCTGGGAGTGGTGGCTGCCATTGTTCTCTGCTAGAAGGGTTAGCAGTGCATCCTGACCTGACTTATGTGGCGCCCAGATTCCTGGAAGGGGTCTAAAAATGGACCTAGACTTGGTGTAGAACGTGTGCCTCTTGGCCTGCCACCATGGTTCCCTGCCTGGTTTTGTGTGTCAGCTCTGCCACTTAAGAGCTGAGTGGCTTTGGGCAAGTTGTTCTCTCTCATAGGAGTGTGTGAAGATGAAGCAACATAAGCTGCTTAGCCCAGCGCCCAGTACCTCACGCAGACATAAGTGCTCAGTAAATGTTGTCTGTGGTGGGGATGGTTGTCACCAACATCTGAAGTGCACTTCTAGGTCATCAGGTGGCATGATTGGCGCCAACACATGGTACTCTTGATTTAGCACATCTCAGCTGAGGCACCTCATTGATATTTGTTTAAAAACAAAAACAAAAAACCTTGGTGATTCTGCTGTGAAGTCCTGGCCAGAAACCTCCAGACTACTGATCAACATGCAACAGAACCATCACCGTTCACCTCTTTGACATGGTGCCAGGATACCCTGGATCTCTAGCTTTTGCTATAGTTGCTCTAATTAGGGAATAATCTTGTCTTTAATATTCCGTTGCTACATTTTTTAACATTTCTTATCTAAATGGTTTTATGAATCAGTTTTACAGAGAAAAAAACCAGTATTTAAAATATTCTTCCAGGGGCTGGTCCAAGTACAGTAGTGTTTACAACTATGTGATCACAACCAGTTACAGATTTCTTTGTTCCTTCTCCATCCCCACTGCTTTACTTGACTAGCCAAAAAAAAAAAAAAAAAAAAAAAATTATTCCAGGGAAACAAACAATTCTCCAACTTTTTCACTCCCAATCTCACTCCTCTTATCTTCTTCCCGTACTCCTATCCTCCTGCCCTACTCCTATCCTCCAGTAGAAACAGTCATTTGCTGTGAAGGTTATAGGGGAGAATGAGTCAAGGTAGAAGGTCACCTGCTGCCCAGCTCACAGTGCTGCTGGTGATGACAGCAGTCCACAGTTATAGGCACTTGCTGAACGAGGGGCTCTGTATACACCTCAGCTCATTGACTCTTCCCACAACCCTCTTGTCACCTACCATTTAGCAGATGACAAAACCAAGGCTCTGAGGTGAGTTGTTTGCCCAGAGTCGCCCAGTGCTGTTTGAACCCACTCACATAACCAACCAATACCATTACATAATTTTTGAGGTCTTTTATCTCTATGATCCACTTAAAAATTATCCAAGTATCTTTATTTGTACTAAGCCTCCATAATGAGAAACAGTGTTCCAGATGGTGGCTAGTTTTCAAAGACATCTCTCTTTGGAATTCTTCTTTAGAACAAAAAGCCCCAGACCACTTATCCCCATTCATATCCCCTTTGGACCTAGGGAGAAGGTACTATTTATAGGTGATCACCTGAGTTTATTGTCCCTTGTGCTGTGCCAGAAATAAAGGTCCCCACCTGCTCTTATTAGCTCTACTAACAGGATAAGGAAAGTGGCCCTCAGAGAGCTACTGCTTTTGTGACAAACAAGTGATACAAGAAAAAAAAAGTGGCTTTTTAATTTTAGTGACCTGGGGCAGAACTTCCAAATGAAAGTTTATTTCTAAAAACTAAAAGGTAAATTTAATATACTTTCAGTGTTTGGGCTTAAGTTCTCTTTCAAATGTCTTTGTGATATGCTCTGAATTTTAAAAATTTAGAATCATTGAAGTTCATTGTACTTGAACTTTAAAAAAAAACAAAAACCTCGTATAAAGGTCAAGGTATGACTTCATGCTGCTGTGTACTTAGGTCATTTAATCTTCAAACCACTGGATAGAGGTTAGGTTGAAGTTCGATCTTAAATCCTACCTACTGTAGCTCATTGTACCAGCAACAGCTGTAGGGACTAGGTGGAATTCATGGTGGGTTTTGTTCCCTTTTAAAGATTGAAGCCACCATATTTTCTGCCCTCTAAAAGTTTATGTCAGCCAGGCATGGGTGGCTCACACTTGTAATCCCAGCACTTTGGGGAGGCTGAGGTGGGTGGATCACTTGAGGCCAGGAGTTCGAGACCAGCCTGGCCAACATGGTGAAACCCCATCTCTACTAAAAATAGAAAAATTAGGCGAGCATGGTGGCCTGCGCCTGTAATCCCAGCTACTCGGGAGGCTGAGGCAGGAGGAACATTTGAATCCGGGAGATGGAGGCTGCAGTGAGCTGAGAACATGCCACTGCACTCCAGCCTGGGTGACAGAGTGAGACTGTTGACTCAAAAAAAAAAGTTATGTATCAGAGAACAGATCCTTTGATGCCCTCCTCTGCCCTGAAAGGTTTTTGGGGGAGAGTAGTAAGTATCACAACAAGATATGACCTGAGAACAGATTTCCCAGATAGGACATGATCCATGTTTTAATATGGCTTACCGCTGTTGCTTCATAGTGTGAAGCTTCAGACACTTCCGAAAACCCTTTCAGAAAATCCCAGTCGCCCCATACTGATGACTAATCTCAACTAAAACAGGGCTTCAGCCAGTGTGAATGCCCCTAATGCCACCAACTCACCTTTGCTTTTCTGTAGGGTGTGCACCTGTATGTACCCATTCAGCTTTTCCGGGATTAACCTCTGAGTTCTGGTTTGTCTTTCAGTTGACCATAGTCGGATTAAACTACATCAAGAAGATAACGACTATATCAACGCTAGTTTGATAAAAATGGAAGAAGCCCAAAGGAGTTACATTCTTACCCAGGTAAGCAGATTGTCTGAATTTTTTTTTAATGTCAATTTAAGAGTTTGAGAGTGCTGTTATCCACACCTCAAATAAAATCTGCCACATCCTTTAGAAGGTCAGGATTTCAGCATACCAAAAAGCAGCAAGGAAGGGGGAAAAATCATCCTTCAAAGGTTCAGTTTGGTTATAAGGAACGCTAATCTTTTCTGGGAAGCATAAGATGACATTGCTGGAAATGAGAGCTTATAGAAAACAACATTAAAATGCCAGAGTTGCCTGTGTGGTCTGTTGGCAGAGACAGCAGAGCCATGGCTGGAGGAGGGTCTGTACCTGTGTTGCTTCCAGAAGTATTTGTCGTAGAGCACTTGTGATGGCAAATCTAAGAACGTTAGCAGTAGAGCAGGAATCTCTGTCCAGAGCCATTCAGAGTAGCTCAGCATGGTTCTCATTCTTTGGCCAGAAGAAAGGCATCATTAGATCATGTGAACAAGCATGAAAAATGACTTAAAATTTCTGTTGGCTTTTGGCATCTTTATGGAAACAAAATCCTGAAAGTGGTTTAATAGTTGAGCCTCTTGTAAAACACTCAGTGGCATGTGACCAAAAGGGTATCTGGGAAAGAGGATAAAAAGAGTTTATTTTTAATTAATCTTCTCAAGTCTTAACTTGTTACCTGTAAGTTGGTCTGAAAAGACTGGGTTTCTCATTTTGTTTTTCATCATAATTTTTGTTTTCTCATTCCATGTCAGCTTTCAGTCTTATATGGCTTTAGGCCATAGGGCGATTTTGAACATTGTAATTTTGCTTAATAATTAGGAAATTAAAATTCTGGGGAAGACAGAATGCTCTATGAAGAAAGGCTGCTTTGAGCAAGGAGCTAGGTCAGGGCGCGTTCAACTGAGGCCTTTCTTCACTGCCTTTTTGTCTTGTCCCAGTTCCTCCCCATTTATGACTAAAATCAGCCCAGATGCTTCTCGTCATCTGGGATGTAGAGCATCAGCCCAGCTGTGTTCAGTCCTATGGGGCCATTGAGTAAGTTCTTGGTGCATGGATACAGGGCAGGCCTTTACCAGGCCCTGAGCCCCTGGTCCTCCCAGCACCTCTGGGGTATTTAGGGGAGGCTGATGGGGGAGGGGGTTGATAAGGCGGGAGATGTCTGGGGATGAGGTTGAGGCAAAAGTGACTTCTTGAGGACTTTGCTTTTTGGAGAAGTCAAATTTCCTACTTCTTGATTTCAGCCCTTCAACTCTGGTATGGAGTCAGGAAGCCCTTTAAATACCTGTTGTCGGGTGTATCATGTCAAGTGTTGCATTAGCAAATGACCATGTGCCCTTGTGCTACTGTCCTGCCTACCCTGCATCCTAGCGCTTCCTTGGGACATGAGAAGCTCTGTCTGGTTTGTGAGGTGGCACTGGGGATGTCGAGAAACTGTTTACACAGTTTCCCTTTGCCCTGGGGACTTACAAAAGGAGTCGAGGCAGCCTGACCCCAAAGCATCACCCCGGACACTATGACTGAAACATTTCCCCAGTGCCCAAACCAAGAACACCCTTCCCATTTTTTTCAGTGGTGTTCATTATGTAATAATACAAGTCTCTCTTCTCATTTTTTAAAAGTCAGAAGTACAGAAGAGCAGAGAATAATGTCCAAGGGGCCCTCCTTCACCTCCCCCGTGCAGTGTCAGCTAAGTGTGGTGCGTGTCCTTGCAGATCTTAGGGGATTGTGATCCTTCAGACCATTCTAAACTGGGGCGGTGCTGGGAGTTAGGGAAGGCATGAAGGGAGTAGTGGAGAGCTGCAGTGACTGGGGTCTTCATGCCAGGGTGGAGAATGCAAGGCCCAGGTGGCCAGCCATGTGCCACGGGATTTCTGGCTGCCAAGAGCTGTTTTTCTGTTCACTGGGGAGGGAAGAGTTAAATGTGGTCTGCTTTTCTCCGAGTCGCTTCAGCACAGGGAGTGCTGACTTGTCTTGTTCAGGTAGTAAGTTCAAGATGAGCTCAGGAAAGAAAGTGAGAGGACACTGAGGGCTAGTGGTTGAGCCAAGTATGATGGGACTTAAAGGGAGAAGATTTAAAGAATAAGGAGCTTATGGGCTGGGGACGGTGGCTTGCGCCTGTAATCCCAGCACTTTGGGAGGCTGAAGCAGGTGGATCACTTGGGTCAGGGGTTCGAGGCCAGCCTGGCCAACATGGTGAAACCCCGTCTCTACTAAAAATACAGAAATTAGCTGGGCGTGGTGGTGTGCACCTGTAATCCCAGCTACTTGGAAGGCTGAGACAGGAGAATCGCTTGAGCCCAGGAGGCAGAGGTTGCAATGAGCCAGGATTGCGCCACTGTACTCCAGCCTGGGTGATGGAGCGAGACTCTGTCTCAAAAAAAATTAAAAAAAATAAAGAGGTTAGGTGAAAATAGATGAGAATGGAAACCATGAGAAGAAGTGATGCTGGCCAAGGACATGACAGGTTCTGATGTGGAGGTGATAGGCAATGTCTCTTCCAGCCACTGCTAATAATTGAGACAAACTCAAGGCGTTCGTACCCTGTGTCCAGTAAACATCTGTGCCCATTGCCAGGTGAGCTGGATTGAAATGGGCCAGCTGCTCAGCAGACACCCTCATGCCCCAGTGACTCTGTTCCCCTTGGGCCACCTCATTGACCATTTATGTTTCTACATCTCATAAGTTTGTTGGGCCAAGGATGGAGGCTGTCTGCCGTCAGGGTCCTCATTGCTGATGGTAGGAATAGTTGCTGATGTTTCATTGGATGTTTGCTGTATTCTAGGGACTGTGCTAAGTACTTTATATAAATGAACATACTTCATTTTCACAGTTTTATGAATAGGGACTATTATTAGTCAAGTAAGCGATGGGGAAACTGGGGCAGGGAGCGATGAAGTGACTTGCCCAAGGTCACAAGATGATGTGATTGGAACCAAGAGAAGTGTCGTGGTTGGTCACGCCCCCACACTGCCTCTCATCTGCACCAAGGAGTTTTGTCCCATAGCCCAAGGGCCTTGGGGACGAATCTCAGTGGAGGCCCTTAGCGGGCCTGCCTGAGCCAGAAAGCAGAATCGGCATTTTTCTGTCCTTGGTTGGCCCAGCCCTGAACTGAGATGCGGAATTGGCCTTTCGCTGCCTGGTAGAAAATGGATAGAAAATGGAGCTGCAGTTACCGACCACCAGGCAGAGAGAGGTGGGTCCCTGTCCCAGCCTCAGCCACCACTCTGCCTAAGCTGTGGGGACTGAGGGCGCTGTCGTTAGCTGACTGCAGAAGGTGAGCACACACTGTAGCATGTTATGTTTCAGATGTCACATGTTGTGTTATTGTGTCTTTGCAGGGCCCTTTGCCTAACACATGCGGTCACTTTTGGGAGATGGTGTGGGAGCAGAAAAGCAGGGGTGTCGTCATGCTCAACAGAGTGATGGAGAAAGGTTCGGTAAGTCTCGGCTTCATTTGCTGTGTATGTGATCATGCATACCACTCCATATAGTTACCATTTTCGTCCAGATTTTTAAATTATTTTTCTTGCCTTTGTATTTCCTTTACGTAGTATTTTTATTTAAAAAAATTAAAACAGCAGCATATAAATGCATGTTGGTTGTCAGCCAGTTAATGAAGTGAATAAAAGGGAGGAGGCGGAAGAACTGCATGGACCTCTTCGCCCACGCCTTCTCCTGTGTGGTGCATGTGGCGCTCCGCCCACCTGTGCTGCCTGTGCGGCTCTCGTCACAGTGTGGAGTTGTGTGTGGAGTTATGGAGACCTGCTTTTATCTTGAAAAGCAAGTTCTTAGTGCATCTTCATGGTGTCTGATTTTTTGGCTGGTGAGAGCGTGGCTACCTCTGCGGAGCTGTGGGAGCGGCTGACTAGATGAGATTTGCCTCCATTCAATACCTAGACTCTTGCCCTGCCACACCTCTTCGGAGTGAGCATTGACTTCGGGATGTGTGTCATTCTAAGTTTCTGCAACTTTTCAAACACCCCTCGGGCTAGCATGTGGCTGCACGGTGTCCATTTGTGCAGGCCACCACTCCTCTTGCATCTGGGTCTAGCCACCTCTCCTTCTTGACTCGCCATAGTTCATTTTGTACCATGCTTCCAGAATGAGCTTTCTCAAATCCAGGTCTCACCACAGTTCTTCCCAGCTGAAAACCCTTGTGCGGTTCCCTTTGCCTTACAGGATAATACATGGTGTGGCTTACGGAACCCTGCAGGTCTGGCCCTAGGCCCCTGGACACAGACCTCTCACCACTCTTGGAACTTTAGCCAGGACAAACTTTTCTGTTTTTAGTTTCTTACCATGTTCTCTGGGCCGAGGAGTCCCAGTGCCCACGTTCATCCCACTTGCAGGCACCCCTGGACGGCTGCCCCCAGCTCCCCAACTGCCTGCATTCTCCCCTGCCCTCCTCACTCTGTTGGAATAGCTGAGAATAGCCGATTTCTGGGCAGCCGGTCTCCTGTGTAGACTGTCCGTGTAGACTGTCCTGTGTAGACTGTCCGTGTAGACTGTCCTGTGTAGATTGTCTGTGTAGACTGTCCTGTGTAGACTGTCTGTGTAGACTGTCCTGTGTAGACTGTCTGTGTAGACTGTCCTGTGTAGACTGTCTGTGTAGACTGTCCTGTGTAGATTGTCTGTGTAGACTGTCCTGTGTAGATTGTCTGTGTAGACTGTCCTGTGTAGATTGTCTGTGTAGACTGTCCTGTGTAGATTGTCTGTGTAGACTGTCTCTGTAGACCGTCGTGTATAGACTGTCCTGTGTAGACTGTCTCTGTAGACCGTCCTGTGTAGATTGTCTGTGTAGACCATCCCATTTAGACCATCTGCCTGTGCAGGCACAGGCCAGCGTTCAGCAGGGCCACAGGCTCCTCGGCCTCCCTGCCCTCGCTGCTCCCCAACACTGCCAGCCCTGCTGCGGGGTCCAGGAGGAGATGGGCTGAGGATCGTGGAGACCAGCAGGAGCATGTGGCCCAGGAGCAGGGAACTGGGTGTCCCTGGGCCTTGCCAGGTCCAGGATCAGCTAGGACACGGCTCTCACAGCTGTCCTGGTTGCCTCCGGCCACAGAAGAAGGTGAGGGCTCCAGAGAGGCCACCTTTCCAAAAAAAGCACAGTCATGGCCCTAGAGTGTAAAAAATCCAAGTGTTAAGAAGGAACACATCAAAGGAAACTTCAGCAGTGAAAACTTGAAGCATTAACCACAAAGCCTCTGCCTCCACCACACACAAAGAAACAGCTTTAGTTACTCGCAGAAAGTCTTCCTCTTAGGACAGCGCGTGTTTAAAATCATAGGGGTTTGTTTTGTTTTGTTTTGGGGTTGGGGTTTTTTGGGGGTTTTTACCCTTGCCTACTTTTTTAAAAAAATGAAAGTGTTTATTTGCCCAACAATAACAGATAGGGAGCTTGCCTAAGTGTTCTGTTGATGATATAATGTATCTTGTCTTAGAAAAAAACTTTTTCAGTGAAAGGTGGTTTTTAAATTTTTTCTTCCCTCCTTAGTAGCTTGATTAGTAAAATGTGAAGTTACAAATGTGAAGCAAACCCCCACCCTTCACCACTCGTCAGCAATTTTGAATAAAGAAACAAAGCATCAGGCTCTCACAGCACACACTCTCTTCGAGGGAAGGGGAAGCCTGGTGGCCTGTGGAAGCCTTCAGCATAGCTCCATCTGCAGGCTTCTGACCCTCAGCACTACTGACACTTGGGCTGGATCATTCTCTGCTAGGGATCCGGGCAGGGAGTGGCTGTGCTGGGCGTTGTAGGAAGTTTAGCAGCATCTCTGGCCTCTATCCACCAGATGCCAGTAGCACCCCCTCCCCAGATGTGGCAGTCAGATGTGTTTCTGTCTAGACTCCAGACTTTGTCCAATGTCCCCTGGTAGGCCAAATTGCCCCGGTTGAGAACCACCGCTCTAGATGGTATTGAGGGTTGGGAATTTTAAATCAAGACATTTATTCAGAAATTACCAGATATAGTAGCATTTGCTTTTTATTTATTTCTTTGTTGCTCAGTGTTTGGTAAAACCTCTTTGCTGTGAGCACAAGGTTTGCTTTAGCAATTGTTGTCACATTACAGCAAGGAGTGGTGTCCAGCGCTGTAGTTATGTGTTCCAGCCTCACCAGGCCCTGTGCTTCATTGTCTCCCACTCAAGACTGACCACAAATGGCCCACAGATCCACTGTGACAAACTTTCCCTTTGGGTTACTGTGGTGGCATCGAGAACATGGCTGGTTGGCTTTGCTGTAGTTTAGTGTGATTAGTGTGATAACTGTGCCAGCAGTCCCTGCTTTCCTTTGTTAAGTATCCCATTCCACTGGAGGATTACTTGGGCATGCAGATTGGCATGAAAAGCAATGTATGGTTTGAGATTGTTAAAGTTTCTTTGGGATCAACATTTTCAATTCTGTATCAGCATTATCCCTCCCAGAGGGCTGGCTGGGAGAAATCATGAGAAGTTACAGTATCTTATTTGCTCAGCTAATCTAATTATAAATGATCCACACAGCTTGTGGTAAAACCAGCTTTTGGGGAGTTTTCATTTAATGCATACTTGTCTTCTGATTTCCTTCCTTCACCAAATAGTGTAGGATGCTCCCTCTTATTTTTGGCAAACATGCCTGTTATCTTTTGGGACCCTGGGCTTCCTGGAAACCAGTTATGCAGAAGATGATTGTGTGTGTTAGACTGGGGTCATCCAGATGGCTAGAGTTCTCACTGGTTCTGTTTAAGGATTGACTTTAGACACGTCAATGTAGGCTGCACCATGGCGTAAGAGTTGGGATTGTTGTTTAGAAGGGGGAAGTAAGCAAGGCGAGTTTAATTGGCCATTGCAGAATCTCACCCGTATCTCCCTCCTGAAATCCTCACTAAAGCTGCCGTTTGCTTTCAGGTGCTTTCATGCACAAGACACTGCATTTTGTATCACAGGGTCCGTATAATTCATTTTTCTCTCGTACTTAGTTCTCTGTGTTAATAATTTTTGGCGAAACCAAATTACCCATCACAGGGTTACTGTAGATGTCTTTCATAGGTTTTCTAAACACCGCTTGCCCACTTGTTTGGGAAGGCCCCAAGGACTGTTTAACATCTGCCTTCATGGTGGAAACAGCAACTATGAGAGATGCTAGCATGTTGGCACCGCCATGTTCCTCTGGTGCCAGCCCAAGATAGGACTCAATTTGAGGCCTAGTGAAGTATTATGTTCTAATAAAAATCCATCTACTTTTCATGGCCGTATATATCAATGTAATAGGGTAACTGGAAATGTGATCTTGTGCCTTTTAAAAATTTTGTGTGTTTAAAACAAAAATTTCTATTGGAAATGACAGAGCATAGCTTGTTGCTGTAGACACCTGAGAGTCCTTAAAAATAAATATTGGGTGATTGACACTTAGTTGTATGACAGAATTCCTCACTTGTACAGTTCCAAAATCTTAGTCTTTACCCAGATTGCAGAGGGTTATTAAGCATTAGGTTTGGTTTTGAAAGTGAGTGCTTGCTGTCTGGAGGTGAGCTTTAAGACTCGTCTGCCCTGCTTATGAGATGAGGAATGGTGGCCTCTTCCTCCTGCATTTCTGTTCTTCGCTTCCTTCTCTGTCTGCTCACTCTGTGGAATGCCCACCCCAGCACGGGTGGGGTGGAACCTGTCAGATCAGTCTCTTGTTTCTGGGGTCTTGAGGCATTATAAGATCTAGTTGTTAGAAGTGTGGGATTAATTCATCTTTTCACATTCTTCTAAGTTCCTGCTTTTAGCTGCCACACCCACTTTGGCTAAGTGGGGGTCTTGCCATGTAATTAGCGCCTCCATGCCGAGTGGCAGAATTGCTTCAATGGTGACAGATTGTCCCCATTCAAGAGTTCACTTTTGGCAACTCATCATTGATCCAGGAAGGTGACATGGATGAAACTGGCTAAGACTTCAGACAGGCTTGTGTCCAGACTCTTGAGAAAGCTCCGTTGGCTTCTGGTCTGGCACTGTGAAGTTTGCTGTGGTGCTGGCGCCACAACCTGGTGTTTCCTAATTTGTTTCTCCCACATTTTGCTTTAGTTTTGTCTTTTGGGCAGCTTCCAGCTCCAGTAGAGCAGGACCAATAGGCATTTGTGGTTCTATATTCACCCTCCTCACGTGCTTCCTGGCTCCTCATTGCCCCCAGATGATGCCACAGGTCCCTGGGCCTGCTGCCAGTCGGCTGTGATCTGGGCCTCTGCTGGCCCCTTCTCCACCTGCTCTTTTCAGCCTCTTATTTGCAGTCACTGCCTAGGAAATCCTAGTCATCCTTCAAAACCTGCCTCTTGCACAGAGCTTTCTCTGATCTCTCTTTTCTGTAACCTTGGCTGACCTGAAACATTTCCCTCTTCTGAATTCCTGCTGCATGTCCGTAGCATTTCCCCCTCAGCCCTCCCCCATAGTCCACCTTGTCACTGCTGGGCACAGCAGTGTCTTCTGACAGACAGCTGGCCCTGAAGTGGTTCCCTTCACCCACACCATGCTTTGCCCCAGAGGAGGTATTGAGTGGGTCAGTGCACGTGAACTGCAAGTGTCATTTGCCAAAGAGCTGTTGGCACACGCTGACGTTTCTTTTGCTGAAAATCGTAAGGGCTTTGAGCTTCCCTCTGTCCAGGCACATGGTCAGGCTGACCCGGTAGCTCTGCCCCTGCTGACCTGCCATTTTTGTCCACAACAGTTTTCCATGAGCAGAAACATTTGTGTAACTGAGGCAGAAACTTAGTTCAAGTAAAATGTCACTAAATTCGAGTCAGTTTTTGTCTTAGACCCTAAATGAAACCAAATTTTCATAAATTTGCTTGTTTTAAAGAAAAATTTAATGAGCTACATTTAAACTGAGAACATCAGATAGTGTCTGAGATTATCAAAATAGAACATCAAAAGTATTTTTCTGAATGAACTGAACCAAACCAGAATGAAAGGGCAAGCCCTGGGGAGCCCGTCTCCAAGCCTTCTCTGAAAGGGAGTCTGTATTTGGTGACAACTGCTCAGCCTCTCCAAAGGGCCTCACCTGCTGTCTCTCCCAGTTTTATTTTTAATTGCCTGTGACTGTGAGTTTTCTGTGCAGGGTAAGGCACCTACATTCTACGCCAGCAGCCTGATCAGGTCCTGGGTAATGTTTGAAATGGCTACACAGAGGAGTTTCAAAGCCTTTTGTTCAATCTCGCTTCACCTCGTAGACGGTGAGAAAGCGTCAGAGCCCTGCAGGATCCCGTTGCCATGTTTGACCGGGGAGCTGATGGGTTTGGAAGTCTGAGCCCTGTCTGCACAACCTGCCCCTGTCAGCAGCTTCGTGCCCCCACCCCCATCTCCCCATGAGGCAGGCATCTGTGCTGACCATGGCTTCCATGTTTAGAAACCCCAAGGCCTTTGAGTTATCATGAAGCTTGTGGGATGTGCTCCAAGCCTCCTGCCATAGAAAAACTGCCGTATTGCTCACAATAATTCACTGTTATTTGTTCCCCCAGTTAAAATGCGCACAATACTGGCCACAAAAAGAAGAAAAAGAGATGATCTTTGAGGACACAAATTTGAAATTAACATTGATCTCTGAAGATATCAAGTCATATTATACAGTGCGACAGCTAGAATTGGAAAACCTTACAGTGAGTATAGCACACACTTCAGCACTTCAGGCGGCTACTGGTTCAGATGCCTCTTCCTTTATCCCTTGGGTGATATTACCTAATGTCAGTGTTCCTGGCTTTTGTATACCCCGAGCAAGATGTGGTTTGGGCACTGTGGTGAGCGGAGCTTACTTGTGTACCTACCAAGTGCCCAGGGAGGGTGGAGGCCACAGTGCTCTCTCTGACCTTTAACAACAGTTAACACCAGTTCTTAGGGAAAGGAGAGTTTCTTACCCAAAAGACTGGTTCCTGCTTGTGCAGCTGCAGAGGGACTGGAGCGGCAGCCTGCAAGTCCCAGTGAAGGATGCTGCCTTCTTTGTGGTCCTCAGTCTTTGAGTCTGAAGAGAGGGAAGAAGGGGTATAGGGGCTCACTCCAGTTTCATAGCTAGTGAAAGTTTTCTGGGCCAGGTCTTGGGTTTTTTTGTTGTGGGAAGAGTTTATAACACCAGCTACTTGCTTGGTAAAAGTTGGTCTTGGAACATGGCAAGGCATTGTGGCAAGCAGCACTGCCACTGAACGCGCTGCTCCTGGGGCTTCGGAATAATTCCCCTGGATCTGTAACTTGGGGGTGTTCATGTCATTCTGGGGAACAGTGGAGGGAGTGTGCGGCAGCACCTGGGGGCACCAGTGAAGAGTGGCCAGCAACCAACCTCTAGAACCTAACTGGGGTCGAATCCTGGCCCCACCTTACCAGCTCGTCACAGTGTCTCCGTTTCCTCTTCTGTCAAACTCAGGTTTTGCGAGGGTTCTGGGAGGTCCTATATGGGAAGGGTTAGCAGTTACCATGGGTGTGTAGCACGGGCTTTATCTGAAGGGAAGGTGGAGCCGTAGGGAGACCATGTGGAGTGGGGCTCCAGGGCTGTGTGGGTGGGGAGGGATCTGCTTCTGGGTTACCCCATGCCTCCCCTTCTCAAGTACTACTTTTTAATCATCATGGCTCCTGCCATTCATTTCATAGTTGATGTAAGCCAGGTGTGGTGGCTCACGTCTTTAATCCCAGCACTTGGGGAGGCTGAGGCCAGGAGGATCACTCGAGGCCAGGAGTTCAAGACCAGCTTGGGCAACATAGTGAGACCCCCGTCTCTACAAAAAAACAAAAACAATTAGTCAGACGTCGTGGTGCTCCCCTATAGTCCAGCTACTCAGGAGGCTGAGGCAGGAGGATTGCTTGTGCCCAGGAGTTCAAGGCTGCAGTGAGCTATGCTTGCACCACTGCACTCTAGCCTGGGTGACAGAGCAAGACCCTGTCTCAAAAATAAATAAAAAAAAAAAATAGTAGAAGTAAGATCTAGAATGTAGCACAGGTTACCAGGACGTAGGCAAGGGGTTCGGGCTGCCTGGCTCTTGAGGATGATAGCAGTGCAGCTGATGCGGGTGCTTTCTGCCCTCTGGTGGTGACCGTGCCGGAGTCACCAGCCCTGCCATAGCCCTGATGGGGCAGAGGGTTCTGAGTACGGCGGATGGAGGTGCTTTCTGGAAGATTCTCAGGAGTAACATGGGCAGTGTGTTGGAATGTGCTAGAGGATTTATGCTTTTTAGCATTAAAAGCATTAAAAGAATGCTTTTTAGCATTTGCAAGCCTGACATTAAGAGTGACTTCTGGGAAACTATTTGCTTGTTGAGGGAAACTGAATTTCAACAGAGCAGAAGAGCTGTGCGCTTTTTGCTTGGCAGAGTGAATACAGCCAGCTCAGAGGTTTTAATGTTAGCATCTGTTTGCTCCAACAGACTTTGTTTTTAAAAGGCTTTTCTCAGCCATAGCTGTCTGTTCTAGCACAAGGCTGGAATGAGTTCCTTGTGAAAGAGGTGAGCAGGTGTGAGGGAGGGTGTCAGTGGGCGGTAACCCACACCTTCAAGGATTAAAGGAAAACTTGCGTTTGGCATGCTTGCTTCTTATTCAATTTTAAAATACATTTTAACGGCCGGGCACGGTGGCTAACACCTGTAATCCGAGCACTTTGGGGGGCTGAGGTGGGTGGTTCACGAGGCCAGGGGTTCAAGACCAGCCTGGCCAAGATGGTGAAACCCCGTCTCTACTAAAAATACAAAAAAAAAAAAAAAAAAAAAATTAGCCGGGCTTGGTGGCGGGCACCTGTAATCCCAGCTACTCGGGAGACTGAGGCAGAGAATTGCTTGAACCCAGGAGGCGGAGGTTGCATTGAGCTGAGATCATGCCACTGCATTCCGGCCTGGGTGACAGAGCAAGACTCTGTCTCAAAATAATAATAATAATTTTTTAAAAATACATTTTAAGTCCTTTTCTTCCCCACCTGCCCCCACCCCCCAAATAGAAGAGGTATTTCTTCTTCTTTAATGTCGTTAAGGTTATATGGATACCATTTTCTAGAGAGGAAAGAATGATGGAATTGCCTAGTGTGAGTCTAGCAATTATCCTAACATACACAAATTTCTCCTTGTTCTGTGCCAAGATACTGTATTTAATATTTAATGAACATTAAATATTATTTACTAGTGTATTTAATGGCTGAGGCAGGGTTAAATATGTATTATTTTCATCCCAGCAGAGTTGGGGGAGGTCCTAGTAACTATGCCATGAGCTCTGTGAGGGTGAGGTGGTGTCTTTGCCCCCGCCTCCCTGGCATGGTAACTGGCACATGGTTGGCATAGTGTGGACATTCGTCAAGTGAAGGAAGGCATCATGAGCAGATCTCTGGCCTGAATCCTTCTGCCATCAGCTGCTCGCCAGGTGGCCCTGGCACTGGGCCACAGGGAAACCCTCCAGGCTGGTATGGTTCCTGTCTGTGGCTGTCTTCCCGGGCCCATGTTAGGAGACTTTCACTTCCAGAGCCCTTTCCCTCTCAGGGCCTTGCTTACCAAGTGACTGGTTCCCATTTACTAGGAGCTCTTAGGTCATTGAAGATGTTGCGTACTCCCCCCAGCGAGGGCTGCCTTTTGATCACAGCCGCCAGAAGCCTCAAGGAAGGAGCAGAGCTGGAAACAGATGCCAGGCCATTGCTTCTGTTCTTCTGGGGCAGACCCAGCCACGGAAGAGACATTCTGGGACAAGGGCTGGGGTCCACCTTTCAAACGTGTCTGCAGCAGGCTCTCAGCATGGACTCTCTGCCTCCAAACGTCCACCTCCTCATCGGAAAATGGATGGGAGTGCCTGCCTGGAGCAGCTGGTGGGAGAGCGCAGCGCCAGCACGCAGGACACACTCGGTTCATGGGCTGATGCCGTTCGCATTGACCGCCTCTTCAGCTGGGTGTTGAGCCACACCTTGGAGTCACCAGTCTTTGGAGACCAAGTCTGTTACTTTTTTCTCTAAAGTGACAATCCTCTGAAACCTCCAGATCATCTTGAAGCCCCGTCTGAAAGTTGCCCAGAGCCAGTGCCTCACCTGCTGTTCCTTGTTCACTTTTTCACGGGAGGCCTTGCAGGGCTTTATGACAAGATTTTGTGGGTGGCTGTCCAGCATCATTGTGACTCGTGAGACAGAGAGAAACCAGTTGTAACCATGTAGACAGTGGAAGTGATAGGGAGAAAAGAGAAAAGAGGTGAGGGGACTCTTCAATCCGAAGGGAAATGAAGTCTAAGCAGGCGCACCCTGCAGGTTCAGTGTCAAGCCCAGGGCCTGGCCCCAGGGTGTGGTATTTGTTGACTGGGTGTGTGGACCCTGGGAGAAAGTCTGAGAGTTAATGTTCCTCTTAGAGGTAGATGAGTGGAAGGTGACTCTGTGTGTACTTGGAATTAGTGATTTCTGTACAGATGATTCTTTTAGAATCATCATGAGTATTTTTCTCTTTCAGACCCAAGAAACTCGAGAAATCTTACATTTCCACTATACCACATGGCCTGACTTTGGAGTCCCTGAATCACCAGCCTCATTCTTGAACTTTCTTTTCAAAGTCCGAGAGTCAGGGTCACTCAGCCCGGAGCACGGGCCCGTTGTGGTGCACTGCAGTGCAGGCATCGGCAGGTCTGGAACCTTCTGTCTGGCTGATACCTGCCTCTTGCTGGTAAGGAGGCCCTCGCGGGTGCCCTGGGGAGCTCCTCTACCTGCTCTGCTGTGATGTTTTTTCCTAAGTAGAAACTGAAGCACTCCTCTTCCAAAATACAGAGACTCACTGTGTTAGTCTGTTTTTGCGTTACTAATAAAGGCGTACCTGAGACTCGGTAATTTGTAAAGAAAAGAGGTTTAACTGGCTCCCGGTTCTGCAGGCTGTACAAGCATGGCACCAGCATCTGCTCGGCTCCTGGGGAGGCCTCAGGGAGCTTCCAGTCATGGTGGAAGGTGAAGGGGAGCAGGAGCAAGAGATGGGGGAGGTCCCAGACTCTTAACCAGATCTCTTGTGAATGCATTGCCTCAGGGAGGGCACCAAGCCTTTCATGAGGGACCTGTCCCCCTGACCCAGACACCTCCCACCCAGCCCCACCTCCAACACTAGGGATCACATTTCAGCATGAGATTGGGAGGGGACAGACATCTAACGGTGTTATTAACGTTGCCCTTGAGAATTGGACCTGGCTGACTTATATCTCCTCTCTGGCTTTCAGATGGACAAGAGGAAAGACCCTTCTTCCGTTGATATCAAGAAAGTGCTGTTAGAAATGAGGAAGTTTCGGATGGGGCTGATCCAGACAGCCGACCAGCTGCGCTTCTCCTACCTGGCTGTGATCGAAGGTGCCAAATTCATCATGGGGGACTCTTCCGTGCAGGTCAGCATTGCCTTTGTTTGAATCCAGGTGTGACCATTTTAACTTTTTTGTTTTTGAAGGAGGCTGTCAGTTGTAAAAGTTCAAACACCGTCTGGTGTCAGGGGAAATAGCTACCCTTCATGTTTAAAATAGCTAGAAAGTTGTCAAAATGTTCACCATGTTGCACTTTGTGCCTTTGAAGTGCTCACATAGAGAGCATTGATAGGAAGACGAGACTTTATTTTCAAAAGATTTCATCTTCCAAGTACATGGCTGCAGCCCTGAGAGGCCGAGAGCCCCTCGCCAAGCCGTCACCTCTGCTCATGCAAAGGGATTTCCTGACAAACCAGCCGAAGTGAACACTAATAGGACTTCCTCTTGCTGCTCTTTCAAGGATCAGTGGAAGGAGCTTTCCCACGAGGACCTGGAGCCCCCACCCGAGCACATCCCCCCACCTCCCCGGCCACCCAAACGAATCCTGGAGCCACACAATGGGAAATGCAGGGAGTTCTTCCCAAATCACCAGTGGGTGAAGGAAGAGACCCAGAAGGATAAAGACTGCCCCATCAAGGAAGAAAAAGGAAGCCCCTTAAATGCCGCACCCTATGGCATCGAAAGGTAATATGATTGGGTCCCAGCTTGTTGGGGTGAGGGGAAATGACTTTCTTTCTAGAAACACACGCTGATACTGAAACCCTGTGGACGCAGCCTCCTGTTGGCAAGCAGCGCTTCCGCATCCTTGGGGAACAGGGTGCGTGGACCACAGCCACTCCACTCCTGGCTGCTGGAGGTCCGGTATTGGGCACAGGGTGGCCGCAGGACATGAGCCACTTCTGTGGGCTTCTAGTGCCACCTTGTGGTGCTTGTTGGAATGAGGGGCTCGGAGCCACCGAGTAGGGTTTTTCTGCCCCCCCTGACGACAGCGCCCTCCCCCAGGTTTCCGGACAGTCCTGAAATGTGATGTCCAGGCTTGACCATGTGCCCTCAGTCCCCACAGTGGTCCTTTGGGGAATGTAACCTTTTTTATGTGGTCTTGATTAAATCCCATTTTACTTCCTTGCAGGTTAACAACCATTATTGAGTACCTATTGATATGTGTGGTGTACTGAGTTAACTAGAACATGTCCCCTGTTCTGTGTTCTAGACCATCTTGCTGGGAAAAAGGCAGACCCAAAGCGTATTTTGGTGGGGGCCCATGGACAGTGATGTGATAGAGGTGTCCGCTGAGGTGGTCAGGGAAGGCTGCTTGCAGTAGGTGGCCGTGCACAGAAAGTTTGCAGAATGAGCAGGTGTTAGTTCCAGCTGGAGATGACTGCCGGCTGTGCCCTTGGTACCTGCTTTCTGGAGGGAAGTTTTAAGACGTGTGCATACTTGACCCAGCAGTTGTATACATGGAGAAATTTACCCTGCAGCAACTCTCAAAACAAGCATGTAAAGATGTGTATAGGTAGTTGTGTTTGTTGTGGCATTGTTTGTAGTAGTGAAAAGTTAGAGACAGGCCAATGATATAACCAGGGACCTGATCAATTATGTTCTCTCCCGGTGTTGGGATATTCTGTAGCTCTTAAAGAATGAGATCTGGGTGTACTGATGTGGCCAGACATTGCAGTTGCAGTACATGAGAAGGCAAATCATACAATAGTGTGTACACCAGTGAGTCCTCCAGCCAGATAAATCCTCACAGTGACCAGTCGCCCAGGCACCTTGTGAACCCTACCCTGGGTGTGGGTGCTATCTGAAGTACCTGGGGGAGGGGGTGACAAGTGGAATTCAGGCTGATGTGGGCCCTGGCCTGGCCCTCCCTCCAAGCAGAGGGGGCTGGCTCGCTGGAAGGTTAACATCATCCAACTCTGTCTACACGTGGCTTGTTTTTTCCTAGAATTGCTGCCACAATAGCAGCATCCTTGCCATTCATTTTCTCCAAAGTGAGTAACCCATCTCTGCCCCTCTGATTCCTCAGCATGAGTCAAGACACTGAAGTTAGAAGTCGGGTCGTGGGGGGAAGTCTTCGAGGTGCCCAGGCTGCCTCCCCAGCCAAAGGGGAGCCGTCACCGCCCGAGAAGGACGAGGACCATGCACTGAGTTACTGGAAGCCCTTCCTGGTCAACATGTGCGTGGCTACGGTCCTCACGGCCGGCGCTTACCTCTGCTACAGGGTATGTTTCCACTGACAGACGCGCTGGCGAGATGCTCGTGTGCAGAGAGCACTGGCCGCTAGCCCGATGGTAGGATTCAGTTCTGTGGTGCATCTGAGCCAGTCTCAGAAGAAACAGATCAAAGGTTTTTAAAGTCTGGAACTGTGGAAGGGCTAACAAGAGAATTAAGGATCGATGCACTGGGGTTTTAAGGAGCCCTCTGGTCCCAAGAATATAAGAGTCTAATCTCAGGGCCTTAACCTATTCAGGAGTAAGTAGAGAAAATGCCAAATACGTCTGTTTCTCTCTCTCTTTTTTTTTATTCCTTTGTTTTTGGAAAAAAATAGAATTACAACACATTGTTGTTTTTAACCTTTATAAAAAGCAGCTTTTTGTTATTTCTGGAACAAAAAAAAACAAAGTAGGCACTTATGAAACTTTCTCATACCCTTAGGTGATGTAATCAGCCATATAATTTATATTTGATTTCCCAGGGAAAGAATCCCAAACTTTTACGAATGTAAACTCCCTTGGAGAAGAGGGTTAGGACGCTATTGCGCTCAAGCCCCCCTCAGCTGTGTGCACACTGAGCCAGGACAGGGTCTTTGAGCTTTCCCACTATAAGAAGAACAGCAACAAAAGGCCGTCTAGAAAAACAGAACCTGCCTCTGCTTCTGCTCAGGGTGTCCCCGCTGGGTTTCCATTGTCCTTTCTCCATTGCTCCCTCCTGTGACAGCCATCTTGCTCATGTACCAGCCCTCATCACCCCATCCCCATAAATGGGTGTCCTCGAGGCCTCTGCCTGGGTGTCAGAGGTCACCACAGGGTGGCCATTGGCATGTCAACCCGCTGTTAATTCAGAGGAGTGGGCTCCACCTCATTGGGAGAAGTGCCATTTCAGCAGAAATTCACACGTTAGACGTGTGTTGCTGTTAAGTAAGGGGAAGAGAGAGGACTAGCCTCAGAGCTCTGGCCGTGGAAATGACCTCCTAAGACTTTTTCGTCGTTTTAAATATTTTACCTCTTTCCAGGTGGCCATCTGAGTACATCAGATGGTTTTGCAAAATGCAAACAATTTTTTCCTTGGGGATGATTTTTGGGGAGAGGGGGCTACTGTAAAAAATAAAACCAAAACCCCCTTTGCTCCCTCGGAGGTTGAAGTTGCCGGGGGGTGTGGCCGGGGTCATGCATGAGGCGACAGCTCTGCGGGTGCGGGTCTGGGCTCATCTGAACTGTTTGGTTTCATTCCAGTTCCTGTTCAACAGCAACACATAGCCTGACCCTCCTCCACTCCACCTCCACCCACTGTCCGCCTCTGCCCGCAGAGCCCACGCCCGACTAGCAGGCATGCCGCGGTAGGTAAGGGCCGCCGGACCGCGTAGAGAGCCGGGCCCCGGACGGACGTTGGTTCTGCACTAAAACCCATCTTCCCCGGATGTGTGTCTCACCCCTCATCCTTTTACTTTTTGCCCCTTCCACTTTGAGTACCAAATCCACAAGCCATTTTTTGAGGAGAGTGAAAGAGAGTACCATGCTGGCGGCGCAGAGGGAAGGGGCCTGCACCCGTCTCGGGGCTCGCCCCACCCAGGGCTCCCTCCTGGAGCATCCCAGGCAGGCGGCACGCCAACAGCCCCCCCTTGAATCTGCAGGGAGCAACTCTCCACTCCATATTTATTTAAACAAATTTTTCCCCAAAGGCATCCATAGTGCACTAGCATTTTCTTGAACCAATAATGTATTAAAATTTTTTGATGTCAGCCTTGCATCAAGGGCTTTATCAAAAAGTACAATAATAAATCCTCAGGTAGTACTGGGAATGGAAGACTTTGCCATGGGCCTGCTGCGTCAGACCAGTACTGGGAAGGAGGACGGTTGTAAGCAGTTGTTATTTAGTGATATTGTGGGTAACGTGAGAAGATAGAACAATGCTATAATATATAATGAACACGTGGGTATTTAATAAGAAACATGATGTGAGATTACTTTGTCCCGCTTATTCTCCTCCCTGTTATCTGCTAGATCTAGTTCTCAATCACTGCTCCCCCGTGTGTATTAGAATGCATGTAAGGTCTTCTTGTGTCCTGATGAAAAATATGTGCTTGAAATGAGAAACTTTGATCTCTGCTTACTGATGTGCCCCATGTCCAAGTCCAACCTGCCTGTGCATGACCTGATCATTACATGGCTGTGGTTCCTAAGCCTGTTGCTGAAGTCATTGTCGCTCAGCAATAGGGTGCAGTTTTCCAGGAATAGGCATTTGCCTAATTCCTGGCATGACACTCTAGTGACTTCCTGGTGAGGCCCAGCCTGTCCTGGTACAGCAGGGTCTTGCTGTAACTCAGACATTCCAAGGGTATGGGAAGCCATATTCACACCTCACGCTCTGGACATGATTTAGGCAAGCAGGGACACCCCCCGCCCCCCACCTTTGGGATCAGCCTCCGCCATTCCAAGTCAACACTCTTCTTGAGCAGACCGTGATTTGGAAGAGAGGCAACTGCTGGAAACCACACTTCTTGAAACAGCCTGGGTGACGGTCCTTTAGGCAGCCTGCCGCCGTCTCCGTCCCGGTTCACCTTGCCGAGAGAGGCGCGTCTGCCCCACCCTCAAACCCTGTGGGGCCTGATGGTGCTCACGACTCTTCCTGCAAAGGGAACTGAAGACCTCCACATTAAGTGGCTTTTTAACATGAAAAACACGGCAGCTGTGGCTCCCGAGCTACTCTCTTGCCAGCATTTTCACATTTTGCCTTTCTCGTGGTAGAAGCCAGTACAGAGAAATTCTGTGGTGGGAACATTCGAGGTGTCACCCCGCAGAGCTATGGTGAGGTGTGGATAAGGCTTAGGTGCCAGGCTGTAAGCATTCTGAGCTAGGCTTGTTGTTTTTAAGTCCTGTATATGTATGTAGTAGTTTGGGTGTGTATATATAGTAGCATTTCAAAATGGACGTACTGGTTTAACCTCCTATCCTTGGAGAGCAGCTGGCTCTCCACCTTGTTACACATTATGTTAGAGAGGTAGCGAGCTGCTCTGCTATATGCCTTAAGCCAATATTTACTCATCAGGTCATTATTTTTTACAATGGCCATGGAATAAACCATTTTTACAAAAATAAAAACAAACAAAAAAAGCAAGGTGTTTTGGTATAATACCTTTTCAGGTGTGTGTGGATACGTGGCTGCATGACCGGGTGGGCGGGGGGGCGTGTCTCAGGGTCTTCTGTGACCTCACAGAACTGTCAGACTGTACAGTTTTCCAACTTGCCATATTCATGATGGGTTTGCATTTTAGCTGCAACAATAAAATTTTTTTCTAAAGAACATGAATTTGGGGTGCTTCCCATTTTTTTCTTTGCTTAATAGAGCTAAACCAGGATGAGTAACTCCTGTTTCTTTCTATCCCTGCTGATGTGAAACAGATGTTGTCAATCAGCTGGGGTTAGAGTTTTCCACTTCTAAGAATTAACCTCAGCATCCCTGCATTGCCAGCACCCTCAGGCTGGAGCGCTTTCCTTGACTGTGAGCTTGTTGAACACCTTAGGCCTCAGCCCATTTCCTTCCCAAATTGATGCTCTGCCTGTGTAGGGCCCTCAGATAACTTAACAAACTTATCAGTGTTGTTTGAAGAACAGTGTTTTGAGTTGTAATCTCAAAACCATATCCCTTACCCAATTACCTGTAAGAAACAATGGTTACCGCATCTCAATACGTAAAGTCCATTTGCTAGAGAATTGACTTAGAAATAAGACAAATTAGTATAGTTTTTCATTTGTGTACAAAATTAAACAATGTAAATTCCCCCCAAAGTGATTTTTTTGACTTTTTGTTTTGAAGTAATTTTGGACTTGCAAAATGTTGCCAAAATAGTACGAAGAGTTCCCCAGTACCCTCGAAGGTTCCTCGACTGTTTCAAAGCTGGCTGCAGGCCCAGGCTCATGAGACTGGGAAGAGGACAGGCTGTGGTCATGTGGACCCACAGGGGCCTGGGGCTGCAGAAGTCAGTGTGGCTTCCACCATTTCAGGTATAAAAAAGGGCATCTAAGCTTTCAAGAAGAGGGAGGATGCTCTAGGGCAGCGGTCCCCAACCTTTTCTGGCACCAGGGACCGGTTCCATGGAAGACAATTTTTTCACAGGCCTGAGGGTGGTGGGGATGGTTTTGGGATAGAAACTTCCACCTCAGATCATCAGGCATCAGATTCTCATAAGGAGCTTGCAACCTGATCTCTTGCACACATGCAGTTCACAATAGGGTTCACGCTCCTAGGAGAACCTGATGCTGCAGCTGATCTAACAGGAGATGGAGCGCAGGTGGTCATGCTCAGTCGCTCGCCGCTCACCTCCTGCCATGCAGTCCAGTTCCTAACAGGCCTCAGACCAGTACCGGTCTGTGGCCTGGGGGTTGAGGACCCCTGCTCTAGGCTGGTACTGCTGATGCTTAAAAAGAGAGGGTTTGCCAGAAATCAGATGGGACAAAAGGGCAAAGGCCGTGCCACAGAGTGCCCATATAGGGGAGAGCACGCCTGGAGCCTTCGAGAGCATGCAGAGAAGCTTGGAGACTGCGTCTACTGGAGCTGCTGTCTGAGGCCACCCTCCAAGTGTCCCCACAGCGCACCACAAGACCACAGGAGTGACCTCCTCACTGGCAGGTATTTGGGGAAACAACTGCTGTCTACTCTTTTGGGTAAAAAGTGAAACACCAATAGTTTAATTGAAATTTCAGAAAATTGAACATATGAACAAGGCAAATAAATACTAAGTTAAAAACACAAAATATGTCCAGGAAGTATCGATGAGAATGTTCAAGTTAAAGTTCTCCAATGCCATTGCTATAGCAACCTCAAACCCTAGGTTCTCTCTGCACTATTAACGCAGACATCTCAGGACATGGTTTGCTTTTTTTTAAGACTTAAATAGGAAACTAATTTTTCTTTCTTTAAAGCAATTGCATTCTTCAGTGAACTCTTTCTTTAGGCCAGTTGATGGCTTCTTAGCGGTTTATTGACGAGACCCTAGGGTAGCTTCCGAAGCTGGGTTGATTGCATTTGGGTGCGGATGGCCAAAGTGAGTGGCCCTACTGCCCGTGCTGCTCAGGGCTCCTGGGCTGATGTGGTGGCTTCTTCCCTTTGTGCTGCTGAACATAGGGAAAGTGAGGTTCACAGTCCACCAGCCGCCGTCTGTGAGCTCCACCAGCACTCTGGCAGCAAGTCAGTCGGGCTGAGAGTGTGGTTGTAGAAACCCTGGCTTTGTGCCTTCCCACCTTCCCCAGCTCACCAAGGTGACACCTGGCTGCTGCTGAAATGGCCTGAGCAGTCTTGCATTAGCAGGGCCAGCCACCTGCCAGCCTGCTGCATCCCAGTGCCTCTTGACGCAGAAGTGCCGAGCAGCTGACCAGCAGCGAGGCCTGGAGTTCTACACACTTGTCTTGGAGCCTTTTATTTAGGGCCTCAACTTGCCTGGCCTTGGCCCTTTTGTAGGTGGCCACCTAGTTTGGCTCAGCTCTGCATCTCGGGGAAGTTCACACAGACCCTCAGCCAGAAGTTGAGCGCTCTGTTGAGGCCGTGCAGCCCCTGGAATGCTGTACCTTTGCCTTGCTTTTTTCTGCCTCTGTACAAAAGACCAGCCCATGCCCTGGGGCTGGGTCAGTGGCCGGAGTCTCAGGTAGAGCTCTGGGCAGCTCACACTCCTGGAGGAGTGCACAGCACCATTACCCAGAGTGCAGGCTATGTCCAGGCTGGGCAGCAGCAAAAAAAACGATGTGAGATTTGTGCTCATCAGCCAGGATTTTTTAAAATATTGTGATTTCAACATCTGCCTCCTGGCAAAAGACTTCTCTTTGTTCTGAGCAGAGCTTGTCCATCTTCTCAAAAGCTAACCGTCCTTTTTCACCTGAAATAGCAAAGGGACCTGTCAGCGGGCTGGATCCTGCCTTGGCACTTCCAACTCTCCTGGGCCAGGGTGGCCCTAGTGCTTAGTGACTGTGGGTCTCAGTGGTCTCTGCAAAGCGGCAGGGGAGGCAGTATGTGCGGGAGCCCCCACCTGGTGACTCACATGGCTTGGGGGCCTTGTCTTTACCTCTAGGATGTTCCGCTGAATGGGAACCCTGCCTTGCCTCTGGCTTCTATCCCAAAGGTCTAAGAAGACAGCGAACACTCCCTGCCACCCCAGCCATGGAGGAGGCCTGCCTTGGCAGGATGCTACAAAGGGTGGAGGTCGGCTCTGTGCCAGGGCTGCTAACGGTGCCCATCCCGGGTGCCCCAGAGCTGTTCTGCCTGCTGGGAGAGCTGGGTGTGGCCTCTCGCAGATTCTAAGGGCCCCAGGAACCCCGCTGCGCTGCAGTTTGTGCCACTTTTTACCGAACGACAGTGTGGTTTCCCGGGCTGCCGCCCGCACGGCCTCCAGGTCAGACTGGCACAGGCTGGCAATCTGGTCGATGCTTTCAATGCCCTGTTCGAGATTAGGAGAAAAAGAACCCTTTAGGGGGCCTTCTCAACAGCAGGTAGAGTCCACTTAGTGGCCCTGCAGGGCCAGTCCTAGCATGGTCTCTGGGGCCTCAGCCCCTTCCTTTTCTCCAGGCTTCCAGGTTTTTTAGGTGGCCTCAGGTTCATGAGAGGCACCTCTGGACTCTGGAAGCGTCTCGCCTCTTCAGCCCTTACACCCGCTAGGGAGCCAGGCTGTTAGCAGAACTCGTCATCCTGGATGCCTGCTGAAAGGCTAGAATTGAAAAGGAGACCTGCTGCTTTCTGGACCTTCCTGCCTCCCTCACGCTCTCCTTGCCCTACTCTCCAGGACAGCCTGTGCCAGTACTTCGCCCAACTCAGGCACATGCCCCCGGGCTGCTCCTGCAGGCCAAGGACTGGCATGCGCTGCAGTGCCCTCTACTGGGCACCTGGCCCTCGCTGGTTTTCTGATCCTAACCAGCTTCTCCTCTTAGAATTTCCTGCTGATCCATCCCAGAATGAATGGGAGTTCAATCTGTATTGAATTATCTTTCATCTAGCAACTGTGCAATTCCAAATGCAGGTGAGGTTGAGGGAAAGCGGGCATCCCCTCACATCCATGGGATCTATGTGTGGGTTGTATCAAGAGTCTCAAAAATGCTCATATTCTCCGGTCCTAGAATTGGGTCTAGCCTAAGGAAATAATTCAGAACTCCATGTTTTTTTAAAGCTTTATGCACAAACATGATCATAATGACATGATTTATGATAAAAATTGGATAAAGTAAACTTTCCTATGAAAGCAGCTGAGTAGGTTAAATTACGGTATACACTTGATAACCCCTTCATAAAGAATTCTCAAGTGAAAAAAAAAAAAAGGACAAAAAAACACCACAAATAAAGAATTCTAGGCCGGGCGCGGTGGCTCATGCCTGTAATCCCAGCACTTTGGGAGGCCGAGGCGGGCAGATCACGAGGTCAGGAGATCGAGACCATCCTGGCTAACACAGGTAAAACCCCGTCTCTACTAAAAATACAAAAAAATTAGCCGGGCGTGGTGGTGGGCGCCTGTAGTCCCAGCTGCTGGGGAGGCTGAGGCAGGAGAATGGTGTGAACCCAGAAGGCAGAGCTTGCAGTGAGCCGAGATCGCGCCACTGCACTCCAGCCTGGGTGACAGACAAGACTCCGTCTCAAAAAAAAAAAAAAAAAAAAAAAAAAAAAAAGAATTCTAAAGTGCTGCCAGTCTAACACAAAATGTTCTTATTTTGTTGACTGTTTTTAAACTATGTTTGGATCAACAATTTTAAATGCTCACACACACCCACAAACTTTTAAAAGAAGCATACCAAAATGTCAACCATTGTTTCTGCTACATTCTAGGATGATGGATAACTTTCTTTTCTATCTCTGTATTTTATAACTTTTTTTTTTTTTTTTTTTGAGATGGAGTCTTGCTCTGTCACCCAGGCTGCAGTGCAGTGGCACGATCTCGGCTCACTGCAACCTCCACCTCCCAGGTTCAAGTCCCGAGTAGCTGGGACTACAGGCATGTGCCACCACGCCTAGCTAATTTTGTGTGTGTGTATTATTAGTAGAGATGGAGTTTCGCCATGTTGGCCAGGCTGGTTTCAAACTCCTGACCTCAGGTGATCTGCCTGCCTTGGCCTCCCAAAGTGCTGAGATTACAGGTGTGAGCCATCACGCCCAGCCCCAGTGGAATCTTTTTGAAGTTAACTAACCTTAACCCTAACCACAGGCAGGCTTATCTATCAGCCACTAATGGAGAAACGTCAGGCTCACCTTGAGGTGTTTGAGCGCTAGGCATGCGGCCTGCTGGAGCCTTGCGTCATTCTCTGCCAGGGCGTTGGTGTAGAACAGCAAAGCCTGGGGAGAGTAAGGAGGCTGTGAATGGAGGGGTAAGCAGAAGTGGAGTCCATGGTTCCGGGTCCATCAGCCACCAGGTGCCGACAGTAAGGCACGCTGTGCCCATCTTTCTCTAAACAACGTTCAGGACACGATCGGTCCATCTTTGGGCCATGTGTACACAGTCAGAAGATCTATACTGTGGTGTTTAATTTATCCCTAAAAACAGATCCCAGGGCTAATACAATGAAGAAAGCTATTTTTGTCTAATAATATTCCGGAAGTGCATTCTGAAACTGCTGTCTATAAAATGCTGAATCAGAGAAATCAGATGCCCAGCTCAGAACAACAGAAGAACTGATCATCCCATGTGCGTTGCCCTCTTCAGCTGAAAACGGGCAAGGCTGCTGCCTCGGGCCAGAGGGAAACCTGCCTATTCCCCTCAGCCCTCTTGTCCAATCCCAGCGGTGACCCTGCCCTCTTCGGTCTCACGACCATGGCCACATCAGTTCATGTCTTTGGGCCTAACTTGACTCAGCTGAAAACAAAGCTGGCACTTGCTTCATGTGTTATTGTAGGGTTTGTCAGAAAGCACACAGGGTTATGCCTGGCCCGCAGTGGAGTCCAGCGTCTGCGGCTGCAAAGGGAAACCCAGGAGTGGGTTTGCCCTCACTCAGTCGAGTGGCTGCACCTTCAACTGCACGGGTGGGGCGATGGAGGGGTCCAGGTGTAGAGTTGGCTCCAGGGACCTGGGCCCAGAGCCAAAAGAGAATGGCCGCCTTTCCATCTGCAGGTGGCTCTCCAAAGTGTCTGCTGCTTTGGGAAGACAGACTGGGAGTAGGATTGGGTCCTCCCGCTCCTCCTACACAGGGCTCTGGTGAAGGCTGTGAGGCCACATCGGTGTGGAAATGTCACACTGCCCACTGCCTCTAACCCCAGGGTCCCAGGTCATGGCAGCCTACTCCTTCCTCAGCACCCTCATCTGAGGCCAAGCAATCTGTCACTGGGTTGGCCCCCACCTCAGTGTTTCCTACTCTCTAAAGTCTGTCTCATGAAGATGAAGTCCCTTTTTTTTTTTTTTTTTTGAGACAGAGTCTCACTTCGTTGCCCAGCCTGGGGTGCAGTAGCACAATCTCGGCTCCCTGCAGCAGCACAATCTCAGCTCCCTGCAGCCTCTGCTTCCCATGGAGGCCTTGTTTATATACCCCCATACCCAAAAAACAAAATACACCTGACTTCAGTGGATCCTTGAAGCCAACTACTGGTTTTCAGGAACTACAGAAGACAGAGAAATACATTAAACTACCATTAAACTTCCTGCAAGCAGCAAAGTCTAGATAGTCTAGGTCAACCTGGGATCGATCAAATTAATTGCAAGCAGAGAAAGAAATGGGGAAAAAACCTTTAGATTAATTGGAAGCCATCAGCCATCACAATGTGTGTCCTTATGTAGATACTATTTTAACAAAAAATAAAACAGGATGCTTGAGGCTTGGAAATTTGAACATAAGATATATGATATAAAGGAATTGATAGTTAATTTTTTAGATAAGATAATGGTGTTAGAGTTGTGATTTTTGAAAGAATTCTTAACCTTTTGACACATATAGTTACCTATTTAAGGTCAAATAGGATGCCTCAGGTTGCTTCAAAGTGATAGAGGGGAGTGGAGGGGAAAGGGACAGGATTGGCCATGGGTTGATGGTGGTTGGGCTTGGGTTATGGGTGCAGGTGGATTCATTATATTGCTCTGTCTACTTTTGCAAGTTAAAAAGTCTCCAAATAAAGAGTTAAAAACAACCACAAAGTAGGCGGATGGGCTCCAAGAAGGGCTATTGGCAATGGAACTGGAGATTTCCTCTCTAGTCTGGAGCTGAGACCATCAGTGTAGACTATGCCCTTGATGTCACCCTTCCTGAACCCCTCAGGGTGTGGCGCCTTAAACGTACAGTAGTCACAGGCCAAGAGTGAAAAAGCAGAGAGGTCCATTCTCTCAGTTTTCAAATGGACTGAACACAATGACCCATTACCAGGTAGCCATGAATATTAATTGAAAGTAAATAAGGATGACTATCAAAACACTAAGAAAGGCTGGGCGCAGTGGCTCTCGCCTATAATCCCAGCACTTTGGGAAGCCAAGGCAGGCGGATCACAGGGTCAGGAGTTTGAGACCAGCCTGGCCAACATGGTGAAACCCTGTATCTACTAAAATTACAAAAATTAGCTGGGTATGGTGGTGGGTGCCTGTAATCCCAGCTACTCAGGAGGCTGAGGCAGGAGAATTGCTTGAACCCAGGAGGTGGAGGTTGCAAGATCGTGCCACTGGACTCCAGCCTGGGCAACAGAGCAGAACTCTGTCTAAACAAACAAACAGACAAAAAACGCACTAAGAAAAACATTCAGCGTGCAAGTGACATCTCAGAGGCCTAACAGATGTGTTGCTTTGGAAGCAGCAAGGTGCATTCATGTGTGTTAGATCGTAGCCCAGGTCCCTCCATCAAAATAGCTCACAGCTACTGCAGCCCCTGGCACTCACTTCTTTGTACTTTTCCGTGAGAACACCTGCTTACCTATGCCCACACATCTGTGGCCAGGGGCTGCCACCTGCCCTGGACAACATACCTTTTCCCGGAAGCTTCTGTTCCTGACTGCACCAGCCAGGCGAGCACTGGCCGCCCTGCACACCCTCGGAGTGCCGTCCAGCTGGAGCAGCGCCCAGGCTCTTAAGGTCTGGGGCAGAGGCTGGAGCTGGCCCAGCCGCTTCCCCTGCAGCTTCCGGACCGCCTTGGCCTGTCCTGCACAGTGAAGCTCCTCGATGAGTGTCACTAGAAGACAGGAAAGAGGTGGGCCCGGGTCCCCTGAATGGGAGTTTGGCAGGACAGCTGCAAGTTTGCTTGGCTGCTGCCAGTAGCCACAGAGGAACAAATCCCAGACCCACCGGGATGATCACCAAGGCCCAGCCTGGACTAATTTCACAGGGAGCTCCTGGAATCTCCAGGAAGGCCTTTTAACAAGGGATCATATATGCTCCAAAAATTAATAAAACCACAGCCCACACTTCCAGGGACTCTGGCCAGCCAAGATCACCCTCCTACCCAGCTCTGACCTCTGTTAAACGTGCTTTTTAAAGCTGACTTCCCTTGGAGCTAATATCAGCCCCCATCGGCTGAACACAGAATCTCATTAAATCGGGGTTCCCAAAAGAACAGTTGGCGGGGATGGATGTAGTGGTTCTGAATTATAACCTGAGAAACTGCATGTGACAGGGCTCTGTGGATATTCCTCTGCTATGACAGCCACCCACCCCAGTCTTACCTTCCTTGGTGAGCTGGGTGAAGTGCTTCTCCAGGTCAGAGACGCTCTGCCTCTGCAGGTAGCCGTGAAACTGGAACCAGGTAATGATCTGTTCTTCTGGGAGCCCAGCTCCGGGGAGCAGCCCACCACAGCTGACCACCTGCTCCAGGAGCCTGCGGCACGCTGGCCAAAGGGGAGAGTACATCAGGAGAAACTGAGACCTCGACCCTCCACACTTCTCAGCTGGGAGTAGCCTGGTCAGCTAAAAGGCTTTCTGGGCCGGGCACAGTGGCTCGCGCCTGTAACCCCAGCACTTTGGGAGGCCGAGGTGGGCAGATCACCTGAGGTCAGGAGTTCGAGACCAGCCTGACCAACATGGTGAAACCCCATCTCTACTAAAAATACAAAATTAGCTGGGTGTGGTGGTGCCTGCCTGTTTCCCAGCAACTCTGGAGGCTGAGGCAGGAGAATCGCTTGAACCCGGGAGGTGGAGGTTGTAGTGAGCCAAGATTGTGCCACTGCATTCCAGCCTGGGCAACATGAGTGAAACCCCATCTCAAAAAAAGAAAAGGGTTTCTGATGGCACGAGGGCAGGTGTCCCTCACTGCATTCCGTGTGCCGTAGGGGAGGAGTGTGCCCAGCTGGAGTCAGGACTGTGACTCCACCTCACCCTGAGTCAGACCGTGTTGGGTTCATCCCCATGCCCTGGGCCCCACACCACACCTGGATCAAAATCCCGGAGGCAGGGCCTGGGAATATGCATGTCAACAAGCAGTCCAGGTGGTGCTTGGAACATGACTGTCACCTTTCACTTGCTCCACAGAGAAAGGCAAATTCTGGGGAAGAAGGCAGTCCAGCCAGCATTTCTAGATGCCCTTGTGGGCCCCTGCCTGCCTCCCTTACCATAAGGTTCATTCTTTACCCGTCAGGCTCTGGTGGGAGGCATGGAATCTGTCCCCAGAAAAATGCACTGGCGGCCGGGCGCAGTGGCTCATGCCTGTAATCCCAGCACTTTGGGAGGCTGAGGCGGGCGAATCACAAGGTCAGGAGTTCGAGACCAGCCTGGCCAATATGGCGAAACCCCGTCTCTACTAAAAATACAAAAAAAGAAAATTAGCCAAGCGTGGTGGTGCACACCTGTAATCCCAGCTACTCGGGAGGCTGAGGCAGAAGAATTGCTTGAACCCGGGAGGTAGAGGTTGCAGTGAGCCATGATTGTGCCACTGCACTACAGCCTGGGCGACAGAGTGAGACTCCATCTCAAAAAAAAAAAAAAAATGCACCGGCCCACCAAATTTGCACGCAAATTCAGGGCTCCACAGACTACTCAGAAGGCCCCAGGTGGAGGCCCCTTCTCGCCCAGTGAAAGGACGGTGACTCACACTGAAGCTGAGAAACCTCCTCCGTCCGATGGCATGAAGACACAGAGGTGAAGACAGGGCTGAAATGAGGCCAGCTGTGGCCACCCTGAAGGCCCTGGAGACTCAATACAGCCTTTCTGTGGGAGGGGACGACAGGACAGAAGGGAACCCACCTATTTCCAGCTGTCCTGGGTACTTCCCTCTGACTCTGTGCAGGAAGGTTTTCTTGAGCTGGTTCAGCAGCGTCGTGGCAGGGCAGGACAGGACCCTACCAGGCCCTGTGCACCCTCTCCACAGCTTCAGGCACCCCTTCGTCCGCGAGGCCTGTGGGATGACTGAAAGCCCCAGTTCAGAAACCTGAATGGTGACTCGGGGAGAGCACATGACAAGGACCCGAAAGGTTTCCCTCCACTAGGACCTGAGGGGGTAGGGAGGAGGGGACGGTGTGGCTTGATGCGAGGTCCCTTCCCTGCATTCCCATGTGACACGTGAGCAACTTTGGCTCTAAGCATCTTACCAGGGCCACCACCTGCAGTCCCCACAACAACATGGGAGGGGCTGCTGTCACCAGCCTCTCCTTACAGACAAGGAGCCTGGCCTTCTGAGGGGAGGTCCCACAGGGCAGAGGCACAGCTGGGATCACAGCTGCTGTTTGAGGGCACATTCTGCACCTTGAATGTGGCCTGGGGTTACCTCACTGAACCCCATGCAGTGCCCTCCTCCTATACAGATAGGGAAGCAGAGGCTCAGAGAGGTGAATCATTTGCCTAGAGTCACACAGCTGACTGAAGAGTGTGCTGCAACTCCAAGACTTGTCTCCCTTACCTCCCCGCAAAGAGTGTGTATCTCTGAGCCCAGCCCAGCCACAGCCTCCACTCTGGGCCCCGATTAACTCTATTAGGAAGGCAGAAGAGGCTCCCCGAGCTTTGATCCCGTCCCCGTGCCGCTCACATAGGCAGCCCCTGGGTGGCAGGAAGCTACTTACTCTCTTCAATGGATGTTGCCTTGCCGACTTTCTCAAAGTCAAGGACAGAAAGCGTCTCCAGAACGTGCTTTTGCTGTGCCACTTCTTCCAGGAGGCATTCCTGGACCAGCCTTGATAAATTAGGGGAGGCCAGTTTCTGGGAAGCAGCCCAGATGCTCCAGATTAGCATGGAACATGCCCACCGAGGTCAGCCATTACGGCTGTGGCTCCCACCTGCTTGTGCCCATCTCTTCTGTCCCGGGGGCAGCTCCCTGACTGTCATCTGGGGATTCCCCTTTCACCAAGGTGGCTGAGCTAATGGGATGCAGGCTGGGCTACCAGGGACCACCTTTGCCGCCAGAAGGAGGACCAACCTGCCTGAAAGTGAAGCCAACCCACATTGCAAAGCAGAACTGAGAGAGACCTAGTCCTGATAGCATTTGAACCCGTGCATCCAGCCGGGCCTGAAGCCTACCTCTGAGGCTTTCAATACCATGAGCCGATAAATTTTCCTGTTGGCTGAGCCAGTTTGCATTAGGGTTCTGGCACCTATAGATGAGAGTCACCACCAAAGCCTTTGGTTTAGGGCTTGGCCTGCGTAAGAGCCACACAAGTATTCACCCAAACCCTGGTCTGCCTCTCTTCCACTGGGGAATAGCTTCAGTCTCACGGGCTTCCAGGATGCAGGTCTGTCACCCCTTCATGCTTCCCACCACCTTCAAGATGAGCCTTTGCAAAGAGGACTCCAAACCCCTGTCTGCCCCTCCCTGACAAGTCCCCTAGCCCAGCCACCTGCAGCAGAGCTTTGCAGACTTGGAGGTGTACCGTCAGCAGCACGTCCAGCTCTGGGGCACCGGCTGTGAGTTCCCTGGATGACACTTTCAGTGATGACAGTGGGGGCAGGGGCCGGTCCTTTCTGAGTTGAATTGAGAACTGGGTGACCATTCCAGTTAGCAGTTCAGCTCCCTCTGAGGGTGGGGGAACCCTCCCTTCCCAGCGAGCCCCAGGTCAGGAGGCCCACTCCAGGTCCCAGGAAGTTCAACTGAAGAGGAAGGGGAAAGGAACAAAGGGTGGCAGCAACTCGAAACAGAGCTGGGAGGTGTGGCCAAGGGCCTGGGGAAGGCAGGGTGGGCAGTCGTCTTCTAGGATGTCTCGTGGAGGTAGAAGAGAATCCCAACTCATCCCAGCTCTGTGACACTGGACAAGTCTGCCTCCCCAAGGCTCAGGTGATTCATCTATCAAGGGAGGCAGGAGCCCCACACTCAGGGCCGTGAGGGGTGCATGAAATACGGTGGGCAAGAGCGCCTCACACCAAGTCCACTCCGTGGTAGAGGCTAGACCTGCTGCCCGACCCACTCAGCCACTCAGGAAGGGTGGAAGCAAGTGTGGCACGAAACACCACACTCGTCCGTGGGATTGTGAGAGGCGAGGAGAAGGAATTGAGCCTCTGCTCTTCCATGTGGTGAGATGCGGATGCAGAAGCCCTCGGGGGCTGGGGCAGGTGAGGCTGCGTAGCCTCGAGGGAAGCTGTCATGAGAGGTGTGGGCCCTGTGGTGGGACAGAGGGAACAGCACTGGATACTGCTGCACCGTGGTTAGGGGCTAAGAGCTTTTTTTTTCTTTTTCTTTTTCTTTTTTTGAGACAGAGTCTTACTTTCGCCCAGGCTGAAATTAGTGGTGCCATCTTGGCTCACTGCAACCTCCGCCTCCCGGGTCCGAGTGATTCTCCTGCCTCAGCCTCCTGAGTAGCTGAGATTACAGGCTCTTGCCACCATGCCCAGCTAATGTTTGTATTTTTAGTAGAGACGGGGTTTCATCATGTTGACCAGGCTGGTCTTGAACTCCTGACCTCAGGTAATCCGCCTGCCTCGGCCTCCCAAAGTGTTGGGATTACAGGCGTGAGCCACTGTGCCTGGCCTCAAAGAACTTCTACTATATACTTGGTGATTATTTTTTAAGGTTTAAAAAATAATACTAAAAGCTGGTTCCTTGGAGCAGAAGGCTCAGGGGCAGGCTGGGGTGATCTCACCCACCTTCGTGGTCTCTGAGGACCGGCTCTGAGCCAAGTGGGGGATGTGCGGGGATGGCATGGGGAAGGGTGCACGATAGAGTGACAAGAGCTGAGCCAAGGACAGTGGGAGAAACAGACCGGGAGGCTGGCAAGAAACGTGGAGCTCGGGTCACCCGGTGGGAGTGCTGGCCACTGGGTCACTGCTGGAAGGAGGTGCACTCACCGGAGACCCTGGGAGCCCCCAAATAGGGACAGCTCATCCGGGGCGAAGTCGGCATTGAGGAAGGCGAAGCTCTCCAGGATGCACTCCATCAGGCTCTCGGCCGAGGTGTGCTCCTGCCGTGCTCTGCAGGGCTGTGGACGAAGTGGCCAGACCTGAGGGCAACACCGGGCCCCACCCACCTGACCGGGACACTGGCCAGGGGCCTCACGGCAGACCTGGGCAATGTCCCGGTCCCAAGCCCCAATCCCACACACCGTCCCCCAGCACAAGCCCAGCCGCTGGCCCAAGGCGTGGCACTGGGTGTGTCACCCCCCAAAGTCCCTCCTGAATGGCCTGTGACAAGGTAGGAGCAGAATCTTGAGGGGGACAGATCTGAAAACCCTCCCCTGTATCTCAAACACCCACGGGGACAAGGCCAATGGCAGGAGTGAGTGAGCTGCCCCAGCGGGGACCGGGGAGGCAGGAGCGCAGGTGCCTCCCCTAAGAGGGGGCCACGCTCATAGATCGCCCAGTTCTAAGAAAACCCTAAAACATGGATATTTATGGGAAACTGCCCAGCTTTGAAATACCAACAACAAATTTCAAAGTATTTTAAATACATGGTGTAGGTCAGGCAAACGCTTCTTCACGAGGCTCAGAGGCCTGTGGGCTCCAGGTTCCTCCTCCCTGTTGGGTTTCTCTCCCCAACAGATTAAGGGAGAGTGTTGGGGCCACCAACCCGCCACTGGTCAAGTCACCAGAGCCTCCAGTGCCAGCTCCCTCCCTGGAGATTTCTGTTTTGTCCCCAACTCGTGGCTGGCTCTGGGGCTGGTTCCTGCCCCCGTTCCCAGCACACCCCACCCAGGCCTTGTGTCCAACACAAACTGCAGCCAAGGCACAGCCCAAGCAGAAGCCATAAAACCAAACCAGGATCCTAACCGCGGAGCCAAAGAGAAAATCTTGAGGACGAAGGGAATAACAAGGCTAGTTGCAGAGATCACATTTTCCAATACAAAAATATAGGCATACGTGTGTATGTAAGTGTGTATCAATACACACATGCATGTAGACTGCTGATTCTCAATAGTCAAGGTAGTTATGTTCTAGAGGCCAAGGCGGGCAGATCACTTGAGGTCAGGAGTTCAAGACCAGCCTGGCCAACATGATGAAACTGCATCTCTACTAAAAATACAAAAATTAGCCGGGTGTGGTGGCACAGACCTGTAGTCTCAGCTATTCAGGAGGCTGAGGCAGGAGAATTGTTTGAACCGGGAAGGCGGAGGTTGCAGTGAGCCAAGATTGCGCCACTGCACTCCAGCCTGAGCGACAGAGCAAGACTCCATCTCAGAAAAAAAAAAAGGAGGGGGTTATGTTCTATAAAATCACAGCAAAAAAAACTGAATCAGCAAAAGCTGAACCATTGCTCCTAAGGGAGTTACTGGGTTAGGTTCCTGTGAACCTCTGGTCACAGCAGTTTTATCAACTCAGCAATGCAGAACCTTGTATGTGTCTTTTGGTTTAAAGACACCTTATTTAATAGCTATTGTTGGCTGGGTGTGGTGGCTCACACCTGTAATCCCAGCACTCTGGGAGGCCGAGGCAGGTGGATCACCTGATGTCAGGAGTTCAAGGCCAGCCTAGCCAACATAGTGAAACCCTGTCTCTACTAAAAATACAAAAATTAGCCAGGCATGATGGTACGTGCCTGTAACCCCAGGTACTAGGGAGGCTGAGGCAAGAGAATCACTTGAACCCAGGAGGTGGAGGTTGCAGTAGGCTGAGATCGTGCCACTGCACTCCAGCCTGGACAACAGAGTGAGACTCCGTCTCCAAAAAAAAGAAAAAAAAAAGCTATTTTTGATTCATTAACATTGAACTCAACAGCCAGCATCGCTACAACTCATGCCTGAAGGAAGCTCATCTAACACACATTTTCTCTGTAAGGTATTTCACAGGCTTCCTGGACTGAGGAACACCAGCCGGCACTGAAGCTCTGGGCTTGGGAGGCATTTAAACAGTGAAACTGTCAACAAAAAGCACAAAAACTTGAAAAACATGGCATTAAATAGACCATGAGGACACTTATTTACCATTTGGCATTGAAACAGGAAGGCAAAGCATTGCCTCGCTTGACCTCAGCTGGGAATGTGCGCTTTGAGCAGCTCAGATTTTCTATCACTCTGCCCGGCCCCAAAACCCACTTTGGAATCGCCTCAAGTATTGATTTGGGGGTTAGAAATAAATTTTAGCAAGTAGGTAAATTCCAAAATACAGAATCCACAAATAATGAGGATAAATCGTGTATATGTATGTGTGTATGTATGCACTCACACACACAATTTTTTTTTTCTTTTGAGAGAGAGAGTCTTGCTCTGTTGCCCAGGCTGGAGTGCATTTGTGCGATCTTGGCTCACTGTAACCTCCGCCTCCCGGGTTCAAGTGATTCTCCTGCCTCAGCCTCCCAAGTAGCTGGGACTACAGGTGCACGCTACCATGCTCAGCTAATTTTTTTGTCTTTTTAGTAGAAACGGGGTTTTGCCATGTTGGCCAGGCTGCTGTTGAACTCCTAGCCTCAAGCAATCCACCTGCCTTGGCCTCCCAAAGTGCTGGGATTACAGATGTGAGCCACTGCGCCCACCATCATATACACATAGATTTGCATAAATGTGTGTGTGTGTAATTTCTCTCCAGAAAGTCAAACTAAAAACCACGGTCTGTAATCAATTTGCATTGTTCTGACTTCGTTTGCCAAAAAAAGAAAAGTTCCTTAAAGACGTTTAAAATGATTACATTATTGCGGCATTAACATTTTTATGTAAATTGGGTGTAATTTTTCAAAATACAAGTATGTGACAAATGTGCATGCTGACTCAAATTAGTCTACAAAAAAAGGCTATTAAAAAGTACAAAAAAGGTACAGGCACGGTGGCTCACGCCTGTAATCCCAACACTTCGGGAGGCTGAGGCAGGAGGATTGCATGAGTCCAGGAGTTTGAGACCAGCCTGGGCAACAAAGTGAGAACCCGTCTCTGTAAAAAATAAACAAAATTAGCCAGGCATGGTGATGTGTGCCTGTAGCCTCAACTAGTCAGGAGGCTGAGGGGGGAGGATCGTGTGATCCCAGGAGGCAGAGGTTGCAGTGAGCCAAGATTGCACCACTGAACTCCAGCCTGGGCAACAGAGTGAGACCCTGTCTCCAGAAAAACGAAAAACATGAAGTACCAAAAAGTTGACATTATTTCTTAAATTTTTTTCCGGAAATTTTCAGGCAGGTCCTTTTTAACAACCATAGTAGTGGTAAACGGAACATATTTTAAAGTTATGGATGTAAAATGAGAAATTAAACTTTTTTTCCCCTGTGTTGATTTGTCCTGTTGGAGGTGTGGTTGGCGATAAAATGTGTTTGAAGAGAGCTGTTAACTATTTCAGTGCCAAAGTGTATCTTACACAAAAGAGGGGAAAACAGAAAACAGCAAAATCAGAGAAGTGCACAGCCAGTCTGAGGGCATAAGGACCGCGGGAACACAGAGCAGGAAGGGATGGGCCTGCCGGGGCCAGGTGGGAGTTGCCATTTAAAAGAGGGTGTCCAGGCCAGGTGCAGTGGCTCATGCCTGTAATCCCGGCACTTTGGGAGGCTGAGGCAGGCGGATCACTTGAGGTCAGGAGTTTGAGACCAGCCTGGCCAACATGGCAAAACCCCATCTCTACTAAAAATACAAAAATTAGCCAGGCGTGGTGGTGTGCACCTGTAATCCCAGCTACTCGGGACGCTGAGGCAGGAGAAACGCTTGAACCTGGGAGGAGGAGGTTGCAGTGAGCCGAGATCGCGCCGCTACAACTCTGTTGCCAGCCTGGGCAACAGAGCGAGACTTCATCTCAAAAAATAAATACATAAAAAATAAAAGAGGGTGTTCAGGGAAGGACACCCTTAAGTTAATTGATGTATTAGTAGGTACTAGTGGTATACATTTTTTTGATGTACATTCAAATTTGTGTAAACACGAGAGGAGAATGTAATAATTTGCCTAGGTCAGCATCTCTGAAAGCCACCTGCCACCTAAGCCCTCCTGTGAACTGAGAACGGCCCCGGGGTATGAGCCCTGTGGAGAAGGTTCAGTGCGGGGTGCGTGGGTGAGGCAAACAGGGAACTGCGTGGGGCCTTCCATGGAGCCAGCTGCGACCCTGACAACACTCCAAGTTTGGGTTTGTAGCCACGAGCCACAGCCCCGCCCACCCAGGTCAGAAGGTGCGAGATGGGGCCAGTTTCTGGCTGGATGTGCATGAGCCTATCTACTGTGAACTCTTAGAATCTTCCTGAGCCCCATGAGGGCTGTTGTTATCCCCGCTTGCCAAATGAGGAAACCACGGCCCAGAGAGACACAGCCCACCCAGGTCACACAGAGGTGAAGCCAGGATGCCGGCCCAGGCTGCGTGGCCCCAGAGCCCCCCACTCCCAGTCATCATGCCATCAGCAAAGCAGGGCCGCCGCCTGGGGCAGGGTGGCCATACCTTCAGCCGGTCCCGGAAGCCGAGGACCTGGTACTCCAGCTCCCGGAGCTGGGGCTGGGTGGAGTCCGTGGGCCTCAGCAAGTCCAGGACCTCCTGCAGAGGCCCCTCGAGTGCCACGCCAGGCCCGTCCTCTCTGTCCCCGGTTGCCCCTTCCTCGTGGCCGTTCTGGCTACTCGAGGCTGTGCCGTTGTGGAACAGGGAGCCCTGTGGCAGGCTGGGGCTCTCCACTCCTAAGTTCCTCCAGCCAGGCTGCTCTGCAAACGGGCCTCCAGAGAGGTGGACCATCTCTGGCAGGAGACCTGGGGGCAGGGGGTCCTCCCGAGCCTCCTCTTCAATGGAGGCATGGGGGCCGAAGGTCAAGGGCAGGAAGCCCACATCTGAGGTGGACGCCGACGTGCTGGTCTCCGTGTCTCGGGGGTCCTCAGAGCTGAAGGAGTCCATCTCAGGCAGCTCCTGACTCTGGCTTCTTAGGCTGGGACCCCGGAGGTCACTGTCAGACAGGTAGCTGAGGATGGAGGTGGCCCTTGGGCCACCCAGCAGCAAGGCCTGCTGTGTTGGCTGCTGTAGGACAGACTGGAGAGGGGACACGGGAGCGGCCTCACCAGCCACCCCAGGGACCACAGCAAGTCCCCCAGAGGGGCTTCCCCTGACAGACACCTGCTCTGCATGCCCATGTTCTCAGGATGACTGAGGCCTGCCGAGGTGACCAGCATCCCAGAGGTGCAGAAAAGACCCTGTCCCCTCTCTGCACTTATCCCCCATCCCGCCTCCAACTCACTCCCCCCAGCCTCAACAGCCTCCTGGCTATTGCTCATGCCCTGTGGGCTGGGCCCCATGTTCCTGCCTCAGGGCCTTTGCACTGACTGTGCTCTCGTCAGAACACTCTTCCCCATGTGCCTTCATGGCTTGTGCCCTCTCCTCCTCAGGACCTTACTTAGGTGTCACCTCTCCTGAGAACCCTGTCCTGGACAGCCTTTTTTAAGTGGCAATTTCTACCTGGCCCCAGTGGGCCCCTTCCCTTCCTGCTGTCTCCCACAGTCCTTATGCCCCTGGGGCTGGCTGTGCACTTCTCGGATTTTGATATCATCTGTTTCCCCTGTAGAATTTCAGCTCCCTGAGGGCACAGTCTTTGCCTGGCCTGGAGCAGAGCCTGGCATATAGTTTCGGTTTTTGTTTTGTTTTGTTTTGAAATAGTCTCGCTATGTTTCCCAGGCTGGAGTGCAGTGGCACTATCTTGGCTCACTACAATCTTCAGCTCCCGGGCTCAAGCAATTCTCCTGCCTCAGCGTCCTGAGTAGCTGGGATTACAGTGGCACTCCACGACGCCTGGCTAATTTTTGTATTTTTAGTAGAGACGGGGTTTCACCATGTTGGCCAGGCTGGTCTCAAACTCCTGACCTCAGGTGATCCACCCGCCTCGGCCTCTCAAAGTACTGGGATTACAGGCATGAGCCACTGCACCCCGCCTAGTTTTGAATGAATGAAGTGAATGAATGAATGAATGAAGGGCCTGACAAACACACCATAGAAACAGCAGCAGCTGTCATTAAGCATTCTGAGGTTGCCGGCCCTATTCCAGGGCCTTCCCATTACCCTCACCACACCCCATGGGGGTGGCACTGCCCTAACCTCGGAGAGGTCCTCAGGCCACACGGGTGGTGAGTACAGTGCCACAGTGTGAATCTGGGTACACGGACACGAACCCTTACCTCTCATCAGCTGAACCAATGATAATGGTTGATGTTCATTAACTCAGTTAACTCTCACAGTAATCCCATAAGGGCAGTGCTGTTATTCTCACTTCTCTGATAACAGAAATTGAAGTCCAGAGAGGGCTGGGCATGGTGGCTCATGCCTGTAATCCCAGCACTTTGGGAGGCCGAGGCGGGTGGATCACCTGACGTCAGGAGTTCAAGACCAGCCTGGCTAACATGGTGAAACCCCATCTCTACTAAAAATATGAAAATTAGCCTGATGTGGTGGCGTGTGCCTGTAATCCCAGCTACTCGGGAGGCTGAGGCAGGAGAATTGCCTGAACCTGGGAGGAGGTGGAGGTTGCAGTGAGCTGACATTGCATGACTGCACTCCGGCCTGGGAGACAAGAGCGAAACTCCGTCTCAAAAAAAAAACAGAAAAAAAAGGCGTATACACTTGCTGGTAGATGGATTGCTGTCTCTGGAAGAATATGGAAGAAATTGATGACAGGAGTTGGTATTAAGGAGGGGACCCTGATCCATGGAGATCACAGGAAAGATGTTTTACTGGGCACTCTGTCAAGTAATACTACTAGAAACATATATATTAAGTCCAAGGCCACGACTGGGGTGCTAGAACCATCCAGAGAGCCCGTTGCAGATGTCCTGAAGAACCAGCCAAGCCCAGAACCCAGGCTAGGTTGGAGGCTGGCAGCAGAGGAAGAATGTGCACAGGAAAACACCCAGGATCGCCTCAAACGGAAGCTGAGCCCGAGGCTTGCCATGTCTGGGAGGGCCAGACTGCTCAGCCCATCTCCTGCGTGCTGCCCCCATCCCAGGGTGACCACAGCGGCCCTGCCCCGGGAAGGCTCACTCACCAGGTAGTATCTCTCCCGGAAGCTGGGGGTGCTCGGGGGTGTCCAGTTGTACAAGGAGCCCTTCCTGCTGCCCATAGAAAACTTGCCCGTGGGGCTGGGTGACACCAGGAAGCTCTCAGTATCAAACGGGCTGGAGGAGAGAACAGAAGGTCAGGATGCCATCGGCGCCCAGAGGCCATTTCAGGCCCAGACGGCCCAGAGGGCTCTTAGGCTATGCAGGTCGATGGTCTTCATCTTACAATACAATAGCATGGATGGTGTGCGAGGAACTCTGCTCTAAACTGTTGCTTGTTTTTGAGACAGGGTCTTGCTCTGATGCCCAGGTTGGAATGCAGTGGTGCCATCACAGCTCACTGCATCCTTGAACTCCTGGGTTCAAGCGATCCTCCTGCCTCAGCCTCCTGTGTAGCTATGACCACAGGCATGTACCACCATGCTGGACTAATTTTTAAATTTATTTTTATTTTTTGTAAAGACAGGGTCTTGCCATGTTGCCCAGGCTGGTCTCGAACTTCTGGGCTCAAGCAATCCTCCTGCCTCAGCCTCCCAAAGTGCTGGGATTACAGGCCATGAGCCGCTGAGCCCAGCCTCTACGAAACTCTTTACACAAATCCTTATTTCCACCCCCAAGACAACCCTCTGTGGCCTGGAGAATTATTTACAGGGGAGGAAAGGAAGTCTCTGAGAGATGAGTGACTTGCTTAGGGCAGTGTCACAACCAACCACGCGAGACGGAACTGAATTCACACACAGATTTCTCTGACCCCAAAGCCTTAAAGATCACTAAGAGTGATGCTTACTCTTCAGACATCGCTGTACTTAATGGATTTAAGAGGAAATGGGCTGGGTGCTGTGGCTCACACCTGTAATCCCAACACTTCGGGAAGCCAAGGCAGGCAGATGACCTGAGCTCAGGAGTTCCAGACCAGCCTCCATAACCTGGCAAAACCCCCGTCTCTACAAAAAATGAATACATTAGCTGGGCTAATGTGGTGACTGACAGACACTTGTAGTCCCAGCTACTCAGGAGGCAGAGGTGGAAGGAGCACCTGAGCCTGGGAGGTGGAGGCTGCAGTGAGCCGAGATCATGCCACTGCTCTCCAGTCTGGGGCAACAGAGCAAGTCTCAATCTCAAAAAAAAAAAAAGCAAAATAAAACAGGAAATGGAGGCTTGGGCCTCCAAGTCCAGGGCCTTGCCCATGGTCACAGGTGCAGCCTAGGAAACTCCAGGTTACATGGCCTCGACCCCTTTAGAAACCTTTCTCAAGGCTGGGCGCGGTGGCTCATGCCTGTAATCCCAGCACTTTGGGAGGCCAAGGCGGGTGGATCGCCTGAGGTCAGGAGTTCGAGACCAGCCTGGCCAACATGGCAAAACCCCATCTCTCCTAAAAATATAAAAAAATTAGCTGGGCATGGTGGCGGGCACCTGTGATCCCAGCTACTTGAGAGGCTGAGGCTGGGGAATCGCTTAAATCTGGGAGGCAGATGTTGCAGTGAGCTGAGATTGCGCCATTGCACTCCAGCCTGGGCCACAAAGCGAGACTCTGTCTCAAAAATAAAAAAAGAAACCTTTCTCAGACTCTGACCGCCCTGAGGGCCCTTAGCCAGATGGTGAGGGACAGTGACTGTGAGCAGGAGAGCAGGATCTGGAGGCAGGAAACCTCAGGCCAATTCATGCTAAATCAAGGAAAGACACCAATGTCTGAAGGGACAGGGAATCTAAGGCCAATTAGCTCAATCTTCCTAAAGCTAACCCAAAAGGAAAAACCCCGTCTCCCCACACTGAGTAGTAAAGGATCAAAGGCAACGCTCCCTACAGCCCTCCTGCCTCCAACCATGGCTCAGATGGAAAGGGAGGGTGTATGGATGGGCCGCTGGCGAAACAGGGACCATCCCTCTATCTGCACAGGGCGCCATCCACCTCAGCCTCTAACCTCCTTTATCCAGAAAAGGGGCAGCCCATAGGAACCTCAAACAGGGTACTTAAAGCCCAGAAACTTTGTAACCATGCCCTTGAGCCACATGCTCGGGCCCACTCCCACCCTGTGGAGTGCTTTCTTGCCTTTTTTTTTTTTTTCTTTTTCTCTGAGACTGTCTTGCTCTGTCACCCAGGCTGGAGTGCGGTGGCGCCATCTTGGCTCACTGCAGCCTCCGCCTCCCAGGTTCAAGCGATTCTCCTGCCTCAGCCTCCCAAGTAGCTGAAACTATAGGCCCGTGCCACCACGCCTGGCTAATTTTTGTGTTTTTAGTAGAGATGGGGTTTCGCCTTGTTGGCCAGGCTGGTCTCGAACTCCTGACCTTGGGTGATCTGCCCACCTACGCCTCTCAAAGTGCTGGGATTATAGGTGTGAGCCACCGCGCCCAACCTGCTTTCTTGCTTTAATAAAGCCCTGCTGCTTCATTCCTGCGTTTCATTCCCCTGCTCCTTTTCTGCATTTTGTTCAAGTCTTTGTTCAAAATGCCAGGGACTTGGACAACTCATTGTCAAGACCCTTCACCAGTAACAACTGGACCCCCCCAGTTAGAGGCCCCTTTGAGAAGCTCAGCCGATGAGCAGGGGACACTCGGTTCAGACCCCTTGTCTGTAAAAGGGGTGCCCTTACAGAAGAACCGCCGTGTGGAACATGCACAGGGAAGGGTGGGAATCCAGGCGAGCGCATGGGAGCACCGAGGCAAGTGATGCTCAGCCTGGCCCGTGATGCTGCAGGCACCCTGGGTCCTAGGCTTGGATGGCACTGAGCTGCCCACCGCCCTGTACACTTCAGGGGCCCCCGGGCGAGAGGTATTCTCAGCCCTACCAGACAGGTGAGGACCCTGAGGGTGCAGGTGGTCGCTCAACAGAATTCACCCAGCTCACGAGGGAGAGGGCAGCAGCTCTGTGACCCCCAGCTCGGACACCCACCCTAGGGAGAGAGGAGAGAGACCAGCCCCGACTGGCCACAGCAAGCACAGAGCAGAGGAGGGTCCTCAGCCCTCCCTTCTGCTGCCCCTGCGCTGAGGAGGAGGAAAGGAATGCCCTGGAAATGCAAGGCTTCCTTAGAACAGAGAGCTCTGGAGCCCTCCACGCTCATGGGCATGCAGTCCAGGGGGTGATCTCATGGACATGGGCTTCATGGGTCTGCAGCCGAGAGGGGGACGCAGGTGACCGCTCAGCCCCAGGCCTAGGGGGCAGCCAGGGTCGGCCAGAAATGAGTGGGTGGGAGCAGCTCCTGGAGAGGTGAGCCTCCTCCAAGGAGCCAAGCCCGGGAGGCCCCGGAAAGTGTCCCCGCAACCTTCCCTGGGGCTTTAATAGTCAGGGGTTCAGAAGCAAGAAGGGAAGCAAAACCGGAAAGGCAGGCAGGGGCTGCAGAGAAGGTCTAGGCCTCGACCTGACTGAGGGGCGGGAGTGAGGGACAGATGAGGACCCGTGAGGGCAGGGACACCCTTGGCAGAGGCTGGTGCAGGAACCCAGGGCCAGAGTGTGGCCAGGCCACCAGAGGCAGCCAGCTAGGCCTCCGCTCTCCCCAGGCTGGACGGGACTCACTTCCACTGCACCTCCAGCTGCAGCTTGATGGTACCCAACTCCGTGATGTCCACCACGATGACCTGCGGCCGCGTCGTGAAGAAGTCGGCGATGTCACACGTCACTGCACCCACAGCCAGCGAGCCCAGGCCCCGCAACTCCGTCACCTGGGGGTGGGGGCTGGAGGGTGGTGTCTGAGCCGAACACCCAGGCACCCCAGCCCTGCCCCCGGGCCCCATCCCCACCTTGATGTCCAGGTTCTCGTGCAGCGTGGGGATGAAGGCCTTCTCCTCTTCGTCCCAGGTCTGGCTGTCATCTGACTCGATCCGACCCTTGAGCTTCCAACGCTGGCGGCCCAGACGCATGAGCACCTGTGAACCAGCCCAAGAGGGGCTGCGTCAGCCCAGGTGGGTGTCCCCTTGCTGTCCGCCCAGGGCCCTCCCTGCCAGGCAGAGCCCCAGCTGCAACCCTGGTTCCCAGCAGCTCCCGTCCCCCAAAGACCTGGCGGGGAGCCCTGACGATTGACCCCAGAGGGTGGCCGTACCTCATAGTGGTCTCCGGGACAGAGGCGTGCGTAGCCCACCAAGCCTGGAACACAGACATGGCCAGTCTCCCCTCCGCCTTCCACTCTCCCTGACCTGGGACCACAGGTCCTCTCTGGGGTTCCCCCGAGTATAGATTTTCAGTTTCAGTGGGGTGAGGATGTGGGGGAGGTACACCATCATGATGGAAAATGGACAGAGGGTGCTGGGCCCTCACACCAGGCTCAGAGAGGGGTGGGACTTGCCAGAAGTCACATGTCACATGGATGCAAAAGACAGGGCTGGGCTCAGACCCCTGGGATTCTGGCCAATTCCCGCACCCCTCAACAGAAGTCTCAGGGCCTCCAGGAAGGCCTCCGCCCACCCCCTCTCAGCCCTGTTACCTTTCATCCTGATGTGGAACTCGCCCAGGTGAACCTCCAGGGCCCCCTCGATGAGCCACATGTCCTGCAAAGCCCCAGAGGTGGCTCAGCTGGCTGCCTGGGGCTAGGCCACGAGGGCCTCTAACCATCCCTGCAGCTAGACAGAGGCCACAGGCAGAGAGACGCCTCCTTGGGGCCCAGAACACTCCTCCAGCCCCCACTGGCCCAGCTCTCAATGTCCCCACTGCCCGGCCCAGCTCTTGCTGCCCCTGCTGCCCAGCCCAGCTTGGCCCGGCCCACCTCGGCGCACTCGTGCAGGCTGCGGCCCAGCTCCTGCAGGCTCTCTCGGGCTGCGCGGCTCGGGGGGCACCGGGCGAAGGCCCGCTGCATGCTGGAGGCACCGTCGCGCAGGCGGCACTGGATGCAGTAGTCCTCGTACAGCTCGTCCACCTGTGGTGGGCACACGGGCTGGTGGCGCTGCCCACGCGGAGGGGCGGCCCCACACCTGCCTGTCAACTTCTCCCCTCTGGGAGAGGCCCTCCCTGAGCTAAGCACCCCGCTAGCCCAGCCCATGGTGACAGTCACTACCTGTCCAGTCCCATTCAAAGCAGTCACCCCTGGCCCCAGTAGAACATGAACCCCCATAGGCAGGGACCACATCTGCCTCACCTGCCACCCCTGCCTCACCTGCCACCCCTGCCACCCCTGCCTCACCTGCCACCCCGGCCTCACCTGCCACCACTGCCTCACCTGCCACCCCTGCCTCACCTGCCACCCCGGCCTCACCTGCCACCCCGGCCTCACCTGCCACCCCTGCCTCACCTGCCACCTCGGCCTCACCTGCCACCCCTGCCACCCCTGCCTCCCCTGCCACCCCTGCCTCACCTGCCACCCCTGCCTCACCTGCCACCCCTGCAACCACTGCCTCACCTGCCTCCCCTGCCACCCCTGCCTCCCCTGCCACCCCTGCCCCACCTGCCACCCCTGCCTCACCTGCCACCACTGCCTCACCTGCCTCACCTGCCACCACTGCCTCACCTGCCACCCCTGCCTCACCTGCCACCCCGGCCTCACCTGCCACCCCTGCCACCCCTGCCTCACCTGCCACCACTGCCTCACCTGCCTCACCTGCCTCCCCTGCCACCCCTGCCACCCCTGCCTCACCTGCCACCCCTGCCTCACCTGCCACCCCTGCCTCACCTGCCACCCCGGCCTCACCTGCCACCCTGGCCTCACCTGCCTCACCTGCCACCCCTGCCAACCCTGTCTCACCTGCCTCTCCTGCCTCTCCTGCCACCCCTGCCTCACCTGCTGCATACCTCCTGGCAGCGACTGGCACACAGTGTGCACAGCAAAAATGAGTGAAAGGGACAAGGGAATCTGTCCCTTCACCTCCTCTGCCTGGTTTTTCAACAATGAAACGGGAGGTGAGTTTGTGATAACCTGCCACCCACTGGGCAGTGTGGGGAGTAAAGCAAGATCATGAAACCGTTTGCAGACTCTAAAGCTTACAGATCTGCTATGCGACCTTGGGCCAACCCATGTTCATCTCTGGACCTCTGCTTTTCCAACCGTACAATGGGCTGGGAGGGCTCAACCTTCCCAGCCATCTAAGACTGAGCATGAGGTCTTTCTGCATAAACTGAAGAAAGAGCCCACACAGTCCTCAGGGAGTCCCACCTCAGGGCTGAGCCCCCTGACTCCCACCTCAGGGCTGAGACCCTGCTGTCCTTCAACTGGCCCGAGGCCCCTGGCCTCCTGCAGCTGCCCCATACTCAGAGGCCCTGCTGTCCTTCAACTGGCCCGAGGCCCCTGGCCTCCTGCAGCTGCCCCATACTCAGAGGCCCTGATCCCTGCTCCGATGGCACCTCCCCAGCTCCTGCTAACCTAGCTGAGGCCCAGCAAGCTGGCACTGCCCCACCCCACCCTGCAACATCCACGAGCCAGCTGACCTTGCTGATGTGAAACTCCATCTTCCGAATGTGCCTTTCCACACAGCGCGTTTGCTTCTCCCGGAAAAAGGGAAGATGTTTGCAAAGTTGCCTGGGCCACCCGCCTGCCCCGCTTGCCCCTGCCACCCTCCTGCAGGTCCTAACTCAGAGAATGGGGCTTAGTGCCGGGCTGGCCCCTCACCATCCCTGAGGAAGGCTCATCGCAGAGACTCAGCCTTCCCATTCCTAAAATGGGGAGGAAACCCAGGTTTTCTGCCCATCAGGCAGCCAGGAAGATGCAATGAGGCACAGTCATTCTCATCCAGCCAGGCCCAGCCCACCTCACTCACCGTATGCAGACTCACCTTGTCCAGGTCATAATAGAAAGCCTGTGAGGGAGGAAAGGAGGGCGGAAGAAGCTGTCAGAGTCCCACATGTTCCTCCAAGGCCTATGAGGCTCTATGCTGGTGGCGCCTGAGCTCAGAGTCAGAGGACAGAAAGCCATGTCTACAGCCACCCCCACTCCTTCCTCTGCCAACGGCAGACTGCTGTCCACGCCAAGGACAGCACTGATTAAACACATGCACGTGGGATGAGGCAGTTCTAGGTCTGGCTCTTCTATTTCCCAGCTGTGTGTCCCAGGCAAGTCATTCAACCTTTCTGGGCCTCCATTTCCTCCTATGTAAAGCAGGGTAGGAGAAGCGCCTACCTCATAGGGAGAAAAAAGGACACAGTAGGCACTTGACAAAATGGGAACCATTGAGATTGAAGGAATGGCCTCGGCCATGACAAAAGAACATGAGGGGGATGGAAGCGGGAGGGGCACATGGCACAGAAGTTCAAGCCTTAATGGTGAATTCCTAAATCTATCCATTCCAGGGTCCAGGGTGCGACCAAGACAAATAATATGTCATCAGGGCAGGCAAACCCTTCTATAGGTTTGTAAAGGGCCAGAAAGTAAATATTTCAGGCTTGGCAGGCCACGGCGCCCCATGCCAAGATCTATAAAGTAGGACCATCCTGGCCAGGCGCAGTGGCTCACGCGTAATCCCAGCACTTTGGGAGGCTGAGGTGGTCAGATCACTTGAGGTCAGGAGTTTAAGTCCAGCCTGGCCAACGTGGTGAAACCCCATCTCTACTAAAAATATAAAAAGTAGCTGGGCATGGTGGTGCATGCCTGTAATCCCAGCTACTTGCCAGACTTGAGGCAGGAGAATCACTTGAACCTCAGAGGTGGAGGTTGCAGTGATCCAAGACCGTGCCACTGTACTCCAGCCTGGGTGACAGAGTGAGACTCCATCTCAAAAAAAAAAAAAAAAAAAAAAAAAAGTAGGACCATCTAAAACATACACACCTTTGCCTACCTTAGAGTTACTTCTAGAACCAAGAAAGAGTGTGAAGTGGACCTAAGACATGGGAAGTGCTGTACCTGCCTGTGGGGTTAAATTCATCAGGGTCAAAGTTTTGTCCTAACTAAGCAACTCTGCCATCATAGTGGGAAAGCAGCCACAGACAATATGTACATGAACAAGCGTGGCCAAGAAACATTTTTTTAAACAAATGTTTAAAAAACTCTTGTTTTTTAAGTGACTCTAATTTTAAAATATAGTGACTCTAATTTTCACTGGCTGTTAATTTCCAGTGGAGATTAGAGTCACTATGTCTGAGTCTAGAGGGGTTACCATGGGGTTGTAGATCCACCAGGGAGGAAAAGTAAGCTGTAGGAGAGTATGTAAATTGACATTTCATTTTTGTAAGACAATTTTAACTCACAATTGCTAAACACATTTACATGATTATGTGACCAGAGAGAAAAATATGGAAAGATCAATAAAAGATTGTTCTCAGGGGTTAAACAGGGTGGGACACAGAAGATTGAATAGAGGAGGGTGTCAATCGAGAGAGAAAGAAGGATTCAACCCCAAAAAGTCCCATGTATGTATTTATGTGGAATTGTACATATGCGATAATGAAATAAAAATTCCATTTAAGCCAGGTGAAGTGGCTCACACCTGTAATCCTAGCACTTTGGGAGGCCAAGGCGGGAGGATCACTTGAGCCCAGGCATTCAAGACCAGTCTGGGCAACATAGCAAGACCCCATCTCTACAAAAAATTTAAAAATTAACTGGGCATGGTGGCACACACCTGTAGTCCCAGCTACTTGAGAGGCTGAGGTAAGAGGATTGCTTGAGCCCAGGAGTTTGAGGTTACGGAGAGCTATGATCGTACCACTGCACTTCACCCTGGGTGACAGAGTAAGACCTTCTCACTTTAAGAATAAATAAATAAAATCTTTTTAAAATTAAGAAACAATTAAAACTCCATTTAAGAAATAAAGAAACAGGATGGGTGTGGTGGCTCATGCCTATAATCCTAGCCTTTTGGGAGGCCGAGGTGAGTGGATCACCTGAGGTCAGGAGTTGGAGACCAGCCTGGCCAACATGGTGAAACCCCCCTCTACTAAATAAAAAATACAAAAATTATCCTGGCATGATTGTGTGCGCCTGTAATCCTAGCTACTCAGGAGGCTGAGGCAGGAGAATCACTTGAACCTGGGAGGCAGAGTTTGCAGTGAATGGAGATCGTGACACTGGACTCCAGCCTGGGTGACAGAGCGAGAATCCATCCCGAAAAAAAAAAAAGAAAAGAAAAGAAAAAAAAGAAATAAACAAAGAGGAAAGATCCCAAGCCTTTGAAAAGAAGAGTGACTACCCAGCAACGTCTCAAAAACCAACATCTTGTTTCAATGAGAACCAGCAGTGTCATGGGAGCAGGACTCGACATGGGCATCTTGCTGTGTGGCTCCAGTGCGGTCACTGTGCCCTGGCCTCAGTGTGCCCATCTATGACATGGGAGCAGCTAAAACATACAAGTATTTATACTCTTGCCTGCTTTAGAGTTACTTCTAGAATGGAAAGAATGGGAAACGAAGTCCATGGGGTGAGACTCACTGTACCTGTGTGAGAAGAGGGGCGGGTGCTGGAGCTGGGTGATATCTTGGCAGCACCTTCTCCCACCATCTGCTGCTGGTCACCCGCCCAACTGTCCACTAAGGGTGAGGCATGCTGAGCTTGGCAGGCCTTTCCCTCCCCAAGTCCCTGGCACACACATGAGGCTGGGTCCTTGCCTCTCCCACCCTGCCCACCCCGAGGCCCTCTCTGCTGGAGCCAGGATACAGAGACGGCCGCTTGTTTGCTTGCTTATTTCATTCATTCATTCATTCATTGAAACAGAGTCTGGCTCTATCGTCCAGGCTGGTGTGCAGTGGTACGATCTCACCTCACTGCATCCTCCGCCTCCTGGGTTCAAGCTATTCTCCTGCCTCAGCCTCCCGAGTAGCTGGGACTACAGGCACCCACCACCACGCCTGGCTAATTTTTGTATTTTTAGTACAGATGGGGTTTCACCATGTTGGCCAGGCTGGTCTCAAACTCCTGATCTCCAGTGATCCACCCGCCTTGGCCTCCCAAAGTGCTGAGACTACAAGCGTGAGCCCTGTGCTGAGCCACTGGATGCTATTTTGGTAGAAAAACTCATCTCCCCTCCTCGCTTTCCCAGTCCCTCAGTCAAGCTGGTGGCCTGCTCTGCACGTTGGTGCTTTGGAGGAGGGATTCTGGGAAACACTGGCTGGGAGGAGAATCCCACAGTAGCAAGGCCTCCTTGCTTTTGTCGCCAAATCTAATTCATTAAGGACATGTGGGGTTTTCGCAAGGCAGCAGCGGAGAGACTTCCCAGATGAAAGGAAGATCCTCCTGCTGAAAGGATGAAGTCCCTGAGCAATGGGATCCTGGCAGTGTCACCAGATAAAAAACAGGACACCTAATTAAAATTAAGATTTCCAATCAACAAGGAACAATTATTTTAGCATAAGTATGTCCCAAAGATTACATGGGATATACTTATACCTAAACAAATTTGTGATTTGTCTGAAAAACCAATTTAATGGGAGGCCGGGCACAGTGGCTCATGCCTGTAATCCCAGAACTTTGGGAGGCAGAGGCAGGCGAATCACTTGAGGTCAGGAGTTTGAGACCAGCTTGGCCAACGTGAAACCTTATCTCTACTAAAAATGTGAAAACAGCTGGGCGTGGTGGCGGGTGCCTGTTATCCCAGCTACTCAGGAGGCTGAGGCAGGACAATCGCTTGAATCTGGGAGGCAGAGGTTGCAGGGAGCCGATATCACACCATTGCACTCCAGCCTGGGCAACAGAGTGAGACTCCATCTCAAAAACAAAACAAAACAAAACAAAACAAAACAAAACAAAACAAACAAATTTAATGGGGCATGCTATTTGTGAGTGTGTGAGTGTGTGTGTGTGTGTGTGTGTGTGTGTGTGTGTGTGTGTGTTGCTAAGTCTGTCTCTGCTAGCGGAGAGGCAAAAAACCAGAGCAGGTGAGCCTTGGGCAACACAGGGCCCAGGGCCAGCCTGAAAGACACTGCCTTGGCTGGCACAGTGCCTCACACCTGTAATCCCAGCACTTTGGGAGGCCGACACAGGAGGATTGCTGGAGCCCAGGAGTTCAAGACCAGCCTAGGCAACATGATGAGACCCTGTATCTACAAAAAATTTAAAAAATTAGCTGGGCATGGTGGTGCACGCCTATAGTCTCAGTTACTTGGGAGGCTGAGGTAAAAGGATCGTTTGAGCCCAGGAGGTGGAGGTTGCAGTGAGCCGGGATTGTGCCACTGCACTCCAGCCTGGACAACAAAGGGAAATCCTGTCTCAAAACAAACAAACAAACAAACAAACAAAAAAAAGACGCTGCCCTGATGATAGCAGGAAATGCTGCCTGTCAGCTGGGCATTGAAGGAACACGCAGGCTTCATCAAGGACAGCGGCAGAGGCCACTGTGACATACCCAAGATGTGACACCTGACCCACTTTCCTGGCATTACAGAAGCCATCCCAAGTCCAGGTCACCTGATGGCCAAGGTCTATAAAATAGGACCACCTAAAAGAAATGCACCTCCATACACTGCCCACCTTAGCGTTACTTCTAGAACCAAGAGAGAGTGTGACATGGGCCTAAAACGTGTGAACTGCTGTACGTGCCAAAGTGAAGTTAACTCAGTGCAACATAAAGAGGCTATTCCATAAACCTCTAGTTCTGAGAAAGAGTCACACCGTGACATAGGCTAGGGGGAATGCAGGGTTCATCTTTTACTCCTGGCCAAGGCTTTCTGGGTGGGAGGCAGACAGGGAGGGGTCTCACCAGCCTGGAATTCCTCCTGGTGTCTTTGTGGCGTCCAGACAGGTGGTCCAGCTCAGCCTGCTGCACACACAGATACTCCCTGCAAGGAAAGCGAGGAAGAGTTTCAAATGGAAGAGGAACAAGAAAGGGAAAGGAAGCAGGCCAAATGGACAATGTCCCCACGTGGAGAGCAGACACGGGGCTCAGTGGGGCTCAGAGGCAGGTAGGAAGCCAGGTCCCCTCACACTGGGGGCTGTGTGCCCAGCACCACACAAAATTGGTTACAGCGAAGTTCCTAGTTAACTCCCCCACCAGGCCCACAAGTAGGTTCTACCGTTATTATATGCATTTTCTTTCTTTCTTTACTTATTTATTGTTTGAGACAAGGTCCCCCTCTCTCGCCCAGGCTGGAGTACGGTGGTGTGATCACAGCTCACTGCAACCTCTACCTCCTGGGTTCAAGTGATTCTTATATCTCAGCCTCTTGAGCAGCTGGGACTACAGGTGTGTGCCACCACGCCTGGCTGATTTTTGTATTTTTAGTACAGATGGGGTTTCACCATGTTGGCCAGGCTGGTCTCGAACTCCTTGACCTCAGGTGATCTGTCTGCCTTGGCCTCCGAAAGTGCTGGGATTACAGGGGTGAGCTACCGCATCCAACCTAGTATATGCATTTTAAAGATAGACAAACCAACCCTTGAAAGCAGCAAGTACCCCAGCCCTGGTCACACGGCAGAGAAGAGGCTGAACCCAGGTCTGAAACCACACAGTGGCCTTCTGAGCCCAAAATCTTCATCCCCATGTTATACCCCCTCCCAAGCTGGGGCCCAGCTCATGGGGAGGTCATCATGGCACACCTCCCTCAAGGTCAAGGGTCTAGGCTGGGCGCCGTGGCTGACGCCTGTAATCCTAACACTTTGGGAGGCCGAGGTGGGCGGATCACAAGGTCAGGTGATCGAGACCATCCTGGCTAACACAGTGAAACCCCATCTCTCCTAAAAATACAAAAACTTAGCCGGGCATGGTGGCACACACCTGTAGTCCCAGCTACTCGGGAGGCTGAAGCAGGAGAATTGCTTGAACCTGGGAGGCAGAGGTTGCAGTGAGCCGAGATTGCACCACTGCACCCTACCTGGGCAACAGAGCGAGACTCCATTCCAAAACAAAAAAGGTGGCGGGGGGGGGGTCTAGATTTGGGGGCCAAGGCAGGGAGTCCCATCTTGCTGGATTTGCTGAGTCACCCCAGGAAGGTCACTCACACTCTCTGGGCTCTACTGACACCACCTCAAATGTGGAAAAGATAGCTTCTGCCAGACTGCTACTCACTGAGGTATTGAGCTCTCTGGGAAGAAGGGGCTGCCTTGGCCCCAGACAAGTCTCAAACATGTGGTCCTTAAAGGACACAGAATCTGCCCTTCAGAAACATGCTCTATCCTCCATGCACATCCCAGCTCCCACTCTGCACAATCCCAGCTCGCTGCAGCCTCCACCTCTACAGGATTTTGCCATATTGCCATGCTGGTCTTGAACTCCTAGGCTCAAGGAATCTGCCTGCCTCGGCCTCCCAAAGTGCTGGGATTACAGGGTGGCCACCGCTGTGCCCGGCCAAGGATGTCTATTTTGAAAATCATTTCATTCTAAGGTGGTTTCCCTTTTTTTTTTTTTTTTTTTTTTTTGAGTCTTGCTCTGTCTCCTAGGCTGGAGTGCAATAACGTGACCTTGGCTCACCACAAACCCCCACCTCCCGGGTTCAAGTGATTCTCCTGCCCCAGCCTCCCGAGTAGCTGGGATTGCAGGCATGCCCCGCCACGCCGGCTAATTTTGTATTTTTAGTAGAGACGGGGTTTCAACATGTTGGCCACGCTGGTCTCAAACTCCTGAATTCGTGATCCGCCTGCCTCCGCCTCCCAAAGTGCTAAGATTACAGGCCCACTGCGTCTGGCCTGGTTTCAACTTTTACTTGACTCTGGTTCCTCTTTGGGGTGCCCCATCTATAAATAAGAGATGTAGGGGCTGGGCGTGGTGGCTTATGCCTGTAATCCCAGCACTTTGGGAAGCCAAAGCAGGTGGATCACAAGGTCAGGAGTTCAAGACCATCCTGACCAATATGGTGAAACCACGTTCTATTAAAAATACAAAAACAAATTAGCCGGGCGTGGTGGCAGATGCCTGTAGTCCCAGCTCCTCAGAAGGCTGAGGCAGGAGAATAGCTTGAACCCAGGAGGCAGAGGTTGCGGTGAGCTGAGTGAGATCGTGCCACCGCACTCCAGCCTGGGTGACAGAGTGAGACTCCGTCTCAAAAAAAAAAAAAAAAAAAAAAGGCATAAGTAGGAGAGAATTTAGGGTCTAAGTACCACTGTATCTGGGGAAAATCACTCCAGAAACCACTCTTTGGCCCACAAGGCCCCCTGTCATCTGGTCCCCATTGCCCCATAACCTCATCCTTTTTCCTTTGGCTCTAGCCACACTGGCCTCCTTGCTGCGCCCCAGGGCCTTTGTGTATGTGGCTACCCTGGCCTGGAATGTTCTTTTCCCATTATCTGCACGGCTCACTCCACCCCTTCAGGCGTGTGCTCCAATGTCACCTTCTTAGCAAGGCCTTCCTTCCAACTGCCCAACTTAAAATGAACCCTCCCTGCCTCTGCCTTCTTACCCTGGCCTGTTTTCCTCTGTGGCCCTTACTACCATCTGATATTCTCTGTACTTTTCTTTTCTGTATTGTGTATTGTCTGTCTCTCCCCCACTAGGAGTCAGCTCCACGGGAGGTAGGGATTTTGTGTGTTTAGTTTACTTCTGTCCCCTGGCCTGGCACTCTGTAAGCCCAATAAATATTTGTGGGCTGGGCACAGTGGCTTATGTCTGTAATCCCAGCACTTTGGGAGGCCAAGGCAGGCAGATCACTTGAGTCAGGAGTTCAAGACCAGCCTGGCCAACATGGCGAAACCCAGTCTCTACTAAAAATACAAAATATTGGCTGGGCACGGTGGCTCACACCTGTAATCTCAGGACTCTGGGAGGCCAAGATGGACGGATCACCTGAGGTCAGGAGTTCGAGACCAGCCTGGCCAACGTGGTGAAACCCTATCTCTACTAAAAATACAAAAAATTAGCCAGGCGTGGTGGCAGGCGCCTGTAATCCCAGCTACTCGGTAGGCTGAGGCAAGAGCTACTCTCAGCCTCTGCTTTCTCATCTGTAAAATAAGGAGGCTATGCCGGGTGCAGTGGCTCACGCTTGAACCCAGGAGGCAGAGGTTGCAGTGAGCTGAGATCACACCATTGCACTCCAGCCTGGGCAACAAGAGCAAAACTCCGTCTCAAAAAAAAAAAAAAAAAAAAAAAATTAGCCAGGTGTGGTGGTGCGTACCTGCAGTCCCAGCTAGTTGGGAGGCTGAGGCAGGAGAATTGCTTGAACCCCAGAGGCAGAGGTTGCAGTGAGCTGAGATTGCGCCACTGCACTTGAGCCTGGGCAACAGAGCGAGACTCCAACTCAAAAAAAAAAAAAAAAATTTGTGGAGTGACTCATTCTTCTTGTGCAGGCCTCAGCCCAGCTCATCAGTTGGTCTCTGAGCAAGTCTGTCCTTCACTCAAACACCTACCGCCCTGACCTCTTGCGTGTGTGGGCTCACAGTGCAGGCTCCTACTGTGGGGCCTTTGCCCACACTGTTGCCTGTCTGCCGAGGCCCTCGACGCACTGTCTCTCTGTTACCTTTCTTCATTGCACTCAGCACAGGTGGAAGTTCTATGATTGATTGCATTGCTTCTTGATTGATTGCATTGAATCTGCCCCTCTGCAGTGCGTGCTCCACAAGATCAGAGTCCTCCTGCCTTAGTCACTGCCAGGTTTCCAGTGCCCAAGGACCGGGCTGAGCATGCGGCTGCACCCTGACATACTTGCTTACTAAACGAATGACCAGGAACTTAACCTGTCACCTCTTGTAGACAAGACCCATCCACGCTTCCCCAGGAAGAGACAGAGAGGAGGCGAGGTAGAGGAATGCACTTCTTAAAGACAGCACACAGCCCAGCCTTACTTGAGGCCTCTTTTCAATGCTTCGAAGATCTTCTTCACCTGCTGGGGCTTGGGGTCTGCACAGACCGACCCCTTCCGCAGCGTGCCATACATCTTGGAGGATTTTGCAGGCATTCGCGATCTCACGGAGTTCCTGTTGATGGACTTTCTGTGAGAAGGGTTGGAGGGGAAGAGAAGTCAGAGAAGGGCCCTGACAAAGCCCTCCCCAGGGGCAGGCACTTTGGAAATAGTGACCACAGCCACAGGGAGTCAGGAGACCCGGCTCAGTCCCACCCCCATCACCACCAAGCAGTGTGGTTTCCAGAAAGTTATGGAGCCTCTCTGGGTCTCTGCTTTCTCATCTGTAAAATTAGGATCCTGGGCCAGGTGCGGTGGCTTGCGCTTGTAATCCCAGCACTTTGGGAAGCTGAGGTGGGTGGATCACCTGAGATCAGGGGTTCAAGACCAGTCTGGCCAACATGGCGAAACCCTGTCTCTACTAAAAATACAAAAATTAGCCGGATGTGGTGGTACGTGCCTGTAATCCCACTTACTCTGGAGGCTGAGGCACAAGAATCGCTTGAACTCGGGAGGTGGAGGTTTCAGTGAGCCGAGATTGCACCACTGCACTCCAACCTAGGTGACAGAGTGAGACTCAGTCTTAAAAAAATAAATAAATAAATAAATAAATAAAAATAAGGAGCCTAGATTTGAGGATTAAAAGAAGTGTAATAAAGCTTTTCCACCATGGCTGCCACTGGAGAGCAGCAGCCATTGCTCTGCGCTACCCTATGGCCATGGGCCTTAACAAGGGCCACAAGGTGACCAAGAACGTGAGCAAGCCCAGGCACAGCCGCTGCAGTGGGCATCTGACCAAATACACTGAGTTTGTGCAGGACATGATCCGGGAGGTGTGTGGCTTTGCCCTGTACAAGCAGCATGCTATGGAGTTACTGAAGGTCTCCAAGAACAAACAGGCCCTCAAGTTCATCAAGGAAAGGGTGGGGACACACATCCACACCAAGAGGAAGCAGGAGGAGCTGAGCCAATGTCCTGGCCACCATGAGGAAAGCCACTGCCAGGAAAGACTGAGCCCCCTCCCCTGCCCTCTCCCGGAAATATAGAACAGCTTGACAAAAAAAAAAAAAAAAAGAACGGTAATAAAAATCTGGTATCAGAAATGAACTTACAGGAAGAAATACAGTCAAGCAGCCCAAATGCCAGTGCTCTCTGATCAGCATGCTCTGCCTGTGCAGGCAATGCCGTGTGGCAGGCCAAGTCATAGTCCTGTGCTTTACCCTTGGGGTGGCATCTGTTGTCTTTACCTGCCCAGCATCCATCCCCTCCCTCTAGTAGTAGCACCTCAATTTTCCTCTGGAGCACCTCCCCAGCTCTGCTTTTTATACTTGTGGTTTGGGGGAAAGGTAGCCTGACCAATCAACATGAACACACACATTTGCACATGCACACATGCACACAGGATTGCTTGGCAAATCCACATTCCAGGCCTGCGTTAGTCAACATATTCTGCTCCCCTGGGCCAAGAAGTATGGGGATCAAGCCTGGCCAGTAGCCAGCCAGGAGTTCAGAATTCACAGAAGGGAGAAGTGTTTTTTCCCCTGGCATTGCTAACCTGGGGAACATATACCTGGGACTTCCAGCCTCCTCCTTTTGCCACCATGTAGGGAAACTGGGGCCAACACAGAGAGGAACAAACAGAGTCAGACCAAATCTCCATGACAGTGAGTTCCTGGATCTAGCTATGTCTAAAGCTGAACCTGCCCATGGACTTTGCAGTTACATGAGCCAACTGGCTCTCTTTTTTAGCTTAAGCCAGCTGGAGTTGGGAGTGTGGACTCGACGATCCTAAAAACTGCCTTTCAGTGGTGATGGCTGGGTCCCCCAACCTTTAGAGATGTAGCAGCACCTCAAGACTGATTACAGGAGTACGAGGCCAGGGCACCCTCATCACAGCACAGAGCTGGTTTCCCTGGCATCTAAGCCTCTTCTCAGGATCCCATAACTTATCCATGAGGCTTGAGGACCAGGCTGGCTGATGCAGCCTTTCCTCACCAACAGATGTGTTGAATTCTGCTCTTAGCCCTCTAAAGCCATCAGCCAGGCACCCTGGCACCAGGTATCACTTAATGACAACATTCTCACAAAAGAGACATAGTGGAAATGACTCTTAGATCTAACTTTGGCATCAGTTCTCTCTCTTTTTTTTTTTTTTTTGAGATGGAGTCTCACTGTCACCCAGCCTGGAGTGCAATGGCGCAATCTCAGCTCACTGCAACCTCCACCTCCTGGGTTCAAGCGATTCTCCTGCCTCAGCCTCCCAAGTAGCTGAGATTACAGGCACACACCACCATACCTGGATAATTTTTGTATTTTTAGTAGAGACAGGGTTTCACCATGTTGTCCAGACTGGTCTCGAACTCCTGACCTCAAATGATCCACGGGCCTCAGCCTCCCAAAGTACTGGGATTACAGGTGTAAGCCACCGCGCCTGGCTCAGTATCAGTTATTATAGGGGACTACTGGCCCTTCTCTTCCAACTCCTCCTCTTCCCAGGGGCGGGAATAACGGTATGCTGGAAGCAGCTTCAACCCACCCCCAAAAGCTGACTGAGCAACAAGAGAGAAGGAACAGGCCCTGAATAGCCTTGTGAAGCAGACCTCCCAACACACACATGCCCTCATCCACCCATTGGCTCTGGACTGCAGAGAGAGAGAGAGAGAGGAATAACCAATCTCAAGTAAGCACCTGCATTTTGGGGGTCCTTTTATCAAAGCAACTTCACCTCTACATTAACAACACACTACCCAAGCCTCTGTCTTTTCACTGGTAAAATGGGACCACATAATACATCATAGGGTGGTGCTGAGAATTCTATTAGATGCCAGGCCCAAAATGTGGCACAAAGGAGACCTTTTACATGCAAGCTATTGTTAGAATCATCACATCCTATCTGTATCTTTCCCCTGGCTCACAGCTTAGAAAACATTAGGTGCAGGCCAGGCACTGTGGCTCACACGTATAATCCCAGCACTTCGGGAGGCCAAGGTGGGTGGATCAACTGAGGTCAGGAGTTCGAGACCAGCCTGGCCAACCTGGTGAAACCCCGTCTCTACTAAACAAAAAATTAGCCAGGCGTGGTGGTGGACACCTGTAATCCCAGCTACTCGGGAGGCTGAGGCAGGAGAATCACTTGAACCGGGAGGCAGAGGTTGCAGTGAGCCAAGATCATGCCACTTCACTCCAGCCTGGGCAGCAAGAGCAAAACTCTGCCTTAAAAAAATAAATAAATAAAAAGAAAATATTAGGAGTTTGGTAAATATTAAGCTCAGCTGAATGGGGGAAAATACAGCATCCCAAGGGGATTAGAGAACAGAGATCCTGGCCCCTGCAGGCAGAGCGGGACAGCGAGTGCACCCCTGGGTGTTCCCAGCTGGAGACAGAGGGAGCAAAGGTGGAGAATGGGACCTGGTATGCTCTGGGAGTGGATGCAAGGAACAAGGTTTGACCCAGGCAGAAGTGGGAGTCTGCAGAGGGGCCTGGACCCGGGGCCTCTCTAGCTTTGGGGACCCAGGATGTGTGAGAGGAGGAGAAGGGCAGCTCCCAGAGAAAGTCCAGCTTCCAACACCTTTACAATGACAAGTAATGTCTCTGTAGAGCAGAGAAACTAAGCTCAGGCCAGGGCTACTGGGCTGCTGAACAGCTGACACCACAAGCCCAAGGGCCTCAAGGAGCCTAGTGAGAACACATGAGCCTAAGTAACTGGGGGCACCTGCTGCCGCCAGGAGCTCGCTAAGGGCTTTATAGAAATATCTCGACTTTCACAACCACCCTAGGAGACAGGTATTATTATTATTATTATTATTTTGAGATGAAATTCGCTCTGTCGACAGGCTGGAGTGCAGTGGCACGATCTCTGCTCACTGCAACCTCCGCCTCCCAGGTTCAAGCGATTCTCCTGCCTCAGCCTACCCAGTAGCTGGGATTACAGGCATCTGCTACCACATCCAGTAATTTTGGTTTTTTTAGTAGAGACAGGGCTTCACCTTGTTGGCCAGGCTGGTCTTGAACTCCTGACCTCAGGTGATCTGCCCGCCTTGGCCTCCCTAAGTACTGGGATTGCAGGCATGAGCCACTGCACCCGGCCATTTGTATATATTTAATGTTAAGTGATGCTTTCCAAAGTCCATAGGGGCTGTGCTCCCTCTTCCCCTTGCCCTCCCTGAGGCCCCATCACCCACCTCTTGAACCGGGCCCTCCGCAAGGTTGCCATCTTGAGGCTGGCAGAGACGGTCAGGGCTGCAGCCTCAGGAAAAGGCAGGTTTCTGAGAGGTTAGGGACCCCGGTAGTTGGGCAGCAGGCAGTGGGGCAGGAGCTTAGAGGTGGGGCTGCAGGAGCTCGCTCACTCCCAGCTCCTGCCTCCAGCCCCCAACAGGTGTGCACCCTTGGCCCAGCCCCGCTTCCATCCACCTGGGGACCTTATACCCTCACTGCTGCAGCCATACCTGGATGCACCTGCTCCCGGGAAAGCTCTGAGCCTAGTGCTCCTTGTGTGAGGTTCAACAGGACAGGCTCAGTGGCCACTCTGAGAGCCCGCCCACCTGGGGAAGGTGATGCACATGCAGCCTCCGGATGGCCAAATCAGGCAGCACGTCTGGCCCAGATGTCACAGAAGCCGGGGCAGGAAGAGCCTCTGGGGCCGGATGTTTCACCAGGTCTGGGAGGACTCAGTAAATATTAAACAGCCCCTGGCATGCCAGACAAGCTTCCAGACGGGCACGTGCAACCCGCCAGCCCCAGCCCTCACGTGAGGTTGTTACAGTAGTCCTTCTGCCTGGTGTGGTTGGCAGAGGCCTTGGTACTCGGCTGTTGCAAGTGCAGGCTCTGGAGGCAGACAGGGCTGGGCTCAACTCCTGCACCTGCCTCCAGCCTCCAGGCGGGACAATTATAGGACTGACTGCACAGGCTTCAGGTGAAGACTCCATGCAACAAGGACGTGAGCCAACCATTTACCCAGGTGCCTGGCAGTGCTGGCCACTGGGTGATGATGACAGGCATGCACTCGGCACTTGCCAAGTTCAAATTCTGCTCTCAGCGCCTTTGTTTTTTTTTTTTTAAATTGAGACAAGGTCTTGCTCTGTCTCCCAGGCTGGAATGCAGTAGCGTGATCTCAGCTCACTGTAGCCTCCACCTCCTGGGCTCAAGTGATCCTCCCACCTCAGCCTCCTGAGTAGCTGGGACCACAGGAGTGCTAATTTTTTGTAGTTTTGGTGGAGACAGGGTTTCACCATGTTGCCCAGGCTGGTCTTGAATTCCTGAGCTCAAGTGATCCACCTGCCTTGGCCTCCCAAAGTGCTGGGATTGCAGGCGTGAGCCACCACGCCCGCCTGGCCTGCTCTTGGTGCTTTACATGTATGGACTCATTCCTCCTGACACAGTCTTTGAGGTCAGGCCCCCTGGTACAGTCCAGGAAACTGAACTTGCATCACTCGCCTCGGGCTCCAGAGTCTGTGTGCTTGACAGCATCACAGGCAGGGCCGGATATGAGCCGCCTCTTTCTCCAGCCTCCTCTCCTTGAAACGTAATGGCTGCTATTTCGTTTTCACACCCACACTTCTTAGCCATCCCAACAGAGGAATTCCCAAGCTGAGGAGGATGTCCCAGTGGCTCCTGGCTCGGGAAGTACCTGCCTGACCGCTTCGGGGAGGGAGACCTGGCTGAGGAGGGGCAGGAAAGGGGGAAGGGCAACCATGCCTGTCAACTGGGGCAGAATAGGACAGTATCGGGGCCTGGCCCTCTCCTCCTTCATCCTCACTGTTTATCCTCTCATCTCTCTATCCTCCCACCCCCCAGGTCCAGCTCTTGGGAAATGGCCTTATTATGTCAATCATTCACACCTTAGTATAAAATTTCCCCACCAGGTTACTTCCCCGAGTGAGCCATCTGACCGTGGAATAAAAAGCCCTGTCTATAGTGAAAGGGGTTTCAAGGTGCCAGAGTAGGGGTCAAGGTGGGGATGGGAAGAGAGGGGGCATCAGCCCACCCTCTCCACGCAGAGCCCTGCCCTCCTGCCAGGTTGTTTGCCTTGACAGTGCGGCTGCGCTTCGGCCTGCTCGGGTTACCAGGCAACAAGGCCAGAAGGTGGGGCCTGAAACCCAATCAGGCTCCAGCCCTGGCTCCAAGGGTTCAGACCCCAGGGAGCTCGACGGAGACAGGAAGTTAAAAATAGATGCACCGCTTCCCCGTCGGTGTGGGCAGCTTCTTCCTTGCCCTCACACAAGGGGGCTGCAGAGGCCGAGGCCAGGTAGGGGCTGCCCAGGGACCTCCGAACCACCCCAGGGACCCTCTGAACCAGCCCAGGGACATCTGAACCAGCCCAGGGACCCTCTGAACCAGCCCAGGGACCCTCTGAACCAGCCCAGGCCCAGCATCCTCTGGCATCCTTGACAATCAGATGGGGGACAGGAGGGGTCTGAGATACTTAGAGCCATCAGGGCTGTCTTTCCTAGACTAGGACTTGGACACTGTGGGACCCTTGCTGACGGCCAGCGAGCCCTGGTGTCAAGGTGATGGATCACCTCTGTCCTCCTTCCTCCCAAAGAGCTGATCCCAGGAATCCAGGAAGGGGCCAACGAGAGGCAGAGGCCTACCGTGGGGGCACTCTCTGGGCAGAGCTCCCCTCTAGGGCCTGAGGGGACATGTCCCATGGATGCAGGACATTCAGAGGCCCCCATAGGCCTGGCAGGAGGAGAGCTGCAGGCAGGACAAGTTGTGAAATTTGTGGGGTCTAGTGCGAAATAAAAATGCAAGGCTCTTTATTCAAAATTTATCAAGAATTTTGGGCCGGGCGCGGTGGCTCACGTCTGTAATCCCAGCAGTTTGGGAGGCCGAGGTGGGTGGATCACCTGAAGTCAGGAGTTCCAGACCAGCCTGGCCAACATGGTGAAACCCTGTCTCTACTAAAAATTAGCTGGGCATGGTGGCACATGCCTGTGATCCCAGCTACTCGGGAGGCTGAGGCAGGAGAATCACTTGAACCCGGGAAGTGGAGGTTATGGTGAGCTGAGATTGTGCCATTGCACTCCAGCCTGGGCAACAAGAGCAAAAGTCCGTCTCAAGAAAAAAAAAAATAGCCAGTGTGGTGGCCCATGCCTGTAGTCCCAGCTACTCAGGAGGCTGAGGCAGGAGAATTGCTTGAACCTGGAAGGTGGAGCTTGCAGTGAGCCTAGATTGCACCACTGCACACCTGGGTGACAGAGCAAGACTCTGTCTCAAAACACACACAAAAAAATTGTATTAAGAATTTCTATTTGGTGCCAGGCACAGTGGCTCACACCTGTAATCCCAGCATTTTGGGAGGCCGAGGCAGGTGGATCACCTGAGGTCAGGAGTTCGAGACCAGCCTGACCAATATGGTGAAACCCTGTCTCTACTAAAAATACAAAAAAAAAAAAAAAAAAAAAATTAACTGGCATGGTGATGCACACCTGTAATCCCAGCTACTCAGGAGGCTGAGACAGGAGAATTGCTTGAACTCAGGAGGCGGAGGTTGCAGTGAGCCGAGAATATGCCACTGCACTCCAGCCTGGGCAACAGAGCGAGACTCTGTCTCAAAAGAAAAAAAAAATACAAAAATTAGCCGGGCGTGGTGGCACGCTCCTGTAATCCCAGCTACTCAGGAGGCTGAGGCAGGAGAATCACTTGAACCTGGGAGGCGGAGGTTGCAATGAGCCAAGATCGCGCCATTGCACTCCAGCCTGGGCGAGAGAAACTGTCTCAAAAAAAAAAAAATTTTGGGAGGCTGGGGTGGGAGGATCATTTGAACCAAGGAGGTCAATGCTGCAGTGAATCGAGATCGCACCACTGCACTACAACCTGGGCGACAGAATGACACCCACAAAAATTTCTAGAGCACAACAGCAGAGCGTTCAATCAAAGTACAGAGCACAGGCTACATGCTCATGAAGCCACCCTTGGGTACAGGGTCTGCAGACCCTACCCCTCCTTCCAGACCACACAAGGGTCCCTACAGTGCTTCAGCGGATCAGCCCCACTCCAGGGCACACAGCTGGGAGAGGGTCACCTGGGCCGGATGGCCCCCTGGCCAGGTAACCCGCACAGCTGACCTTCCCAGCCTTGATTACAGACCCCTGCAAGAAAGTGGGGGACTCTGATAAAGCCCAGGAAGAGGCAGCTCAGAAATGGTTAAGTTGAGAAACAGCATCATTTCCTGGCCGGTTTATACTTAACCCCCTCTTTGCAGCACTTATGGAGTGCCTGCTGTGTGCCTTTCTCAGGCAGCACCCACTCTTTCTGTTCTCTGAGGCTTGGAGCTGGGCACTGAGCACTAACTGCTCTGGAGCCTGGGTCAAATTACTTCTCGTCTTGGGGCATCAACTTAAACCCTTCCCAGGCTCCCCTCCACTGAGAATGTGTCTCAAGGCCTCACTGCAGCCCATGAGGCTCCGCAGGGTCCTCCTCCCTCCCTGACTGCTGTCACGCATGCCAGCCGCACACCTGCTTTCTGTCCCTTAAAGCTCATTCCCACCCAGGACATCTGCACTCGCTGCTGCCTCCCGCCGCCGAAGGCTTCCCGGCCCACCACCATCTGCACACGTGCAGATCCACTTCTTCTGTCCCTTCCTGCCTCCACTCCCCATGCCCCTGTCTCGTCAGGCTCTCCCAGGAGACCATGGGTGCCCTCCCCCACCCCCAGTTCAGTTCCCTCACAGCACTGCCACCAGCTGGATCTGTCTCAATTATCACTGGCTTATTGTTTGCTGCCATCAACTCCCAGGACAGTAGGGCCTGGGTCTGTCCCCAGAGCCCAGGACAGGGCCAGAGTAGGTGCTCCATGAATATCTGCTGCGTGAACAGGGATTCCTAAGGTGCTTCCAGCTGGGACACTCCAGGATCTTAACGCTGGGGTCCCGGCACCAGCACCCACGGGAAGGGAGCCCCCAGGGAAAGGTTAGTGAGCTGGGAGGGCTGACTTTAGGGGGGTGGAGGTGGGGTCCTATCCCAGCAGCAAATGCCCCTGGGAAAGAGCTCAGGGAGCACACACAGGAGGGACCTGGCCTGGTCTGGAGCTCAGGGGTCCTCCCCCAGGACCTAGCAGGAAGCCAATGCCTGCAGGTGATTCAGCGGGAACTGGAGGTGGAGGAGTGGGGTAGGAGCTCCAGGGGGAGGGCACACATGTGCTGAGGCCCTGAGGCCGGGAGGGGAGGGAGGTAGGCTGCTGGGGCCAGGTCCCAGGGGCCTCTAGCCAGGAGGGAGCTGGGTTTATTCTAAGTAGGATGGGAATCTTTGCAGGGTTTCAAGTCGGGGAAGAGCATGGTGGGATTTTGTTGTTGACTGACTCACTGACCTACTGAGTTCTGCACTCTGCTCTGGCTGGGGACCCCGACCTGCCCACCCCGTTGGCTCAGACAGACAGAAGTTTAGCCCCCTCAGGATGTCGATAAACTGCCCCAGTCCCCAGGCCTGCCTGCTCGTAAATGGTTCCCTGGGGGCTTGCACAGTGCCTGGCATGAGGCCCTGGAGCGAGGGGGCAGCAGGCCTGAGCTCATTGGGCTGTGGCCTCCAGAAGCAGAAACAACCTTCCTCCCAGGGACTTAGTACCTAAAGCCGGAGGAGACACAGGACGGGGCAGCAGGCAGGGCCTGGCCCGGCCAGCACCCCCAGGGAACTCAGCCACAGGGTCAATGCTGCCCCCCAGGCCCATCTGTGCCAAGCCTGCTCCCTCATCCGATAACCCCCCACAGCACCAGCTGCACTGGCTGCTGGCCCTACCTCCCTCGTGGTTCCTTCCCGACAGCCCCGTGAGCAGGGTGCACCCACAATTCCCATTGTTCAGATGAAGACAACAAGGCTGAAGAGGTGAGGTCACTTGCCCCAGGTCACAGAGCCAGAAGAGGTGGCCCCATTGCCTAGTCTTCCAGACAGGAAGAACATTCCTTCCCAACCCCGCCCTTAGAAGGCCCAACCCTGGGCCAGTTTTGCTGTGTGACCTTGGGCCAGTGGCTCCACCTATCTGAGCCTCTGGTTTTTTGGTTTTTCTTTTTTGGTGTTTTTGTGGGTTTTTTTGAGATGGCATCTTGCTCTGTCACCCAGGCTGGAGTGCAGTGGTGTGATCTCGGTACACTGCAACCTCCACCTCCCGGGTTCAAGTAATCCTCCCACCTCAGCTTTCCAAGTAGCTGGGATTACAGGCATGTGCCACCACATCCAACTAATTTTTGCATTTTTAGTAGAGACGGCTTCACCATGTTGGCCAGGGTGGTCTCCAACTTCTGACCTCAAGTGATCCGCCCGCCTTGGACTCCCAAAGTGCTGGGATTACAGGCATGAGCCACCGCGCCCAGCCCGATTTTCTGGTTTTTCAAAAAAATTTTTGTAGAGATTGGGTTGTGCTATGTTGCCCAGGCTGGTCTTGAGTTCCTGGGCTCAAGTGATCCTCCTGCCTCAGCCTCCCAAAGTGCTGGGATTATAGGCGTGAGTCACTGTGCCCAGCCAGGGCCTCAGATTTTTTATCTGCCAAGTGGACCTGCTAAGCTCAGGCAGATCAACTTCTGGAGACTTTGAAATGATAACTGTTCAGGTTTCAAGGAAATGATAGGTTTATCCCAACACCAAGAAACTCTGTCTCTCTCTCTCTCTCAATCTCAATCTCTCTCTCTCTCTTTCTCTCTCTCTCTGTCTCTCTCGGGCTGCAAGCCGGCCTGAGAGGGAGCCTTCGGGTCTCTGGCAGCAGGAGGAGGATGACCCTGCCCTTCCCCAGCCCATTAACAAGCCCCGCCCCTGCACCCCGAAACAGGACACGGGGGGAACTTACGCGATCCTCCGGCTCTGTGCACTGCTGAAGCCCGCGAAGGAGGCGCTCCGGCCCACGACCCTCACGGCCCCTGTGTCCCCAGGGGACAGGAACCGCAACCTCACCGACATGGTGGTCACCTGCAAGGAGAGGACAGGAGAGTCAGCCTGGCATCGCCATCCAGCGAGTGCCGTCCGCAGGCCAGCCACCTTCCACCAACACCTACAGACCTCACAGTGGCCCCAGAGTGTTGTGAGGGCTGGTACTGTGCCCAGCTCACAGGTCAGCAAGCTGAGGTCCCATGAGGTTAGGGGACCTGATGGGGGACAGTGATGGGAATGGAATTCGAACCCAGGTGTCTGTACTCTGCACTCTGTGCTCAGGTCCTTAGTGCCGGGCAATGCTGCCTCCCAGAGCAAGGGGACAGCACCTCCTGAACACAGCCCTCTCACCGCCCCCAGCTTCTCCTCTCCCCTCCTCCAGCCCTCCCTGAGCACCTAACACAGGTGAACTCTGCAAGGCAGGCCAAGTCCCCCCATCCTCAAGGGCTCCAGCCCAGCAGGGAGGCCCACCTACTGCCGAACAGTTACCATACAGAGTCCGTGCTGGAGTGATGGGGGTCCCAGGGGGAATCTGACCCAGCCATGAAGAGGCGCCCAAGAGCTGAGTAGGAAGGCTTATGTGGGGTGAAGGGGAAGGGTGTCTGAGGCCGAGGGAACAGCCTGGGCAAAGGCCAGGATGCATGAGGGGACTTGGTGTCATCCAGAAACAGCAAGAAACTCAGTGGGCTAAAGACGAGGTCAGAGAGGCCGGCAGGGCTCAGGTCCCAAGAGGCATTGGTAGCCCCAAGCAGGGGCTTGGCCTTACAATGGGGCAAGGGTGACTGGGAGCCATGGGAGGGCTTTGAGCAGGGGGTGGAAAAGTCCAATTCACATGAAGCCAGACTGCTGGTGTCAAGGGCTGCTTCCACCCCGATCCATTGCCCAGTCTCCGACCCGCCCTGCAATGGGGCCAACCCCGAGCCCTGGCCGTCTTCTCTTTTTTCCAAACCATCTCTAGATTGGGAAAATGCCACCCTATCCCTTGGGAATATAGGTCAGCGTCTTCCAGCACGGGCAGCTGGAAAGTTCTGCTTCATATCTAACCTAAATCTCTGCTGCTACAGTTTCATACTTTGCTCCTTTGCCAGGGTGGTGTCAATCCAAGGATTCCAGGGACCCCATTGCCCAGACAAAACCTACGAAAAAGCTCCAGTCCACCTCATCTTCCTGCACGATGAGACCCCCATGTTCCAACATCTCTTTCCCCCAGGGGCCAAGTCCACCCCACTACACCTCTGCTTACTTGGGGGCCTCTGCCTGGAAAAACTCTCTGTATCGAGCCACATCTGCCCAGCATCTACTACTGCACCTCCTGGCAGATCTGTGCAGCCTCCACAAGCCTCCTCCTCCCATATATCCCCCACCCCACAGCCCCACATGTGCCGTACATAGGAAAGCTTGGCAACAAAGAAGGTGGACCTGGGCTCAAATCCCAACTGTGCCACTCAGGCTCTGGGCTTCAGTGATCACAAGAGTAAAAGAGGAATTCAGAAAGAACCTCCCGCGGAGACTGCTGGAAGGACCAAGGAAAGCATGTCCCAAGAGCCCACAGTGTGCAAGAGACATGTCGGAAGAGCTGGCTGTCTCTGTGCAATTGGCTAAGACCCCAGCTCTGCAGGTGAGCCAGGTGACCCAGATAAGCCAGGTGACCCAGGGAGAGCCAAGTGAGAAGTCAGCGGCTTCTAGCCCGGATGGAGGAAGGTGGCAAGCATTTGCTGACCACTCGCTGTGTGGCAAGCCTGGTGCCCCATGAGTGGCTACGAATCCATGAACAGCTATGAACCCATGCCCAGCAGTGCTGTGTACAGATGGGGAAGTTGAGGCATCATTCATCAAGTGTTCATTACTAAGCTGGCCCTGCACTAAATGCTTTATGTAAATTATGAAATCCATACAACCCTCTTAAGAGCAGGAGCTTTTGATGACCTAATTCCATAGATGAGGAAACTGAGGCTCAGAGAGGTGATGAGACTAGCCCAGGAGCCCCAGCAGGGCACCTGAGCACTGGGTTTAGAACCTGAGGATGCCCGATGTCAGAGCTTGTCTTACCTGCGGTCAGGAGAGCCTTGCACTGGGGCCTTGCCCCTGCCCCCATAAAGAGGTCCCCTACAGTCCCCTCCTGTGCTGTGCTGAGCCAGCTTGTACCAGCTCCCAACAGTCAACTGGGCCAGGCACAATGGCTCACACCTGTAATCCTAGCACTTTGGGAGGCCGAAGCAGGCAGATTGCCTGAGCTCAGGAGTTCAAGACCAGCCTGGGCTACATGGTGAAACCCCGTCTACTAAAATACAAAAAATTAGCCAGGCTTGGTGGCAGGCCCCTGTAATCCCAGCTACTCGGGAGGCTGAGGCAGGAGAATCACTTGAACCTGGGAGGTGGAGGTTGCAGTGAGCTGAGATCATGCCACTGCACTCCAGCCTGGGCAACAGAGCAAGACTCTGACTAAAAAAAAACAAAAAACAAAAAACAAAAAATAGTCAATTGTTAAATGTTCAGGAATTTTCTGAGCCTGTTGACATCACGTTGGTGGTTTGAAATCAGCCACAGTAAACGTATTTACACCACAGAAAGCGGCAAGTTCTACAAGTTAGGGTTTGTCTGCTGGTTGTTAAACATGTATGAGCTCCTCACTGCTGTTACCCCTATCAGCACCTATGCGGGGCCTGAGAAGCTGCTCAAACTGCTTGATCCCCCCAGCCAACCCAGGCAAGAGAATAAGGACGGAGTAGGGAGGGATTCCCAAAGGTGAGTAGTTGAGACGTACTCCGGAGCCAGCCTGGGCACTGGAGCTGGAAGGGGGCTTCCCCGGCCCCTCCCTCTGCACCTTCCTATCAGAAGCCTTCTGGGCCGTTCCTGGAGCTTCACCCCAGTCACTCCACTTCAAGGTCAGAGAGAAGGACAATTGCTAAGCAGTTCCTCCCGATGCAAAGCTCAAAACAAGCCCCAGGTCCTCCTGCTCAGTGTGAGAGAGAGGACGACGAAGGAGGGAAACTAAGGCTCGGAGCAGACCTGTAGAACTTGACAGCGGATTCATCACTCATAGCACCGTGAGGTTCAATGGCCCCATTTTTCATATGAGGAAAGAAAGGCTCTGAGAGGTGAGAGGCGACTCAGGGACACACATATTTCTTTCTTTATTTCCTTTTCCTTCTTTCTTTCTTTTCTTTTTTTTTTTTTTTTTAGACAGGGTCTAACTCTATTGCCCAGGCTGGCGTGCAGTGACACGATCTCAGCTCACTGCAACCTCCACCTGCTGGGCTCAAGCCATCCTCCCACATCAGCCTTTCACGTGGCTGGGACTACAGGCACACACCACCACTCCCAGCTAATTTTTGTATTTATTGTAGAGATAAGGTTTCGCCATGTTGTCCAGGCTGTTCTCGAACTCCTGAGCTCAAGCGATCCACCCACCTCAGCTTCCCAAAGTGCTAGGATTATAGCCGTGAGCCACCGCGCCTGACCAGGACACTCATTTTTCAAACTGAAGTCTGGTTCTTCCTTCTTCCACGTGCCATGGCCACATGGATTGGCTTCCTGGCTAAACCCTCCTCATCTTTCAGCCCAGACGTCCCCTCCCCCAGGAAGCCTTCCTGGACACCTCCCCACTCCTAGCTGTGTCTGGTGTTTCCTCTGGATGCCCCTGACCTCCTCTGTTATAGCGGACTGTGAATGGTGACTTGTCTATCTCTCCATCCTAGACAGGGAGCTCCCTGCAGGCAGGGACCAGGTGCATGGAAGATTCATAACACATCTTTATTGAACCAGAAAACAATGAAGGAAAGGTTGACGCTGCTTCCCCTACTTCACCAGGCTGTGCAGCCCAAGAGGAAGGTGCTGGAATAATAACAGTAATACTAATACTAATAACCACTATGTGCTAGACTCTAAGGCAAAGATGGACAAATGTTTTCTGTAAAAAGCCAGATAGAAAGGCTGAGCGCAGTGGCTCACACCTGTAACCCCAGTACTTTGGGAGGCCAAGGTGGGTGGATCATCTGAGGTCAAGAATTCAAGATCAGCCTGGACAACATGGTGAAACCCCGTCTCTACTAAAAACACAAAAATTAGCCGGGCGTGGTGGCGCATGCCTGTAGTCCCAGCTACTCTGGAGGCTGAGGCAGGAGAATCACTTGAATCCGGGAGGCAGAGGTTGCAGTGAGCCGAGATCGAGCCACTAAACTCCAGCCTGGACAACAGAGCTAGACTCCATCTCAAAAACAAACAAACAAACAAAAAGCCAGATAGTACATATTTTTGGTTTTTCAGGCCATACAGTTTTTGTCACAACTACTCAGTTCTAGCATTTTAGAGCAAAACCAGCTGCAGACATTATGTAAATGAATTATGCCATGGCTGTGTTTCAGTAAAACTTTATTTACAAAAGCTGCAGCAGCTGTTGAGGATGATGGGTGGCCCTGCCTCTGACCCTTGGGTAGCCAGCACTGCCTGCTACCTGCTCTGAGGACTTAAAATTCTCATTTCATTCTCCCAACACCATATGAGACAAGTACTATTATTATCCCCATTTTGCAGATAAGGAAACCGAGGCTCAGCGACTCACGCCTATAATTCCAGCACTTTGAGAGGCTGAGATGGGCGGATCACTTGAGCCCAGGAGTTCGAGACCAGCCTGGGTCTCATAGTGAGACCCGGTCCCCACAAAAAATACAAAAATTACCCAGATGTGGTGGCGTGCACCTGTAGTCGAGCTACTGCGGCAGGCTGAGGTGGGAGGATCATTAGAGACTTCCCAGCAAGTCGAGGCTGCAGTGAGCTGAGACTGCACCACTCCAGCCTGGCTGACACAGTGAGACCCTGTCTGAAAAGAAGGAAAGGAAGGAAAGAAGGAAAGGAAAAAGGAAAGGAAGAAAAGAAGGAAACCGAGGCTCAGAGAGGACGGAAATGAGTCCTCCGAGGTCACACAGGTAGGAAATGCCAGAGCTGAAACTGGACCGGGGTGCGTTGGACTCCAAAGCCTGGCTTCGGGACTCCGCTGCACTTGCTCCCGCAGCTTTGCTGAGGACACGGGCCCCTCCCAGGAGCCAGACCTCCTCCAGGGGGCAAGAGGCCTCAGAATGGAAATAGGATTGGGAGGGGGACCTGCCAAGCTAGAAAGGTAGCCCTGGGTGGTGGCCGAGAAAATCAAGCCCAACCTCTTTTGGCTTCAGGGTGTTGCAGCCCCAGCCCCTGTGGGCCCCCTTGGGGCCGGCGGACAGCGACAGTTCCCGGGCAGCTCAGCTGCGCCCCCTCCCGGCTGGGCCTGGTGGGGCTGATCCATGACGTTGACTTGGAGTCCAGCCAAGCAGTGTTTCTTGTGGTAAAAGAAACAGACCTCCCCCTGGATGATTGGGGATGGGATGGCCAGGCTGAGACCCACAATCTCAGGAGCCTTCAGCAGACAGCTCCTGACAAGTCCAGTTTGTCACCTGCGACCAAGGGTGACATTCCTGATGTTTAAGCAATGGCACAGCAGCAAATGGAGGCTGGGTGCTGGAGCAGGGTCTTGAAGACCCTGTCCCCTCCCACCATGTGTCACCACCCCTGCTGGGGCTGGCATTAACCCTTTAGCTACTGGATTGTGGGCAGGTCTAGGAGGTCCCTGGGGAGGCATCAGGAAGAGAGGAGGGACGCTCGGGTGGCTTAGGGCAGCCCTGGGTAACCAGCACTCTGCAGGCATGAGAGACAGGGCAGAGACCCTGCTGGGCCCCAGGGCAGAGAAGGGAGGCACAGAGTCATTGCAGTTCCCAAACCTTTGGTGGCAGACAGGACAGCCTCTTCCACTCCGTGTCCCTCGCTGCCTCTCTCTGGCCTGGCACTTAGAACTGATGCCGTTCAGACCTGGCTGGTGTATGCGGGGAGAGGAAGCCAGATGCTCCCAGACACTGGGGACTGTCCTGGGCCTCCGTCCCCAAGGTGTGGCTGGAGGAAGCAGAGTCTACTCCCGCTAAGTCTGTCCGCTCACTGCTGGCCAAAGCTGCCCTGCGTCTCCTCCCCACCGCCAGCCAGAGGGAACCTGCAATTTCACCTCATTTAGAGGTAAAACATCTAAATTTAACGTTATGGGCTTTTAGGGCTAGGTGGCTTTTATGCCTGAGTACCTCACTTAGGGCTCCTTTTTATCCACTCAAATGCCAGCTAGGGCTTAGTCTGCTTATAGGAGTTTCCAAAATAGCTCCTTTGGTTTCGCATGAAAGGAAATGGCAAAATAGCCCAGGAAGAGGAATGTGAGTTTACACAGAAGACAGACAGGCGCCCGAGGAGGCTTCTCTGGGAACCAGTTCGCCTGTACCAGAGGGGGCCCGAGAAAGTGTGGAGTCCAAAAGTCCAACTCGCTCATTTTACCGATGGCAAGACTAAGCCCAGGATGGTCACACAACTTGCCTGGACCACCCAAAGGCGACTGGAAGAGCCAGAAGAACCCAAACTACTCCTCCCTGCCAAAGCACAGGCCTCAGCTGGAGCCCCCCTCCAGCCTTTGCCCTGGCTGTGTCCTCTGCCTGGCACACCCCTCCCTTCCCCCAGGTCTTCCCTATCACTCTCTCCCAGCTTGCAGGCCTCACAACCAAGGCCACCTCCTCAGAGAGGTCCTCCCTGACCCCCTTGGCTAACGTGGACTTGCCCCTCACCCGTATCCTTCAAATAACTCATGGTTCTGATTGTCTTATTCATCAGTTAATCAAGTATCCTTCTCAACAATCTTCACTCCAGGGGGCAGGGGGTTTTTCTGTCTTTTTAAAAAAAATTTTTGGGGCCAGGCGCACTCGTATAATTATGGGCTCACGCCTGTAATCCCAGAACTTTGGGAGGCTGAGGCTGGTGGATCACCTGAGGTCAGGAGTTCAATATCAGCCTGGCCAACATGGTGAAACCCCATCTGTACTAAAAATACAAAAATTAGCCAAGCGTAGTGGCGGGCTCCAGTAATCCCAGCTACTCAGGAGGCTGAAGCAGGAGAATTGCTTGAACCCAGGAAGCGGAGGTTGCAGTTAGCTGAGATCACACCGTTGCACTCCAGCCTGGGTGACAAAGCAAGACTTCGTCTCAAAAAAAAATTTTTTTTAATAAATAAATACATAAATTATTATTATTATTATTTTTATAGAGATGGGTCTTGCTATGTCGCCCAGGCCGGTCTCAAACTCCTGGCCTCAAGCGATCCACATGGTGTAAGCCACCATGCCCAGCCTGCTGGTTTTTAAAGAGCATATTTAAATGAAAAGAGACAAATTTAAAGGACGCTTGGTTTAAATAGAGCAGGTTGGAACCACCTTCAGGGCAGCCCATGGTCCTGGCTCTGCCATCCTCCAGAACCACCTGGAGCCAGGAGGGGACACCCAAGGTGTCTCTGCAGAGGACAGCGGCCTGATGGATAGACACAAAATGAGTGCCCTGATTTCTGATTTAAGAGAAGAACAAGCAGCTCCTTGGGAAGCCCCAGTGTCCCCTGCGGTCCACTGTCCCAGGACTGCAGGCAAAGGGACGCCTCCTGACCGCAGAATAGTCAACAGCAGGCACGGGAGTGAGGACCGGGATCCAGGAAGGCCGCTTCCCTCTGTCTATCAGTCTGCAGCTCTGGGTCCCAGCTCACTCCACTGGGGTTTTCCCAGATAAAGATGACTCATGAATTTCTTTGAATTATCTAGAGGGCATTTTAATTCAAATGGCCCCATCACTGCCTCGTCACCACTCCCACCAGCCATGCCAGGGGTCAGCCAGGGGTCACCTTGAAGACAAAGTCTCTCTTTGGGAAAGAAGCCTTTGAGGCCACTGTGGGGTCGCTGTGTGTCGGGGCGCCAGGTGGGAAGGCAGCTGGGGCCTGCCCAGGCTAGGGAAGAGAGCATGGGGGAGTGGAGGGTGATGGGGTAGCGGGAGGGAGCGGGGGAAGCTGGGCCTCCAAGAAGCACAGGCTGACTTGGGAATCCCATCTCAAACGTGCCCCACCCTGGTCTCCAGCTGTAGGAGCAGTGATAAGGATGAGGACAGGTAGGAGGGACTGAGATGAGATGAGAGCAATTGGAGCCTGCAGACAGACCCCTGACACTGAGGGAGTGAGGTGACCTGGTGGTGGCTATTCCAGGCCAAGCACCTTTGTTCAACTGTCAAAAACTAGAAACAGGCCAGGCGCAGTGGCTCATGCCTATAATCCCAGCACTTTGGGAGGCCGAGGTGGGTGGATAACTTGAGGTCAGGAGTTTGAAACCAGCCTGGTCAACATGGTGAAACCCCATCTCTACTAAAAACACAGAAATTAGCCAGGTGTCGTGGTGCATGCCTGTAATCCCAGCTACTCGGGAAGCTGAGGCAGGAGAATTGCTTGAACCCAGGAGGCAGAGGTTGCGGTGAGCCAAGATTGCACCACTGCACTCTAGCCTGGGAGACAGAGCGAGACTCCAACTCAAAAAAAAAAAAAACCTGAAAACAGCAATAATGCCAGTGGTACCCAACACAGCTACAGGACTTGTGCAGTGCCAGGCATTGCTCAAAGAATTCACTCATTGAATTGCTGATACCCAGGAAGTCTGGCCTCAAGCCTGAGCTCTGCCCCCGTTGAGCAGAACCCCTCTTTCTAAACCCCGGACACTGGGCTGGACACACAGCCTCTCACTCACCCCCACAGCTCCCCGGGGGGAGGGCACTGTTACCATTGTATAGACCAGGAGGCTGAGGCTCGAGATGGAGCCACCTGAAGTGGCAAGTTGGTAGCATTGTACCTCCAATGACTCACCAAAACGCCTGCATAAAAATCCAGGTGCAGTGGCACTCACCTGTAGTCCCAGCTACCTGGGAGGCTGAGGCAGGAGGAGCACTTGAGCCCAGGAAGTTTGAGGCCAGCTTGGGCAACACAATGAGCCAAAAATAAATAAATACAATACAGGTAAAGTGCTTGTGTATAGGCAGTGTGGTGCAGGTGTGTGTACGCCTGACCTAGGTCCCAGGAGTGACTAAGGGACACGCAGAGTGGGGCTCTCCAATCAGAAGCCCTCGCTCTGGAATTGGTTATGGGAGGGTCCCTAGACCTCGGCATGTAATGCTTTGCTGTGGAGGCTGTCCTGTGGGTTCAGCAGTGTCCCCACACCAGGAGCACAGCCTGTGACAGCCTGGCACATCTCCAGACATTGCCACACATCCCTGTGCTAAAGGCATCTCTTTGGACCTGGGCTGGAGCGTTCATTAACCCATATGGTGGCTTAGGCATAATTTTCCATGGGCGAAATGAGTAGTATTGAAGACACTATGGTATTTGGTTGGCTACAGTATTGCTCAGGCACCTTCCCCTCACACGAACAGGTGTGGGACTCTGGCAGACCACACAGCCTGACACCCACGGAGTGGCCCTGGGTCTGCGGCTCCCACAGGGCCTCTGCCACTCCAGCCGTGACACACACACATGCTGTCACCAGCCTAGGATGTGCACAAAGCCTGTAGGTCTGAGACCAAGGACATGAGCTTGGAGGAGCTGGCTGGATTCCTCAGACCTCTGGGGCCCGTTTGCCAGAGCAGAGCCGAGACCTGCCTGAGACCTGCCTTCATTGCAACCCTGGCCTTGTGGCACGGCTGCAAGGGAGGAGAGACCGGGTGAAGGGCTACTTCCCCTTTCCATCCAAAAACACACAAACAAAAAACGCCTGAGCTTGATGAACACATGCACTGGTCAGGCTCAGCTCCACACAGGGAGGATGTAGATTCAAACCCAGGTGGGCTGAACTCCGAAGCACACTTCGGCCAACCACTGGTCACTGGAGTGAACTGCCCCCGACCCTCTGTCATCTCAGGGACACAGACCCTGCCCCCCTCCGCAAGGCTGGACAGCAGAGCAGCTTCCCTCTACAAAATGGTCAGAAAGGCAAAGAAAGACTTCCACACCCTGCCGCTGCCTGGGAGAACGCTGAGCTTCCTTTCTGCAGTGACCTCTCCACTAGACGCACAGGCCCACGCATGCGCCCACGAACACGTGTGAATTACTTCTAGGATCAGAAGGCAAAAAAATGTTCTTTAGGTCAAAGAAAATGTGTTATTATGTAATAGTAATGTATTCCTTGTTATAGCAAGTTGTAATATGCACTTCTTTTTTTTTTTTTTTTTTTTTTTTTTTAGACAGAGCTTTGCTCTTTTTGCCCAGGCTGGAGTGCAATGGTGCAATCTCGGCTTACCGCAACATCTGCCTCCTGGGTTCAAGCAATTCTCCTGCCTCAGCCTCCTGAGTAGCTGGGATTACAGGCATGCACCATCACGCCTGGGTAATTTTTTGTATTTTTAGTAGAGACAGATTTTCTCCATGTTGGTCAGGCTGGTCTCAAACTCCTGACCTCAGGTGATCCGCCTGCCTCAGCCTCCCAAAGTGCTGGGATTACAGGCGTGAGCCACCACGTCTGGCTCACTTCTCCTTTTTTTTTTTTTTTTTTCTGAGAGAGAGACAGGGCTCACTCTATCACCCAGGCTGGAGTGCAGTGGTGGGATCACAGCTCACTGCAGCCTTGACCTCCTGGGTTCCATCGATCCTCCCATCTCAGCCTCCTGAGTAGCTAGGACTACAGGCATGTGCCACTGCACCCGGCTAATTTTTTAAAAATTTCTTTAGAGACAGGGTCTCTCTATGTGCCCCAGGCCAGGGTGCAGTGGTGTGATCATAGCTCACTGCAGCCTCCAACTCCTGGACTGAAGCAGTCCTCCCACCTCAGCCTCATGAGTAGCTGGGACTACAGGTGTGAGCCCCATACCTGGTCCTATTTCTTATTGGAAGGGCCACTGCAGGCCAAGATGCTCGGTGCCCAGGGAAGTCATAGCACGGCCCTGCCCTTGACCCCTTCCAGCCCTCCTGGGAATCTGTCCCCAGCCACCTCCAGGCCACAGGCTCCTTCCCCATCTCTTCCCCACCCAGGAGCTGTGTTACACAGATCACTTTAGCGTTTCCCACGCTAAACCACTGAAACTGAGGGTTTTATCTCCCACTCTCCTTGCTCCCAGTTCCGCACGGCCACTGGGCTGGCTGAGACAGAGCCGCTGGAAGTGCCCGGCAGGACCTCGCACTTGACCTTCAGCCTCTTACTTAACCTTCGCAATGCAGGACGGTAGCCTCCACTGGGTCCTGTTCAGCTGCTACTCCTAGAAATGGTCTGGGGGGTGAGGGTGGGGCCCCCTGCAGAGCCCTTGGATGTGTGTTTGCGCCATGGCAGTAGTACACGCACCCCCTTCTGCTTCCGCAGAACCTGGCCGGCTCCTCCCCATCCCAGGGGGAGAGGCTCCTCCTGCTCCCACTTCCCTCCTTTACGTTGGGCTACTACTCTTAGGGGTGGGCCTTTGTTTACTTTGCATTTTCCTGATTCCTAATGAGATTAAGCATATTGCCTTAGGTTTACCGGTTTCCCAGTTTCCTCTTCTGGGAATTATCAGTTCCTATTCCTTTGTGCAGTTATCTGCCTTCTTCTTCTTGATTGCTGGGAGCGGCTGATAAATCCTAGATGACCATCCTTTCTCAGTTTTCTCCCAGCCCCTCACCTTTTAATCTTACATTGTTCTGTGTGTGTGTGTGTGTGTGTGTGTGTGTGTGTGTGTGTGTGTGTGTGTGTGAGAGAGAGAGAGAGAGAGAGAGAGAGAGAGAGAAAGAGGGAGAGAGATACAAGCTTCAAATACTTATGTGGCCAAATCCGTCACAGGTTTTCCTTCTGTGTTTTACAATTTGGAAACTGCTTTCTGGTCTCTAAGATTAAGATGCTAATCTGTTAACCACTGGTGTTTAATTCCCTGGGGGCGAAGCTTGTCTTCCCAGCCAGGCTGCAAAGTCCCCCAGGGTATGTCTCCCTCTCCCCCCTCCCCCCATGAGGCCTTAGTCAAGAGATTCCACTGCTCCTCAGAAATACCCTGAATTTGTCCCCTCCTTCCTGCCTCCACCCCTGCTCGCCAGGACCAATCCCTGCCTCCCTCTCACCCTCTGCCCCACATGATTACCACAGCGATTTAAAAAAAAAAAATCCATCAGATGCCAGGTGCTGTGGCTCACGCCTGTAACCCCAGCACTTTGGGAGGTCGAAGCGGGCAGATCACCTGAGGTCAGGAGTTCGAGACCAGCCTGACCAACATGGAGAAACCCTGTCTCTACTAAAAATACAAAATTAGCTGTGCGTAGTGGCACATGCCTGTAATCCCAGCTACTCAGGAGGCTGAGGCAGGAGAATTGCTTGAACCCGGGAGGCGGAGGTTGCGGTGAGCCGAGATTGCACCATTGCACTCCAGACTGGGCAACAAGACCGAAACTCCATCTCAAAAAAAAAAAAACCCAAAAAGAATAGAAAAATGTCCATCAGGGCTGGATGCAGTGGCTCAAGCCTGTAATCTCAGCAGTTTTTTTTTTTTTTTTGAGATGGAGTCTCGCTCTGTCACCCAGGCGGAAGTGCAGTGGCTGGATCTTGGCTCACTGCAACCTTTGCCTCCAGGCTCCAGTGATTCTCCCGCCTCAGCCTCCCGAGTAGCTGGGACTACAAGTGCGCACCACTAGGCCAGGCTAATTTTTGTGTTTTTTTTTTTTTTTTTTTTTTTTTTTAGTAGAGTTGGGGTTTCACCATCTTGGCCAGGCTGGTCTCAAACTCCTGACCTCAAGTGATCCTCCCGCCTTGGCCTCCCAAAGTATGGGGATTACAGCTGTGAGCCACCATGTCTGGCCAAATCCCACCACTTTGGGAGGCCGAGGTGGGAAGACCGCTTAAAGCCAGGAGTTTGAGACCAGCCTGGGCAACACAGAGAGACCCATCTCTACAAGAAGTGAAAAAAAAAGTTGGGCACATGTTCTCAGGACCCCCTGAGGCTATGTCTTGGGTCATGGTCACTCATAAATAAATTTTTTTAATTAAAAATAAATGTTGAAAAATTAGCTGAGCATGGTGGTATGTACTTGTAGTCCCAGCTAAGGCAGGAGGATTTCTTTCTTTTTTTTTCTTTTTTTTTTTTTTTGAGATGGAGCCTCGCTCTGTCGCCCAGGCTGGAGTGCAGTGGCGCAATCTCGGCTCACTGCAAGCTCTGCCTCCCGGGTTCACGCCATTCTGCCATTCTCCTGCCTCAGCCTCCCGAGTAGCTGGGACTACAGGCGTCCGCCACTGTGCCCGGCTAATTTTTTGTATTTTTAGTAGAGATAGGGTTTCACCGTGTTAGCCAGGACGGTCTCGATCTCCTGACCTCGTGATCCACCCGCCTCGGCCTCCCAAAGTGCTGGGATTACAGGCGTGAGCCACCGCACCCAGCTGGGAGGCTAAGGCAGGAGGATTTCTTGAGCCCAGGAGTTCAAGGCTGCAGTGAGCCAGGATTGTGCCACTGCACTCCAGCCTGGGCAACAGAATGAGACCACATCTCTAAAAAAAATTTAAAAATAAATAAAAAATAAAAATGTCCCTTAGTTTGTCACTATATTGCCCAGGCTGGTTTGGAACTCCTGGCCTCATGTAATCCTCCCAGCTCAGCCTCCCAAAGCGCTGGGATTACAGGCATGAGCCACTGCACCTGACCCCAACCGAAAATTCTTAAGGCACATTTTTGACACTAAAAACATAGTATTTTATAACTGCTAAAATAGATATGTTAATTCTAGTCTTTTCTTGTGCACAGAAACAAATTACCACTTTAGTTTCTCAAGGAGGACATGTATACATGTTAAATGCATTAATTTGTTTAATATAAACATGAAATACTTTTTATAACCTGGATTGGTACATATTCTTTTCTTTTTTTTCTTTGAGGCAAGATCTGGCCCTACCACCAGGCTGGAGTGCAGTGGTGCAATCTTGGCTCACTGCTACCTCTGCCTCCCGGGCTCAAGCAATCCTCCCACCTCAGTCTCCTGAGTAGCTGGGACTACAGGCATGTGCCACCATGCCCGGCTAATTTCTGTTTTGGTTTTTTTGTTTGCTTTTTTTTTTTTTTTTTTTTTTTTTTTGTAGAGACGGAGTTTCACCATGTTGCCCAGACTATTCTCAAACTCCTGGGCTCAAGCGATCCTCAACCTCAACCTCCCGAAGTGTTGGGATTCCAGGTGTGAGCCACCACACCCAGCCCTTTTATTTATTTTTTATTTTTTTTTGAGACGGAGTTTCGCTCTTGTCACCCAGGCTGGAGTGCAGGGGCGTAATCTTGGCTCATTGCAACCTCCACCTCCGTGGTTCAAGCAGTTCCCCGGCCTCAGCCTCCCGAGTAGCTGGGATTACAAGCACACGCCACCAAGCCCAGCTAATTTTTTTGTATTTTTAGTAGAGACAGGGTTTCATCATGTTGACCAGCCTGGTTTCAAACTCCTGACCTCAGGCAATCCGCCTGCCTCAGCCTTCCAAAGTGCTGGGATTACAGGCATGAGCCACTGCGTCTGGCCCCCATTTCTTATTATACAGTAGTTTACAAAAAAATCCCAGCAGCCAGCTCCAGAGAGGCCTTGTTCTGTGGTGTCTAAGGATGGAGCCCAGGCAGGGACGGCCAAAAGCTCGCTACCCACTGCCCAGGAAGGCAGGAGCACCGTTGCGTCCCGTTCCTATCCCTCAAAAATAAATCACAGCCAGCTCATGTCATAGGACAGAGCCTGTTCGCAACCCATCCTGTGTCTGCGGATCCTCCCCAGGTCTGTAAGGCAGCAGGGAGATGCGGCCTCTCCCACTCCACCCAACACGTAGCCAGGGCGAGGTGGGGCCGGGGGAGAGGCTGACATTCAAAGGCATCTGAGTGGTAAGAGGTGAGCGAGTGAGGTGAATGGGGACTACGTTAGAAGGACCCTGCATTAGAAGGGTGAGGCGCTAGGGCCATAGCCTAAGGGCACTGGGAACCCTGTAGGCATGCGCAGTTCAAGCCCATCCCCGCCCCCTCCAGCTGCTGTCCATCCCTGCCACACCTGACCAGTTGCCTAACCTAGATCCTTCCTGTCTTGCATTTCCTCAAGCATCCGGAGCCCAGGACTGCTGAGTCAACCCTCTGGAATGCCCACAACTCCCCACAGGCCAGCCGGCCTTGGGACTCCCGCACAGCCACGTGAGCCGGTGGAGCGGGGTCTGTTTGCTAGTGGAGGCTGTTAACAGCACGGGAAGTGGTCAAGGGTTCAACAAGAGATGAGCCATCTGGTCCTCCAGAGGTAAACAATTTACAAGAGACACATCAAGCCGGCCTGCTGTTCTGGTTTTTCTTTTGACAGTGAAATATGCAGTTTCTTTTTCATCCTGGTGCCTATTGGAGAGGGAGACTGTTCCAGGCACTCTGACCCCAGCTAAAGCGCCTCCCTGGGGCAGGATCTATGCAGGGAGGCAGAAAAAGTCAGATTTTTTTTCACATCTTCTTTGTTCCATTCCCAGGACTGAGCAACTTTATGTATTTATTTATTTATTTATAGACAGGTTCTCACTATGTCGCCCAGGCTGGAGTGCAGTGGTGCGGTCACAGCTCACTGCAACCTCAATGTCCTAGGCTCCAGTGATCCTCCTGCCTCAGCCTCCTGAGTAGCCGGGACCATAGGTGTGTACCACCATGCCAGGGGAATTTTTGTATTTTTGGTTAGAGAAAGGGTTTTGCTGTGATGTTGCCCAGTCTGGTCTCAAACTCCTGAGCTCAAGCGATTCACCCTCCTGGGCCTCCCAAAGTGCTGGGATTACAGGTGGGAGCCACTGTGCCTGGCCCAGGACTGAGCAACTTTAAGTCAGATGGTTAACCTACATCATGAGGAGAGTGGATTTCCTCCCAAAGGAACAGACTTATTTTCTAGAACCCAAAGCCTTGAATTTCAAGAACCTTTAGCCTTAAATCCATTTCCTGTTGGAAGCAGACCCCCTCCTGGTCTCCCCAGGTATTGCAACCCTGCTCTACCAGCCACTATAAATGCCCACACAAAAGGAACAGGGGCTCCATTCCTGATGCTCAGAGTGGAGTCAGTAGATTCTCAAGCATATGAGATATGTATGTGGCCTAACAGCCTGAAATAAACAGCTTGTGCTGGGATTGTAATTCTAGAGTTTCCAAAAGTGTTGCAAAATATTCCAGGCAGACACTAGAGTTTGTGTACTACAAGCTGTTTATTAATTAATTTCTTATTTGCCAAACATTCTTGCTTGGGTCTACTGGGAGATGATTTCGTTGGGAATGCATCTCCAATTTTGTAATAAAGATCACCAGGGAAAGAAGGCTTGCTTCATAGGGGCTCATATTACAGGAAATGTGGCTAGCATAGGTAGTTCCCATAAGAAAAAGAACGGTACTAAGTTTTGAGCTCATGTGAAAAAGAAAAGGGGGCCGGGCGTGGTGGCTCACACCTGTAATCCGCACTTTTGGAGGCTGAGGCGGGCAGATCACTTGAGGTCAGGAGTTCAAGACCAGCTTGGCCAACATGGCAAAACCCTGTCTCTACTAAAAATACAAAAATTAGCCGGGTGTGGTGGCAGGCGCCTGTAATCCCAGCTACTTGGGAGGCTGAGGCAGGAGAATAACTTGAACCCGGGAGGCGGAGGTTGTAGTGAGCCAAGATCGCGCCACTGTACTCCAGCCTGGGCAACAAGAGCGAAACTCTGTCTCAAAAGAAAAAAAAGAAAAGTGACATCTGGGGACCAGGATTTTGGGACTCTTTGCAGACATGCCAATAACCTGTGAGATACACACCCACAGACTGACACAGAGGTGAGCAGAGGCCTTGGAGTCAACACAAGTTCAAGTCTAGCCTTTGCCTCATTCTCTTTTTTTTTTTTTTGAGACGGAGTCTCGCTCTGTCACCCAGGCTGGAGTGCAGTGGCGCAATCTCGGCTCACTGCAAGCTCCGCCTCCCGGGTTCACACCATTCTCCTGCCTCAGCCTCCCAAGTAGCTGGGACTACAGGTGCCCGCCACCACGCCCGGCTAATTTTTTGTATTTTTAGTAGAGACGGGGTTTCACTGTGTTAGCCAGGATGGTCTCGATCTCCTGACCTTGTGATCCACCCGCCTCAGCCTCCCAAAGTGCTGGGATTACAGGCATGAGCCACCGCACCCGGCCGCCTCATTCTCACTATGTGACCTTGGACAAGTCACTTATCCTCTTTGAGCCTCCAGTTCCTCATCTATACATTGGAAGCCACTGAAATTATCTTACAGTTTCTTTCAGTTGCGAGGACTTGCTCTTTTTCTCTTCATTAAAAGGAAAACACAAAATATAATTTATACCTTATCCTACCACTTTGTGCTGCTAAGGTTAAAATCCAGGGCAGTGGCCAGGCGCGGTGGCTCATGCCTATAATCCTAGCATTTTGGGAGGCCAAGGCGGGTGGATCACCTGAGGTCATGAGTTTTAGACCAGCCTCACCAACATGGAGAAACCCCATCTCTACCAAAAGTATAAAAATTAGCTGGGTGTGGTGGTAGGCGCCTGTAATCCCAGCTACTCAGGAGACTGAGGCAGGAGAATTGCCTGAACCTGGGAGGCAGAGGTTGCAGTGAGCTGAGATCATGCCACTGCACTCCAGCCTGGGTGACAATAGCAAAACTCCATCTCTAAAAAGAAAGAAAGAAAAAAATCCAGGGTACTCTATGGTTTCCTGCGGCTGCTGTAAAAAAAAAAAAAAGTACTACAAACTGGGTGCCTTAAAACAAGGGAAACTTATTGTCTTGCAGTTCTGGAGGTTAGAAGTCCAAATCAAGGTGTCGGCAGGGCCATGCTCCCTCTAAAGCAGCGGTCCCCAACCTTTTTGGCACCAGGGACAAGTTTTGTGGAAGACAATTTTTCCACTGACCAGGGTGGGGGTTGGGTGGGTGGTTTTGGGGTGATTCAAGTGTATTACATTCATTGTGCACTTTATTTCTACTACTACACTGTAATATATAATGAAATAATTATACAACTCACATTCCATAATGTGGAATCAGTGGGAGCCCTGAGCTTGTTTTCCTGCAGCTAGATGGTCCGATCTGGGGGTGATGGAGACAGTGACAGATCATCAGGCATTAGATTCTCATAAGGAGCATGCAGCCGAGATCCCTCGCATGCGTAGTTCACAATAGGGTTCGTGCTCCTATGAGAATCGAACGCCTCCACTGAGCTGACAGGAGGTAACGCAAGCGATGGGGAGTGGTTCTAAATACAGATGAAGCTTCGCTCACCTGCCTGCTGCTAACCTCCTGCTATGTGGCCCAGTTCCTAACAGGCCATGGACAAGTACAAGTCCATGGCCCAGGGGTTGGGGACCCTTGCTCTAAAGGATCTAGGAAAGAATCCTTCCTTGCCTCTTCCTAGCTTCTGGTGATGGCTACCAATCCTTGGCATTTCTGGTCTTGTAGCTGCATGACGCCAATCTCTGCTTCTGTTGTCCCATGGTGCTTCCCAGTGTCTCTGTCTTCACAGATCTTCCTCTTCTTATAAGGATATGATGGTATTGAATTAGGGGCAGGGCACAATGGCTCACACCTGTAATCCCAACACTTTGGGAGGCCGAGATGGGCGGATCACCTGAGGTTAGGAATTGGAGACCAGCCTGGCCAACATGGCGAAACCCCGTCTCTACTAAAAATACAAACATTAGCCAGGGGTGGTGGGGGGTGCCTGTAATCCCAGCTACTTGGGAGGCTGAGGCAGGAGAATTGCTCAAACCCAGGAGGTAGAGTTTGTAGTGGGCTGAGATCATGCCATTGCACTCCAACCTGGCTACAGAGCGAGCCATCTCAAAAAAAAGAAAAGATGTAGGCCCCTGGGAAGGATGCCTGGCACACTCAGAGGTGGGACAATGGTGACAGTCCTGACACTTTCCCTCTGGAGAGCATGGACCCCTGGTCTTGGCCATGCAGCCAGGCCTGGCCCAGCCTGCCTGTCCCCCACCCCCACCCCCAGGGACTGGGCCCTTCCTGCCCAGGAGCTATTCTGATTCTGCAGCCCTCAGGCTTTATTGCTTTTCCTGCTTAATGAGGTGAGGTTCGCTCAGCCCAGTGGCAATTCCTGTAAAAGCCATTTGGATGACCCAATGGGGTGAGTTTACAGGGAAGCGCTCCCTGAGGGCTAGGCTGGCTGGAAGCAGATACTTTGCCCCCTTCCAAGGACGGTAATGAGGTTTGAGGCTTCCAGTGGGGGCAGGGGATGATCTGGGCGCCAAAAGCCCTGGCCTGGGGTCAAAATATCTGGGCTCCAGCCCCAGCCGGGCTAACTAGGCAGTCTCTTGTCTGAGCTGTACTCCCCTCATGGGTGAAATGGGGATACAGGCACATACTTTATAGCCTGCAGTCTGTGTGTAACAGAGAACCATAAGCCGGCGGGTGGGGGAGTGGGGCTGGGGGTTATTTCTCATGGTTCTGGAAGCGAGGAGTTGGAGATCAGGGTGACTGCATGGTAAGGTTCTGGTGAAGGCCCTCTTCCAGGTTGCAGACTATGGTCCTCTCATTTCATCCCCACGTGGAGGGAAGAGGCAAGAGAACACTCTGGAAGTTATAAGAGCACTAATCCCATTAATCCCATTTACCAGGCCTCCACCCTCAAGATCTGTTCACCTCCCAAAGGCCCCACCTCCTAATCACAGCACATGGGGGTTTGGGTTCAACATAGGAATTTTTTTTTGAGATGGCATCTCACACAGTGTTGCCAGGCTGGAGTGCAGTGGCGCAATCTCTGCTCACTGCAACCTCCACCTCCCGGGCTCAAACAATCCTCCCACCTCAGCCTCCTGAGTAGCTGGGACCACAGGTGTGCACCACCACACCTGGCTAACTTTTTGTACTTTTAGTAGAGACGAGATTTCACCATGTTGCTCAGATTGGTCTCGAACTCCTGAGCTTAAGTGATTTGCCTACATTGGCCTCCCAAAGTGTTGGGATTACAGATGTGAGACACCACATCCAACCTCAACATATGAATTTTAGAGTGACCCAAACATTCAGTCCATCACAGTCTCCTGCAGGATTACAGATGTATAATCAGTCTGTAATCCACAAAGTTCTAAGCAAAGGAAAAGAAGTACTAATATCACTATTGCTATTGTTATTATCAGCACCCAAGACCTTCCCTAGTCCCAGTGAGTGGAATATTAAGATGATCCCAAAAACGCTCGACTTCACTAACCCGTAATACTCACAGGTTCCACCCCTTTGACTGTGGGCAGAACCTGTGAATATTATGATCTGCCTGCCATGGTTACCTTATATGACAAAAGGGAGATTAGCCTGGGTGGGCCTGACCTAATCAGAGAGCCCTCAAACAGGACTGGCTTTTTGTTTTTTGTTTTTTTTTTGAGACTGAGTCTCGCTCTGTCACCTAGACTGGAGTGCACTGGCATGATCTCGGCTCACTGCAACCTCTGCCTCGTGGGTTCAAGCAGTTCTCCTGCCTCAGCCTCCTGTTGGCTCTTACTGGCCAAGGAGATTCAAAGTATGAGGGGGATTCAGCGTGAGAGAGATTTTCCATTGCAGGCTTTGGAGGTGAAGGTGGCCAATACAGGAGGCCTCTAGAAGCTGAAAGCAGCCCCCCAGTGACAGCTAGCAAGGAAATGGGGACCTCAGTCCTATGGCCACACGGAACTGAATGACCTTGGAAGTGGACTTGTCCCCAGATCCTCCAGACAAGAACTCAGCCGGACCAATATCTTGCATTTCAGCCTTGTGATGAGCAGAGAACTCAGCCATGCCAGACTCCGGACCAACACAGCTGTGAGCTCATACATGGATATTGTTTTAAGCTGCTGGGTCTGGGATCATTTGTTACACAGCAACAGAAAACCAATACATCCTCTGTCAAGGAAGCCTGAGAATGGAAGGCTCCTACTCAATCTACCCTCCCAGTATAGTCTGGTGGTTAGAGACAAGGGCTCTGGAGTCAGATGGAACGGTGTTCGAATCTTGGCAATTCCATCCACTGGCTGTGGAACGTTGTCCACACTCCCTTCCTCACCTCTTATATCCTCGGTTTCCTCATCTGTGAAATAGCAGTGGAAATAAAATGCATGGAAATAATCAGAGCAGGGTATGCATCGTAAGGACACATAGTAATAGCTCAAGAAACACTTTATATGTTAAATATAAGAAACGAGCTGAGAACTAACACCAATGCACCTGTGTTCTTCAATGCATTGCCTACACACCAGAGAAGAGGGGGAGGAGCCCAGATCTGCTGCTCTGGGAGCTACAGGCCAATTAGGGAATCAGGAACCTGAACAGAAAACCACAACTTCAGGGAAAGTAGATGGTACATGTGTTATGTTATTGTGGACTTGGCGGGGCAAAGACAAGACCTTAGGTCTTTGAACTCCCCCTCGGAGTCTGGCACAGGCCTGAGTGGAGCTCCGTCCTCAAGACTTCCTTTGCACTGGCTTCCCTGAGGAAGGATTTGCATTTAGGGTTCTGCTGTGGAACCTCTTTCTCTTGATCTAAATGAAGCCTGAGGCCAAGGCCTTACACCTGTAAGGGAGGAGGTGGCCCTGGGCCCAGGAAGAGGGTGGGTCCAGTCTCCCAGTTCTGTCCCTGGCATGTACTCTCCCCAGGCCTATCCCACCCCCAAGTCCTCCCAGGCTCCAAACCCTGAGGCCCCACCGACTGTCACTCAAGAAATCACCGAGGCTGGGCATGGTGGTTCATGCCTATAATCCCAGCACTTTGGGAGGCTGGGGCAGGTGAATCACTTGAGGTCAGGAATTCAAGACCAGCCTGGCCAACATGGTGAAACCCCATCTCTACTGAAAATACACAAATTAGCCAGGCGTGGTGGCGGGCGCCTGTAATCCCAGCTACTTGGGAGGCTGAGACAATAGAATCGCTTGAGCCTGGGAGGTGGAGGCTGCAGTGAGCCGAGATTGCACCACGGCACTCCAGCCTGGGTGACAGAGAGAGATTCTGTCTCAAAAAAAAAAAGAAAAAAAAAAAGAAAAGAAAAGAAAAAAAAGAAAGAAAGAAAAGAAAAGAAAAAAGAAATCACCGAGCCCTCTCTATACCCATAAGCACAGCCTTGACCGGAGTCCTGACGGCTGGGCATGCCGCTCAAATCCCTGGGGAGATACCACTGCACGTACACGAGGGCGTTCGTCATCCAAAAGACAGACCACAGCAAGCGCTGGAGAGGATGTGGGGCAACCGAAACCCTGGTACGCTACTGGTGACATGTAAGAGGGCGCAGCTGCTTTGGAAAACAGCTTGGCAGTTCCTCAAATGGTTAAGTATGAAATTAAGCAAATGGTTAAATGTAAATACGACCCAGCAGTTCCACTCCTAAGTATACATCCAAGAGGAATGTTAACATATGTCCACGCAAAACCCATACACAGACATTCAGAGCAGCATTATTCATAGTAGCCAAGAAGTAAAAACAGCTCAAATGTTTATCAGCTGATGAGTGGGTAAACAAAATGTGGGACAGCCATACAAAGGGACACTATAGGGCCATATAAAAGGGACCAAGCCCTGATGCATGCTGTGAGACAGATGAACCTTGAAAATGGTATGCTAAGTGAAAGAAGCCAGAACCAGCAGGCCACAGAAGGTATGGCTCCACGGACAAGCAAGTCCAGAGCAGGCAAATCCAGAGAGACAGAAAGTGGATCAGTCATTGCCAGAAGTTGAGGGAGGGGAGAATGGGAGTCATTACTAATAGGTATGGGGTTTCTTTCTGGGGTAAAACTGCTCTGGATTTAGATAGTGGTGATGGTTGCACAGCTTTGTGAATATGCCAAAAAAAAAAGAAAAAAACACTAAATTGTATACTTTTTTTTTTTTTGAGACAGCCTCCCTCTATTACCCAGGCTGGAGTGCAGTGGCACAATCTTGGCTCACTGCAACCTCTGCCTCCTGGGTTCAAGCGATTTTCCTGCCTCAGCCTCCTGAGATTACAGGCGTATGCCACCACACTTGGCTAATTTTTTTTTTTTTTCGAGACAGGGTCTCCCTCTGTTGTCCACGCTAGAGTGCAGTGGTGCCATCTTGGCTCACTGAAACCTCTGCCTCCCGGGTTTAAGCAATTCTCCCACCTCAGCCTCCCAAGTAGGTGGGACTACAGGCATGCACCACCCACTCGGCTACTTTTTGAATTTTTTTGTAGAGACAGGGTTTTGCCATGTTGCCCAGGCTGGTCTCAAACTCCTGGAGTCAAGCAATCCATCTGCCTCGGATATTTCTCACTGGCATAATCAGTGCTGAAAGATCATTGAAAAGGGGCTTGCGTGATCCAGAGGTCACTGTTATTTAATGCGCTCTCCTCATCTCCTGCAGGTTGTGACTTCGATATACCCTCTCATGAGACCTTTCCTGGCCCCTTATCTGTAAGTGTGACCACCAGGACTCCGTCTCCCAATTCCCTCTTCCTGCTTTATTTTTCTCTTTAGCATTTAATACCATCTGACATTCCAAACATTACCTTGTCCTTGTCTGGTGTTTGTCACCCCAACTAGAAGTGCTAGGGGGCAAGTACTAGGAAGCAGGGTTTTTTCTTTTTCTTTCCTTTTTTTTTTTTTGAGATGAAATTTCGCTCTTGTCTCCCAGGCTGGAGTACAGTGGCGCAATATCGGTTCACTGCAACCTCCACCTCCCGGGTTCAAGTGATTCTCCTGCCTCAGCCTCCTGAGTAGTTGGGACTACAGGTGCCTGCCATCACGCCCAGCTAATTTTTGTATTTTTAGTAGAGATGGGGTTTCACTCCGTTGGCCAGGCTGGTCTCGAACTCCTGACCTCATGACTCACCCAGGAGGCAGAGTTTTTTTTTTTTTTTTTTTTTGAGATGGAGTCTTGCTCTGTCACCCAGGCTGGAGTGCAGTGGCGCAATCTCAGCTCACTGCAAGCTCCCAGGAGGCAGAGTTTTTGTCTGCATGGTTCGCTGCTAAGTCCCCAGCACTAGGAGGACAGGACCTAACACATAGGAGGCACACTCAGCAAACATCCATGAACGAATGAATGGAGGGATAGATGAATGAATGAATCTGTATCTCCAGTGGCTTTGTCCTCTCTTATATCAGCTTTGTTCCACATCTTACACTTAGGAGGTGATTCAATTAAACATTGCTTTTTGTGTGTGTTTGGTGGGTTTTTTTTGTTTTTTTGTGTTTTTTTTTTTGAGACAGCATCTCAATCTTTTGCCTAGGCTGGTGTACAGTGGTGCCAACACCACTCACTGCAGCCTCAACTTCCCAAACTCAGGTGATTCTCCCACCTCAGCTCCCCGAGTAGCTGGGACTACAGGCACGCACCACCACACCAGCTACTTTTTGTATTTTTAGTAGAGATGGGGTTTCGCCATGTTGCCATGGCTGGTCTCAAACTCCTGGCCTCAAGCCATCCATTTGCCCAACTCGGCCCCCCAGAGTGCTGGGATTATGGGCGTGAGCCACTGCACCCAGCCAACCATTGTTGAGTGAGCAAGTAAATGAACGAATCAACGAATTTCTCCCTGGGTAGTGAAGCTCCCGCTTTTTGAGGTAACCCAGACTTTTCATTTGTATGTTTCCTGAGTCCCTGACTGTACATTCTTCCCGCATATTGTCTCCAGGACTAAGAGAATGGAGCCTTTTGCCAAGAAGAGGTTGCGTTCTCAGGCCTCCAGTTTAGATTAAATAGTGGTTTTACAAGAGGAAAAAAAGTGACAAACCCCCAGAAGTTGTGGGGAGCTGAGACGGAGTGGGAAGAGGGTTCCCCAGGGACAAACTCCTTCTTGCCCCCCTGCCCAGCGCCCCAGGGCACACTGCCCAGTGGGTTAAAGCAGCCAGACACACGGGCTCACTGCAGTTACCAAGCAATCCTAAGTGTATCAAGATGGGGGCGCTGACGCCAGCTGCTCCGAGTGGATCTGGAATGAATTGGGGGGTTGTTAAGAACGCCGACTTAAGCCTCTTCTCACAGGAAAAATATTTATTTCACTGAGCTCTGCTTTTTGGAAAGCTGCGCCTGTAACAGTCTGCATCGATCTAGCAGAGTTTTGGCTACTGCTGGGTTTTGTCTCCCTCCTGTCTCGGTTAGCGTGGGCTGTGTGTGTGTGTGTGTGTGTGTGTGTGTGTGTCCACAGCACACCCTCCCATTATTAAGCAATCAGCCAAAAGACTCAGCCAGGACACTCTGCTCTTCTTTAACCGGAAAAAAGATGAACACGAACTGAGTTCGTGGCATGAGGCACGAGACCTTCATGTTTTATCTTCAAAGATGCCTGCTTGAAACTAGCAATTGTTTCTTTCTTTCCCTTTTTATCTAGTAAATTGCTCCCTCTACCTCCTCCCAGTCTGGGAAAAAAATACAGACAAGTATGAAGAAGAAAGTAAAAATCACTCCTATGGTTAGGTTAGGCTTGACTGCAGAACTGTTGTTTCCTTTTTTTTTCTTTTTTTCTTTTTTTTTTTGAGACGGAGTCTCACTGTTGCCCAGGCTGGAGTGCAGTAGCATGCGATCTTGGCTCACTGCAACCTCCACCTCCTGGGTTCAAGCGATTCTCCTGCCTCAGCCTCCTGAGCAGCTGGGACTACAGGCCCGCATCACCATGCCCGGCTAATTTTTGTATTTTTAGTAGAGACGGGGTTTCACCATGTTGGCCAGGCTGTCCTTTCCTTTTCTACTCTTTGGAGTCGAGGGGCCTGGGTTTGAATCCTAGCTCTGCCACTTGCTGGCTGTGTAACCCTGAGGATCATGTCACCATTTGGAACCTCTGTTTCCTCATCTGTAAAATGGTGTAATAATAGTGCCTACCTCTTTGATTGTTGGGAGGAGTAAACAAGAGAAAGTACATATAGAGCTTAGTGAAGGTTCAGCAACAGTAAATGCAAACGGTACCTATTTTATAGGAGAAATATATACAATTTTTTATCTTCTTTTTCATAAAACAGTATAGCGTATACAGTTTCCTGTTTCACTGCCTCATTTTAGAGGCAGAGTCTTGCTGTGTTGCCCAGGCTGGCCTCAAACTCCTGTCTGTGCTCAAATGATCCTCCTGCCTCAGCCTCCTGAGTAGCTGGGATTACAGGCACCCACCACCATGCCCGGCTAATTTTTGTACTTTTAGTAGAGACGGGGTTTCATCGTGTTGGTCAGGCTGGTCTCGAACTCCTGACCTCATGATCCACCCACCTCGGCCTCCCAAAGTGCTGGGATTACAGGCATGAGCTACCGTGCCCGGCCAACTCACAAGCATTTCTAATGACTGCAAAATAGTCCATTGGGGGCCCATCCCTACATTAGTTTTTAAACCGTTTCCTATGGATGGAAATAGAAGTTGCTTCCGAAATATTATAAAGATTGCCGTGATAAACACCTCCAGACTCAAATCTTGGTCTATGTTTGAGGCTCTGTCTTTAGGATGAATTCTCAGAAGTTAAATTGTTGGTCAAATAGTATGATCACTTCCAAGAGACTTGATATACCATACTTAGCACTGCAAGTTGCTTTCAAGAAAGATTACCTACAGATGTGTATGAGAGAACCCTGTGGCCAAGCGAGGTGGCTCATGCCTATAGTCCCAACACTTTGGGAGGCCAAGGTGGGAGGATCACTTGAGCCCAGGAGTTCAAGACCAGCCTTGGCAACATAGTGAGACCCCATCTCTCCACACACACAAAGAAAGAGAGAGGCTGGGCATGGTGGTTCACACCTATAATCCTAGCACTTTAGGAGGCCTAGGCAGGTGGATCACTTGAGGTCAGGAGTTCGAGACCAGCCTGGCCAACATGGCAAAACCTCATCTCTACTACAGATACAAAAATTAGCCAGGCCTGGTGGCATGTGCCTGTAATCCCAGCTACTCGGGAGGCTGAGGCAGGAGAATTGCTTGAACCTGGGAGGTGGAGGTTGCAGTGAGCTGAGATCACACCATTGCACTTCAGTCTGGGCAACAGAGTGAGACTCTGTCTCAGAAAAAAAAAAAGAGAGAAAGAGAGAGAGAACCCATCTTACCACATCCCAGCTGCATTGAGGATTATTACCTTTTAGTTGTTGTTAATTTGACAGGCAAAATGACATCTCATTCTTAAATCTGCATTAAAAAAATTTCACCCAGTATTTTTCTAATACTAGTTTTATTGGCTACAATGTGTTGAGTGTTTACTATATGCCAAGCATAGGGTAAATGTCTTTTTCTTTCTTTCTTTTTTTTTTTTTTTTGAGAGACAGGGTCTTGCCTGTTGCCCAGGCTGGAGTGCAGTGATGCGATCATACCTCACTACAGCCTTGAACCCCTGGGCTCAAGGGATCTTTCTGCATCAGCCTCTCTCTTAAGTAGCTAGGACTCCAGGTGCACCACCATGCCTGGCTAATTTTTTTTTTGATTTTTATTTTTTTGTAGTAACAGGGCCTCGGTATATTGCCCAGGCTGGTCTCAAACTCCTGGGCTCAAGTGCTCCTCCTACCTCGGCCTCCCAAAGTACTGGGATTACAGGTGTGAGACACCATACCCAGCCTCCATAAAATGTTTTAATCAAACTTCTGGGTATGTACCCAAAAGAAGCGAAAGCAGGGACTCTAACAAATATTTGTACATCTATATTCATAGCCATATTATTCATCATAGCAAAAAGGTGCAAGAGACCCAAATGTCCATTGACAGATGAATGGATAAACAAAATGTGGTGTGTATATATGCAATGAGATATTATTCAGCCTTAAAAAGGAAGAAAATGTTGACCCATACGAGAACATGGATGAACCATGAAGACATTATGCTAAGAAAATATGCCCATCACACAAGGACAAGTAATGTATGATTCCTTTTATATGAGGTTCCTAGAATACTCAAATTCAGAGACAGAAATCAGAATGGTTGGACTGAGCGAGGTGGCTCACACCTGTAATCCCAGCACTTTGGGAGACCAGGGTGGGAGGATCGCTCGAGCCCAGGAGTTCGAGACCAGCCTGGACAACAGAGTGAGATCCTATCTCTACAAAATAAAACTTTTTAAAAATTAGCCAGGTGTGGTGGTACATGCCTACTACTCAGGAGGCTGAGGTGGGAGGATTGATTAGACTCAAGAGATCAAGGTTACAGTGAGCTGTAATTGCCCCACTGCACTGCCGCCTGGGAAACAGAGTGAGATTCTGTCTCAAAAAAAAAAAAAAAATTATAATCAATCTTTACATGTTATTTTATAAGATGTTATTGTTACCCTCCAGCCTTCTTTAAAAGATGATGAAACTAAGGCTCGGAGAGATGAAACACGTTCCTAGAGTCACACAGCTTATAAATGGTGAAGACAGGTTTAGATGCCAGGTCTTACTCTCCAAGGCTACGTTATCCTGCAAATTCTGGTGGACCTGGGAGGTAAAGGGGAAATACAATCAAGCTCTAGGTGGCAGACGGAGTTAGCAAGTACACAGTGCCAAACGGAACTGTTGGCCCTGAGAGCTCAGAGTTCAGTTCTAAATTTATTCTCTCTGACCTTATTGTGGGTTCTAAATTTGGCCAAACAAGTTCTTCCAGACCGATTAGTGACGTGGATACATTGTTTTGAAGATAAAACCCTTTTCCTGGTATGAAAGAAAAAAAATAATAATGCAGCATTTGCTTGCAGAAGCCATCCTGCCGCTGGTTAACAGCCATCTGAAAATGATTCTGGGTTTTCCACCTGATGGTGGACACATGTGCTTGTTGGCCGATTTCTTGGGGACAGTGATTAAAACCATTTCCTGAATCAAAGTCTGAATTTCTCCTCCTGAATGAACCAGAAACACAACATCAGGAAATATCCAGGCATGAAAATTCTAACCAGGGCCGGGTGCGGTGGCTCACAACTGTAATCCCAGCACTTTGGGAGGCTGAGGGGGGTGGATCACCTGAGGTCAGGAGTTTGAGACCAGACTGATTAACATGGCAAAACCCCATCTCTACTAAAAATACAAAAATTAGCCAGGCGTTGTGGCAGGCACCTGTAATCCCAGCTACTCGGGAGGCTGAGGCGGAAGAATCACTTGAACCCTGGAAGCAGAGGTTGCAGTGAGCCGAGATCACACCATTGCACTCCAGCCTAGGTGACAAGAGCGAAACTCCGTCTCAAAAAAAAAAAAAATTCTAACCAGAAACAAACTTAAAATTCTCCCAAAATTACAAATTAAGACCAAAATAGGCCTCTTTGGGTGGTTTCCAGGCCAGGGAGGAGTTATGGGGTCCTCGGATAATCACCAGCTGAGTCCTGACTTCTCTGGGAAGGTATTGGGGTGACTGACCTGTTTGTGACCCCTTCTCAGACATCCTTTCTCCAATGAGGCGGAGGAGGCACGTGACCCACATGGTCTGGCCACTGATGACTGAACAAGCTATGGACACCGGACCCAGGAGAGACCATTCACTCACTGGCCACGAACATGAGTTCAGATACATGCCCCAAAAGGATGAGCCTGGGTACTGGATTCCCTCCCTCAGAAACGTGAATCAAGAGACACAGGATGTTCCTGTTGGTCCAGATACTTGAGCTAAAAGGTGATGGATACCTGGATGTGGGGTGGTCATTCTGGGGAGTACATCCATATAGAAAGAGGAGCAGGTGCTGTGGGATTCTGGATCCCAGTGATAGAGCTAAGTGGCTGGATCAAGCTTCACCTGAAACCCACTCTACTTGTCTTAGTCCATTTTGTGTTGCTATAAAAGAATACCTGCAACTGGGTAATGTATAAAGAAAAGAGACTCATTTCATTTTATAGCTCTGCAGTCTGAGACATTTAAAGGGATGGCCCTGACTTCTGGCAAGGGCTTGCACGTTGCATCACCACACGCAGGAAAAGGGAAAACAGAAGGGAGACTGCAAAAAAGGGGAAAACCTGAAGGTCATCATGGCTTTATAATAACCCACTCTCACAGCAATGAGTTAGATGGAGAACCAATTCAGTCTCACGAGAGTGACAGCAAGAACTCACTCACTAGTGAGAGGGTGGCACTTCCAAGCCATTCATGAGGGATTCACCTCCATAGCCCAACACCTCCCACTAGGCCCCGCCTCCCAACACTGCCACAGTGGAGATCAAATTGCAACATGAGTTTTGGTAGAGACAAACACCCCCTATCCAAATCACAGCACTACCCCCGAACTTTCCATTACACGAACCAAAGAATCTTCCTTTAAATTAGTGTCATTGGGTTTTCTGGGATTTACCCTTTTTTTTTTTTTTTTTTTTTTTTTTGAGACAGGGTCTTGCTCTGTCACCCAGGCTGGAGTGTAGTGGCACAAACACAGCTCATTGTAGGCTCGACCTCCTGGGCTCAAGGGATCCTCCCACCTCAGCACCCCCCACCTATGCCCTCAAAGTAGCTGGAACTACAGGAACCACCACACCTGGCTAATTTAAAAAAAAAAAATTTTGTAGAGGCCGGGTGCAGTATCTCATGCCTGTAATCCCAGCACTTTGGGAGGCCGAGGTGAGTGGATCACCTGAGGTCAGGAGTACAGACCAACCTGACCAACATGGTGAAAACCTGTCTCTATTAAAAATACAAAAATTAGCTGGGCGTGGTGGCACATGCCTGTAATCCCAGCTACTCGGGAGGCTGAGGCAGGAGAATCGCTTGAATGCGGGAGGCGGAGGTTGCAGTGAGCCAAAATCACGCCACTGCACTCCAGCCTGGGCGACAGAACGAGACTGTCTTAAAAAAAAAAAAAAAAAAAATTGTAGGGACACAGTTTCACTATGTTGCCCAGGCCAGCCTTCAACTCCTGGGCTTAAGCAATCCTCCTGCCTTTACCTCCCAAAGTGCTGGGATTACAGGCATGAGCCACCACACCCAGCCTAACATGTTTTTAATAACCAAAAGAAAAGAAACATCTCCATAGCCTTGTGACACATCCTTTTTTAACCTGAAATTGGTAGAGTAGGTTTCTGATTCATAGAACCCAAACAAACATTCCTCCCTAAAGCAGGCAGAGGCTCTTTGGGAGAGTTTACTTTCAAAACAGTGTCCCTGCAAGTCCCAAGTGACAAGTTCCCCTTTCCTGGTCTGAAGCATTCTGAGGAGAGGCAAAGAGGTTAAGTCTTAGCTGCAGGAACACGCTGTCCCCACGACAACCCCTTCTCAGCCTCGGAACTGCTGTTATCAGAGTTGTGTTGTCTCTTGAAGGTCCGGACAAAGGGTGAAGCCAGGACTCCTGAGTCTAAAGGGCAGGTCGGGGCCTGGGAGAGAAGGGGAAGCTGGCCTGGGGCAGAGATGTATTTTCCATTTCCCCTGGGGTCCCGCGCGGGACAGCTGCTGTCCATAGCCAGTTCAGCCAACCGTGGGAGGAATCACATTCACTCGACAGGCAGGCAGTGGCGGTGCTGGGATTTGAACATGGGGCTGATGGGCTCCAGGCATGGCACCTGTGCCACTACAGTGCGGGGAAGCTCTGACTGCTGCAGCCTCTGTTGTCGCCACATCTGCCCTCGAATTTCCCTCCCAGCTGGTTCCGCAATCAGCAGCCCCCCAGACATCCCTGGGAGGCTCCAAGGAGCTGACTCCTGATGAGGAAAAGGATCAGCCGCAGACTCACTCCTCCTCCAGCCACTTCCAGACCCACGGGAGGCGTGGGTGTGACCCAGACTACCTGGGAGCATCTGCTTTTGTCTTCATCCAGGGCAGGACCCTCTAAAGGAGGAGCCCTCAGAGAAGAAGGGAAAAGCCAAAAGGAATTAAAAGCCAATTTCCAAATGGAAATAAATAAGCAGTCATAATTGGCCACATTGGTGAAATTGGGCACTAAGGGCCAGGCAATGGGCTGTGGGATAATGTCACTTGAGGCTTACGGCCACGCTCAGAGGAAGATGCTGAGGTCCAGGGAGGTTCAGGCAGGTGACGTGACTCACCCAGAGCCACTGGCTGGAGAGTGGCAGGGCTAGGTTAGAGCCCAGGTGGTGGACTTCATAGGTGCAGCCGTGACTGCTGTCATCCCTCCCCTGGGGAGTTATTGCAGGTGAACGTGGTGACACGGGGGAAGTCAATTCTTTCCAAGCCTCAGCTTTCTCACCTGTACAATGGGAGTTTGTGCTAGACAAGAAGTTTTCAGGACGGACACGGTGGCTCATGCCTGTAATCCCAACACTTGGGGAGGCCGAGGCGGGTGGATCACTTGAGGTCAGGAGTTCGAGACCAGCCTGGCCAACATGGTGAAACCTCGTCTCTACTAAAAACATAAAAATTAGCCAGATTGTCATAGCGCATGCCTGTAGTCCCAGTTACTCGGGAGACTGAGGCCAGGAGAATCACTTGAACCGGGGAGGTGGAGGTTGCAGTGGGCCAAGATCTCACCACTGTACTGCAGCCCGGGTGACAGAGAGAGACTGTCTCAAAAAAAAAGTTTTCAAACTGCTGACTGCACCTGTTTGTAGGCCCTGAGCTCAACTGAGTGAGTCACACAGGTATTCACTGACGTGATTCTGCCTCTGAGGCCACATTTTCTCCAGTGCACCTCTGTCCTTCAGCAAGTGACCTGAGGCTGGGACTGCCACATGCTGCCTCCCAGCACCTTACCCAGACCTACTGCTGGCTACAACGTGCTTAATGATTGTCAGGTGGCTCACATACCCTGTTCTGTTCGACTTCACAGTGTCTCCCAGCCCGTGGAGTATGGCACAGTGGCTACTAGCCAGGGTCAGGCAGTGCGACTCCACCTCTCCAAGCGCCCCAGTGCAGCATCAGATCATAGGGAATACCTCCACCTGCTTCACAGGACTATTCTGTGAATACTAATTAGGACAACATATGTGAAGGTCTTGGCGTTGTGAGCACATGAGCCCAAGGTCAGCTCCCTAAAATGATGAAGTTCATATCACAAGAGGCCCCTAGAGGTCAGGACAGCCTTTCGGTACCTTTCTATGGCAAACGAGCGGCTGGTTCTCTGCCACCTATTTTCTCCCCTTCATTGGGCAAGACTGAGCTGGCAGAATAATGGCCACATCAGTATTTACTCTCTACTTTCTGGCTTCCCTAGATTGGTGCCAGCCATTTGTCCCCCCATCCAAGACAACCCTGATCCCCATCCCCAGAAGGAAAACACCTCACCTCTCTCACAATTTGAGAATGGCCGTCAACTCGAGCACATTATTAGATTTAATTGTATCTAATACTTGAATACCTAATATATTACTTTCTCTCTCTCTCTCTTTTTTTTTTTTTTTTTTGAGACAGAGTTTCATTCTTATTCCCCAGGCTGGAGTGCAATGGCGTGGTCTCGGCTCACTGCAAACTCCGCCTCCCGGGTTCAAGCGATTCTCCTGCCTCAGCCTCCCGATTTGCTGGGATTACAGGCTCTCGCCACTACACCTGGCTAATTTCTGTATTTTTAGTAGAGATGGGGTTTCACCATGTTGGTCAGGCTGGTTTCGAACTCCTGACTTCAGGTGATCCACCTGCCTCGACCTCCCAAAGTGCTGACACTATAGGCGTGAGCCACCGCACCTGGCCCTAATATATTACTTTCAAGGACAAAAACTGCAATTACTTTTGCACCAACCTAATATTTAAGGTAGGACACCGTGAAGCCCAGTGAGATCTCTGTGGTGGACAAACAGCGTGGCTGCTAGGCTGTGAGCCCTCCCGCCTGTCTGCCCTCCATGCTGTGTGCCACTCCTGAGAGCTGGGTCAGCAGTCGCACTGTTGGCTTTGCTCTGACCTCGAGTCTATTTCTTTTCCATGCGTGTGTGCAGCCGCTGCCTGGAGTGGAAATCTCCACTGAGGGACAGACCTTCTTTCAAGGCTCACATCAGGCAGGATCCCACGGGAAAGGGGGCTGGCTGAGTCAGGAGGGTTCTCTGCCTGAGTTCCCGTGTGACATTGGGCAAATCACTCAATGCTCAGAGCTGCGCTTTTTTATCTCCATCTGCTTGGAGCAGGAATTGCAAAGAGTTTCAGCTCAGGTTCCAACGCCAAGGTGGGAGATATTGGTTGCTTTGGGTATAGTGTTGAGATAGATTCTGAGGCTGTGTATGGGCTCACTAGGAAAGGGTGCTGTGTCTGCCATGAAGTGAGAAAGGGGGGGAAGAAAAAAAAGAAACCTGGCTGGGCACGGTGGCTCACACCTGTAATCCCAAAACTTTGGGAGGCCGGGGCAGGAGGATCACCTGAGGTTAGGAATTTGAGACCAGCCTGGCCAACATGGCAAAAACTTGTCTCTACTAAAAATACAAAAATTAGCCAGGCATGGTGGTGCATGCCTGTAATCCCAGCTACCTGGGAGGCTGAAACAGGAGAATCACTTGAACCCAGGAGGCAGAGATTGCAGTGAGCCAAGATCATGCCACTGCATTCCAGCCTGGGTGACAGAGCGAGACCCTGTCTCAAAAATAAAACCCAAAAAACAAAACAAAACAAACAAAAAAACCCCATGGTGCTGGCCAGGTGCGGTGGCTCACACCTGTAATCTCAGCCTTTTGGGAGGCCGAGGCAGGAGGATCACTTGAGCCCTAGAGTTCAAGACGAGCTTGAGCAACATGGCAAAACCCTGACTCTACTAAAAATACCAAAAAAAAAAAAAAAAAAATGCTGGATGTGGTGATGTGTGACTGTGGTCCCAGCTACTCAGGAGGCTGAGGCAAGAAGATTGCTGGAGCCTAGGCCTGTCTGGCTGACTTGGCTCTCTACCTTGGCTCAGAGCCCCCTCTTCCTTTTTTTTTTTTTTTTTTGTGAGATGGAGTCTCGCCCTGTCGCCCAGGCTGGAGGGCAGTGGTGTGATCTCGGCTCTCCGCAACCTCTGCCTCCCGGGTTCAAGCAATTCTCCTGCCTCAGCCTCCTGAGTAGCTGGGATTACAGGCACGCACCACGACACTGGGCTAATTTTTTGTATCTTTAGTAGAGATGGGGTTTCCCCATGTTGGCCAGGCTGGTCTCGAACTCCTGACCTTGTGATCCACCCGCCTTGGCCTCCCAAAGTGCTGGGACTACAGGCGTGAGCCACTGTGTCTGCCGGGCGGGTTTCTTATGGCGAATGATCCCACACCACTTTTCAGTGCACGTAGTTACATGGAGTAGAACACAGACAGTCACACCTCCACATTCTTTTGGCCACCATGACTGGTTCAACCAAGGAATCTGCTCCAAGCTAGGTGAAGGAAAATCAGCCCTAAGGCCCCCCGTCGCCACGCACCTCACTGTATCCAGCTATACCTAAAGCCAAACCGAATCCCAGACATCTAAATTTTATGAGCCAGTAAATTCCCTTCTTTGCTTAAGCCAGTATAAATCAGGGTCTCATCCCTTGTAATGCTGAGTCCCAAGGCCCAGATTCTGGGCCTTTCGTTTTTCCATTCAGGCCCCAGAATGAAGACCAAGGAAGGGTTTATTAAAATGACAGTGAACATCTAGGGCCTTATATACATTTTTCTTCAATTCAGCCAAGACAAGAGGCCTAGAATACAGAGAAAGGACACCCATTTCTTTTCTTTTTTTTCTTTTTTGAGACGGAGTCACGCTCTGTTGCCCAGAGTCACGCTCTGTTGCTGGAGTGCAGTGGCGCAATCTCCGCTCACCGCAATCTCCGTCTCCCGGGTTCAAGCAATTCTCCTGCCTCAGCCTCCCAAGTAGCTGGGACTACAGGTGCCTGCCACTACACCCAGCTAAATTTTGTATTTTTAGTAGAGACGGGGTTTCGCCTGTTGGTCAGGCTGGTCTCGAATTCCTGACCTCAGGTGATCCACCCGCCTCGACCTCTGAAAGTGCTGGGATTACAGGCGTGAGTCACCACGCCCAGCCTAGGACACCCATTTCTTTGTTTGTTTTGTTTGTTTTTTGTTGTTGTTTGTTGTTTTTTTGAGATGGCATCTCACTCTGTTGCCTAGGCTGGAGTGCGGTGGTGCCATCTCAGCTCACTGCAACCTCTGCTGGGTTCAAGCGATTCTCCCTCCCCAGACTCCCAAGTAGCTGGGACTACAGGCATGTGTCACCATGCCCAGCTAATTTTTGTATTTTTTGTAGCAATGGGGTTTCACCATGTTGGCCAGGCTGGTCTCGAACTCCTGGCCTCAAGTGATCCACTGCCTCAGCCTCCCAAAGTGCTGGGATTACAGGCGTGAGTCACCGCGACCAGCCTAGGACAACCATTTCTTCAAACATAGGAAGAAACATCTTATCTGCATGATCCCTCCTGGGGAGCTATCTTACGGTCTTATGTGATAAGGTGACCTCTCCTTTGGGTGAGTGGAGTAAAAAAGCGGGCGAGGTATCTGGAATATGCTTCTATCCCTCCTAACCTCCCCTCCAAACGAAGCTTTCCTGAATGCCTTGTCCTTAGCTTCCTGGACTCTGAACCTAGCTTGGCTAAATTTTCTTTTTAAAGCATCAGCATAAATCATGAATACCTTGGGAAGGGAACATTAACCATCAGCCGGCAAAGTTAAAATTCCCCTCCAGCCCACTTAAATGGACTGAAACCTCCACCCCATCCCCAAATGAGCCTCCCTGGCCTTGTCCTTGAACATTTCAAAATCGGGTTTCTGCTTTAAGTTCTTTAAACTATTTTTTTTTTTTTTTTTTTTGGAGGGAGTCTCGCTCTGTTACCCAGGCTGGAGTGCAGTGGCACGATCTTGGCTCACTGCAACCTCCGCCTCCTGGGTTCAAGTGATTCTCCTGCCTCAACCTCCCGAGTAGCTGTGATTACAGGCACTTGCCACAACGCCCAGCTAATTTTTGTATTTTCAGTAGAGACGGGGTTTCACCATGTTGGTCAGGCTGGTCTCAAACTCCTGACCTCGTGATCTGCCTGCCTCGGCCTCCCAAAGTGCTGGGATTACAGGTGTGAGCCACCGCGCCCGGCCGCTGCTTTAAGTCCTTAACATGCCCTCACCGCGGCTCAGCTCACTGTACAGCCCCTGCACAGAGAGGGGAGGGCAGGGGCCATGATACTGAACTCACAGCTCTGGGCATTTCTGAAGTCTGGCCCTTGAAGCTTTTTCTAGAGCAAATTGTTTTCTTCTCGCCTTCAGGAAACTGAAAATTCACACAGCAGCCGTGGGAGTCAGAGTAGCAAAGGCTTTGAGATCACATAGACCTGGGACACGTGCTTGCTTTGTGATTATGGGTAAGTTCCGTAACCTCTCTGAGCTTCCATTTCCCTTTCTGTGTAAAGGGGATACTAATACTGCCCACTGTGAGGGCTGTTTCTGAGATTCGATGCTGCTGTGACTAGCATCTGCCTGACTAGCAGAGGGTAGTTACAGTGTCAGCGTCCATGGCCCTCTCATGAGACTGGGTCAGGGGGTGGGAAGGGTGTTTGGGACACCCTGGGAACCTTAGCATCATTCTGCCGTGGGAGTATGACCTGCTGTTCCCTGGCTGCCCTCACTCAGTCTGAGGCTTGCTCTGCCAGTCCCGGGAGAACTGTTCACTCATCATCCCGGCAGAGACAGATCTCTTTCTCGCTGTGCACAGGTGGGGAAACTGACTCTGCCCAGTCACCTGAGTCTGTTGACGGAGGCACCTGGCCATCTGTATCCTGGTCCTCAGCTCTGAGACCAGCAGGAAAGAGAGGAGGACATTCCTAATGGGGGACACAGTGACCTTCCTCCTCCTGCCCCTGATGCTCCCACCACTATGGTCCCCTGGTGGTGCCAACCACTCAGACTCCAGAAGCTGAGTCCCCTCTCAGTCCCATGAACAGGCAAAGCTGCTTCCTGCAGAGGCCCCAACCTTTGCGCTTCCTCCTCAGAGAATCTGATTCTCCCTCCTCAGTGTGGTTCCTTTCCCACACACACCCACACAACAATCCAGACTCAGAGAATGGAGTGCCTCAAATTAGGGGAAATGGCCGGGCACAGTGGCTCAGGCCTGTAATCCCAGCACTTTGGGAGGCCGAGGCGGACGGATCACTTGAGGTCAGGAGTTCAAGGCCAGACTGGCCAACATGGCAAAACCCCATCTCCCCTAAAAATACAAAAATTAGCTGGGCGTGGTGGCGGGCGCCTGTAATCCCAGCTACTTGGGAGGCTGAGGTGCGAGAATCACTTGAACCTGGATGGCAGAGGTTGCAGTGAGCCAAGATCAAGCCACTGCCCTCCAGCCTGGGCAACAGAGCGAGACTCCATCTCAAAAAAAAAAAAATTCAGGAAATGATGAGGCTGCACACACACATGCACACACCACACATGGCTCACGCATGCACATGACATGCATTCACATGCACACATGCCCATGCATGTATGTGTTCACATATAGCACACACAGCACCTGCTCACATGCACACACAGGACAGTCACACACATGCACACACACGCATGCACATGCACACTCACATATACATTATACACATATGTACACATGGCGCGCACACACCCATACATGCATGCTCACACATGTGCACACATGGTACACACTCACACACCCACACATGCATGCTCACACATGCACATACACACTCCCCTCTTCACCCAGCCACCCCCCTATTCATTCTGGATCCCCTTACCCAACCCTGGTTCAGGACCACCTCTCCTGACCCCAAGGCTAGGTCAGGCCACTCTCCTGACACCCTCATTACTCATAGGCTTTTTCTTCAGCACTTTTACCACGATTGTGACTAATTACATGTGTGATCATTTTGGTACCAGGTAATATTAATAGCTCGAAAAATATTACTGGGCTTTCCTCTTTGGCCCTTCTGGGTAAGTAGCCCTTCCCCTCTCAGGCCTGAGGCACCTGGCTACCTGGAAAATATTTGAATTTGTACAGAAGGAATAAAGAGGACCATGGCAGATCTAGTTCCTGATCATCAACACAGACTTTGCTATGAGACAGTAGGTTTAGAAGTCACCGCTGCGCACTGACCCTCTGGGGGCTTGGGAGGAAAGTGCTCTGAGACCACCCTCCAGCAGCTTAGGGGTGGGGCCCCTGGAGGTGCAGCAAGTTGAGAGGAAGGAAGCCCTGGTGTTTTGCTTTCCTTGGCTACACTGGTCCTCTCCGGGCCAGGATGGGCTCAATGTGCTCTTGCTCAGGTAGGTGACACCTCATTAAGACGAGGGGCAGAGGGACCTGCAGAAGGGTCTGGGAGTAGATGGCTCAGGTAGGGGTCAGATGCAGTAGAGAAGAGGGGGCTCTGAAAAAAAAAAAAAGGCTGGGCGCGGTGGCTCATGCCTGTAATCCCAGTACTTTGGGAGGCCAAGGCGGGTGGATCACCTGAGGTCAGGAGTTCAAGACCAGCCTGGCCAACCTGGCGAAACCCCATCTCTACTAAAAATACAAAAATTAGCCGGGCGTGGTGGCGGGCGCCTGTAATACCAGCTACTCAGGAGGCTGAAGCAAGAGAATCACTTGAACCTGGGAGGCGGAGGTTGCAGTGAGCTGAGATCGCACCATTGCACTCCAGCCTGGGCAACAAGAGCAGAAACTCCGTCTCAAAAAAAAAAAAAAAAAAATGAAGAAGAGGGCGCTCTGAGCCAAGGTAGAGCCAAGTAAACCAGGCAGGCCAAGGCCCAGAGCATGAGTTTTACCAGCTGCTGGTTTCGGCCAAAATGCCAGAAAGTCAAGCAGCAATCTTGGGCATCGGACGTGGCTAGAAATCCCTCCCCTCCTGGGAAGTCCCGTCATCAACACCCAGACACCCCCACCCCCACCCACCCACCCAGTGCCAGCTTAGAGAAAAGCTGGGAGGAGCAGAAGGAAATTTGAGACCAAGCATTACCTAAAGGCCTAAAGTACTGGATCAGATTAAATTAAATCTAGTTCTTTTTCCTTGCTGCCCTATGAGGAGGCTTTGTGAGAAATATCAGATCCGTTGCAGGAAATAAAGAAAAGACATGTTCTCTGCAGACCCACATGGCAGGCGAGTAAATGTACAGCATGGATATCCGTCACCAGCAGTGCATTCCCCTAGGCAGGCACCACACCGTCCTGTGGAGCATTGTGTCTGGCACATAGTAGGCGCTCAGTAAACACCCATGAAGTGAGTCAATGTATGATTAAATTCCAACCCTGCGTGGCAGCAGACAGGTGGCTGGTCTCTGGGACTGGGGAAGAACAAGGCTCTGTATGTAGTTGGCTTCCTCCGGAAGGACAGGTTTTAAGTCAGATCCTACTGGGTTCAAACCTTGGCTTGGCCAAGGCAGCTTCTAGCATGGCCTCCAGTGATCCCACCTCCTGGCCTGAGTGTGGGTGGACACTTCTGCTATTTATTTATTTATTTGATTTATTTTGAGACAGAGTCTTGCCCTGACACCCAGGCTGGAGTGCAGTGGTGTGATCTCCGCTCGCTGCAACCTCCACCTCCCGGCTTCAAGTGATTCTCCTGCCTCAGTCTCCCGAGTAGCTGGAACCAAAGGCATGCACCACCATGCCTGGCTAATTTTTGTATTTTTAGTTGTTTAGGATTTGTTTTAGTAGTATTTTAGTTGTTTAGGGTTATGTTTAATTGTATTTTAGTTGTTTAGGGTTTCACCATGTTGGCCAGGCTGATCTCAAACTCCTGACCTCAAGTGATCCACCCACCTCAGCCTCCCACAGTGCTGGGATTACAGGCATGAGCCACCATGCCCAGCCATGGGTAGACACTTCTAATGAGCAGAATATGGCAAAAGGGACAGGATGTCACCTTCAAGATTATGTTATAAAAGACAGTGACTTCCACCTTTCTCTCTCCCTCTCTCTCACGTGAGCATGCGCGCGCACACACACACACATACACACACACATAACTTCTTGGCTTTCTTGCTTTGACACAGCAAGCTGCCATGCTGGAGATACCCACATAGAAAAGAACTGAAATCAGCCTGCAGCCACTAATAGATAGATAACTAATAGCAATAGATAACTAATACAGCCACTCATTAGCTCTGCCCTCAGACCAGTTCTTAACCTGTATGTGTGTACCCTCATCTGAAAATGGGCATAATAGCACATCCCCACCATACAGGCTAATTGTGAGGACCACGACAATGAATGGATGGGTGGATGGGTAGATGGGTAGATGGATGGAAGGATGGTTGGGTGGGTGAATAGATGAATGGGTGGGTGAAGGGATGGATGGATGGATGGATGGATGGATGGATGGATGAGTGGGTAGATGGGTGGATGAGTGAGTGGGTGGGTATGGGTAAATTGGTGGATGGATAGATGGATGGGTGGAAGGAAGAAAAGATGGATGGATGGATGGATGGATGGATGGATAGGTGGATGAGTAGATGGTTAGGTGGATGGGTGGATGGGTGCATGGATGGATGGATGGATGGATGGATGGATGGGTAGGTGGGTAGGTGGGTGGGTGGGTGATTGGATGGATGGAAGGATGGATGGATGGATAGATGGAACCACTGGCTGGAGCCGTGTGAATATCACAGAATCAGGAAGTGAAGCCCAATCAGTAAGTCCTGATGGGGCTGTGAATAACCCTCACTGAGCAGCTGTCACAAGGCCAAGCACCTGGCTGTCCCCCTAGGAAAGCCCCTCACCAAGGTGAAGCTCTACCTCCGTCCTCACTTTACCCCCAGCCAGTTCCTCCTGGGGCTGCAAAGGACCAGTGCTTAGAGCTACCTCTGGTCAGAAGCCAGCAGAGTCCTACAGTAAAAGGAGTTGGGGCCCCCTGCTGAGCTCAGTACTGAAGAGGAGGCATGGCCAGGCAGCCCAGCACCCTCTGCCCTCCACCCAGCAACCCCCAGGCCAGATTCTGCCATCCTTTTCTCATTGATTATGTTCCCCATGAGGCTGCTCTTGCCCAAAAGCTGGCCCAGCCTGACACCACAGAGACAAACAAACCAACAGCCACAGCATCTGATAGCCCCAGTAACTGACTCTTGTGGGAAGGCCGCGGCCAGCTGGCCTGAGTCCCACAGCCTGACCATGGCTCCGTCAGTGGCCAATCCTGGGGGCAACAAGGACACAGGGGAAGGGTCAGGCCCCAGCTCTCATGGTGTAACAGATGCCAGACTCCAAGTCAGGAAAATGGACTTTCCACCTGCATGCACGTCACAGTGCCCAGAACCTTAACAGACATGCATCAGACTTGACACCTTCCCCACCCACCACCCCAGGTTTGGCTGCCCATAGAGGCGCACACCTGTCCTCCCATCTCCTCCTGGGCTGGAGCCATGTGAGCAGAAGGGGATGTGAAGACAGATCCTTGATGTCCACAGGTGCGGGGACTGCTTGCCAACCCATGGCAACTCACCTGTAGCACATGGAGATTTGGGGGTAAACCCAGTGATGCTGAGTATGTGGGCTGCCCAAGCTGGGTGGCAACCAACCCCAGCATTGAATGTGCTGAGAGCTGGACCGGTGGATGTCCCCACTGCCCTGAGGCAGGTCCAGGAGAAGGCTCCTACCTGCTGTGCAGAGGGCAAGGTAAGTCTTGTCCTTGATCTACAGCCAGAAGACAGCAGGGCTGCTTCTGTCTGCGTCCCAGCCTCCACTCTTCTCTAGATACCATCACCACCATGACAACTGCAGTTGACACTTAGTGAAGACCCCTAGGTGCCACGCGCCCATGCAATACCCACAGACCCCTCTGAGGTAGGCCCTGTAATGGTCCCTATGTTAGGGAGGGGTGGTCCCAGGCCCAGCTGGTCAGTGAGGGAGGCACGATTTGAACCCAGGCAGCCTGGCTTTGGGGCATTGCTCTCTGCCACGTGGCCGGTTCCTACACCCTTGCCAGCTACCCCCTGCAAAGGTGGCCAGCCTGGCTTTGTCCTTCAGGATCCTCTGATCTCTCTCAGGGGCCTCCAACCTACCCACTGGCTCTCCCTGCTGACAAAGCAACTATTTCCTGGCCCCAAAGCCCCAGTCTCTGGAAATGACCTTCCTTCTCCAGCTCATGGCTGTCAGAGGCTCCTAACTGCACCCACCCCCGATCAGCCAAAGCCAATTACTCCACGTCCAAGACACAGGCGTGTTAAAATGTAAACGGCCATTCATCATCTGGCAGCATGACCGTTTGCCCCTATCAGGCCCCAGTCCGTCCTCACCAGGCCTCCATGCTCTCCTCAGCGTCAAAGAAACAGCCTTGTCCTGCCAGGGCCTTCGCCAGGCCCGGCCTGGGAAGTCAGGGCTCTCTGACCCAATGGAGCAAATCGTTGCGAGCATTTATTTAATAGCATTATCTTGATGATGAATAAATCACACCTTCATGAACCATTTTTCCATTTGTAGCCCCAAGTCAAGACTCCCAAAATGTTACCAGATGTCAGGCATGAAATATACACCCCTGGCAAGCTCTGCCATGCACAGGAGTCACGCTGCTTTCAATCCACGGGAGAGCCGGACACGAGCGTTCCAAGGCAGGAGCAGAACTCCATGTTGGCCATTATAAAGACAAGATTCCTTTTCCCCCGCTTTTTATAGCCTCTCTGGGTGAGATGTGTCTGGAAGGAGGTGTGGGCCAGGAAAGAGCATATGTCCGATGCCTGGGATTCCAGGACAGAAAGTACAGCCGACTCCAAGCTCTTGGGACGGGATTGGAGGGTCTCAAAACCTTGCCAGCTTTGGAGTCAGAGAGAAAAGAGTCCCAACCCCAGATTTATCATTTGCTAACAAATGTGACCTTGGGCAAATCAGCTCACCTCTCTGGCCCTCAACAGAGATAATCCTGGGACCTATTTCACAGAGTCATGGAGAGGATTAAATGGGAAGAGGAATAAAAGGAGTTTGGAGAAGTGCCCAGCACATAGTATGCACTGAGCAAATTCCGTAGTAAGAGGAGTATTAGTAATAGCTACTGTTGATTAGGTGGTGTTGTGAGTTGAACAGTGTTCCCCCAAAATTCATGTCTGCCCAGAGACACAGAATGTGACCATTTGTGGAAACAGGGTCTTTGCAAATGTAATTAGTTAAGATGAGGTCATACTAGATTAGGGTAGGCCCTAAGTCTAATGACTGGTGTCCTTATTAGAAGACAATAGGGGCTGGGCACAGTGGTTCACACTTGTAATCCCAGTGCTTTAGGAGGCTGAGACAGGAGGATGGCTTGAGCCCAGAAGTTCAAGACCAGCCCGGACAACATACTGAAACCCATCCAGTCTCTAAAAAAGAAACTAAAAGCCAGGTGCAGTGGCTTACACCTGTAATCCTAGAACTTTGGGAGGCTGAGACAGGAGGATCACTTGAGGCCAGGAGTTCAAGACCGGCCTGGGCAACATAGCAAGACCCCATCTCTATTAAAAAATAAATAAATAATAAATAAAATTAAACTAAAAAAATTTAAAAATTAGCCAGTCATGGTGGGAGGATTGCTTGGGCCCAGGAGTTTGAGGCTGCAGTGAGCTATGATCAGGCCACTGCACTCCAACTTGAGCAACAGAGTGAGATCCTGTCTGAAACAAGATGGGACACACAGGAAGTGGTGGTGCAAAGATGGTGCAGCTACAAGCTGAGGAACAACAAGGATCCCTGACCACCAGCAGAAGCTAAGAGGCAAGAAAGCATTCTTCCTTAGAGTCTTCAGAGGGAAAGTGGCCCTGCTGACACCCTGATTTCAAACTTCTAGCATCCAGAACTGTGAAAGAACGAGTTTCTGTTGTTTGAAGCCACCTAGTTGGAGGTGCTTCATTACAGCAGTCCTAGGAAGCTAATACAGGTGGTTACCATGCACTAGGTTCTCTGCATTATAAATGCATCATATGTGTGAATTCACCTAAATCCTCACAACAACCGTAAGAGGTTACTATACCATGTTACAGAGGGAGTGATCAAGACGCAGAGAAGTTAAGGGACTCATAGCTGGATCTAGATTTGAATTTGGTCTATCTGGTCTGAAGCCCACTTTTAAGGACCAACTGTGGATGCCAAGTGCTAGAGCCACTTCCTTGCTCAGTCCTCACCGACCACACTGTGCTATCTTTATTCACATTTTGCAGTTGAGGAAACAGGTTCAGGCAGGTCTGTCCAAGGCCACCCTATTTAGGGGCTGACAAAGCCAGGTTCATCTGACTCCAATGCCAACGCCCATGCTGTTGACCAGACCATCCCTGCCAACTTCCCAATATGAATGCTTTGAGTGGCTCTCGGCCCCCGGGCTGTGGAACACCAGCACACCAGTGTCTGGAGGGCAGCAGCTGTCCAGCAAATGTCTGCTCATTCATTTGTTCACGCATTCAGGGCAAGTCCAACGGCAGACGGGGCAGGAGATCCAGGGCCAGCATCGATGGTGCAGGGAGCCCACTGGCCCCTTAAATATCCTCAGACAATCCCAGAAATCATTCCTGGGTCTACCCTATATGGGTTTTCTAGAATAGCTACTGCTGAACTGTAGGGTAGTGAGGGAGAGACACAAATACAGGCAAAACCACACAACAGCGAAGATTCCATCAGGGCAGGAATGTTTTTCCACCAGGAAACAAGAACCAGTTCATCTGAGTTCCTTCGCCTTTTGTCCCAAGACACAAAAATGTCAAAAATGTGCAAGGGCTCTGGCCACAGATGGACACTGTGTCTCACCCCGACGGGCTGCTTCCTGCATGGGGCTGAAGGTCAGGGTGAAGGTTGCTGCCCTGAGAGTCAGGGGAAGTTGGTCTGCCTCCTGCTGTGTCATGTACTTGCCATGGTGTGTGGGATGAGGCCCATCATCTCCCAGAATTAAGCTGTAGCTGACTATAAAACCACAGGTGAGGGCTGGGTGTGGGGGCTCATGCCTGTAATCCCAGAATTTTGGGATGCTAAGGCAGGAGGTTCACTGGAGCCCAGGAGTTCAAGACCATCCTGGGCAACATAGCGAGACCCCGTCTCTACTAAAAATACAAAAATTAGCCAGGCATGGTGGTGCATGCCTGTGGTCCCAGCTACTCTGGAGGCTGAGGTAGGAGGATCACTTGAGCCCAGGAGGTCAAGGCTGCAGTGAGCCGTGATCATGCCACTGTACTCCAGCCGGGGCCACAGAGCAATACTCTGTCTCAAAACAAAATAAAAAAACCCACAGGTGAGGTCACATCCGGCTTTTCCCCTTTATTCTCCCTAAGGGCTCCACAACATCAGAAATGGGTTCCTCTATCAGTGCCTCCTCCAGATTCTACTTTTTTTTTTTTTTTTTAGTGGAGGTCTTGCTTATACCCAGGCTGGTTTCAAACTCAGGCTGGTTTCAAACTCCTGGGCTCAAGCAATCCTCCTGCCTCATTCTCCCAAAGTGCTAGGATTACAGGTGTGAGCCACCCACACCCAGCCCAGATACTGGGCCCTGTCCGTCAATCCATTTGCAGTCACCAAGCACCAGCTGCGTGCACCGCATTGTGGCAATGTCTGGAAGGATGCTCACAACTATCAACACAGATAACTAATAATATCAACAATACCACAGTGTAAATGCAAAGCAATATGTGCCTGGTCTCATTTAATTCTCACATCAAACCCTTGGGATACATATCATTAGCACCCTCATTTGCTAGAGAAAACTCAGTTCTGAGGGTGGATGATTTGCCGAGGCCCTGGAAATTCGGACTAACTCCCTTCATAGGTGGCTGCAAGTGCCTGTGGCCCAGACATTCCCATAGATAGGTAATTTTCTCACACCAGCTTATATTTCTTGTGCCAGACACAGGGTCCAAACCCATTTGCATTACATCTCTGAGACTTCACAAGACCTTTCTGTGAATTTGTTACCGTTATTATTATTATTTTCTTGTTTTACTTTTTTTTTTTTTTTTTAGACTGAGTTCTGCTCTTGTTGCCCAGGCCTGGGTGCAGTGGCACAATCTCGGCTCAATGCAACCTCTGCCTCCCTGGTTCAAGTGATTCTCCTGCCTCAGCCTCTCAAGTAGCTGGGATGACAGACACACACCACCACACCTGGCTAATTTTTGTATTCTTAGTAAAAATGGGTTTTCACCATGTTGGTTAGGCTGGTCTCAAACGCCTGACCTCAGGTGATGCACCCGTCCCGACCTCCCAAAGTGCTGGGATTATAGGCATGAGCCACCGTGCCTGGCCTTATTATTCGTCTTCTTAGTCTGCTTTCAGATGAGGACACGGAGCCACAGGAGTTACAAGGGTGGAGGTGCTGGGAAGTCAGGACCAAAATCAGCCTCCTGACTCCCCATCTCATTTTCTCAATCATCATGGGTTTTGCCCCCCAAGAAGAGAACCAGCCACCATGGGTGCTAAACCGGTGGCCGATATAGCAAAGTGTGTTGGAGCAGAGATCCCAGCGGGCTTCCTAGAGGAAGATCACAAAAAATGGGCAGAGCCCACATGGCACAGTACAGGTTTCCTCTCTCCAGTCCACATAAGGGCATTCGCCAGGAACCTGGGGGCTGGGTGGCCTTGGCCCAACCCTCTGAAACTCACCCTGTGGCTCCTCACTCACCAGATGGACACAGCAGGAATCTGTCCCACCTGGCTCAGGGAGGGCCTACCCCCACCTCCCACCCCACCCCACGGGCCTGTTTGCATGCCAGGCCAGAGCTGGCCACATGCCCACATATCTCTCCTCGTTCTGCAGGCTCCGGGAAGGAAAGTCCAAGGCCAAGGTTATCATGGGGTTCACATACCTTAAGGGGTGGGTGGAGGGGTTGGCACACAAGCCACAGGTTATTCAATGCAGTGCTATTCGTGATCACAAAAGATCGGAACTGATCTCACGTCCATCATCAGGGGACTGGACTAAGATATTTTGGCACAACCACATACGACTCAAGTGTCAAGGGAGGAAGAGTGGGGGAGTCTTGAATAAATAACAAAAGCTGGCGTTGACACAGGACTTTGCACATGGTGGAGGCTCCTTGCAAGTGCTTTGCATGTTATTAACTCATTCAATCCTTATATCACCCCAGGAGGAGGAACCATTATTATCTCTTTAAAATGACCCCTGTAATCCCAGCACTTTGGGAGGCCCAGGTGGGAGGATCACTTGAGTTCAGGAGTTCAAGACCAGCCTGGGCAACAAAGTGAGACTTCATCTCTACAAAAAATTCAAAAAATTAGCCAAGCCTGGTGGTCCACACCTGTAGTACTAGCTATTCAGGAAGCCAAGGTGGGAGGATTGCTTGAGCCCAGGAATTAGAGGCTGCAGTGAGCCAGGATTGTACCACTACACTCCAGCCTGGGTGACAAAGCAAGATCCTGTCTCAAAAGAAAAAAAAAAAAAATATATATATATATATATATACACACACACACACAGAGAGAGAGATATACACATATAATATTTTAAAATATATATACCTCAAAAAATATTATATATATATAATATTTAAAAATATATAAAATGAGGGTGCCACTTGGTTGAGTTTATGGTTAAAAAAAAGAATAAAATTAAAAAAAAAAAAAAAACAGAGGCACCAAGAAGTGAAGTTTCTTACCCCAGGTTCATGGCCAACAAACAGTGGACTGGGCCGGGCACGGTGGCTCACACCTGTAATCCCAGCAATTTGGGAGGCTGAGGTGGGAGGATCGCTTGAGTTCAGGAGTTTGAGACCAGCCTGGGCAACATGGCAAAACCCCATCTCCACTGGTGCAGTGGCTCACGCCTGTAATCCCAGCACTTTGGGAGGCTGAGGTGGGCAGACCACAAGGTCAGGAGATCGAGACCATTCTGGCAAACATGGTGAAATCCCGTCTCTACTAAAAATACAAAAAAAAAAAAAAATTAGCCGGGCGTGGTGGCGCTCACCTGTAGTCCTAGCTACTCAGGAGGCTGAGGCAGGAGAATCACTTGAACCTGGGAGGCAGAGGTTGCAGTGAGCTGAGATCGTGCCACTGCACTCGGGCCTGGGCAATAGAGTGAGACTCTGTCTCAAAAAAAAAAAAAAAAAAAAACCGTCTCTACTAAAAAACTGCAAAAATTAGCCAGGCGTGGCGGCATACACCTGTAGTCCCAGCTACCCAGGAGGCTGAAGTGGGAGGATCACCCGAGCTCAGGAGGTCGAGGCTGCAGCGAGCCGAGATCACACCACTGCACTCCAGCCTGGCAACCAGAGTGAGACCCTGTCTCAAAACAAACAGACAAACAAACAGTAGACCTGGAATTTGGTGCAAGCAGCGGGGCCAGATCCATGCTTGGTCCTCTCCTCCCAACATCTCTGTTTTGTCCTGGGTCCCTCTGCCAGGAGCTCCCTGGAACCCGGGAAGGAAGAGAGGCATGCAGACAAGCGTCAGCACCCCCACCCTCCGCTGGCCTTGGGGAGCAGGTGTCATTAGACGAGGCTCAACTGAAGCCTGCATCTGAAACAGATTCTCATAACTCAGGCGCTGTGGTAGCCAACTTCTCTCTACAGTCAATTACGGCCAGCGGGGCCCACTGATTATTTTTATAGCCTTTCCTGGAGTCATGACAAGGAAAACTAAATGATCCACCGGACCCCTTTCATCACTAACAGCCGGGTTTCACGGTTGGGGGTGGAGGAAGGAAGGAAAAATCACTTTTTTCCCCACTTTGAGTTAATCAACAGAACTCAAGTCTGGGCAGCCAATATGTTGGTGTTGAGAAAAGCTGTTCTCAAGCAGAACTAATTGGCAACAGAAATGGAATTTTCTTTCCCACCTCCCTAAAAAATATAAACATGCTTTATCCCAGAGAATTACCCTTCAGAATAGGTATTGCAGACGTGTCGTGTGCAGCCGCCTGTGCCAGGCTGGTAATCTCACGCCGACCTGGCCAAAGGCTGCCTGTGCTGGTTACAGCTCAACCAGAGCAGGCTCTTTTGCAATACAATGGTCATGAAGGTCAGTGGCCCAAACCAGCCCAGCCAGACCAGAGTGGACACTTGCTTTCCTGATGCCCAGCACCTATCTCCTGCTCCTACGAACAGCCTTTGGCTTTTGTTGGGTCACGGGATGGGAGGGCACCCTGATTTGCAGGTACAAGTGTGAGTGGTATTGATACCCCCTCAACTCCAGAGATGAGCTCTGACAGGCGTAAGCCAAAGAACATATTCCAGGGAAATTTCAAGAAGGGGCATATAACCTAACAAGAAACAATAGCTGGCACAGTGGCTCACACCTTAATCCCAGGACTTTGGGGGGCTAAGGCGGGTGAATGTATTTCAGCTCAGGAGTTTGAGACCAGCCTGATCAACAAAGTGAGACCCCAGTCTCTGCAAAAAATAAAAACTGGCTGGGCGTGGTGGTGCATGCCTGTAGTCCCAGCTACTTGGGAGGCTGAGATGGGAGGATCTGCTTGAGCCCAGGAGGTGGAGGCTGCAGTGAGCCAAGATTGCACCACTGCACTCCAGCCTGGGCGACAAAGCCAAACCCTGTCTCAAAAAAAAAAAAAAAAAAAAAGAAAAGAAAAGAAACAATAAGGCACGAGAAAAAAAAAACATATAATGAGGCTTCTGGAAAAGATAGCTCTTTTTATTTTAGAGAAATTGAGGTTCAAAGATGTGATGTAACTGCTCAGAGGTATACAGTGAAGTGGTAGGGGATCCAGGGTTTGAACCCAAGTCTGTAGGACTGAGGAGTTTGCAACCCTTCACTGCAGGCGCTACTGAAAGGCAGCATAAACCTTGAACGAAGCCAGAAGAGCTGGATTCAAACCCAGTTCTGCCATTTACTCCCTGTGTAATTTCAGCCAAGTCACTTAACCTCTCTGTTCCTCAGTTTCCATATCTGTAAAGTGGGGCTTCTAAGGGCACCTCCATTTGCAGGATCTGAGAGGTAAATAATTAACAGCAATATCTGTAAAGTGCATGCAACAGTGCCCGTCACGGACCAAGGATTCACCCCTTCCCCACCACACCGTTCCCCACATTCGGTGAGAACCAGACCAAATAAAAGGAGGTGGAGGGGAGGAAGGAAAAGTTGATGTTATCAGATCTGTAATCCCTACCCCATGTGTTCCTTTCTGTAGCACAGCTGCCAGGCTTGCCTCTCCTGCAGGAGAAGCTGTGCCACGAAGATGTGGGACGTCACAAACACGCAGCCCATTCAAGGCTTTTGGACATTCCAGCCCCGTCCTTGATGTCAGTCAAGATCTAGGGCAAATTCCACCCATTCAGGTGGCAAAAAGTAAGATGTTTGACAAATGCCATGTGTAGAGGGTGGCTTGTGAATTGGTACAACCATTAGAAGATAATTCAGCATACGATTTCATATTCCAGCAATTCTACTTCCAGGTACAAACTTGAGACACACTCCTGTATGTGTTTAATGGGACAGTACAAGAACCGTGTATGTAGCAAACAAAACTGACAAATGGAAACAACCCACATGGTCATAGACAGGAAAAATAAATGCTGGTATGCCATGGAATAGTACACAGCAGAGAAAAGTGAATGAACAACAAGTGATATGCAATTATATCAACGAATTTTAGCAATAAAATGATTTATAAAAATGTAAGTGCAGGGGCTGGGCACCATGGCTCACACCCATAATCCCAGCCCTTTGGGATGCTAAGGCAGGCTGATTGCTTGAGGCCAGGAGTTTGAGGCCAGCCTGGGCAATATGCAACATGGCAAAGCCCCGTCTCTACAAAAACGTAGCCAAGTGTGGTGGTGCACGCCTATAGTCCCAGCTACCAGGGAGGCTGAGGTGGGAGGATCACCTGAGCCCAAGAAGTCAAGGCTACAGTGAGCTGAGATTGCACCACTGCACTCCAGCCTGGGTGACAGAGTGAGACCCTGTCTCAAAATATATGTGTGTGTGTGTGTGTGTGTGTGTGTGTCTGCATGTATGTGCCAGAAGACAAGATATACCTTTACGTAAAGTTCAAACAGCAGTAAAAGTAAATGATATATTATTTTGGCATACATGTAAGTGAAAAACTTTTTTTTTTTTTGAGACGGAGTTTCGCACTCATCGCCCAGGCTGGAGTGCAGTGGCGCAATCTTGGCTCACCGCAACCTCTGCCTGCCATGTTCAAGTAATTCTCCTGCCTCAGCCTCCCTAGTAGCTGGGTTTACAGGCATGCACCACCACACCTAGCTAATTTTGTATTTTTAGTAGAGACGGGGTTTCTCCATGTTGGTCAGGCTGGTCTCGAACTCCTGACCTCAGGTGATCTGCCCGCCTTGGCCTCCCAAAGTACTGGGATTACAGGCATGAGCCACCGTGCCTGGTGATAAAACTATTTTTTTAAGCAAGGGAAATTGAGAAGATGAAAATGTTCTGGAAATGGATGGCACTGATAATTGCCCAACATTGTGAATGTGCGTAATGCCGCTGAATTGTGCCCTTAAAATGGCTAAAGTGATAAATTCTATGTTTTTTACCACAATTTTTAGAAAGGCAAGGGAAAGCTAAACACAGAATTCAAGATAGCAGCTACTACCACAGTGAGAGAGGGAGGGAGGCAAGATGGGAAAAGAGTTCAGAAGTTGATATAAAATGGTTGTCTGAGTTCCAGCATGCAGGTGGGGCCATGGGTTCACAGGCGTTTATCATTTTATAAATAGCTATAAAGAGATTGTTAGATGGAAGGGTAGGTGGAGCTGTTCAGGTGCCCTTTCAGTATGTCATTATGGAATTATGAATCATTCAATCCTACTTACTTTTTCTTTTTTTTTTTTCTTTGAGACGGAGTCTCACTCCATTGGCCAGGTTGGAGTGCAGTGGTGAGATCTCAGCTTGCTGCAACCTCCAGCTCCTGGGTTCAAGTGTTTCTTGTGCCTCAGCCTCCCGAGTAGCTGGGATTACAGGTTCGTGTCACCACACCTGACTTATTTTTGTATTTTTAGTAGAGACGGGCTGTCTCTACTCCTGTTGATCAGACTGGTATCAAACTCCTGACCTCAGGTGATCCACCCACCTCGGCCTCCCAAAGTACTGGGATTACAGGTGTGAGCCACCACACCTGGTCAATTCTACTTACTTGAGGTCCATTTTTAAAATTCTAGAGGAGGCCAGGTGCAGTGTCTCACACCTCTAATCTCAGAACTTTGGAAGGCCAAGGCAGGTGGATCACCTGAAGTCAGTAGTTCAAGACCAACGTGGCCAACATAGCAAAACCCTGTCTCTACTAAAAATACAAAAATTAGTTAAGTGTGGTAGTGTGCACCTATAATCCCAGCTACTTGGGAGGCTAAGGCAGGAGAATCACCTGAACCCGGGAGGCAGAGGTTGCAGTGAGCCGAGATTGCACCATTGTACTCCATCCTGGGCGACAGTGTGAGGCTCCATCTCAAAAAAAAAAATAAATCCCTACCTTCAGGAAACTCACATTCCAGCAGGGGACACTTAAGAAAATAAGAATATATATGTATGTTAGATGATGAGACGTGTGTGGTAAGGAGAAAAATAAACCAGAAAAGGGATGAAGAAGACCAGGGAGTGAAGGAAGGCTGTAATTTTAAATGGAGAGTCAGGATGGCCTCACTGCAAAGGTGATGTTTGTGTAAAGACCTGGGCGATATGAACAAGTGGGCCACTTGGATATCTGAAGAATGAGCACCCAGGTATAGAGAAAAGCGATTGCAAAGGTCCTGGGGCAGGACTGTGCCCGACCTCAAGAACAGCAAGGGTGGGGAGTGGGAAGGAGGAGAGATAAGGTTAGAGAGGCCTGGGCCCTGCAGGCCTTGTGGGCCGTGGTGAGGACTTTGCCTGGGCTCTGGGCAAGGTGGGACCAGGGCTGGAGATAGGAGGTGTCCTGAACAGAGAAGGAACTGGATCTAATTTCATTTTAACAGGACCCTGCTGGCTGCACACGGAGAGTAGACCAGGAAGGAGGCAAGAGGAGAAGCAGAGACACCGGTGGGGAGGCAACTGCAATAGCCCAGAGAGAGACACCATGGCCGCTGGGACCAGGGTGGAGGGAGCGGAGGTGACAGAGCTGTCAGCTTCTGGGTGCAGGTTGACAGGGGAGCCAACGGAATTTCTTTTTTGTTCCTCTTTGTTTTTGAGACAGCATCTCATTCTGTCACTCAGGCTGGATTGCAGTGGCACAAACATGGCTCATTGCAGCTTCAACTTCCTGGGCTCAAGTGAGCCTCCTACCTCAGTTTCCCGAGTACCTGGGACCACAGGTGCATGCAACCACACCCAGCTAATTTTTAAAAATATGTTTGTAGAGACAAAGGTCTTGCTATGTTGACCAGGCTGGTCTTGAACTCCTGGTCTCAAGCGATCCTCCTGCCTTGGCCTCCCAAAGTGCTGAGATTGTAGGTGTGAGCCACCATGTCCAGTGTAGAATTTCTTTTTTGCTGGAAAGTGGGGGAGGCTGGGCTCTATTTGAGTGGTTAAGGGTCAAGAAAGTTTGAGACCTGGTTATAAAGTAGAGACATGGCCATCCAAACTGAGCCCTTCTTGAGAGCTGATGATGGGATAGAATTTTTTTTTTTTTTTTTTGAGATGGAGTCTTGCTCTATCACCCAGTGCAGTGGTGCGATCTCGGCTCACTGCAACCTCTGCCTCCCAAGTTCAAGTGATTCTCCTGCCTCAGCCTCCCGAGTAGCTGAGATTACAGGAGCCCGCCACTGCGCCTGGCTAATTTTTGTATTTTTAGTAGAGACGGGGTTTCACCATCTTGGCCAGGCTTGTCTTGAACTCCTGACCTCGTGATCCACGTGCCTCGGCCTCCCAAAGTGCTGGGATTACAGGCATGAGCCACTGCGCCTGGCCTGATGGGATAGAATTTTTTTAAAAAATAGGCTGGGCACGGTGGCCCACACCTGTAATCCCAGCACTTTGGGAGGCCAAGGTGGGCGGATCACCTGAGGTCAGGAGTTTGAGACCAGCCTGGCCAACATGGTGAAACCCCCGTCTCTACTAAAAATACAAAAATCAGGCATGGTGCCATGTGCCTGTAATCCTAGCTACTCGGGAGGCTGAGGCAGGAGAATTTCTTGAACCTGGGAGGCAGAGGTTGAAGTGAGCAGAGATCATGCCGCTGCACTCTAGCCTGGGTGACAGAACGAGACTCTGTCTCAAAAAAAAAAAAAACCCTCCTCTTCTAGGACTTCTGTGATGTGGGCATTAAAATGAATGTTTTAGGTCTTCATGGGCTCACATGGAAAAATGTCCAGGACACCTGTTGGTTGAAAGAAGGAAGATGCAGAATAAAATGTATAGAATGATCCCATTTTTGAAAATTAAAATTACATGACAAAGAAAAAAATAGGAATGAAGTGAATGAATGGCCTGAAAGCATAGACGCCTGGCTCTTTTTTTTTTTTTTTTTTTTTTTTTTTTAAGAAGGAGTCTCGCTGTGTTTCCCCAGGCTGGAGTGCAGTGGCGCGATCTCGGCTCACTGCAAGCTCCGCCTCCCGGGTTCACGCCATTCTCCTGCCTCAACCTCCCGAGTGGCTGGGACTACAGGCGCCCGCCACCATGCCCGGCTAATTTTTTGTATTTTTAGTAGAGACGGCGTTTCACTATGTTAGCCAGGATGGTCTCGATCTCCTGACCTTGTGATCCACCCGCCTCGGCCTCCCAGAGTGCTGGGATTACAGGTGTGAACCACTGCACCCGGCCAAGACGCCGGGCTCTTAACAGGGGTGGCCCAGGGTGAGTATAGGAGCTACTGAGGTTTAAACTCAGGCGCGCCCTTCCTACCTCGCAAAACAATAAAACACGCATGCTTGGGGCCGGGCACGGTGGTTCATGCCTGTAATTCCAGCACTTTTGGAGGCCTACGCGGGTAGATCACCTGAGGTCAGGAGTTTGAGACCAGCCTGACCAATATGGTGAAACCCCATCTCTACTAAAAATACAACAATTAGCCAGGTGTGGTGGCGGGCACCTGTAGTCCCAGCTACTCAGGAGCTCCTGAGACAGGAGAATCACTTGAACCCAGGAGGCGGAGGTTGCAGTGAGCTGAGATCGCACCACTGCACTCCAGCCTGGGCGACAGAGCTAGACTCTGTTAAAAAAAAGAAAAAAAAGAAAGAAAAAAAGTGCACGTTTTTTAGTTCTCTTTTAAACTGCTGTGGGCATGGTTCTCCTCTTGTATTGCAGTTGTGTTTCTCTTAGCTAATGTCCCACCTGGGCCTTGTCCTTGGCCTGGACTATAAGAGAGCGGAACTTGGGAATGAGAAATATTTTCCTCTCGTGCTTGCTGGCTTAGGCCCTTAGAACTGGAAAGGGCCCACCTGGCTCCTAGAGTTTCTAAAAATAGCAAGCTGTCTGAACTTTTCCTATAGGTTTGGCTTAGCCGTTCCTCTGACTTGTTCCAAGATGCCATTTCTGTTAGGGCATCATTCGCTGTGCATGAAAACAAAGAACGGCAGGAGAGAGACTAGAAACTGAAGAGGACTAATCGGGAGCCGCTGCGGACAGAATCCAGAAATGCCCTGCAAATGCAGACACAGTGGACGCAATGGAGAGTGCATCCCAGGGCCTTTGTCACTGGTGGAGCTGGGGCCCACATGCCACTAGTGTAGACAGGATCTCTACTCCTCCCGATCTCTCCGCATCCACTCCAGTGCTTCGGGCAAGAGAGAGGAGTTTGGCTGCTGGTTTAAGTGAGATGGGGAAATTGAAAGATTTGCATCCAAGGCCCGTGCCTGGGGTCTGAATTCCTTTGGAAGAGGACTGAGGACTGTTCAGGAGACAATTTTTGACAATCCAGACACAACCATAGATGCTGTGGAACCAGTGGTATGCTGGCAAAGGTTTAGCAACCAGCTCTCCAAGGGAAAGTGAGTGTGTGGTGCACAGGTGTGCATGGGCGAGTACATATATTTGCATATCCACACACACATATACTTCGGTTTATTATAAATTGTATTGATGTAGGCTGGGCGCAGTGGCTCGTGCCTGTAATCCCAACACTTTGGGAGGCTGAGGTGGGTGGATCACCTGAGGTTAGGAGTTCAAGACCAGCCTGGCCAGCATGGTGAAACCCCGTCTCTGCCAAAAATATAAAAAACTAGCCAGGCATGGTAGCAGGCGCCTGTAATCCTAGCTATTTGGGAAGCTGAGACAGGAGAATTGCTTGAACCTGGGAGGCGGAAGTTGCAGTGAGCCATGATTGCGCCACTGTCCTCCAGCCTAGGCGACAGAGTATGACTCCATCTCAAAAAAAAAAAAAATTGTTTTGATGTAAAGGATGTGCAGCACACAATTTACAAATAAAAATAAAACTTACAATACCCTTTCTTTTATAAATGTAATATAATCATTTCACTCACAGGTAGCAGTTTTGTTGATTTTTGCCCCCAGCAAAATCTGTAATCAACCTATGGTTACAATTGATGAAGGAGTGTAATTCTTCAGAAATACCAGTTAATATTTTCCTTTCTAAAAAATTTCTAATTATTTGTTTATGTATTTTTATTTTTTTGAGACAGGGTCTTGCTCTGTGGCCCAGGCTGGAGTGCAATGGTGAGATCACAGCTCATGGCAGCCTCAACCTCTTGGGCTCAAGCAATCCTCCCACCTCAGCCTCCTGAGTAGCTAGAACTACAGGCACACACCACCACACTCGGCTAGTTTTTTCTCAAATTATTTGTAGAAATGGGGTCTTGTTATGTTGCCCAGGCTGGTCTCAAACTCTTGGGCTCAAATGATCCTCCTGTCTCAGCCTCCCAAAATGCTGGGATTACATGTGTGAGTCACCACACTCAGCCTTGACTACCTTTGTTTTTCATAGAATTTATTTAATTGTAAGTTCATATAATTTAATTTTTAACAATGGTGTGTTTAGCAACCCGTTCACCTAATTCCTGAAAATCTGACAATCAGCTTTCACAGGCTGGTACAAGCTGGCTCCAGCACACCTCTGTTTGGGGACAACATGGCAAAGAATATCACCGAACTGAGGAGGAAGCCATTCTCTTCACATCTGCCCAGAACCCAGGGTATCTCAAGCACTAAACAGTGGGAAGCTTTGGGAGTTTACAGAGACGGCACCATGGACACTGCTGTGCTGGGCAGGGAAGTGTCTCCAAATGGCCTCAGAGGAAAGAGGAAGCAGGAAGGATGAATAAAACAAGAGACTGGTTCACAAAGGCACTCGAAATACCCCTTTGGAGCTCCCCAGGGTGAACTGGGGGACCCTGGGGGGAGCACTGAGGTTCTGATGGGGAAAACCTCAGCAACCAGTGGGCTTCTGGGCCAAATCACTTAGCACAAACGCTGAGCCACAAAATCATGATACGCTTTCAACAACCCATTAGGCACGTCAGAAGCTGCAGGGCCATAGGGTTGTTACAACCGACACCCATGCAGGTGGTACCACAGGCCATCAGTCCTTTTCCCCAAGTCCACCTTCATTCCCGCCTCCTCCAGTGCCATCCTGGACTTCTCTAGGGAAGTGGTGGGGAGATTTACTCCTCTCCAAACTTCTTTTTTTTTTTTGAGACGAAGCCTCGTTCTGTTGCCCAGGCTGGAGTGCAGTGGCACAATCTCAGCTCACTGCACCTCTCCCTCCCCAGTTCAAGTGATTCTCCTGCCTCAGCCTCCCGAGTAGCTGGGACTATAGGCACGCACCACCACGGCCAGCTAATTTTTGTATTTTTAGTAGAGATGAGGTTTCACCATGTTGGCAAGGCTAGTCTCAAACATCTGACTTCAGGTGATCCACCTGCCTTGGCCTCTCAAAGTGCTGAGATTACAGGCGTGAGCCACTGCGCCCAGCCTCACTCCAAACTTCATCTTACTCTCAGACATCTTACTCTCAGACGCTTAAGTTCTCAGTTCGGAACTTAAGCGCTCTTCAACCAGACTCATGGAATCTCAGGGTTGCAGAGAGATTTTAGAGGTTTCCTAAAATAGTCCCTTTGTTTTAAAGATGAGGAAGCTGAGAGAAGGGAAGTGACTTGCTCAAGGTCACAAAGAAAATCCAGGGTGGAACTGGGTAGGGTGACCAATTGTCCCAGTTTACCTGGGACTGGGGGGGGGCTTCTGGACAAGTTGCTCCCAGAGCTGAGACCACAACTCAGGGCTGACTTGTCCCCAAGGTGGGTGGTGGGGGATTCACAGCCAGTCCCTGAAAGGAAAGGAGGCCTGGATCAGTACAGAGCTGCTTTGGGATGGAATTTTCCAAGGGAAGAAAAAAGAAAAGGCCACATCTAGGTGCTGGGACCTTTCACTCTGGCCCGATGCCTGTAACCCCAGGGATTCCCCACCTGCTGTGTGTTTCCTGGCCCTTGAGTGTAACCTGCACCCTCCCTTTCCGTGCCAGGGAGACACGAGCTGACTTTATCTGTCTCTTATCTCTTGGCTGCTGCCAGCCACAGCTGCAGGGATATATATGCAAATAGCTTACGATAATATTAATATGTGATTCCCCCCAGGGGAGGCATGTGGAAAGTGCTGTATGTGTTTCACAATTCTGTTTCATCCAAAAACACTGCACGGGCCCAGAGTGATTTGAAACAGATTTTCTGCAAAGGCAAAATAAAATTGGAACAAAACCTAGTTGAGGCATATGCCAGTTTCCCTGCCCCCAGCTCTCTCCACCTCTGACATATTAACTCTCTTCTCTCATGCCCCCAGGAGCCTCCTACAACAAGGCAGCAAATCTAGGAAATTGCACTGGGCACTCTCCATTGCACTGGAGCCCCTGCCCCATCCCAGGGCAGCCAGCCTCCACCCTGGGCTGACACATCGTTTAGAGAGTAAAAGACTGCTTGTCAGTGTCAGCCTGTCACTCCTTCTGTCCCACCTCTGCCTCCTTCCCGCAGGTAATGCCCCATCCATACCTCCTTCTCCTTCACCCCTGCTGCTTGGGATAATTGCAGAACCATGGAGCACAGAATACAGAATACTGGGGGTGTACAGGAGAGTTTAGCCAAAGCAAGTTGGAAAAACCTAGGTCTTTTTTCGTTTCTGCCACTGACCGGCTGTGTGACCTCAGCAAGTCACTTCACTTCTCCCAGCTGCTGTTTCCTCAGGGTACAATGAGGACACCAATAATACTTACCCTGCAGGGGGCTTACCCGAGTCAACGCTTCAAAAATGCCTACACAGTGCCTGGCGTATAGCAGATGCACAAGGAATAGCTGTCATCATGAGAATCTCTTAAAGATCACCTAGTTCAACCACTGTTTTAGAAACGGACAAATAGAGGCCTGCAGAGGGCAAATAACTTGCCTAAGGCCACACAGCACGATACCGCCATCCCATCTCAGCCTCAACCCAGGTTCCCTCCTCCGGCCTTGGGAGCTCCAGGTGGCCTGTGAGGAACGGCTGCCTCCTCCTGTCACCCCCAGCTCCAGAAGTCTGTCCACACAAGGCGGTGTCACGGCACACATGGGGAGCAGTCACTTCACACTCACCATCGAGCAGGTCTGGACACTCGAGTGCAGTCCCGCCGCCCTCCTTGCAGCTGCTTCACTTTCTCTGTTGCCGCCAGCAAGCGTCTGCTCCCATCTGGCCCGGGACTCCCGGACTCGAGCTAGGGCTCTGCAAATTCCATCCACACTGGCCACCAGCCGCTGGTCCCGCTCTCTGGGAAGATCGCCTTGAGGACCTGCTGAGCCCCGAGTCTTCCTTCTGGTGAAGGAAGGCCGGTGCCCTGCCGGGCTCTGATAATGCAGCCAGGACTCTTATCTGGCATGTGTCAGGGTGCAGGCGGCCATGGAGCTGGGGTTCCAGGAAGCCCTCCTGGGGCCCCCCAGCCGGCCCCGCTCCCCCCGGATGCCGCCTGCTGCTCTGGACGCGGCCGATTGCTTGTCAGTGTCACTCCCAGCTCTGCCGGGGGGAATTCCATGCTGGCCCCCAGCAGGCGGGGCCCCCACCCCTTCACGTCCCACCCCCCACTCCCATTTTGGCAAGGGGACTGGGAAAAGGCAGCTAATTTCAAGTCCGCACAGCGTTTGTGGTCGTGTCCTGAATCCTCCACGATTAATCACAGAGCATCTGATTTCTGCTTTGCCTCAGAGAGGGGCGGAGGGGACGCCTGGAAGTTTCTGTTTACTCCATTCTGCACCAGGCTGCGTGCTAATCACAAACAGACTGGGACGCAGCCTACCCCTCCTAAACTGCTCTTGGCCACCCCCTCCCTCCTCCAGCCCTCTCCTTCCTCTTCTTACGTTGTCACTTTCCTCCAGCCCCTTCCTCACTCTTTCTCCTTTCCCTCCTTTCTTTCCCCTTTCCCATCTGTCCCCCTCTTTAGTCCAGATCTGATCCATTGCACACCCCTTCCTTCTGTCCTGGGTTTCCCCCAAGCCCCTTTCCCCCTTTGCGCCTCCCACTTCTCCTAGATTGAGAGTCAGCTTGGTTCTTTCCTTTACATCCATTAGTGAGGGTCAGGCTCTTTTGTTAGGTTTTTTTTTCTTTTTTATAACTTAATTATTTCAGGGTTCGGGGTGGGCGCTCGCCCCATGCCCAGTCACACTGGTGTGTGTGCGACTCCTACAAAGTTAACAGTTTCTCCAGGTCAAGGGGTGGGATCCAGGCTTGGTGATGTGCACAATTTCTTTTGTCCGCTTGACACACCTCTGCGTCCTGATTCTGCTCAGAGACGGACCCAAGAACAAAGCAGCCATTTACCGCCTCCGGAGGGGAGGCCAGCCCTGTGGCACATCCAGGGCCTTGGAACACCTAGAGACGGATTTCTCTCCCTCGCCTTGGCTCCTTTCCACTCTGCAGCTAGTGTGGAAAAGAAACTAGAAATAAACAGCACCAAAGAACAGGAACGGACACCCCTCCCCATTAAAGCACACACACAGACTCTGAAGGGTGATTTGGCAAAGACCTCTGAAAACCAGAGATGAGGGTCTCCTACTAGCCAGTACATGGCTTATGCCTGTGCACAAGGAGACAGGCACAGAGATGCTTGCTGAGAGCTGCTTATCATAGGAAATGATGGGAAATAACTGAAATGCTCATCCAATAATGACTGCTTGAACAAGATGTGAAAGATATGGTACATCAGGCAGCGGTTTTTGGTTTTTTGTTTCCTGACAATGGGTCTTGTCTGTCTTCCAGGCTGAAGTACAGTGGTGTGATCTCAGCTCACTGCAACCTCCATCTGCTGGGCTCAAGCAATCCTCCTGCCTCAGCCTCCCAAGCAGCTGGGACCAGAGATGTGACCCACCATGCCTGGCTAATTTTTTTAAAACATTTTTTGTAGAGTCAGGGTCTTGCCATGTTTCCCAGGCTGGGATGAGGCAGCAAGGTATTTTTTTTTCTTATTTTTTTATTTTAAAAAATAAAGATGGTGTCTCACTATGTTGACCAGGCTGGACTCAAACTCCTGGCCTCATGTGATCCTCTCATCTTGGCCTCCTAAAGTGCTAGGATTACAGACATGAGCCACTGTGTCAGCTTAGCCAGCAGTTTTAAAAGAGCTATGTCTGTATTGAAGAGCAGAGGTGGATCTCCAAGACATATTACTGAGTGAAAAGGGGGTCAGCATGATACATTTGGTAGAATGCTGATTGTGTAACATTCCCCCTTTACACACATAAAATGAAACACTGTGGAAACACTTAGACAGCAAGACAGGCTGGAAGGATGTAAACCAAACTGAGTTGCTACCTCTGGGAAAAGAGTTTGGGAGTGACGCTTTTACCTGTAATCCTTTCATTTCTAAAAGTGAAAATAGATTGGTCTGTTACTTTTGTCCCAGCCATCTTCCTTCTTTTTAAAAAATGTGTTTTATTTTTTATTTAAACGGAGTGTCGCTCTGTTTCCCAGGCTGGAGTGCAGTGGCACGATCTTGGCTCACTGCAACCTCCCCCTCCGAGGTTCAAGCAATTCTCCTGCCTCAGCTTCCCAAGTAGCTGGGATTACAGGTGCCTGCCACCACGCCTGGCTAATTTTTGTATTTTTAGTAGAGACTGCTTTTCACCATGTTGGCCAGGCTGGTCTCTAATCCCTGACCTAAAGTGATCCGCCTGTTTTGGCCTCCCAAAGTGCTGGGATTACAGGCATAAGCCACCGCATCCGACCCATCTATCTTCTTTGGGGACATTGCGCCCCTATGTGGAGAAAATTTCATCCCAACCATTTGCTTCCTTGGACTAAAATAATTCTACCATAGGTCAGGTCAGAAATAAACAGCATTCTGCAGGAAGCAGTGCTCATGCTCCTGTAATCTCAGCACTTTGGGAGCCTGAGGTGAGAGGGCTGCTTGAGGGCAGGAGTTTGAAACCAGCCTGGGCAACGTAGTGAGACCCTGTCTCTATTTTTTAAATTAATAAAATAAAATAATAATAATTAAAAGAAAGAAAGAAACAGGCTGAGCACGGTGGCTCACACCTGTAATCCTAGCACTTTCGGAGGCCAAGGCGGACGGATCGCTTAACCTCAAGAGTTCAAGACCAGCATGGGCAACATGGTGAAACCCCATCTTTAATAAAAGTACCAAAAAAAGGCCGGGCGCAGTGGCTCACGCCTGTAATCCCAGCACTTTGGGAGGCTGAGGAGGGCAGATCACCTGAGGTCGGGAGTTCGAGATCAGCCTGGCCAACATGGAGAAACCCTGTCTCTACTAAAAATACAAAATTAGCCGGGAGTGGTGGCACATGCCTGTAATCCCAGCTACTCAGGAGGCTGAGGCAGGAGAATCTCTTGAACCCAGGAGGTGGGGGTTGCAGTAGGCTGAGATTGCACCATTGCACTCCAGCCTGGGCAACAGGAGCAAAACTCCATCTCAAAAAAAAAAAAAGTACAAAACAATAATTAGCTGAGTGTGGTGGCTCTCACCTGTAGCTCCAGCTACTTGAGGGGGCTGAGGTGGGAGGATTGTTTGAGCTCAGGAGGCAGAGTACAGTGGTGCAATCTCAGCTCGTTGCAACCTCTGCCTCCCAGGTTCAAGCGACTCTCCCCGCTCAGCCTGCTGAGCAGCTGGGATTACAGGCACAGTGAGATCGCACCACCATACTCCAGCCTAGGTGACAGAGTGAGACCCTGTCCCAAAAAAAAAACAAAGAACACCTCCCGCCCCCACCAAAAAGAAAGAAAGAAAGAGAAAGAAAGAAAGAGAAAGGAAGGAAGGAAGGAAGAAAGGAAGGAAGGAAGGAAGAAAAGAAAGAGAGCGAGAGAAAAAAAAGAAAAGAAAAAATGAAAGGAAGGAAATAAGGAAGAAAGAGCAATCCTTAGGGGTGAACCCAGAAATTCTGCAAACATTCTAGTTCGAATCACCTCCGGTTAGATGTCCAGACCCATGAGCCAACAGTGACTTATTCCAGAGTGAAATTCCTTCAGGGTAGGAAAGCCATCGAGTTAGTCTGTAGTGGGCTGAAGTCTCCTGGAAATGAGGTCGGCAGATATATATTGGAAAGCAAAGATTTGGTTTCAGGAAGCAATATCACCTACTCTAACTAATAAAACACAAAAACCACTTTGAAGCATTTTCAAGGAATGAATGTGAACAAGTTCAGACATTATGCAAAGGGCAGTTGAGAAAGCCATTTCATTTCAGCCACTTCCCACCCCCTCACTGACTAAATGTATGGCCACATGCATCTCACCGACAGGACGGGCAAATAAATGGCCCTTGTGTTCATGACAAGGAGCTGTGGATAGAATTCTGCAGTGTGCTCTTTTCTGTCCATCACTTGTTAAATGCCTGCCAGCTTTGGGAAAACAGCTGGGGGAGTTACTAGAGAAGACAAATGATATTCCCCACAGCCCCCCATCCCCCACAACCACCACCAATCAGGGCACCCAGCCCTGACCCCATCTTCCAGGGCAGAAGGAAGCTCCAGGTTTGGAGCCCGGCAGCCTCAGGTCTGGGTTTCCAGCCTTCTTCGGATGTGGCACAGCCAGACCTTTCAGTGTTTCTCAAAGTGGGCCTCCTGAAGGGGTGCCACCCAAGCTGACTTTAGATGACACACAGACTGGGCACTAAACACTGAATCTCATAGTGAGAAAGCCATTTCGCTCCTATGACCATGCTGGTTCAATGCCATTTGGCCAGGAGAAAGTCTCAGCTTGAGCTAGCCTGTCTTTAACACCTAACATTGGCCAGTCTCCCTTTTTAACAAAGAGAAAGCAGGCCCCACGCTTAGGTCATTCCACTGCTAACAGCATCTAGCTAGAACTGTGTTTGGCAATTGATCATGGTTTTCCATGAACATTCTATTTTTTGGGTTTTTTTTTTTTTTTTCAGTTTAAAAGTGAATCCACCAGATAAGGGAAAAGCTAACAAAATCCTAATAAAGTATAAAGTTAAATTAACAATAATGTATTTATAATGGTTCATTGGTCTTGACAAATGTACCATAGTAATGTACGATGAACAGTTAAGAAAAACAATAAGAAATCCATAGAGGGTGGATAGAGCCCTCTGTACTATCTTTGCAACTTTTTTGTAAATCTAAAACTATTCTGAAATAGAAAGCTTATTTAAGCCTGGTTGCAGTGGCCCACCCCTGTAATCCCAGCACTTTGGGAGACTGAGGCAGGTGGATCACCTAAGGTCAGGAGTTCAAGACCAACCTGGCCAACATGGTGAAACCCCCGTCTCTACTTAAAATACGAAACTTAGTCGGGTGTGGTGGCGTGGGCCCAGCTACTTGGGAGGTTGAGGCAGAATTGCTTGAGCCTGGGAGGCAGAGGTTGCAGTGAGCCAATATCGCGCCACTGCACTCCAGCCTGGGTGACACAACAAGACTCCCTCTCAAAAAAAAAAAAAGAAAGAAAGAAAGCTTATTTAAGTAACTTTAATGCCCCCCAACATAAATCTATGTTTTTTTTTAAGTGTATATATGGAGAGAAATAAAGAGAAAGCAAATTGTAAGCTAGGCGAGGTGGCTCACACTTGTAATACCAGCACTTTGGGAGACCAAGGGAGGATCTCTTGAGTCCCTGGAGTTTGAGACCAGCCTGGGCAAAATGGAAAAACCCTGCCTCTATTAAAAAAAAAAAATACAAAAACTTAGGCGTAGTTCCAGCTACTTAGGAGGCTAAGGTGGGAGGATCGGTTGAGCCTGGGAGGTTGAGGCTGCAGTGAGCCATGATTGCACCACTGCACTCCAGCTTGGGCAGTGTCTGGGCAGGGTCTGCTGGGCAACGGAGCAAGACCCCGTCTCAAAAAAAAAAAAAAAAAAAAAAGAAGAAGAAAGAAAAGAAAGAGCAAATTGTGGCAAAAATGTTAACAATTGGTGAATCTAGCTAGGGGGGTATATGGATGTTTTTCACACTATTCTTTCAACTTTCCTGTAGGTTTGAAATTTGTCAAAATGAAAAATTGTAGGTGGAGGACGTTAATCAATTTAAATACAAATATTAAGTACATAAAATCCCAGGTTGCAAATGAATATGGCCAAAGTTGTCAAGGTGGGACCTGAGTTGGTGGCATTTGGTGAACCCTAAGCTCCAAGATAGCCTGGCAAATAGCAGGGACAACTGAAATGATTTTTTTTTTTTTTTAAAGAGACAGGGTCCTTGAACTCCTGGCTCAAGTAATTCTCTCATCTCAGCCTCCTGAATAGCTGGGACTACAGGCTGAAACCACCTTGCCTGGCTAATTTTAAATATACATATATATATAGAGAGAGAGAGAGAGAGAGAGAGAGATGGAGTCTCGCTGCTGTCGGCCTGGGCTGGGGTGCAATGGTGAGATCTTGGCTCACTGCAACCTCCACCTCCAAGGTTCCAGCAATTCTCCTGCCTCAGTCTCCCAAGTAGCTGAGATTACAGGCGTCTGCCACCACGCTCAGCCAATTTTTGTATTTTTAGTAGAGACGGGGTTTCACCGTGTTGACCAGGCTGGCTTCAAACTCCTGACCTCAGGTGATCCACCTGCCTCGGCCTCCCAAAGTGCTGGGATTACAGACGTGAGCCACCGCGCCCAGACTTCTTTTTCTTTTTTTGAGACAGAGTCTCACTCTGTCACCCAGGCTGAAGTGCAGTGGTGAGATCTTGGCTCACTGCAATCTCCACCTCCTAGGTTCAAGTGATTCTCCTGCCTCAGCCTCCTGAGTAGCAGGGATTACAGGCACCCACCACCACACCCGGCTTTTAGTAGAGACGGGGTTTTGCCATGTTGGCTAGGCTGGTCTTGAACTCCTGACCCCAGGTGATCGACCTGCCTCAGCCTCCCAAAGTGTTGGAATTACAGGCATGAGCCACCCCGTCCGGACTATATATGTATTTTAGAGATGAAGTCTCACCACGCTGCCCAAGTTGGTCTCAAACTCCTGGCCTCAAGTGATCCTTCTGCCTCGGCCTCCCAAAGTGCTGGGATTACAGGTGGTGCCTGGCCTGGGATAATATTAAAGGACCTCGCAAGTCCCTGAGCACCCACACCCACTCTCCATTACCCCAGAAGCTTCACCATCCATGAGGGTTCCCCCACGTAGGTGTCCTTGGAGACTGCAGAGGGCATTTCAAGAGCTCAAAGCATCTGTAAGCCTTGTAGTGAGTCGAGGGGCCAACTTTCATCTCCCACCCCTTGGCAACCAGAGAGTCCCTCTCCCTCTCCCAAGCCTCCACATGCATACACTCTCCAAATGCTGCGGCATTTCTCACACAGTCAAATGATTTCTGCACCTCTATCCATGCTAGAACATCCTCACCATGTAAAGAGGGCAGGAATATTCATCCCAGAGGCTAGAACAAGGAAGAAATACTCAAAGGTGGCCAACACCTGTAATCCCAGCACTTTGGGAAGCCAAGGCAGGAAGATTACTTGAGCCCAGGAGTTTGAGACCAGCCTGGGCAACATAGCAAGACCCCCATCTCAACAAATACTTTTTAAAACTTAGCCGGGCAGCCGAGCACAGTGGCTCACACCTGTAATTCCAGCACTTTGGGAGGCCGAGGCAGGCAGATCATGTGAGGTCAGGAGTTTGAGGCCAGCCTGGTTAACATGGTGAAACCCCGTTTCTACTAAAAATACAAAAACTTAGCTGGGGTGGTGGCGCGCACCTGTAATCCCAGTTACTCAGGAGGCTGAGGCAGAATTGCTTGAACCTGGGAGGCAGAGGTCACAGTGAGCCAAGATAGTGCCACTGCACTCCGGTTTGGGCAACAAGAGGGAAACTCCATCTCAAAAAAAAAAAAATTAGCCAGGCATGGTGGCACGTGCCTATGGTCCCAGCTACTCAGGAGGCTGAAGTGAGAGAATCTTGAGCCTGAGGAGTGGAGCCTGCAGTGAGCTGTGATGGAACCATGCACTCTAGCCCGGGTGACAGCAAAACCCCATCTCAAAAAAAATTTTTTTAAAGGAAGAAATACTCCAGTGGGAGACAGACATATAAATAAGTACCCACGGCCAGGCGTAGTGTCTCACACCTGTAATCCCAGCACTTTGGGAGGCCGAGGCGGGTGGATCATTTGAGGTCAGGAGTTCAAGACAAGCCTGGCCAACATGGTTAAACCCTGTCTCTACTTAAAAAAATACAAAAATTAGCCGGGCGATGGTGGTGGGTGCCTGTAATCCCAGCTACTGGGAGGCTGGGGCAGGAGAATCGCTTGAAACCAGGAGGCGAAGGTTGCGGTGAGCCGAGATCACGCCACTGCACTCCAGTCTGGACAACAGAGTGAGACCCTGTCTCAAAAAAAAGAAAAAAAATAGGGACCCACAAAACCAAGTGCTCAGTGCAGGGGCAGAGCAGTAGAGGCAGGGGGATGGACCTCTGCCTTTGAGGACCAAGGGGGTAACCCAGGAAAGTATGTCAACAGGGTCTTGAAGGATGAGAAAACAGAAAGCTTTCCTGATCTTTCTAGATTGATCCTCTGACCTGGCCCTCAGGGGAGGGCCATGCCCGGCAGCCTAAGGGTCCTGCAGAGCCTTTTGGTCTCTGACCCCAAATCCACTGGAACAACCTCAGTCCTTTTAAGGTGCCAGCCTCTCTCCTGTGTCCTGTGGTTCCCCCAGCCTGGATCTCTCCAGGTCCCACCCACCTTGCCTTTCACCTGGTTAATACCTTAACTCAACCCGCTGGAATCCAGCTAAGGAGTCTCAATCTCCCAAAGCCTTCTCCAAGCCCCCACTCTGGGCACAGTGCTCCTCTACCAAGCATCCTGGCTGCCCCTTTGGGGCAGAACTGGGTGAGCACATGGACCCTGGAGTTCCATCCTGGCTTCTCCGCTTCTGAGCTGCATGACTTTGGGCAAGTAACTTGGCCTCTCTGGGCCTCCATTTCCTCATCTGTAAAATGGGGATGACAACAGTGCCGCACTGCGCTGCTGTGAGCATTAGGTAAAATAACACTTGGCTTCTCGATGTGTATACAGACCAGCAGATTGGGCATCCCCTGGGAGGGTGCTGGTGCAGCATCCCAGGCCCCACCCCGGAACTACAGAACCAGATTCTGCAATTTTTTTTTTTTGAAGACAGAGTCTCACTCTGTTGCCCAGGCTAGAATGCAGTGGTGCGATCTCAGCTCACTTCAACCCTCTGCCTCCCAGGTTCAAACAATTCTCCTGTCTCAGCTCTCAAGGAGTAGCTGGGATTACAGGCACATGCCACCATGCCTGGCTAATTTTTTTGTATTTTTAGTAGAGACAGGGTTTCACCATGTTAGTTGGGCTGGTCTCAAACTCCTGACCTCAGGTGATCTGCCCGCCTCAGCCTCCCAAAATGCTGGGATTAAAGGCATGAGCCACTGTGCCCGATGTCTGCATTTTCTCAGGATCTCTAAGTGATTCACATACATGTTAAATGTGAGAAGCACTGAAACATTATATGTAAAATACTGAGACTACCTGACACGTACTTGGCTCCTATTAAATGTATGTTGTTGTTATCATCATCATCATCATCATCATCCCACACTATTGCCTGTTTTCTCATCCTCCTCCACCTGAGAGGAAAGACCACAGAGGGAGCATTTAAGCCAGCCCTAGTCAGAGGAGAATCACCAATCCCAGTGGTCTGAACATGAATGCCTGCAAACCTTGCCACCAAGGGCTACAGTACTCTGTGTCACAACTCCCATGGGTACCACGGCATCCTTGTGCCTAGAGTGGAGGGGGTGCTTTATAAACGCTGCGTGATTTTAAGTCATTTGTCTAATTCACATGGAAAAGCCAGACTGGAACCAGGCAACATCACTCTTGGCTGAGCCCTTTTAGACTCATTACTTCCCAATGCTCAAGCATCCTTTGGATGAAGAGCAGAGACAGAGCCTTAGTTTGGGGAGAGGATTAGGGGATGGTGCTTAACAGAAGTAAGAGTCTCCAAACGTATTCTACTTGCTAAAATCCATCATTTGCCTAAGGATAATGGCACAAAAATTCTCCCCCATGATCAACGCCATCTACCTTCTGCCCTGATGAGAATGGTCAGATTGCTGGAGTCTTTCTGGAGATAAATATTCTAATCCATCACTACTAGGCGTCTCCACTACTCTCATCTTCACCCATCCTGAGCCTCATTTCAGGCCCCTTTGATCCCATGTGACTAATCTGTCAGATAGAAGTCAGTTCTGTGGAGCTGGTGAGGCCTTTGGAATGGCAAGATCTCCCTCTGGCCTCAACCAGGACCGTAAACCTTGGTTCAGCCGAGGAATGAATCTGCCCTGAAATCTGGGGGCCTTATCAGTTTTGGAGATTAGCAAAGGCCGAGTCCTGACCTGAAAGAAAATCCCAGACACTCGCCACACTCCCTTTGGGACTCTGCAAAGTCAAATTTTTTCAGAAACCAATTCCAGTTAAGTAAATAGTTTCTGCACATGAGTGCCCACAGGGTTCCTCAGAGGACCTGACATTCTCCACTTGGTGACTGTCATTTCCTTACAAACACAACATTGAAAGCGATCTTTGCATTCCCAAAATGATTCCGCCAGCTGAGGAATTCTACAATTCTTCTTGAGTTCAAGGCTGCCACTTTATTTATTGTGTGCTTTTATGACAACAGCCCTAAATGCATCCTGTATGATTTGATAAGGGCCTCTTGGCCGCACTGCCCCCACCCCATGTGTGTCTTTCTTTGCCACAAATTTCCAGCACACTGTTCAAATATGTACCACCTAAATTGAACCCTCATGCTGGGAGCACTAATGGGACGCCCCTTCAAAGCGACTTTCTGTAACCCAACAGTTTACATGTTGCTGGAAACAATGGACTTAAGCACACAATTTATTTGTGTTGGCTGGTTTCATGCTGGTTGGAATCTGCTTTGGTGGGAAAACAAACTCTGCATCTGTTTAGATTTATAATTTATATTGAAAGCACAAATACCTCATAATAGGGCTAGAATGAGACCCAGTTATGGGCAGGAGTCACCATATATGCTGGCTTTGTTCTTTCACGAATGCACTAAGAGATTACAGACTGCCTTTTTTTTTTTTTGAGATGGAGTCTCACTCTGTCACCCAGGCTGGAGTGCAGTGGCACAATCTCAGCTCACTGCAACCTCTGCCTCCTAGGTTCAAGCAATTCTCCTGTCTCAGCCTCCTGAGTGAGTAGCTGGGACTACAGAGGTGCATAACACCACGCCTGGCTTTTTTTTTTTTTTTTTTTTTTTTTTTTGTATTTTTTTTAGTAGAGATGTTTTGCCATGTTGGTCAGGGTGGTCTGGAACTCCTGACCTCAAGTGATCTGCCCAACTCGACCTCCCAAAGTTCTGGGATTACAGGTGTGAGCCACCGCGCCCAGCCGACAAACTGCTTTTTATAATATTTAAGCCATCCTCTTTATTCCCCCACGCAACCCGCCGCCTCCATCCCTGAGAAACATCTGCGGCAGGGGCCGTGCCCTGCCTGCCTGCCTGCCCTCTACACAAGCACTCTGATCTGGCTCTTTTCCCTGCTGCCCTGTGGGGGGGCCTACTTTGTGCATAGTCCTGGTACCCAACATCTGGGGGCTTCCCAGGGGGGCCAGCCACTGCTCTTAGTGGCTTGCATCAACTACCTCACTCCATCGTCACCACCCTCCCAAGCAATGGCATCCCCGTGATCAGGGATTCCTCCATGATCAGGAGGAAACTGAGGCACTTTCCCAAGGTCCCACAGCTTATAAGTGACAGAGCCAGGATTCTAACTCAAAGGGTCTTGCTCTAGAATCCATGCTCTCAACTCTTAGGTGCTTTTGCAGCAAAAGCTACAGAATAAGTAGCTGGATTGCTCCATTGCCTTGACTTTTCATTGCAGTTGAGTTGGAAGAGAAATAAGGCAAGTGGCAAGAAAATAAAATATCATGCTTAAAATAAAATATCATAACCACTAAAGCAAAATGAGATCATGCTTCCCAAACGAAACCAAACAAGACCAACACAAAATCTGGAACAGAACATATTCACCTGAGTGCAGTGGCTCACACACCTGTAATCCTAGCACTTGGGGAGGCCAAGGCAGGAGATTGCTTGAGGCCAGGAGTTTGAGACCAGCCCAGGTAACATAACAAGACCCCCATCTCTACAAAAAATTTAAAAATTAGCCAGGCATGGTGGCACATGCCTGTAGTCCTAGCTATTTGAGAGGCTAAGGCAGGAGGGTTGCTTGAGCCCAGAAGGTCGAGGCTGCAGTGAGCCGTCATCGCATCACTGTACTCCAGCCTGGCCAACAGAGAGAGACTCTGTCTCAAAAAAAAAAAACCAAAAGGGCCGGGCGCAGTGGGATTACAAACCTGTAATCCCAGCACTTTGGGAGGCCGAGGCAGGTGGATCGCCTGAGCTCAGAAGTTCAACACCAGCCTGGGCAACACGGTGAAACCCCATCTCTGCTACAAATACAAAAAATTAGCTGGGCATGGTGACATGCAACTACAGTCCCAACTACTCAGATGCTGAGGCAGGAGAATCACTTGAACCCAGGAGACAGAGGTTGCAGTGAGCCAGGATCGAGCCACTGCACTCCAGCCTGGGTGACAGAGCAAGACTCCAGCTCAAACAAACAAACAAACAACAACAACAAAACCCTAATCTTCTTCACCTTCTTCACCTCCATCTTCAGGCCTGGACAAAGAGATGCCAAGACCAGAGGGGAGGCTCAGGCTCCCAGAGGATCCTCCTTCAGTAAGAAAGAGCCACAGGTTTCAGGACAAGGGGCAGAAGAGCGTATTCCAGGGAGCTTGCTGCCTGAATCACTACAAGCAGCATCCCTGTAAACAGGCCTCCTGGAACCCGTGCATGTGCCAGTGCTGCCTCTCTCATCAAAGGTGAGCCTATCTCTCCAACCACCTGCAGCAGGTTGGCACTGTGACATGCTTTGACACACAGATGAGGTGGAAGTGACTGTGCACCACTTTGGAACCAGGCCTCCACTTTGCACCTTCCACCTTTGTTTTTACTTTTTTTGGAATTTCTTCTTTTCTTTTTCTTTCTTTTTTTCTTTTTTTCAGATGGGGTATTGCTCTGTTGCCCAGGCTGGAGTGCAGTGGCATGACCATGGCTCACTACAGCCTCAAACTCCTGGCCTCAAGCAATCCACCTGCCTCAGCCTCCCAAAGTGCATTAGCTACCATGCCTGGCCTGTTCATTGGAACTTCAAGACCACAAATGGGAAAGAAGCTGGGCTAGCTTCCTAGAAGGTGGAAGCCCAGCTGGGCACGGTGGCTCACACCTGTAATCCCAGCGCTTTGGGAGGCCAAGGCAGGCAGATCACCTGAGGCCAGGGGTTCAAGACCAGCCTGGCCAACATGGTGAAACCCCATATCTACTAAAAATACAAAAATTAGTCGGGCATGGTGGTGCACGCCTGTGGTCCAAGCTACTTGGGAGGCTGAGGCAGGAGAATCACTTGAACTCGGGAGGTGGAGGTTGCATTGAGCTAAGATTGAGCCACTGCACTCCAGCCTGGGCAACAGAGCAAGACTCTGTCTAAAAAAAAAAAAAGATGTGAGCTGAAAGAGCCGGTGAAGTGACCCATTGCAAGAGGAGGGAAGAATGTTTGAGGCTGAGGGGAAGAACCTGCACAGGTGGTTCTTACCAGGAGGGGTTAGGGGAATCTAGAACCTGGCTCCATTTTACATATAAATACAGAGCACTTTTTGCATAGTTTTAACAAACACTAAATTTTCCTGGAATGCAGTGACCATGTAAATTGAGAGAGGCCTGTGCTTAACTTCGCTGAGGAATTTACCAAGCACTGTTCACTGCTCTGGAGTAACAGTCCTGGCAGCAACTCCACCCAGCCGCGATGCCCCACACCTGGATCTTTCTGCAATGGTCGCTGTCACCTGCAAAGTGTTTCCACCTGTGAGTTCAAGCACCTGGATACTTCATTAGAACTTCCAGCATTAAAGTACATACGATTTGATTATAAGTGACTTACCATTTACTCTCCTCGATTTTATAGTTTGAGAATTACACATAGATGTTTTCATGATCTGGGTAGGTAGGTTATATTATTTATGAATTTCATTTCAGGGTAGACAAGGAGGCACTAGGTCTGGTAGGGCTGAAACCACAGGCATCTTCAAGCACCTCCTTTGGCTGTGTGAGAAGATGAACCCGGCTGACATAAGAACTAACAAGAGGTATGGAGTTAGAGCTCAGAGGGCCAGGAGATGATGTCAGAGGAGGATGTGGGGAAATCAGAGCCCTCATGCACTGCTAGTGGGGATGCAAAACCATGCAGCCACCATGAAAAATAGTCTCCAGATTTTCAAAAGTTTAAACATAGAATACAATTTTTTTTTTTTTTTTTGAGACAGAGTCTCGTGCTGTCGCCCAGGCTGGAGTGCAGTGACAGTCTCCATTCATTGCAACCTCTGCCTCCCGGGTTCAAGTGATTCTCCTGCCTCAGCCTCCTGAGTAGCGGGGATTACAGGCATCTGCCACCACATGCAGCTAATTTTTGTATTTTGTTTTAGTAGAGATGGGGTTTTGCCATGTTGGCCAGGCTGGTCTCAAATTCCTGACTTCAGGCGATCCACCGGCCTCAGTCTCCCAAAGTGCTGGGATTACAGGCGTGAGCCACTGCGCCCGGCCCATAGAATACAGTTTGAACCAGCAATTCCACTCCTAGGTATATACCCCAGAGAAATGAAAATATATGTTCACATAAAAGCTTGAACACAAATGTTCATAGCAGCATAGTCATAATAGCCAAAAAGTAGAAACAACCAAAATCTTCATCAACTAGGGAACGAATAAACAAAATATGGTCCATCCGTACAATGGAATATGATTCAGCCATCAAAGTATGAACTACTGGCCGGGCACGGTGGCTCATGTATAATCTCAGCACTTTGGGAGGCTGAGGCGGGTGGATCACCTGAGGTCAAGAGTTTGAGACCAGGCTGGCCAACATGGTGAAACCCTGTCTCTACAAAAGTACAAAAATGAGCCAGGCATGATGGCAGGTGCCTATAATTCCAGCTAGTCGGGAGGCTGAGGCAGAAGAATCACTTGAACCTGGGAGGCGGAGGTTGCAGTGAGCCGAGATCATGCCATTGCACTCCACCCTGGGTGAGGGAACGAGACTGTGTCTCAAACGAACAAAAAAAAAAGTATGAACTACTAATACATGCTACAATGAATGGGGATGAATCTTGAAAACATTTTGGTAAGAACAGAAGCCAGACACAAAAGTCCACCTCTTGTAAGACTCCAGTTATATGAAATGTCCAGAATAGGCAAATCTAGAGATACAGAATGTAGAGAGGTGGCTGCCGGGGCTAGGGCTGGGGATAGTGGGGAATGATAGCCAGTGGGTCTGGGGCATCTTTTGTAAGTTACGAAAATGTTCTGGAATTAAATAGTGATGATAGTTGTAGGACTCTGTGAATCTAAAAACCACATCCAAAGCTGGACGTGGTGGTTCATGCCTTTAATCCCAGCACTTTGGGAGGCTGAGGTGGGAGGATCCCTTGAAACCAGCCTGGGCAACAGAGTAAGACCCCATCTCTACAAAAAAATTAAAAAATTAGCTGAGTGTGGTGGCATGCATCTGTAGTCCCACCTACTTGGGAGGCTGAGGTGGGAGGATCACTTGAGTCTAGGAGGTTGAGGCTGCAGTGAGCCATTATCAAGCCACTATACCCCAGCCTGGGCAATCAAGCAAAATGCTCTCTTAAAACAAACAAACAGCTCACACTTGTAACCCCAGCACTTTGGGAGGCTGAGGCAGGCGGATCACGAGGTCAGGAGATCAAGACCATCCTGGCCAACACGGTGAAACCCCGTCTCTACTAAAAATACAAAAAAATTAGCCAGGCAAGGTGGCAGTCGCCTGTAGTCCCAGCTACTTGGGAAGCTGAGGCAGGAAATAGGACATGGTGTGAACTTGGGAGGCAGAGCTTGCAGTGAGTGGAGATCGCACCACTGCACTCCAGCCTGGGCGACAGAGCAAGACTCCGTCTCAAAAAAAAAAAAAACAAAAAACAAAAAACAAAAAACAAAAAAAACCCACATACGAAACCAAAAAGTGCATCTGTAAATTTAAAAAAAAGGAAAACAAAAAAGAGGAATCACTGAACTGTACAATTTAAAGGGGTGAATTTTATGGCACGTGAATGATATGTCAAAAAGCAAAGATGAAGCTGCAGAGATAAGGAGGGCACACCTAGGCTAATCTGGAGCCATTGAGGGGTTTAGGCATCACAGTGGCAATACAGGTTTGCGTTTAGAAGGATCACTGTGGAGGATGAACTGGAGATGGGCAAAAACAGACAGCTTTAAAAGGTGATGAAGGGGGCCGGGCAAGGGGGCTCACGCCTGTAATCCCAGCACTTTGGGAGGCCGAGGTGGGCGGATCATGAGGTCAGGAGATCGAGACCATCCTGGCTAACACGGTGAAACCCCGTCTCTACTAAAAATACAAAAAAATTAGCCGGGCGTGGTGGCGGGCGCATGTAGCCCCAGCTACTCTGGAGGCTGAGGCAGGAGAATGGCGTGAACCCGGGAGGCGGAGCTTGCAGTGAGCGGAGATCGCGCCAATGCACTCCAGCCTGCGCGACAAAGCGAGGCTCCACCTCAAAAAAAAAAAAAAAAAAAAAAAAGGTGATGAAGGGTGAGGCATTTGGAACAAGCCCGGCTTTAGGCTTGAGCAGCTGGTGGAGGCGGTGCCATTCACAGGAATGTTGGCAGCATCCTGTTGGGAGCAGTTTGCACTAACTTCTGTAACAGAGGCGCAATCACATACAGGGTTGATAAGATAAGAGCTGCGGCTGGGAGAAATTACTTCTGACTTTTGGCATCCGGGAAGGCATTTGGAAGAGGTGGCATTTAAGCAGAACTTCGCAGGTCAGCATAGGGCATACAAAAATTTGAAGGGCAGCCTAGGAAGAATGAGTTGCACCAGCATAGGTATGGGGGCTAGGAAATGCCCAGGTTTGCTGGGATTGTTTGGCCAGGTAAGATGAGAAACAACAATTATGGTAACAAAACTAACCAAAAAGCATATCCTTCCATTTTTCACAACCTCTCTGTGAGGCAGTAGCATCTTTTAATAGGAGCCAAGATTCAAAGGAGTCCAGGTGGCATACCTAAGGTTACACAACTATGAAGGGGCTGGCCAGTTTTGTTTATTTGTCCATTTTAAGAGACAGGGTTGGCTGGGTGCAGTGGCTCATGCCTGTAATCCCAGCACTTTCCATTTATTCTCCTCGAGGCGGGTGGATCACTTGAGGTCAGGAGTTCGAGACCAGCCTGGCCAACATGGCGAAACCCTGTCTCTACAAAAATACAAAAATTTCCCGGGTGTCATGGTGGGTGCTTGTAATACCAGCTACTCAGGAGGCTGAGACAAGAGAATCGCTTGAACCCAGGAGGCAGAGGTTGCAGTGAGCCGATATTGCACCACTGCACTCTAGCCTGGGCAACAGAGCAAGGCTCTGTCTCAAAAACAAAAGAGACATGGTTTTGCTCTTTTGGCCATGCTGGAGTACAGTGGTGTAATCATAACTCACTGCAGCCTCAACCCCTCCAGGCTCACGTGATCTTCTCACCTCAGCGTCACGAGGAGAGGGATTACAGGCACGCGCCACCACACCAGCTAATGTTTAAAAAAATTTTTTTGTAAAGATGGGCTGAGCACGGTGGCTCATGGCTGTAATCTCCACACTTTAGGAGGCCTATACAGGTGGATCACCTGAGGTCAGGAGTTTGAGACCAGCCTGGACAACCTGGTGAAACCCTGTCTGTACCAAAAATACAAAAATTAGCCAGGCATGGTGGCATGCGCCTGTAGTCCCAGCTACTCAGGAGGCTGAGGCAGGAGAATTGCTTGAACCCAGGAGGCAGCTGGAGATCACACCACTGTACTCCAACCTGGGTGACAGAGCAAGATTCCATCTCTACAAAAAAAAATTTTTTTTTTTTTTTTGAGATGAAGTCTGGCTCTGTCGCCCAGGATGGTCTCAAACTCCTGGGATCAAGAGATCCTCCAGCCTTAGCCTCCCAAAGTGCTGAGATTACAAACGTGAGCCACCACACCTGGCTGCTGGCCAGTTTTTAATCTCAGGTCTGTTTGAAAAATAGGTACACAGGTGAGTTCATGCCAACTTGTGGCTTGCAGACCTTATTTTTACAGTTAATAAAGTCATTCTTCCTCTTGAACTAGAAAACACTCTTCTCTGCATCTCTGTTTTGTATTACACATTCCAATCTCTCTCATCTTTCAATACGTTTTCTTGAGGGAGAAATTGTGTTCACTGTTTGGGAAATGTAATCTGCTCTACACAGGAGATGATTAAGGACTCTTGACACTTATATGTAGGGATGGAGAGTATGTATATTTTAGGTGCCAGAGAAACCATAATCTGTGAACAATATATCAATTGGGGTGATGACAGCTGCTTAATATTAAATACGAGATGTGGGTTCTTTCTGCTGCTTAACCTCCCTTACTTTGCTCTAAGCAATAAGCATCAAAAACAAATACATATTCGTTGAATTTTTGTTTCATTCTGTTTGGATTCCAGCTGTTGAGATATAATCCTTTTTATATAATACATTTTTAAAAAATATTTGAATCTTTACCTTGTGGTTTTAACAGCCATGGAAAAAGTCCTGGCCGGGTGCAGTTGGCTTAACGCCTGCAATCCTAACACGTTGGGAGGCCAAGACAGGCGGATCACTTGAGCTCAGGAGTTCGAGACCTGCCTGGGCAACATGGTGAGACCCCCCCCGGTGTCTACAAAATATTAAAAAATTAGCTGGGTGTGGTGGCACACACTTGTGGTCCTAGCTACTTAAGAGGCTGAGGTGACAGGATTGCTTGAGCCCAGGAGGTAGAGGCTGCAGTAAGCCATGTTTGCACCACTGCACTCTAGTAGGCAACAGAGTGAGACCTTTGTCTCAAAAAATAAAAATAAATAATAGGCCGGGGGGTGGGCGGCTCACACCTGTAATCCCAGCACTTTGGGAGGCTGAGGCAGGCAGATCACTTGAGTTCAGGAGTTCAAGACCAGCCTAGCCAACATGGTGAAACCCTGTCTTTACTAAAGATACAAAAATAAAAAATTAGCCAGGTGTGGTGGCACTCCCCTGTGATCCCAGCTACTCTTGGGAGGCTGAGGCAGGGAATTGCTTGAACCCGGGAGGTGGAGGTTGCAGTGAGCCAAGAACTCGCCACTGCCCTCCAGCCTGGGCGACAGAGTGAGACTGTGTCTCAAAAATAGATAAATAAATAAATAAATAAATTTAAAAAATAATAGATAAAAAGGCTGATTTAAGGACCCCATCCCAGGCCCAGTGAATCCAAATGTCCAGGAGAGATTGTTGTGTTTCTTGTTGTCGTTGTTTTGTTTTTGTTTTGTTTTTTTGAGATAGGGTCTTGTTCTGTTGCCCAGGCTGGATGAAGTGGCTCGAATATGGCTTTCTGCAGCCTGGACCTCCTGGGCCTAAGCGATCCTCTCGTCTCAGCCTCCCAAAGTGCTAGGATTAGAGCCATGAACCACGGCGCCCAGGCTACTCTGCATCCTGACCAAACCTTAACATGGAATCTGTGTTATTTTTGTGGCTGACACCACCAGTGCCATTTGTTGGTTCCCTCTTTGCCAGATAAAGGTAAAGTTGTGTCGTGCTGCCTTGGGTCTGGGCCAAGGTAGTCTCGGCCTCTTAGAACCATATAGATTTTGACTGATCACCCCATTCACTCATAAGTGCAGACTACATGCCAGAACTATTTTGTTTTTGTTTTGAAACAGGGGCTCGTCGTGTCACCCAGGCTGGAGAGCAGTGACACAACCTTGGCTCACTGCTGTCTCAACCTCCTGGGCTTAAGCAATCCTCCTGCCTCAGCTTCCAGGGTAGCTGGGACTACAGATGCATGCCACCATGCATGGCTAATTTTTGTATTTTTTTGCAGAGACTGAGTCCCTCTAAGTTTTTCAGGCTGGCCTTGAAATCCTGGGCTCAAGCAATGCTCCCACCTCGGGGTCCCAAAGTGCTGGGATTATAGGAGTGAGCCACTGAGCCCGACCAAAACTATTTTAGATACTGGAAATAAAGCAGGAAAAAAACTAAGTATATGTCTTTCACGGAGGGCTTCGGGGAACTTAGGTTCTAGCGGGGAAGACAGACAAAGCAAGTAAATATGTCCAGAATCTGTCCTGAAGCAGAGAGCTGGGGGCTTGAGGGAGTGGCAGAGGCAACTTCGAAGGACCTGAAGGAGGGAAAGGGTGTGGGAGCTAGATTGCATAAAGGAGGAAAGATCACAGGAGATGGAAGGCTATTGTAAATTTAGCATTGACTCTGAATGCGATAAGCTTTGACCGGATGAGGGACACCATCCGACAGGTTTTACCAGAATCCTTTCTGGCTTGTGCAGAATCAACTGGAGAGGGGAGGGTAGATGTTGAGAGACCAGAGAAGAGGCTACTATAATAGTCCAAGCGAGAGATGGTGGTGGGTTGGAACAGGGTAGAAGATGTGGACGTGGTGAGAAATCGTTGGATTCTGGATATATTTTGGAGGTCAAGCCAACAGGACTGGATGTTGGGGGGTGAGAGAAGTGAAGGAGTCAGGGATAATTCCTTTATTATTTTTATGATTTATTTATTTACTTATTTTTATTTATTTTATTTTATTTTATTTTATTTTATTTTATTTATTTATTTTTGAGACGGAGTTTCACTCTTATTGCCCAGGCTGGAGTGCAATGGTGTGAACTCGGCTCACTGCAACCTCTGCCTCCCGGGTTCAAGCGATTATCCTGCCTGGGTAGCTGGGATTACAGGCACCCGCCACCATGCCCAGCTAATTTTTTATATTTTCAGTAGAGATGGGGTTTCACCATGTTGGGCAGGCCGGTTTCAAACTCCTGACCTCAAGTGATCCGCCTGCCTCGGCCTCCCAAAGTGCTAGGATTACAGGCATGAGCCGCCACGCCAGGCCTGATTGATTGATTGATTGATTTTGAGACAGGGCCTCCATATGCTACCCAGGCTGGTCTCGAACTCTTGAGTTCAAGTGATCCTCCTTCCAAAGTGTTGGGATTATGGGGTGTGAGCCACCACACCCAGCCTGGGGATAATTCTAATGGTAGTCATCTGCAAGATACAACTGCAAAGATGGATCTGTGATCTGCTTCTTGATGAAGAGGGAGGTGGGGAGTTCAGTGTGGACCATGTTAAGTGTGAGATGCCTACTTGATAGAAATAATGGAAGGGCCCAGTAGGCAACTATATATGCACGAATGGAGTTCAGGGGAGAGGCTGGGGACAGAAATATCAGTGTGAAGGCCACCAGCACATAGGTGGTATTGAAAGCCATGACCTGGATGAGATCACCTGGAAAAGAAGTCAAAGAAGAGAAGAGGTGCTTGGACAAGGAGGTCCTCAGCATTCAGAAGTGGGGGCCAATCACAGCTTCACTCCTTGGCTGGGCACTATGGCTCACGCTTGTAATCCCAGCACTTTGGGAGGCTGATGTGGGAGGATCGTTTGAATCCAAGAGTTGAAGACCAGCATGGGCAACATAGCAAGATAGTATCTCTACAAAAAAAATTTAAAAATTAGCCAGGCATGGTGGCATGTGCCTGTAGTCCAAACTACCTTGCAAGTTGAGGTGGGAGGATCGTTTAAGCCTGGGAAGTTGAGGTTGCAGTAAGCCATGATCATGCCATTGCACTCCAGCCAGGGCAGCTAGTGAGACCCGGTCTCTAAAAAAAAAACAAAACTTCACTCCACAGATGGGGGATCTGAACGTGATCAATTTAGTCACCAATCTCTGGACCTCCTTTGGTGTGCTAAGAGTGGAGGAGAGCGGAAAGAGAACTGGATTTACATCCAAAAGACCTGCCCTCTGTCATTTACTGTGGGACCCTAAGCACAGCATTTCACCTCTCTGGGAAATGCTGTGGAAACCAAAGGTGGGGGGTTGGGGCCAGAGCCTGGAGACCTTGGAAAGAACTGAGTACTATGCTAAGGGAGGGGGAAGGGAGGGGGCAGGGCAGGTTGCTGCCCCTGTAGCCCTCAGCAGAGGCCTCCTGTAACTCCTCTGGATGTGGCTTTTAGTTCTGGCAGGAGGTGATGAGTGTCTGACCTGGGGATGCTGTTACATGCTAACAGGGGAAGACCAGCATGTTAGAGGTTGTTTTTTTGTTTTGCTTTGTTTTGTTGTTTTGAGACAGGGTCTCACTCTATCGCCCAGGCTAGAGTCCAGTGGCATGATCATAGCTCATTGCAGCCTCCACCCCCCGGGCTCAAGAGATCCTCCTGCCTCAGCCTCCCAAGTAGCTGGGACTGCAGGCATCCACCACCATGCCGGTTAATTTTTGTATTTTTTGTAGAGACAGGGTTTCGCCATGTTGCCCAGGCTGGTCTCAAACTATCCGCCTGCCTCAGCCTCTCAAAGTGCCAGGATTACAGGCATGAGCCACTGCGCCTGCCTGTGTTAGAGGTTTAGAATCAGGCAGCCACTTGAATATGGAGAGTGACGGAGAAAGAGGGTTCAAAATAAAGTTAGTGTCCTGGATGACTGGAGATATAGTGGTGCTGTTATCAGAGATGGATTACATGGGAGATAGAGCAGTGGAAGACACATGATAATACTTAGGACACAAAGAGTTCAGAGAGGGATTAAAGTGTAGGGAGTGTCCATGGAATTTTGGTACATGGCCACTTCTTGTCCTTAAATAGCCTCCAAACCCACAGAAACATTATCTTTCCATATCACCCTAAAGACTGTGCAGCAGTGATGAGTAAAATGACTCTGACCTCAATTAAATCAAAATTCTAGGAATACACCAGCTCCTTTGGAGTTTCTTACTAACGCTCCTTTCTCTGTCTCTGATTCCCCACTTGCAGCTCAGACAGTGCCCTCTGTTGGAAACCTCAACCACAAATCCCCGTCCTCGACTTCATGGTGAGAAGGACCTAGAAGGAAACAAACACCTCCCAGGAGCCTTTCACACACATTGTTCTCATTTTATCCTTGCAGTTGCTTGGTGAGGTTACTGTGTCCAACCTGGGGAAGCTGAGGCAGCTGCCCCAATCACAGCCAGAGCGGAGCTGAGATCGGAACTCAAAGCGGCTGCCTTCAAAGCTTGTGCTTCACTCCCTCTACCTAGCTGTAGCTGTAGGATGATTTGACAAGGGACTTGAAGATACAATCTCAAGGACAGAGGTTTGTTTTTTTTGTTTTTTTGTTTTGAGATAGAGTCTCGCTCAGTCACCCAGGCTGGAGTGCAACGGTGCGACCTCGGCTCACTGCAAGCTCTGCCTCCCGGGTTCACGCCATTCTCCTGCCTCAGCCTCCTGAGTAGCTGGGACAACAGGTGCCCGCCACCATGCCTGGCTAATTTTTTTTGTATTTTTAGTAAAGACGGGGTTTCACCGTGTTAGCCAGGATGGTCTCGATCTCCTGACCTCGTGATCAGCCCGCCTTGGCCTCCCAAAGTACTGGGATTACAGGTGTGAGCCACCGTGCCCGGCTACTGTTGATTCTTTTTTGTTGGTTGGTTGGTTTGTTTTTGAGACAGAGTCTCGCTCTGTTGCTCAGGCTGGAGGGCAGTGTCCCGACCTCAGCTCACTGCAACCTCCATCTCCTGGGTTCAAGCAATTCTCTTGCCTCAGCCTCCCTAGTAGCTGGTACTACAGGCACATGCCACCACGCCTGGCTAATTCTTGTATCTTTAGTAGAGACGAGGTTTCACCAGACCTTGGCCAGGCTGGTCTCCAACTCCTGACCTCAAGTGATCCACCCGCCTCAGCCTCCCAAAGTGCTGGGATTATAGGCATCAGCCACCGTGCCCAGCCTCTGTAGAATCTTAAACTAAAAAATTAAAGTGTGTATTTTGTATGTCTTTGAGGTTTTAAAATCTTATTTTTCTGGTAATTTATTTTTATTATACTTTACAGCAGTATCCACCTGCAACAGTTGGACAATTTAAAAAACCAGTACTTTAGCACTCTGAGAGGCACGGGGCTGCCGGAGAGAGAAGAGATGTCTAAACTGAGGAAGGTAGCCAGGCGCGGTGGCTCACGCCTGGGATCCCAGCACTTTGGGAGGCCAAGATGGCAGATCGCTTGAGCCCAGGAGTTCGAGACCAGCCTGGACAATATAGCAAAACCCCGTCTCTATTTAAGTTTAAATAAAGAAGAATTTAAAGAAAAAATAAGCTGTGGCAGGTGCTCCATGTTTGGTGTATGAATGAATACATCACTGAAGGAATGACTGTATGAGTGTGAGAGAATCAGCCACATGAAGAAAAATGCCCAGAATCCAGGTTTCTCATTTAGAGCCATTCAAAGGGTGAGAGCTTAGGATGTCAAGTTCATCACCAGACTTGATATGCACATCACTAAACCTGCACCCTTCTGATTTTAAAGATGGAGGTGGGAGACCTTTCTCCCCCAAGTCATAGAACTGATCAACAAAGAAAAAAAAATACCAAAAAGAGCCACATATAAATAACAAGCAATATTTACTGCTCGTGATTTTAAAACTCAGACTAGGTTAGTAGACTAAGATAAACATTCTCCTTACCATTTTCACCAAGTAACAGGAAAAACACAGCCCATATGCACAAACATCCTATTTTAAGGACTGCTGGTTTTTGGGTTTTGTTTTGAGACAGGGTCTCACTGGAGTACAGTGGTGCGGTCATGGCTCATTGCAGCCTCAACCTCCCCGGCTCAAGCAATCCTCCCATCTCAGCCTCCTGAGTAGCTGGGACTACAGTCGAACGCCACCACACCTGGCTAATTTTTTAATTTTTTGTAGAGACAGGGTGTTGCTGTGTTGCCCAGGCTGGTCTTGCACTCTTGCCTCAGCCTCCCAAAGTATTGGGATTACAGGTGTGAGTCACCACAAGCAGTCAAGGACTACTGTTTGAAGTGGAGGCTTTTGAACACACTTACCCTGGGATGATGAAACTGAGGAGTGAGCAGGATTTAGCCCTAGGGCACAAGTTCCTCAAGTCTACCTTGAAGTGCTTCAACTGTGCAGGAAACACCTTCCACCTAAAGTTTCTGCCTCTAAACAGGAGCAAAGATGCCCCACTCAAGAAAAGTTCCAGGTACACCTTGCTCCGTTTTGGAAATTCCCACTGGCACTTTCCAGAAACAAGTAGGCCCCTTTAAACTTAAAGGCACCTGGGGCCAGGTGCGGTGGCTCACGCCTGTAATCCCAGCACTTTAGGAGGCTGAGGCAGGCGGATCACCTGAGGTCAGGAGTTTGAGACCAGCCTGGTCAACATGGCGAAACCCCGTCTCTAGTAAAAATACAAAACTTAGCCGGGCATGGTGGTGCGCACCTGTAATCCCAGCTACTTAGGAGGTTGAGGCAGGAGAATCACTTGAATCCAGGAGGAGGAGATTGCAGTGAGCCGAGATGGTGCCATTGCACTCCAGCCTGGGTGACAGAGTGAGACTCCATCTCAAAAAAAAAAAAAAAAAGGCACCTGGAATTATGAAAATTGCATTTTTTTATTCCTGCAAAGTTGTGCAGTAGAAAGCAATGTCAGAGTAGCCCTCAGTCCTCATCCCAGGCTACTCCCATTCCTCTTGGCGTAAATCTTTTAGGCAAACCTATTTATTCTCCCCTCTAAAGTGTCCATTTCACATCTGCAAATGGGATCATAATAATAATAGTACCTGGATTAATGTGAGGATTAAATAGCAAAATGTGTGTAGAACCCTTAGCTTGGGCCTGACACAGTGAGCCTTTGATGAACACAAGCTTGGGGCTGTCTCTAATCACAAGCCAAAATAGAAACCCAGAGAAGTCTGGACCAGTGACAGATACCATTTATTCAGCATGTGCCATGTGCCAGAAACAGTGTTAAGATCTTTATTAGCTGTTCGGATGCTTTTCTTTTTTCTTTTTTTTCTTTTAAGAAACAGGGTCGGCTGGGCGTGGTGGCTCATGCCTGTAATCCCAGCACTTTGGGAGGCTGAGGTGGGCGGATCACTTGAGGTCAGGAGTTTGAGACTAGTCTGGCCAACATGGTGAAACCCTATCTCTACTAAAAATATAAAAATTAGCTGGGAGTGGTAGCAGGCACCTGTAATCCCAGCTACTAGGGAGGCTGAGGCAGGAGAATCACTTGAACCCAGGAGGCAGAGGTTGCAGTGAGCAGAGATTGTGCCATTACACTCCAGCCTGGGCAACAAGAGCAAAATTCTGTCTCAAAAAAAAAAAAAAAGAAAGAAAGAAAAAGGAAAGAAAGGAAAGAAGAGGAAGAAAAGAAAAGAAAGAAAGAAAGAAAGGAAGAGAAAGAAAGAAAGGAACAGGGTCTTTCTCTGTCACCCAGGCTGGATTACAGTGGCACAATCATAGTTCACTGCAGCCTCAAAATTCTGGGCTCAAGCAATCCTCCCATACCAGCCCCTCAAAGTGCTGGGATTACACACATGAGCCAGCATGCCCAGCGCTAGTGGAATTCCATTTTTTTTTTTTTCCTGTGTGTGTTTTTTGTTTGTTTGTTTGAGACAGGGTCTCACTGTGTTGCCCAGGTTGGAGTGCAGTGGCACAAACATAGCTCACTGTGTCCTCAACCTCCTGGGTTTAAGTGATCCTCCTTCCTCAGCCTCCCAGTTAGCTGGGACTACAGTCATGCAACACCACGCCTGGCTAATTTTTGTATTTTTTGTAGGGATGGGATTTCGCCATGTTGCCCAGGCTGGTCTCAAACTCCTGAACTCAAGCAATCCTCTCCTCAGCTTCCCAAAGTGCTGGGATTCCAGGTGTGAGCCGCCACACCCAGTTTGGTAGAATTCTTAGTACAACTCTTTGGAGTAGCTACTCTCAGTGTCTCATTTTATTTTGCTTTTTATTTATTTATTTTTGAGACAGGCTCTCCCTCTGTCACCCAGGCTGGAGTGCAGTGACATGATCACAGCTCACTGCAGCCTCGACCTCCCAAGCTCAAGTGATCCTCCCACCTAAGCTTCCTGAAGAGCTTGGAATACAGGTGTGTGTTACCACACCTGGCTAATTTTGCAGAGATGAGGTCTCACTATGTGGCCTAGGCTGGTCTCAAATGCCTGGGCTCAAGTGATCCTTCCACCCTGACCTCCCAGAGTGCTGGGATTCCAGGTGTGAGCCAGTGTGCCTGGCCCTGCATTTAATTTTAGAGAGCCAGAAAGGTGAGGTCCCCTGTCCAAGCTCTCCCAGCTCAGAGAGGCTCCCTGCCTTGCTCCCCATCACCCCACTTTCATGACGTTCATGCTGCCCTCTTCTTGTCCTCTTCTGTGTTTCTCAGCCTGAAAGCGTGGGCATCAACTCTGGCTGGCTTTGTTGTTGTTCTCAAGCTTCTGTCATCATTGGTATAATTTTACATAAACTTGGCATTCCTTTAAATTTCAGAAAATATGTTCACTTCTTAAATATCTCCTGGGGGAGATAAGAGTTCTATAAATGATTTCGTTCTCCCCGCCTTCATGTTGAACTTAAAAAGGCGAAGTCACTGGATCTCCGTTAACAAGTCATGTTGTTTATTGGTTCATTTTCATTTTGGAAACTCTTCTCCATGGTTAACCACTCTTCCTCCTCCTTAAAAATTCCCATGAGGAATTCGGATCAGACGCTGGGGCTGCAGGGCAGATCCCCGGGAGGATATCATGTTTCTAGAAGGCTCCTGGAAGCCAACAAGCGTTGCAACCTGACTCTTAACTGACTTTTTACCTGTAGGATTATCTCCGGGCAGGAGGAAAAAGACACAGGCAAGCTTTCTGGTCCCAAATAAAATGATGTATTTCATGAAGGAAGAAAGTTTTAAACTAATAATTGAAATTCATTTGACCATAAAAAAGGCAATATAAAAGGGTAAGGACTCTGGAACCCAACTGCTCGGGTTTCAATACCACACAGCTCTGCCACTTATCTGTGTGATGCTGGCCAAGCTATTTAACGTCTCTGTGCCTTTATTTCCTATCTATAAATTGAGGATGATAACAGTACCTAAATCCATATGTTTTGATGAAGATAAAATAGGGTATACAAGGGACTGGAAGGTTTCTTGGGACTCTCAGGACTATAACTGGGAAAGTCACAAGCAAACTGATATGTGCCCATCACCTTAAGATGAAATGAGAGGCCGGGTGTGGTGGCTCATGCCTGTAATCCCAGCACTTTGGGAGGCCGAGGTGGGCGGATCACTTGAGGTCAAGAGTTCGAGACCAGCCTGGCCAACATAGTGAAACTCTGTCTCTACCAAAAAATACAAAAATTAGCTAGGTATGGTGGTACTTGCCTGTAATCCCAGCTACTCAGGAGGCTGAGGCACGATAATCACTTTAACCTAGGAGGCGGGAGTTGCAGTGAGCCAACATGGCACCACTGCACTCCAGCCTGGGTGACAGAGTTAGACTCCATCTCAAAAAAAAAAAAAAAAAAGGTGAAATGAGAGTGTATATGTATCTTTATTTTATTTATCTGTTTTTAATTTTTAAATAATTTTTTATTTATTAATTAAGATGGGGTCTCACTGTGTTGCCCAGGCTGGTCTCGAACCTCTAAGCTCAAGGAGTCCTCCCACTTCAGCCTCTCAAAGTGTTGGGATTACAAGCATGAGCCACCAAGCCCAGCCTACATGTACCTTTAGAAACAACACCTGCACATTTTTTTTTTTTAGACGGAGTCTCCCACTGTCGCCCGGGCATGATCTTGGCTCACTGCAACCTCTGCCTCCCAGGTTCAAATAATTCTCCTGTCTCAGCCTCCCAAGTAGCTGGGATTACAGGCACCTGCCACCATGCCCGGCTAATTTTTTGTATTTTTGGTACAGACGGGGTTTCACTGTGTTGGCCAGGCTGGTCTTGAACTCCTGACCTTGTGATCTGCTTGCTTCAGCCTCCCAAAGTGTTGGGATTACAGGTGTGAGCCACCACAACTGGCCAACACCTGCACATTTTAATGCTCCTTCATCTTTTCTGTTTCTATTCGTGGCTGCCTCCAGCCATGGTTGATTCCTTGCCATTTGTCACTATGGTCCTCATTTCCTCAATATCCACTCTGCAGGGGCCCATGATATGCCTTTTATTCCTATCATTACACTGACTTGTTTCCCAAAGTTCCAAATACATGTCCTGGCCAGTCACGGGACAGCCATTAAGAGAATTTATTAAGTGCCAGGCAAAGAGCTTTTCAACAAATCCTTCAGACTTTTCTTCTTCCTCAATTTTCAGGCGACACGTAACTTAAAGGTTAAAATGGGGATGATAATAGTCTCCTCCCCTTGCGTGAATGCCCACAATGGTTTTTGCTTATCTGTCCACTCCTCCTCTGTCTCTTAATAGTTGAAGAGCCTGGTGTGGTGGCTCCTGCCTGTAATCCCAGCACTGTGGGAGGCAGAGGCAGGTGGATCACTTGAACCCAGGAGCTGAGGCCAGCCTGGGCAACATAGTGAGACTCCATCTCCACAAAAAAATAAATAAAATTAGGTGGACATGGTGGCACATGCCTGGGGTCCCAGCCACTTTGGGGGGCTGAGGTGAGAGGATCGCTTGGGCCTGGGAAGTCAAGGCTGCAGTGAGCCGTGATTGTGCCACTGCACTCCTGTCTGGGCAACAGAGTGAGACTGTCTCTAAAAAAAAAAAAAAAAAAAAAAAAAACCCAAATAGTTGAATAATATGAATTACAGTGACAATTTTTTGAGAGCTTACTATGTATAATACTAGGCACTATATCAAACCCCTTAAAAATATCTCATTGGATCCTTATGAAAAATCCAAGGAATAGGTACCATTATCATCCCCATTTTACAGATGAAGAAACTGAGTCAGGGAGGCCAGCTCACTTCCCCTAGTGGCAGAACCAGGACTTGAACCCAAGTATGACTCCAGAGTCCTTGCTCCAAGCATTTCACTATCCTGTTTCCTCTTCCTTCTCCTGCCTCAACTGTGCTTTCTGGCCAAGTTTCTGCTTTGATGACAAGGCTCTGAGCAGGAAGCCTCACCTCTTCAAGACTCAGTCTGCTCTTCTTTTTTTTATTTTTTTATTTTTTTTTGTTGTTGAGATGGAGTCTTGCTATGTCGCCCAGGCTGGAGTGCAGTGGCGCAATCTCAACTCACCGCAAGCTCCACCTCCTGGGTTCACGCCATTCTCCTGCCTCAGCCTCCTGAGTAGCTGGGGCTACAGGTGCCCGCCACCACGCCCAGCTAATTTTTTGTATTTTTAGTAGAGACGGGGTTTCACTGTGTTAGCCAGGATGGTCTCAATCTCCTGACCTCGTGGTCCGCCTGCCTTGGCCTCCCAAAGTGCTGGGATTGCAGGCGTGAGCCACCGTGCCCGGCCTGCTCTTCTTTTTTTTGAACAATATAAACATGGTGTATTAACACCAAATAGTTGTGAGGATGGAACGCTTGTGAAATGCATAGCACGGTGTTCACAGCCACTGTGATCAGTATTATATGAGAATTTTGATTATTACTCCATCAGTATGTTCCTGTTGTAGACTGAATTGTGTTCCCCAAAAAGATAGGTTAAAGTCTTAATCTCCAGTACCTGGGAGTGAGAACTTATTAGGACATAGGGCCTTTGCAGATGTAATAAAACTAAAATGAGGTCAGGCCTGGCATGGTGGCTTACAACTGTAATTTCAGCACTTTGGGAGGCCGAGGTGGATAGGTCACCTGAGGTCAGGAGTTCGAGACCAGCCTGGCCAACATGGCGAAACCCCATCTCTACTAAAAGCACAAAAATTTAGCTGGGTGTGGTAGCAAGCACCTGCAGTCCCAGCTACTTAGGAGGCTGAGGCAGGAGAATCACTTGAACCCAGGAGGTGGAGGTTGCAGTGAGCCGAGATCATGCCACTGCATTCCAGCCTGGGCGACAGAGCAAGACTTCACCTCAAAAAAAAAAAAAAAAAAAAATTAAAATTAGGTCATTAGAGTAGTCCTAAATCCAATCACTGGTGCCCTTATAAAAATAGACACAGAAACAGACAGACAGACAGACACACACACACACAGAGAACACCACGTGATACATGTGATGATGGAGGCAGAGCTCAGAGTGATTCGGCTGCCAGTCAAGGAACACTAGTGATTGCTGGCAGCCACAGAGGCTGGGAGAGAGGCAAGGAACAGCCTGTCCCTCAGAGCCTCCAGAAGGAACCAACCTTGCCAATACATAGATTTCAGACTTCTAGCCTCCAGAACTGTGAGACAGCAAAATTGTGTTGTGTTAAGCCACCCAGCGTGTGGTACTTTGTGAACAAATACACTTCCTGGCCAGGCGCAGTGGCTCACGTCTGTAATCCCAGCACTTTGCGGGGCCAAGGCAGGCAGATCACTTGAGGTCAGGAGTTCGAGACTAGCCTGGCCAACATGGTGAAACTCTCTCTACGAAAAATACAAAAATTAGCCAGGCGTGGTGGTGCACGCCTGTAATCCCAGCTACTCAGGAGGCTGAGGCACAAGAATTGCCTGAACCCAGGAGGCAGAGGTTCCAGTGAGCTGAGATCAAGCCACTGCACTCCAGCTTGTGTGACAAAGCAAGACTCTGTCTCAAAAACAAAACAAAACACACAAAAAAACAAATACAGTTCCCTTCCACAGCCTAAGTCCAGACCTTCACATTCTGTGCAAGTTCCTCTTCCAAGGGCCTCTTCAAATGCAGGCCTGCCTGCAGCTCTCTTTCCTCAAATCTGTCTTAACACACCAATTTCTGACTCCCGGGTCAAAAATCTGCGATGACACCTGAATACTTACATCAGTATTTCCTAAAGTTGCTTGAGATAAGGATCACCAGGATGACAGTCCAAATTACAGGTTCCCTGCTAGGTGTGGTGGCTCACGTCTGTAATTCTAACACTTTGGGAGGCCAAGGCAGGTGGATTGCTTGAGCCCACAGGTTTGAGACCAGCCTAGGCAAGAAGGTGAAACCCCATCTGTACAAAAAATAAAAAATATTAGCCCGGTGTGGAGGCGCACACCTGTAGTCCTAGCTACTCAGGAGGCTGAGGTAGGAGGCTTGCTTGAACCTGGGAGGGCGAGACTGTAGTGAGTAGTGATTGTGCAACTGCACTCCAGCCTGGGTGACAGAGTGAGACCTTGTCTCAAAAAATAATAATAATTATAGGTTTCCTGGGCCCCGCTCCAGACTACCAGACATGAGATCACAGAAGAGGCGCTTGGAATCTGCATTTTTAATAAGCACCCAAGACAATTCTTTTCCTCAGTCACATTTGGGACACTCTGGCCTACAAGATAAAATCTGGAAGAGACTAAAGATCTTGCCTCGATGATCTCTATAAAATGGCGCCAGCCTCCCCGTTCAAATGTCATCTCCCAAGGCTTCCCATTGTCTTTACATCCCTCCATGTGAACAGCCTGCCTCACTGTCCTCACCTTGATCAACCTCTGCTCAAACCTTTGTTCTTGCCATTCTCCTGCCCAGAACACCTCTTCCTTTTCTCCCATCATCTAGGTCTGATTCAGATGCCACAGATCTTAAAATTATTTCTAATTGTTCCAAGATAGCTTCTCAATGACCTCAGAATAAAATTCAATGTCCTTGTCATAGCCTGCAAGAGGCTGCATGATCTGGCCATGGTCAGTCTCTCTCTTTTTTTTTTTTTTTTTGAGATGGAGTCTTGCTCTGTCACCCAGGCTGGAGTGCAGTGGCACAATCTCAGCTCACTGCAACCTCCACCTCCCGGGTTCAAGCAATCCTCCCACCTCAGCCTCCCAAGAAGCTGGGATTACAGGTGTGTGCCACCGCGCTCGGCTAACTTTTGTATTTTTAGCAAAGATGGGGTTTCACCATGTTGGCCAGGGTGGTCTCAAACTCCTGACCTCAAGTGATCTGCCCTCCTCGGCCTCTCAAAAGTGCTGGGATTACAGGCGTTAAGCCACCATGTCTGGCCTCAGTCTCATTTTAAGCCATTCTTCTCCTTCACTCCAAGCTCCAGGCCTGGTCGGGTACAGTGGCTCATGCCTCTGTCTAAGCAAAGGCATGTGCACGTGCATGGATGCACACACACAAGCACACACACACACACTTGCTCCACTCATTTCACTCACTGTACCCTGTTTGATTAGTTGCCAACATTTAAAAATCAAGAAGTTGCACATAAAAACGTCCAGTCTCTAACTGGATGCAGTGGCTCATACCTGTAATGCCAGCATTTTGGGAGACCGAGGAGGGAGGATCGCTTGAGCTCAGGAGTTCCAGACCAGCCTGGGCAACATAGTGAGATCTCATCTCTACAAAAAAATATAAAAAACTAGCCAGTTATGGTGGCACACGCCTGTAGTCCTGGCTGCTCAGGAAGCTGAGATGGGAGAATTGCTTGAGTTCAGGGTTTCAAGGCTGCAGTGAGCTATGATTTCACCGCTGTACTCCAGCCTGGGCATAGAGCAAGACCCTGTCTCTGAAAAAAACAAACAAAAAACATCCAGCCTCTCTTAAAGAATCAGATCTGCCCACTTCAAAGCCCTCCTTCCCACGCAGCTGCAGCCATATGGACTGGAGGTGAGTCCCTTCTGTGGGGCGGAAGCTCTGGTCCCCTGCAGTCCCCACCCAGCCTCTCCTTCCACCCCACATTGGTGCACTTGCTGACTGTCTCTCACCATTGTAACCTGGGCATTTAGCCTGTGCCTGGCTCTTAGCTACACCTTAATAAATACGTGCTGAATGAATGAAAAAATACATGAATGGATGCCTTCCCTCCTCCCTAAACCCCCCAGGCCACACCACTTATTTGGCCATTTAATCACAGCCTTCCTTGCAAGTCTCACTAATTTGCTGCCCCACTGCCTGCCTCCTCAGTAGATGTTATTAAAACACAAATCTGATTCTTTCATTCCCCAGTTTTAAATGTGTGGAGTCTCCCAGCATAAACTCTGCACCATGGACTCCGAGGCCCTTCTCAATCTGCTTCCCACCTACTTTTCCAGTCCCAATCTCCAGAGAGGGCCCCCACCCAGCACACACCCACGCTCTACGCGCTGGCTGGGGAATACACCATGTTCTTTCCCTGCCCCCACACCACTGCCTGTGAAGCTCTGTCTCCTGGAATGCCTCCTCCCCTCCGTGCCTCTAGCAAACTCCTACTCATTCTTCAGCCCTAGCGCTAAGTCACTTCACCCGTGAAACACTCCAGACCCCCCCTGCCCCGGGGCTGACTTAGTCATTCTCTCTCTGCTGCTCCCACTCTTCTCCTTTCATCCCCTGGCCTTAGCACTGAGTAATAGCTTAAAATAGCAGCTGGTGCTTTCTGAGCCCTGCTGTGTGCCAGGCACCAAGTGAGCTTTATCTCCCTTAATCCTCACGCCCATCCTGAGTCCCGGCCCCCTAAACCTGCAGAAACACAAGGATCACTTTCTCACCTCCAATGTCCCAGAGAAGCCATCTTGCTACCCTATTTTAAATTTTCTTTCTCCCTCCACTCCTCACTCCACCACCTCAGGCCTCCCATCCCACTTCCCAGCTTTATTTTCCTCCATGGCTCTTATCACTTACACACTATATACTTAAATTCATTTATTTGCAAATGTCAGCTCCAGGGATTTTGTCTTTTTTAAAAACTACAATTTCCTTAACATCTGGAATACTACATGGGGCCGGGTGCAGTGGCTCGTGCCTGTAATCCCAACACTTTGGGAAGCCAAGGTGGGAGGATTGCTTGAGTCCAGGAGTTCAAGAACAGCCTGGGCAACATAGTGAGACCCTGTCTTTTTTTGTTTTGTTGTGTTTTGTTTTGTTTTTTGAGACGGAGTCTCGCTCTGTCCCCCCCGGCTGGAGTGCAATGGCGCCATCTCGGCTCACTGCAAGCTCCGCCTCCCAGGTTCACGCCATTCAGTGAGATCCTGTCTTTACAAAAATTTAAAAATTAGCCAGGAGCGGTGGTGCGAACCTGTAGCTCCAGCTACTTGGGAGGCTGGAACGTTTGCTGGAGGTAGGAGGATCACTTGAGCCTGGGAGGCAGAGGTTGCAGTGAGCTGTGATCACGCCACAGCACTCTAACCTGGACAACAGGATGAGGCTCTGTCTCAAAAAAAAAGAAAAAAAAAATAGACTAGTACCTGGCACATAATAGACACTCAATCAGTAATAATTTTTTTTTTTTTGAGATGGAGTTTCACTCTTGTTGCCCAGGCTGGAGTGCAATGGTATGATCTCAGCTCACTGAAACCTCTGCCTCCCGGGTTCAAGCAATTCTCCTGCCTCAGCCCTCCGAGTAGCTGGGATTACAGGCATGCAACACCACACCCGGCTAATTTTGTATTTTTTAGTGGAGACAGGGTTTCTCCATGTTGGTCAGGCTGGTCTCGAACCCCCGACCTCAGGTGATCCACCCGCCTCGGCCTCCCAAAGTGCTGGGATTACAGGCGTGAGCCACTGCTCCCAGCCTTATAATAATAATTTGTTTTAAAAAAAAGAATAGAGACAGAGTCTCACTATGTTGCCCAGGCTGGTCTCGAACTACTGAGCTGAAGCAATCTTCATGCCTCGGCCTCCCAAAGAGCTAGGAAACAGGCATGAACCATCACGCCCAGCCTCAATCAATAATTATTAAATCAAAGAAGGTAGATACTATTACTATCTTCATTTTACCCTGAGGAAACAAAGATTGAGACAAGTGTCCAGGGTTCCACAGTGGGGTGGTGGCAGAACCACATGTGACCCCTGAATGATCAAGTCTAGTGCCCGCCTCCTTAGCTGCTGTGCCCACCATCTCCAGGGGAGTTTGTGGTTCCCACTCCATGAGTCTGACTTCTCAGCTCGACCCTGAGTTCCTTGGAGGCAAGCACTCTGTCGCGTTCATGTCTGTTTCTTTGTCTGATCCATGGTAGGTGCTCCAGGAACGTTTGTTGGAGCAGTCTGTCCATGGAAGGTGCAGTGCTCAACGGCAGGAATCAATCACAGCGTCATTCTTTCGTTGTTGTTTTCCTTTATCTCCATGCACAATGTTATACATACAGTTGGGGCTCATTACATACATGCTACATTAATGAATTATATTATGACAGTAGGTAATAAAAATAATTCGACAGCAATAATGACAATAATATGTAACACTTAGGGCATCCTTACTCTCTGTTGGGTACTATCCTAAGTGCTTTGTATATGAATTAAGACAATTCATTGTCTTATTATGCTCATTTTACGGATGAGAAGACAGAGGCTCAAAGAAGTTAAGAACTTGCCTAAGGTCACATAGTTAGAAAATGGCAGAGACAGGACTCAACTATATGTATCTGGCTTGAGTCATGCTCTCAATGATTGCTCTTGGCCTCTCTGAGGGATGTCTCCTGAGAGGTTAACCGGTGTGAAAACAAAAAGAAGCATTTATTTATTACACATTTCCATTTTATTTCAAGGAATTCCTTTCAAAGGCTTTGGTAGGCAACATTATTTGCTAAATGAAACCCACTAATATCTGTACCAGACTTGATGGTTTGCAAAGCAGTTTCATGTATGGTTTCTCATCTGAGCCCTGCAACAATCTGGTGAGGTAGGCATTGCTGTCTACTTCTGTTTATAGAGGAACAGAGGAGAAATCTGAGGCTCTGAGTGGTTAAGGGAACAGGGTCAAGGTCACCCAGACAGCAAGGAGCAGAGCAACGACTCAAATAAATGTCTATCAGTTTAAAAAACAAAGATCTGAGTGCCTCCAAATATGAAGTTCTTTCATGCAACTTAAAATCAAATAAGTAAATAGCAGCTTAGCCAGTTTCTGGCACCTGGTAGGTCTCATAAATGTTAACTATCAACTATCTTCATCAACACCTCCTGGGAAGTGGAATAGTTTGGCTGATGACTGCAGCCTGTCTGTTGACCCTGATGGAAAGATTATTATTTTCATTCCAGTTCATCCCTGGTAACGTTGAAATAATGATCAATCTCCATTATCCCTGGAGTACCATAGAATGTTATGAGCTGGAAGGGGTTGTGGAGATGATCTCATCAGGTCCTGCATTTACAGATGGAGAAATTGAGTCCGAGAGAGGGGTCAGAAAGCAAACCCTTGGCAGACCAAGCCAAGGGCAAGGCTTAGACACCGTGCCTGGCACATACTGCCTCCTGCAAAGCTGAGTTTTTACCTAAAAGGGCTCTCACGTCCTAAAGGCTACAGAAAACAATTCACTCGTCTCTCTGTCTGTGAGCACCACCACCCCGGCCCCGCGCAAAAAGCAGTACAGTATTATAAGCTATTAACCAGAAAACAGATCATGTGACTTAATTCCACCTCTGCTAAAGGGCTTAAAATGCTTCGGTGAGTAGTCTGATATTCGTAAATATACACTTCAACTATTTCTCAAAGAATGATTAACCAGCTCCATCAGAATTGGAACTTGTGCAATCAAGGAGAAAAAGAGCTGGCAAGAGAAATTTATTGAAAAAATTTTTACCAGCATTACAGATGACTTCTTGCCACCTTTTTTTTTTTTCCTAAGAGTTAGAGGAAGAAGGAAAGGAAGAAGAATCATTACACAATAATGAATTAAGAAAACTAATTGTGGAAAATTACAAACTCCTTTCACCTCACAAGGTAGCTTTCAAACAAACACAACAGGGTATTTGTAGAACCTAAAGACACAGACAGTATTGAAGAGGAGAGGAAAGCAGGAGTGTAACCTTCACTAACTTCTTTCAGAGAGTGGAGAGGCCTGACAGTGAATGGGCGTGATTATCTCTGGTAGCCCATTCTGGACTAACGATTCTGTGAACCTATAATTTAGAGAGTCCATAATGTCATATGTTCACCTTACTTATCTCCCTAACCCACTGAGTATTAATTCTCCCAGGCAGGGGACTAGCTTTTTAGGCCACTTGTAAGTCTTGATCAGCTTTAGCTTGAGGATTTGGGGGTGGGGAAGGATGATGGACAGAAATAAGTTTAGGGTTAGCCTTCAAATGGAAGAAACGGGAATATAAAATCCTCGTCTGTGCTGATCATGCTTCTCAAGAAAGGCTGAAATTCAGGCCCAGTGAACACACTTGTGGCCTTAACATCTCTCAGAATGAAAGGATTTTCTTCCTTCACAATACCTTTATCAAATTCCAACTATTTTCTACATTTCTTCCTTATACAACCCAGGCGCACGGGTTGAAATAATTTTCCTTAAGAAATCCAGGAAGCTCTGGCCTGGCCCTCCCTCTAGAAAGGAAAGTCCAAGTAAAGAGGGATGCCACACCTGGGGAAGGGAGAGAGGATGTGACGACGCCTCCAGGAATGCAGGGCCCACGCAGGTGCACTGGCACCCACGAACTTCCTGATAAATCAGTACCGATAACAGGAGTAAAACTCAACCACCCAACACTCACTCACACAGAGCTGGGGTGCTGCTCCCAGGGTGTGGCCTTGCCAATCAGGGAGAGGAGGAGGAGACCTAAGAACGGAGCTCTCTAAAGGTGGTGACATGGTTTCTAGTCCAGCCATGATCAGAGTGTGGTCTCTGGGAGTCCCTGAGACCCCTTTACGGGGGTCTCTGCAAGGCCAAAACTGCTTTCACAAAACTAAGACGTCATTTGTTCTCATCATTCCCATTGTCTCACGAGTATACAATGGAGTTTTCCAGAAGGGACAAGACATGTGATGACATCATCACTCTGATGACTGTTGGAATGCATGCTTGTGTACTCCCATGTTTTGGACACATCCGTTTTAATTCTAAGATAAATATTGAAAGACATTACACATAAACAAAGTACTTTGGGGTCCACCATGATTTTTAATAGTGTAAAGGGGTCTTGAAAACAAAAAGGTTGGGAACTGCTGTGCTAGTCCAAACAGGGGAGTTACAGGCCCTGACATGCACTTTATTTCCGGCTGAACTTGAGTCACCTCCTATGTGCTTTCAAACAGGGGGTGGAGGCAGCTTGCTTATTTATTATACAGCTTGGATTGGTGTCCTTTCCACCTGTGCTGCCACAGGTGGCCAGAAAAACCTTAAATCCTCCCACAAAACGTCTGGTTACCTGAATCCTCCAGAGGGAAAAAAAATGAGCTTCTCGCCTTTGAACCTAAGTGGGGCAAAGAGCCTGCAGAAGGGACACCCTCAGTGGCAGCACCCAGCAAAGACCCATCTGAGTACCCGCTGGGAGTCGGGTTCTGTGCCACTCAATGTCAGCAAAGCACAAGCCGTCCCTGCGCCTTCGGGAGCTTTCATTCTAGGCTGGTGGCAGATTACTCACAAAACTCACATGCACACAAAAATGGAAAACCTGGAATTTGTCACAAGTGCTGGGCAACAGGGGTACAAGTGTTAGGAGGCCTCCGAGGTGGGCAGGGAGATGAGGGGAGGAAGGTACCCTAACCACTCTTCTTGCCAAATCTCAGGTTGGACCTTCCCCTCCACCTCCATTCCCCTGCCCCCTTCCTGGCTTGCAGGTTTCAACAGCTCTTGGATTCCCAGGTTCCACAGGGAGACCTTGGGACCTGGGAATCTTCTCCAGCCAAAAGCTTCAGTCTTCTCCTCTCCTCCCCATGACCAACAGGGTCTGTGTGAAGAGAGGCCGGGCTCTGGGACGTTGAGAGAGGAGGATTCAGCGTTTTGTTGCTCTGGGACACAGCTTGGTCACTCCGGGAAACGAACACAACCTAGAGGCTGTCATTTGTAGAAACAGCGAATGGCCAAGGAATGGCGGGAGGAGGGAAAAGGAAGACTTTTAAAGAAAAAAAAAAAAAAGCCCTGAAAGACTGGACTAGAAATCCTCAGGGAGGCTGGGCCTGCAAGGAGCCTTCCCGCGCCTCAGCCCACTTTCCTTCCCTCTCGACCTGACGGACTTAGGGCGTGCAGAGTCTCTTCGGACAAAATCAAGCCAAGAGAGCCCTAAGCTTCTCCCCCAGCAACTGCTGCAGAGGCGGGAAAACTTGAATTTTGCAACCAAGAGTTGCAGCGGGACGCCTAAGCGACGATAAGGGGCGGTGGAGGGGCGTCGTTGGGGGCTGCAGCATCCCAAAGTGGAAGCGGGAAGGGGGACCGGCTGGAACCGAATAGCCCCGCGGCGCCTCGGCAACCGGCCGGGCGGCGCATCCAATCCCCTGGACCGTGCGTATGACTGGCGCGCGCCAAGCGGCGCGAGCCCCGGCGGAGCCGGGCAACCAGGCGCGCGCTCGCGCGTGCGCAAAAGACCCACCCAGCCGAGCCCTTCTTCAGGTGCGCTCGCGCTTCCGGCCGGCCTCCCCGCGTGCCTTCCCGGGGCGGAAACTCCAGAACCCGCGCATGCGCCTTCTGGCTCTCCGGCCTGAAGTGGGGCGGAGGGCCATGGCTTCAGGTGATCCCGCCCCTCCCTCGTAGCGCAGGACCAATCGTGCGGTGGTAGGCGGGGTTTTGAGGAGGCAGCCCGCCCACGCACCGCGCGAGGCGTGTATCGATTGGTTGGCGCCGCGGGCGCAGGTGCGCGCTTTCTATTGGGTGTGGGCGGAACGCGAGGGATTGCAGCATCTTCGGGGGCTGCAGGTGAGCGCGCGCCGCGGCTGTGGCCCGCTCGGGTGCGCGCGCCGCGGCTGTGGCCCGCTCGGGTGCGCGCGCGCGCGGGCTCGCGGGGGAGGCGGCAGAGGGAGAGGTTGCGGCGCTTGTGGCCTCTGCTCCGCCCCCTCTTCTCCTCCAGCGCTGTCGCCGTCGCCGCCGGGGCCCGGAGGGAGGGAGCTGCTTCCCCGCCTGCCGCGCCACCAGTCCGACCCTCGGTCCTGCCGTGTGAGCAGCTGGTGGAGTGGAGCTCAGCGCGGACGCCGGAGCTGCGGCCGCCCCCTCTGCAGGTGCCTGTGAGGAGGCGCCCGGGCCGCAACCGCTTTCCGAGATCCCCAGTGGCGCACTCGCTCCCCGCGCTCCTGAGGGGCCGCCCGGCCGGAGGAGGCCGTCGCGGGGCTCGGCGTTCAGCATGAACCGCAGCCACCGGCACGGGGCGGGCAGCGGCTGCCTGGGCACCATGGAGGTGAAGAGCAAGGTGCGCGGGGCCCGGGCTGGGCGGAGCGGCGGGCCTGGGGGGCCGGGGCCTGGGAGAGGCCGGGCCAGGCTCGGAGCGCCGGGGGAGGCGACGGGCTGAGCTGCCCCGGGGTCTGGACGGTGCGGTCGGGAGACTGTGGGTAATAAACTTGTCGAGGAGGGGGTGGCGGGGGTCAGGGGGCGCTAGTGTCCGCCCCTGGCCCCGGCAGGAAGAAGACCTAGTCCAGCATTTAATCTCATTCCGTAAATCTCATTCCCGTGTTCACGGACGGGAGTAGGGGCCAAGGTATATCCAAGGATGGCACACACTGAGTGGAGTGCGAGGCTGCTCAAAAGGTGTAGGAGAATCCTGCCTGCTGGGCTGTGAGTAAAGGGTCCTGGACCACCCCGTTGTTCCCACTTTCTGTGGTTAAGGGGCGCATCGAGTGGCGAAGGAGAGAGCCCAGTGAACTAAACAGCCCTTTAAAAGTTCGCTTTGCTTCCTGCTGGCGCTCTTTCTAGCACTAACTTTGGTATGCATTTAATCTGTAAAATTAGTACTATCACCTTACGTTGGAGTAGCACTTTACAGTTTGACTCTAGATGCTCTTTTCATTCCATCCTGCTACCTACTCACATCAAGTGCTTTTCCCCTTGACCAACGGTATGCCAATCTGCTGATAATTACTTCGGTATTCACTGAATTTCTAAATCTCAAGGCTCGGTGAGCAGGGTAGTCTGTAGGGAGGGATTAGTTAGGGAATGCCTTCCAAAGGGGGTTTTGAGCTGGAATTTGAAGGTGATCGGCAGCCAAGGGAACACTTTCAGCAAGCGTTTCTTGAGTTAAAAGGAGCTTAGATAATCTAGCCCAATTCTCTGAGAAGACTGAGGCTTAGAAAGGTTATGACTTCCTCAAGCTGTTTTTTTGCAAAGCCTTCATGCCTTTTTAATAACTTCTAGGCATTACAGAATACAAAACAGGACACTGGCTGGGCCCTGAGAACATTTAAAATAGAATTGAGAAGGCCAAAACACAGAAAAGGAGAAAATTGAAAGTATATCAATTTCAAAAAAAAAAGTAATGGAGCGTCATAGATTGTAAGACTACTAAGGAGTATGTAAAATCAAGGAGTGATTTGAGTGAGGTACAGTGGAGTAAGGAAAGCTTCCTAGAGCCTCTGGGTAGAATAGTTTTATTGTCTAGGGTTGATAAGCAAAGTTCTGTAAGTTTCTGTAACTGAGAATCACATCGAGAAAATCGACATTCGTTTGTAACATCATTAAAAAATGTGATTTGAGTATGGGCGCGGTGGCTCACGCCTGTAACCCCAGCACTTTGGGAGGCCGAGGCGGGTGGATCACCTGAGGTCAGGAGTGCCAGACCAGCCTGGCCAACATGGTGAAACCCCATCTCTACTAAAAATACAAAAAATTTTTAGCCGGCCGTGGTGGCACATGCCTGTAATCCCAGCTACTTGAGAGGCTGAGGCAGGAGAATCGCTTGAATCCGGGAGGTGGAGGTTGCAGTGAGCCAAGTTTGCACCACTGCACTCCAGCCTGGGCAACAAGAGCAAAACTCCATCTCAAAAACAAAAACAAAAACAAAAAAAAAAACGGTTTGGCACTTACATGAGGATTGGCACTAGTTTCAGAATTAGTAAGAAAAGACGTGTAGTTACAGCAATTTAAGGAATGTGCATGTCCATGTGTCCTCTGTGCACAGCATAGCAAATTGAAGTGACTTGCTTGAGCTATAGCGTTAAGATGACCCAAAATACATAGCAGAACTTTTCCTTTAGCGGTATGGTGGCAGTAGAGGTTCCATGCCCAGTGGTTGAACCTTCTTATGGCATTTTTGTTATAGGTCTAGTTTGGATTTGTGGGCGTTGAGGTTATGGAAAGAAAAACACTTGTGATATTGCATAATCTTAAAATTTTAAGTTTATAGCCCTAATCTTGGTAGCAAGTCTTTAATTTTTTTCCACAGAAGAAAATGAGTAGGAATTCTAAGTATACTGATAAATACAATCAAATAGTAATTTATCTCTAGTACTAAGAAACCTTGAGTGCTTTAAAACTGGAATTTCAGGCTTTTTGCCTTTCTCTTGTCAACTGATTTGTGAATCTTTCACTTACTTCTGTCTAAACTACATGTTGTATATTTGAACTGCCATACTGCACTTTCAGCGAACTGTCTCTTTTAAATAGAATCATACACTGATTCTAGGAACATGTGCTGAATGAAGTCTGTCCCACTATTCTAGCTGTTGACAAATAGGCAAGATATAGGTAGTGAGTGTTTCTAGTATGTCTGTGGCACCTTATATGTTTCAAATATATATTGCTGATACATTTATTTTCAGCAGATTGAAACATTTGTCACCTTAACCATTTAAAAAATATTTGGAAGGGTTTTTGAAACAGTATTTTCTTTGACATTGCTTTAGTGATATCACAGCTTTTTACAAAACTGATTGCTAAGATTTTATAACCAAAACTAGGTAGTGTGCCGGTCCTTTTTTTTTTTTGAGACAGGATCTTGCTCTGTCACCGGGGCTGGAGTACAATGGCACGATCACGGCTCACTGCAGCCTCAACCTCCTGAGCTCAAGCGATTCTCCGATTTCAGCCTCCTGAGTAGCAAGACTACAGGCGTGCACCACTACACCCAGCTTATTTATTTATTTATTTATTTATTTATTTTCTAGAGATGGGGTCTCTCCATGTTGCCCAGTCTGATCTTGAACACCTGAGCTCTAGTGATCCGCCCGTCTCTACCTCTCAAAGTACTGGGACTACAGGCGTGAGCCACTGCACCTAGCTGGTCCATTTTTCTCTTACTATTTTCAATTTTGTTTTATCTTTTTAGAGACAGGGTTTTGCCATGTTGGTCATGCTGGTCTCTAACTCCTGAGCTCAAGTGATATTCCCACCTAGGCCTCCCAAAGTGTTTGGATTACAGGCATTAGCCACAACACTGGGTTCCGGTCCATTTTTAGGATCTCTTTTTCTTCATATAAACAGTAATGTTGGCCAGCCATGGTGGCTCACACCTGTAATCCTAGCACTTTGGGAGGGCAAGGCGGGCGGATCACCTGAGGTCAGGAGTTCAAGACCAGCCTGGCCAACACGGTGAAACCCTGTATCTACTAAAAATATAAAAATTAGCGGGGCGTGATGTCGTATGCCTGTAATCCCAGCTACTCCAGAGGCTGATGCAGGAGAATTGCTTGAACCTGGGAGGCGGAGGTTGCAGTGAGCCGAGATTGCGCCACTGCACTCCAGCCTGGGTGACAGAGGGAGACTCTGTCTCAAAAAAATAAAAAAATGTAATAAAGCAGTAGTGTCAACATTATTATCTTCACACGTGGAAGGGAAAAATAGTAATGATAAAAGAATGGAGAACGTAAATATACCTATAGTTCAGTTTGTGGTACCAGCTAGTATGTGACTTTTCTTTGGTAACTGATTTATCTTCCTAATTGTATCTCTAGTGTTGGGAAGATTCTTAATCAATAATCTTGATGATGTCCTTTAATAACCCTGGAACAGTCTTTGAGTCATAAAATTTCCTAATTGTTATTCATAGGCAAATAGACTATGAAAATTAAGTTTGCATTTCTAGAATGTACCAACAGACACTGGGGGAAGGGAGGTCCATACACATTCTGGATGGCTAGGGCAAACTAGGCTATGAAACAGTTGTAAATGGTTCACAAGTGAATAATTGCTGATTGAATCTTAATTTTGTCTCTTAGTGCTTTTGTTCATGTAAAAAGTTCCCTTAATCCTATTGTTGTGTTGCAAGAAGCATAACAATTCTCTTGGGGTTTTTTTTCCCATGCCAATATTGGCAAAAGTGCAAATATACCATGAAGCCATACAGTTTTTTATTGTTTTTATCATAGCAGTTAAGCAAGAGAAAAATCTTGAGCGAAGAAATTTCATCCAAAAGCTTTAACAAAAACATTGAAGCCCTAAAATGTTAAATGATCAGATGTTATTCCCATTCATACATCAGGGGAAGTGATAAACCCTGTGGATGAATCAGCAAGCGCTAGCAACTTCATGTTGTGATACCAGAATAAAGAAAATGGAGGAGAAACTGTGACTTTTGATAACATCATGAGACTAACTGATATGAAGGGTGTTCCCTGAGTTTTTATTTACTTTGAAATGTGAAGGTGTGACTAAACTTTTTGAGAGCCTTAGGTATGAGTCACCTTATTTTCTTGACAGATGTTAGTGTTTATGTTTCAGGAATGTGTTTTGGGAACTATTTTAATTTTTTGTTAGAGGTAAGAGGTGTTTTTAGTGAGTTTTGATGTTAAAACCACTGAGGAGTATGGGTGTAAGCAGAGCAGATGAACTTTAGATAGAGCAAAACCAGTGAATTCAGATGTCCCATGGGACCTTTGGGAAAATGAAGTGACATATTTGTAAACTCAAATTATTATGGTAGGGGCTTTCTCTACATGATGCTTAAGGCTGTCCCAACAGTATTTCTCTTTTCCTTTTTTCTCTGGGACATAATATTTTTACATTAGTATTTCTTGCTAGTAATAGATAGGTGGAAGAAATATGAGTTCAGTGGTTAAACACATTAGGCAAACGTTCGTTTAAATATTTTTAAAAATCAACATAGGGCTTAAATGAGCCTTTAAAGTGCTGGTCTCCGCAGTGATTCCCAAGAGCATAATTATGTAGCATTTCTCAAACTTACATGACTGGGACACTTTTTGAGGAAGGCAGATTAACTTTTCTTAGGTTTCCACGTTTGAGGAAATGCCACGTTATTCCCACAGTGTTATAAATCCTGTTTATCATGGACTAGATGAAGCCAGTCCTCAGTGTTTTGGTTTTTTTTTTTTTTTTCTTTTTTGAGACGGAGTCTTGCTCTGTTGCCCAGGCTGGAGTACAGTGGCGTGATCTCGGCTCACTGCAACCTCTGCCTCCCAGATTCAAGAGAGTCTCCTGCCTCAGCCTCCTGAGTAGTTGGGACTACAGGCATGTGCCACCACACCTGGCTAATTTTTGTATTTTTAGTAGAGACGGGTTTTGCCATGTTGGCTAGGCTGGTTTCGAACTCCTGACCTTGTGATCCTCCCGCCTCAGCCTCCCAAAGTGCTGGGATTACGGATGTGAGCCATCGCGCCTGGCCTCAGTTCTTAGTGTTGAATAAGAGTCACTTTTAATTATTTGACATTGGGAAAACAGAGGTGTAGGGAAACAGACTTCAGAATCAGAACTGTGAAGGTAAGTATTGGGCGTGATGGAGGCTGTCTTCCTCCCCATTCCACCCCATTTGTGTGATCTCTTAATACCTCCCTGAAGTAATTATTCTCTTTACCCACTAATTGGTGAGCTTCTGGAGCAGGCTCGAGGCTTTCAATCTCTAGGGCCTAGCACTGTGCCAAACACATAAACACTTTGTGCGTTAATTGGATAGTTATAGGACATACATTTGATGTATTACTGAAGCTTATTTTTTTCTGCATTAACATAGGGAAGATCATACCTTAACGCCACGTAGCTCACAGTTCTTTTTGTATATTTTGCTGTTGATTCTTACCACATACCATGAAATCCTAGTTCCATTTATGGGGGAGGACGCTTAAATGCTTTCCTTTGGTCAAAATAACGACTTGGACAAGTCTTTGGTACCCCATGATGCACCTGAGGAGAGCATTGCTGTCAGAGTCTGGGCTCCAGACAGGGTTTGAGCTGAGTCACCATGCAGAACAGTCCGCAGTAAGGCCTAGGTACCCCAGGGATAGAGTTGAGCCTGCCTCTCTTGAAAGGAATGCTCTTCAGAGACACAGCAGTCAGGAGGCACATTCTTGTGCCTTTCTTAGGCTTTTTAAAATCCCTGATAGTAAGGTTCTTCACAATAGACAATCTTTCCTTAATTAAAAATACTTGCTCTGCTCGTTAATTTTTCTATGGCATGCATTTTCAAATTGGGTCCTTTTACTTTTTTTTTTTTTTTAAGTAATATGTTTGTTAACGTTTATAGTTTGGAGCTGAATTTCGTCGGTTTTCGCTGGAAAGATCAAAACCTGGAAAATTTGAGGAGTTTTATGGATTACTACAACATGTTCATAAGATCCCCAATGTTGACGTTTTGGTAGGCTATGCAGACATCCATGGAGACTTACTACCTATAAATAATGATGATAATTACCACAAAGCTGTTTCAACGGCCAATCCACTGCTTAGGATATTTATACAAAAGAAGGGTAAGTATCACTGTTTAGAAAAATTGTGTTAGAAATAGAAATAGTGTATTTTCCCCACTGAAAGGATACCCAGACTTTGCCACAAACTTAGTGAATAAACATTTTGTGTGAATCTTCTTATGTTAACTAACATGTGGGTTAAAACATTTGTGATATTGTTGGTTTAATTAATATCTTTATGCTTCACTAAGTGTACTTTAGAAAATTTATATTTCTAGTTACTTTTGTGTTAACCTCTTTGGTTTTATTTTTCCTTAAGTAGAAATTGGGAATTTATTGAATATTGGGAATTTATTGAATCTTCACTTTATCAAATGGATTATTCTCCACTCAGAAAAATGTGAAAAAAGTGTGACTTTGGAATCCAAAGCATTCCTGTTTTTTGGTGGCAACCAACTTTCAAAGGCTGTATTTACCAGTTAATAAATACCAGAAACAAAGCCATTTAATCTTCCTGAGTCTCAATGTCTGCACCTATAGAAAGATTACAATATATTGTAGAATTACTGTGAGGATTAAATGAGCTAAGTGCAGTGCCCTGGCTTATCGTAAGCACCCAGTAAATACTTTCTTTCTTTTACTTTTAGGATACTTTTTAAAGAAATTGTATAAAACTAGTTAATTATCTGGAAAATGAGGTGGGAAGTTACTATTATGGAGGGATGTAAACACTGATATTAATTAGTCTTCCAAAAAAACTGAAATCACTATTTGGCAATAACTTTCTTTCTTTCTTTTTTTTGTAAAGACTGGGTCTTACTATGTTGCCTGGTCTCCGGTGATCCTCCAGTCCCTGCCTCTCAAAGTGCTGGGATTATAGGCATGAGCCACCATGCTCAGCCAAGAATTTTCAAATGTATTTTGAGTCCTAAAACTTTTTTTTTTAATCTCGTAGCCTCTGTGTGTGTATGTATGTGTGTCTGCAGATAGGCAGGGTAGGGCTTATTATGGTATGTACCATTTATTCCTTTCTCAATTGTAAATGAAGTGGTTTGGGAAGCCAGCATGAGAGCATTGAGCCTGGTATTGGGATAAATTAAAGACTTGTGGTATTTATAAGCCAACCCAGAAAGTAGCTTGACAGCGGCCAGGCTTGGTGGCTCACGTGTGTAATCCCAGCACTTTGGGAGGTGGAGGTGGGCGGATCATCTGAGGTCAGGAGTTCATGACTAGCATGGCTAACATGGTGAAACCCCACCTCTACTAAAAATACAAAAATTAGCTGGGCATGGTGGCACATGTCTGTAATCCCAGCTATTCAGGAGGCTGAGGCAGGAGAATCAGCCAGGAGGTGGAGGTTGCAGTGAGCCGAGATCGCACCACTGCACTCCAGCCTGGGCAACAGAGCAAGACTCCTCAAAAAAATTTTTTTGAAAAGAAAGTAGCTTGAGAGAATGGGTAGGGATTATCTTTGAAGGTGAAAACTATTTCTAATCAGTTGATAAGCATTAGACCACTCCCAGGGCTCTGGAATTCCACTGATTATGTATCTTTGCTTTCCTGGGTTTGGAGGAACTAACGTCCACCAACAAAGTAAACCTCCAAGGATAACCTCTGCCTATATCACTTGACTATTTTACAAAATACTTTCACACACAAATTAATGTTCCCAAAGTTTCCTGAGATGGATCTCAAAGGTAATTAACAGGAATGCGATATAATGAGAGTATGACCTTAGGAAGATTCAGTTGGCTGTTCAGGATGAATTGGAGTGGGCAGCAGTCTTACAGTAGAGAGCCAGGAGCAGGCGGTAAAGAAGTGAGGAGACTGGCCTAGAAGTAGAGGGGAAGGGTGGGGGGAGGGGAGGAGGCAGTGGCGGGAAGGTAGGAGGGGAAATACTTGGGAGTCACTGCACTCACTGTGGCTGCTTTGCAGTGAAGGAGAGTCCAGCAGAGCATACCTTGATGGTTTGAGTCTGACAGCTGGGACAGTGTCATGAACAAGCAGAGTAGATTGATTTGGAAAAGAAAATTATGAATTTTGTCTTAGGACAAATAATCTTAACCAATCATTCAGGAGATTGGAAATGGTAGACAAAAGTTCAGGGTAGAAATCCAAAAACTAGTTAGATTTGCAAGCTTTTTGAAAAGTGATAGTTAAAATTTTGGGAGTAGACATAAAGGCTATCTGAGATGAAGACCATGGATAGAACCTTGGAAAGCTATATATAGAGTGCTGGAAAAGGAGGAAGAATTTAAATAATTATGGTTGAATAATAGGCCTTTCTTGTTAGCAATTGTAATTTTCTTTAAAAAGTTAGTTGCTGTTTGGATGTGCATTCAAATATTGAGTGGGTTTTTAAAGTATTGCCATCTGCAGAATTTTGTTGGATTATCCCCTTTGTTAGAAAGATTATGACAGTTGAGTTATACCACCACATGTTTTGTTAATGGTATTATACTCTTGCATGATTATGGAATTAATCCTAACATCTTTTAAGGGTAGTTATCTTTTATTTCCTTTTTAAATTTTTATTTATTGGTGGTATAATTTTTATCGAGACCTTTGATGGTTTTTATTGTTGTCATAGGAATTACAACTTAGAAATATGTTTCTGTGTGCAAATGTTTTCTATGTATTAATGGTAAAATGTCCAATATAATTGATAGCCCTTAGAATTTGATTTAGAAATAGGCAATTCAACAGAAATATTTTAGATTTTAAAAATATAAATTTAATACAAATATGACTTTAGCAAAAATGAAAGTAGGTAGTCAGTTCATTCCTGCTTAAAACCCTCTGATGATTTCCCATTGCAACCAGAATAAAATCCCTTCTGATTTGGACTTCCCAACCTCATCTTCCCTCATTCTCTCACTCCCTCATCACAGTCAGCCACACTGGCTTCCTTCCTGTTCCTCAGACTTGATGAGCTTGTTTCTTTTTTTTTTTTTTTTTTCTGAGATGGAGTCTTGCTCTGTCACCCAGGCTGGAGTGTAGTGGTGCAATCTCGGCTCACTGCAACCTCTGCTTCCCAGGTTCAAGTGATTGTCCTGCCTCAGCCTCCTGAGTAGCTGAGACTACAGGTGCGCGTCACCATGCCTGGCTAATTTTTGTATTTTTAGTAGAGATGGGGTTTCACCATGTTGGCCAGGCTGGTCTCGAACTCCTGACCTCAGGTGATCCACCCGTCTTGGCCTCGAAGTGTTCTGGGATTACAGGTGTGAGCCACTGCACCCAGCTATGAGCTTGTTTCTGTTTCTGTGCTCTTATGCTTGGTTATTCTTAAGGACACTTCACCCTCAGTTCTTCCCACGTCTGCCTCCTCCTGCTTAGCTCAGATAAGTTTGTCAGAGGAGTCTCTTCTGACTACCCTAACTAAAGCCCTCCACCTTCCCACCTTTACCACATCATCCTCTGAAGACCTGGAAATATCTTATTTAAGAATATGTTAACTTGTTTCCTGTCTGTCTTGTTTACCATCAGGTCCCAGCATCTAAATCTGGCAGACTTACTTAGTGTACTATAATGCATGCACTCTTTTTTTTGTGGGGGGGGGACGGAGTCTAGCTCTGTCCCCCAGGCTGGAGTGCAGTGGCGCGATCTCGGCTCACTGCAAGCTCCACACCATTCTCCTGCCTCAGCCTCTGAGTAGCTGGGACTACAGGAGCCCGCCAACACACCCGGCTAATTTTTTTTTTGTATTGTTAGTAGAGACGGGATTTCACTGTGTTAGCCAGGATGGTCTCGATCTCCTGACTTTGTGATCCGCCCGTCTCGGCCTCCCAAAGTGCTGGGATTACAGGCGTGAGCCACCGCGCCCGGCCACACTCTTTCTTTTAAGCAAAGTTGAGCAGATGCTTAATTAGAAATCTGATTTTATGTAAACCTCAATGAACATTTAATTCAAGAAACTAATATAAAGTATGACATTAAGTATAGTTACATTTTACTGCTTGATTACAGCACATTTTCTGTTTTCTTTGCTTTTTGATTTCAGTTAGGCATCAGTAAGGCAGAAGTTACACTTAATATGTACTGAGTGTTTTTTTTTTTTTTTTTAAGTCTTGCGCTGTCACCCAGGCTGGAATGCAGGGGCGTGACCTCCACTCACTGCAACCTCCGCCTCCCGGGTTCTCGTGCCTCAGCTTCCAGAGTGGCTGGGACTACAGATGCGTGCCACCACGCCCAGCTAATTTTTGTATTTTTAGTAGAGACAGGGTTTTGCCATGTTGGCCAGACTGTTCTCAAACTCCTGACCTCAAGTGATCTGCCCACCTCGGCCTCCCAAAGTGCTGGGATTACAGGTGGGAGCCGCCGTGCCTGGCCCCAAGTGATTTATTTTATTTTATTTATTTTTTTTTGAGACAGAGTGTTACTCTGTTGCCCAGGCTGGAGTGCAGTGGTGTGATCTCGGCTCACTGCAGCCTCTACCTCCTGGGCTCAAGCGATTCTCCTGCCTCAGTCTCCCAAGTAGCTGGGACTACAAGCGTGTGCTACCATGCCCGGCTAATTTTTGTGTTTTTGGTAGAGACAGGGTTTCACCACATTAGCCAGGCTGGTCTCAAACTCCTGACCTCAGGTGATCTACCCTCCTCAGCCTCTCATAGTGCTGGGATTACAGGTGTGAGCCACTGCGCCTGGCCCCCAAGTGATTTTTGAAAAGCAAATTGCAAAACCATTTTAAAATTTAAAACTATGTGATCTTTTAACATCTGATACTCTACTAAAATTTCTTTAAAGTGAAAGCTTACAATTCAATGTGTAAACTACTTTATAGTCTGAAGTTTAAGATAGTGTTGTTGGATATCTTGAAAAATTTTTATAACAATTTATTGTTAGAAGAAAAACCCCATACTCTATTCCTAGAGCAGTTATCATGGGAGCAAAAACAAAACACAAGAAACCTGGTATCTTAAAAGTTATTTTCATGCAGAGGATCCCAATCCCCCATTCCCTGTTAAGAGTATTAGAGTTTATCCTAATTGACTCGGGAGATGGGGAAGAGAAGGTACAGAATAGACTTTTCCGCTCTCATTGTTGAGGTTATTGCTGTGCACTAAAAATTTTTTAAAAAATATTTAAAGCTTGCGCCTTTTAAAAATACTCAGGTCATTCCTGTCAGTTTGGAATTCAGCCAGGGAAATGTGTATTTTTAAAAGCTTCCCAGCCAGTCCTGATAATCAGCCAGGTGGAGGATCTGTTGATGTGCTACAGAACAGACCCCTCTCCAGATCTAGTCAGAATCTCTACATCCCGACTTCTTGCTATAACACCGTCTGTTTTTGATTGACACCAGACACATATGTTTACCTCTTCGATTTATTCTAGTTTTATTAGGAACACTAGGAAGGCTTTGCTTTAAACTTTGTCTCTCATAGGGCATGCCCTCACACAGATGTGACTTTGTGGCCCAGATGCTGGTAACTGGGCATCTAAATCATCTCTTAGACTTTGTGCATTGGACATTATTTTGTAGATGTCTTTTAAGGTTACATTTTTACGAATCAGGGTTTAGTTTAAAGTTGTCTAAGGAATATACATTTTAGTAGTAAATTGTAAACTATAGTTTTAACAAAAGATATGGCCCAGAAATGAAAAAAATAAATTACAGCCTGTAATCCCAGCATTTTTGGAGGCCGAGGCGGGCGAATCACGAGATCAGGAGATCGAGACCATCCTGGCTAGCATGGTGAAACCGTGTCTCTACTAAAAATACAAAAAAATTAGCCGGGCTTGGTGGTGGGCGCCTGTAGTCCCAGCTACTCGGAAGGCTGAGGTAGGAGAATGGCATGAACCCAGGAGGCGGAGCTTGCAGTGAGCCTAGATCGCGCCACTGCACTCCAGCCTGGGCGACAGAGCGAGACTCCGTCTCAAAAAAAAAAAAAAAGAAATTGTGGAGTAACATCTCAGTATGTGACACCAGTTATTCACAACAGAAACGTGGGTGTCACCTTTGACACATACCTATTTTTTAGTCAGTCACCAAGCCTATTAAAACTGTGTTCTAGTTATTTTTCAGATTTGTCTCCCCATTTCCATGTCCTCTGCTCCAGGCCAGGTGCCATCCAAATTTACTGAAGTAGCTTCTTTTTTTTTTTTTTTTTTTTTTCTGAGAAGCGGTCTCGCTCTTGTTGCCCAGGCTGGAGTGCAATGGCGTTATCTCGTCTCACCGCAACCTCCGCCTCCTGGGTTCAAGTGAGTCTCCTGCCTCATCCTCCCGAGTAGGTGGGATTACAGGCATGCGCCACCATGCCTGGCTAATTGTGTATTTTTAGTAGAGATGGGGTTTCTCCATGTTGGTCAGGCTGCTCGCGAACTCCCGACCTCTGGTAATCCGCCCACCTTGGCCTGCCAAAGTGCTGGGGTTACAAGTGTGACCCACTGCACTGCGCTGGCTGCAGTAGCTTCTTGTCCTCCCCCTCCACATCCTTCTCCAGCCTGCAGCCAGAGTGAGCTTTGTAGAAAAACCAAATGAGTTCACTATCACTGTCTTCCCTTAAAATCCTTGATTTTCTTCCCTTTGCCCTTAGGCTAAAGTCTGTAAACTTTGGTACTTCCCAGGAGGCCCTGTTTGTCTGTTTGGCCCCTGGCTGCCTCTGACTCAGCTCCTGACTCCCTCTCTCCCTCCCTCCTGCTTTTCACCCTCTGTTCTAGCTGTATTGGATTTCTTTGTCTGGCCCTCCCTCTTCTGGATATTGTCGAGTCCTGTGCCTGGAACATTCTTCTTGCCTTCTACTATTAGCCCCTGGCTGGTTTTCCTCACAGAATCACTTCCCTGGAGAAGCCTTGCCTTACTCCTACAAGCCAGGCCAGGTCCCCTTTACATACTTCCCCAGCATGGTGTGCTTATAGCTCTCAGCACCTTTGTTATAATTTAGTTAGAGTATTTGAAATTATTTGTTAGTTGCCATCTCCTCTTTTAGATTGTAAGCACCATGAAAGTAGACACCATCCCTATTTTATTCACCAAATCTGTACCACAGAGCACAATTCCTGGCACATAGTCAGTGTTCGTTAAATATTTGGTGATTAATTTTTCTGTATTAGGAATGAAGGGGTCTGCAAAATTTGAATATTTAATTTGCTTTAAGTGATATTTAATCTTTTTAAAGTTGCCAGATCTGGCCAGGGGCAGTGGCTCACGCCTGTAATCCCAGCACTTTGGGAGGCCAAGGTGGGCGGATCGCCCAACGTCAGGAGTTCGCCACTAGCCTGACCAACATGGTGAAACCCTGTCTCTAATACAAAAATTAGCCGGGCATGGTGGTGCATGCTTGTAATCCCAGCTACTCGGGAGGCTGAGGAAGGAGAATCGCTTGAACCCAGGAGGTGGAGGTTGCAGTGAGCCGAGATCGTGTCATTGCACTCTAGAGCAAAACTCTGTCTCAAAAAAAAAAAAAAAGTTGCCAGGTCTATCTCATTTAACCATTTTATATTAGAGCAAGAGTTGGCAAACTAAGGCCTGCTGGCTGCTTTTGCATATAAAATTTTCTTGGAACAGGGTCTCACCATTGCCCAGATTGGAGTGCAGTGGTGCCATCTTAGCTTACTTCAGCTTCGACCTCTCAGGCTCAAGTGATCCTCCCACTTCAGCCTCCCAAGTAGCTTGGACTACAGGCACAAACAAACCACCATGCCCAGCTAATTTTTAAAATTATTTTTGTAGAGACAGGGTCCTGCTATGTTACCCAGGCTGGTCTTGAACTACTAAGCTCAAGCAGTCCTCTCACCTCGCCCTTCCAAAGTGCTGGGATTACAGGCATGAGCCATCATGCCTGGCCACATAATATTTTATGGATTGTCTGTGGCTGCTTTTACAAGAGTGATTATATAGCCTGTAATACCTAGACATTTACTGTCTGACTCTTGACAGAAAACGGTTGTCAACCCCTGGATTAGAACATTTTAAAACATTATTTCATTATTTGATTTCTTCCTCTGAACTTCAAATGGGGCATAATCTTGGACTTTGTTGATGACTGTACTATAATGGTTGCTGTTTTGTTACTGTATGGGGATACTGATGGAGCTTATGTAGAAGTTTTTTTTTTTTTTCTAGATTTGCTTTTTACTCACTGTAAAACTTTTATGTCTTACATCTGCCTGCCACCCACAAATGGATCCTTACCCTTTGCTCTGAATGTGTGGTTTATGACCCTCTATGAGCAAAGGAATGAGATTACTAGGCTTTTCAGAATTAATGTTTAAAGAGTAAGAGGTTCAGAGGGAAGCCCTGCAGGATAAGTGAAGAACAGCCACTATTTGTGTGTAAGAAAGTAAGACATCCAGTTTGACTATTTGGAGGCCTTCTAGGTGGATCCTTGTCTGTTCAGTTAGCCGAGATCATTGGCTGAAGAAAAGGCTTGGGTTAAATGTGGTGCTGCTGTATCAGCCCATATCATGCACTGTTGCATAAGTGAATTTATACAAGTGGACAGTTGCTATGATCAAGTTTTCAAACTTTCCGTCTCATTCTGAGTTTAATGCTCTGATAGTGTTCAGGTAGAAAGTCAACTCCAATTCCTTGTGGACATTCACCTTTACACTTTAACACCCTGAACCCTGGCTTTCTGCCAAAATATTTTCTTTCCCAGTGGCTGGAAACTGATTAGCTAGATGGGAGAACAAAGGTGGCTTTGTACTGGGGCATATTGCTTTTGAGAATTTAGCAGAGAGCATTCAAATGGAGTCTGGATGTGATGCCAAATTATGCAGATTTGGAGTTTATTTTGGTTAGGTTTCCCATGAGTAGGTATGTAGGCAACGTAATATTGTTCTCAGTTTATATGGTCTGGAATTTCCCTTATAAATGTTATATAGGCTTTCCTTATTGATTGTTTTAAAACAGAAATATGTATGATTTTGAGAAAACACATTACCAGAAGACTATTCTTGATAGGTTTTTTTGCCAAAAAGATTGTTGTACCAATGGATTTATATCCAAAGCCATATTATAAATACATTTCTGTCTCTGTAAGAGCCCAATGCAAATACTTATAAATGATTACAAGTGTCCCCAAGGGGAAAAAAATGCCAAAAAAATAAGGTACCCCTAACCTTATATATTTATCTGAAACTAGGTTTTGAAGAGTGTTCACGCAGCATCAGAAAAGAATACTAAAGCTCCCCGTACTCTGACATAATTGATACTTGGCATTCATTATTGTGACTTGGAAGATACTAGCCTAGTAAGAAAACCTGGGCTCTAGTTATTTCTGTGTAACTTACATTGTACCCTTAATTTATTGGTTATAAAGTGAAGATGATAATAGTTTAGCAATGAGGGGGTTTAGGATTAAACAAGAGAATATGAGTTGAAGCGCTATACAAACGCAAGATGGTGAGATTGGTGTTTTCTGTGGCAGCAGCTGAGACTAGGATTTTCAACTATTTCTTTTGTGGAGGAGGAGGGAAGCCATTTATTTTTTGTTGTTGTCTTTTCTTTTTCTTTTTTTCTTTTTTTTGCCTAGCCACTGGAAAACCAGGGAGAGGCATTATTGAAGTTGTTGTTTTTTTTTTTTTAATTCATGTAAATTTCACTTTTTAGTTTATCCTCATTGTAGTTATTTTTGAAAATACTATTTTAACTTTTGTTTCTGCTGTTAGTTTCATTTTCTGTTTTACCTCTCATTCTCTGATGAAATGTTTTGTTTATAGACTGTCTTCCTTCAGTCATATAATGTAACCATATCTGGTGTTAGGTGTTCTGTTTTCCCTTTTAGTTTATTATTTAATTAGGTGGCCGTATTTAAAGATCGGAAGATTTTGCCTAAAAACAAGACTTTCTGGCATGAAGAAAATCTGCCAGGAACTGAGAAGCAGCTATGCCATCTAAATGAGGCAGGAGCTCTCCCGTTTGCCAGAGTCCTACTACTTCCTATTGTCTGTGTCACCACCACTGAGGACAAAATACCATTGCACTTTATGCATAGTTTTTCACACAGTAAAGAAAAAAGTTAAAACTCTACCTTTGCCTCTTTCAAAATGAAAATGAGAGATCAAGAATTCCTGCTGGGCGAGGTGGCTCACACCTGTAATCCCAGCACTTTGGGAAGCTGAGGCAGGTGGATCACCTGAGGTCAAGAGTTCGATCAAGACCAGCCTGGCCAACATAGTGAAACCGCATCTCTACTGAAAATACAAAAATTAGCTGGGCATGGTGGCGCATGCCTGTAATCCCAAGCCACTTGGGAGGCTAAGGCAGGAGAATCGCTTGAACCTGGGAGGCGGGGGTTGCAGTGAGCTGAGATCATGCCTCTGCACTCCAGCCAGGACGACAGAGCGAGACTCCGTCTCAAACAATAGCAACAGAAAACTGAGGGAGAGTGTTTATTTGCAGAATACCAAAATTCCTAAGTGTTTGTTTGATATGCATCAGCATCAATTACATTATCTGCCCACTCAGCCTCTGATATTGGTATATGATTTTACTCTCTGATTTACCTTGAGAATCAAATATCCCACTTCAAGTCTTTGAGTTGAATATGATAAACATGCAAATTGCAGGCGTGTTTTTGTTTTGTTACTGAGGCTGGAGTGCAGTGATCATAGTGCGCTGCAGACCTGAATCCTGGAGTGAAGCCATCCTCCCATCTCAGCCTCCCAAGTAGCTGGGACTCCAGGCAGACGCTACCTACCACACCTGGCTAATTTTTTTTTTTTACTTTTCATAAAGACAGGGTCTCACGCTGTTGCCCAGGCTGGGCTCAAGTGATCCACTCACCATGGCCTCCCAAAAAAGCACTGGGATTATAGACGTGAGGCACCACGCCCAACCACATTACAAGTTTTTTAAACAAGTGAAGGAAAAATGTATTTTAAGTAGCTGGTTTAAAATGATGTTTTAAGGCCGGACACAGTAGCTCTCACCTGTACTCCTAGCACATTGAGAGGCTGAGGCGGGAGGATCTCCTGAGGCCAGGAGTTCAAAACCAGCCTGGGCAACATAGCAAGACCCTATTCAAAAAAAAGTAAAAATACATATATATTTAATGATGTTTAAGAATATGTAAGATCTGGCCAGGTGCGGTGGCTCACGCCTATAATTCCAGCACTTTGGGAGGCCGAGGCGGGTGGATCATGAGGTCAGGAAATCGAGACCATCCTGGCTAACACGGTGAAACCCCATCTGTACTAAAAATACAAAAAAAATGTTAGCCAGGCCTGGTGGCACACACCTGTAGTCCCAGCTACTCGGGAGGGTGAAGCAGGAGAATTGCTTGAACCCAGGAGGCGGAGGTTGCAGTGAGCCGAGGTCACGCCACTGCACTCCAGCCTGGTCGACAGAGCGAGACTCCATCTCAAAAAAAAAAAAAAATATGTAAGATCTATCATAGTTTCATTTGCCATATTTAATGTTTAAAAGTGAATGAGCTCTATCAAATTTAACTTCAACATTGGTTTATTTTGTGATGTGTATTTGAGATGGCCACCTAGTGGTTTTTTCTGGTATGGCATTTTACTACTGTACTAGATTATGATCTGATTAGAATAAGCTTATTAGCTAGTTTGTTTATATACCAAATATATTTTGAGTTATCCTTTCTGTACAGATTCAGCTGCAAGTGAATAGATATTTTTACAGCATTTCTATAATTATTTTGTTTTATTTTTAAACAGAAGAAGCAGACTACAGTGCCTTTGGTACAGACACGCTAATAAAGAAGAAGAATGTTTTAACCAACGTATTGCGTCCTGACAACCATAGAAAAAAGCCACATATAGTCATTAGTATGCCCCAAGACTTTAGACCTGTGTCTTCTATTATAGACGTGGATATTCTCCCAGAAACGCATCGTAGGGTACGTCTTTACAAATACGGCACGGAGAAACCCCTAGGATTCTACATCCGGGACGGCTCCAGTGTCAGGGTAACACCACATGGCTTAGAAAAGGTTCCAGGGATCTTTATATCCAGGCTTGTCCCAGGAGGTCTGGCTCAAAGTACAGGACTATTAGCTGTTAATGATGAAGTTTTAGAAGTTAATGGCATAGAAGTTTCAGGGAAGAGCCTTGATCAAGTAACAGACATGATGATTGCAAATAGCCGTAACCTCATCATAACAGTGAGACCGGCAAACCAGAGGAATAATGTTGTGAGGAACAGTCGGACTTCTGGCAGTTCCGGTCAGTCTACTGATAACAGCCTTCTTGGCTACCCACAGCAGATTGAACCAAGCTTTGAGCCAGAGGATGAAGACAGCGAAGAAGATGACATTATCATTGAAGACAATGGAGTGCCACAGCAGATTCCAAAAGCTGTTCCTAATACTGAGAGCCTGGAGTCATTAACACAGATAGAGCTAAGCTTTGAGTCTGGACAGAATGGCTTTATTCCCTCTAATGAAGTGAGCTTAGCAGCCATAGCAAGCAGCTCAAACACGGAATTTGAAACACATGCTCCAGATCAAAAACTCTTAGAAGAAGATGGAACAATCATAACATTATGAAACCGTGGTTTGAATGTTTTCAGAGTGAGGATGCCATGAGGACTTGTACATTTGGCTAGTTTAAAAGCATATATACCTCTGACCAGTGATGTGGAATAGGCATGAGACGAGTAACGTTGCAAGCTTACAATATTATTAAAGTAGTAGTTTGATAATTGTTAATATAAACTTCGGTGGATCAGAGGTGAATTTAAGTCCAAAACAAAGGGGCCTTTGCTGATGAAGTTACGTGCTTTTGCTATTTTGTCTGTGGAGAATCAGATGTTAAAGCACATTCTTGGAACTATGTGAGAAGACTAGATCATTTCTGTTGGAAGTGGTTGCATATTTAACCTGCTGTGCAGAGCCCAGTTAATTTTTCCTTTAACTGTATTTTTAAAATTCTAATGTGAAGTCTGATTCTCTCTTGTGGTACATTGGGGACCTCAGCTCTTAAAGGTCTCATGTTCCCAAAATTGTATTTTGATTTTTTTTTTTTTTTTCTTTAGTGACTGGGTCTCACTCTGTTGCCCACACTGGAATGCAGTGGCATGATCACGGCTCTCTGCAGCCTCAATCCCCTGGGCTCGCAGCAGTCCTCCCACCTCAGCCTCCTGAGTAGCTGGGACCATAGGCACATACCACCATATCTGTCTACTTTTTGTATTTTTTGTCGAGACAAGGTTTCACCATGTTGCCCAAGTTGGTCTTGAACTCCTGGGCTTAAGCAGTCCTGCCTCGGCTTCCCGAAATGCTAGGATTAGAGCCACTATGCCCAGCCTATTTTTGATTTTTGTTTTTTTAATGTTCCTTTCTAATAAGTTGTAACAAATGATGTTCTCAAGTGCATTTCCAGTTTCTTTTCTTTTCTTTCTTTTTTTTTTTTTTTTGAGATAGAGTCTCGCTCTATCGCCCAGGCTGGAGTGCAGTGGCGCGATCTTGGCTCACTGCAAGCTCCACCTCCTGGGTTCACACCATTCTTCCACCTCAGCCTCCCAAGTAGCTGGGACTACAGGCGCCCGCCACCATGCCTGGCTAATTTTTAGTATTTTTAGTAGAGACGGGGTTTCGCAGTGTTAGCCAGGAAGGTCTCGATCTCCTGACCTCCTGATCCGCCCACCTCGGCCTCCCAGAGTGCTGGGATTACAGGCATGAGCCACCGTGCCCAGTTGTGCAATTCTGGTTTCTAAGAATCAAACCACTTGGTTGGTTTTAGGAGTTGCTTCCCATGTTATAAAGCTCAGGAAGCTTTTTTTTTTTTGAGACAGAGTCTGTCACCCAGGCTGGAGTGCAGTGGTGCAATCTCAGCTCCCGGGTTCAAGCAATTCTCCTGCCTCAGCGTCCTGAGTAGCTAAGATTACAGGCGTGCGCCAACACATCTGGCTTATTTTTTTGTATTTTTAGTAGAGATGGAGTTTCACCATGTTGGTCAGGTGGGTCTCAAACTCCTGACCTCAAGTGATCCGCCCATCTCCTCCCAAAGTGCTGGATTGCAGGCATGAGCGCCCAGCCAGGAAGCTATCTTTTCTTGAGTTATGAAACTTTGCAACAGTTGTTCAAATTGGTGTTTGTCCTTCCTATAGCTTTCATATTTGCAAATTAATTCTGTATGGCTATATAATTTATGTTTTAAAGGCAATTCTCTTGACTTTGGAAATATGGAAGTCTCTCCTTTAACCTATTCTTGTTCCCATTCCCAGTCTCATTTGAAATCATTCCTTTTATTGTTAGTGTGTGTATTTTTGTTGGTGTGCTTTTAATGCATCCAAGTATGCATCATTTTGGATAAAAAATACATCCAAATTAAGATGTTTTAACACATAGGACAAACTTGTGCACTTTTTATGCCAAAAAAAAAAATTGGGTTTTCCTTCATGGGATTTCTAGAAACACTGCCTACACTTTATGAAAACTACATAGTATTCACCTGTGACAGGTAGAGTTTATCACTATTAATTTTATGAGGCTATTTATTACTTTCCAGTGCATCCACTTAGAACAAGCTAAGAGTAAGGCTGCTAACTTTAATTCCTTGCCTGATTTTATTGTACAATGTGCACAAGCACAATGGTATGCTTGTATATAGAAACTAAAAATACTATGAAGTACATAAGTTCCCTATGGCTTATGGAGAGTTATTTATTAATTAACTTTATGGTAGGGCTAGTATGAATACCTTTTTAACAATTGTGTGCTATTACAACAATGAAGATTCAAATGACTCCGTTTTGAAGGATGTTTTCTCTATATGGTAAAGTATATATGAAGAAGTCTTGATTACGTGAAGATCACTTGACTCAGAATACTTCAATGTATTTTGTTCACATTACCACTAAGCATATTATCAGTAAACTATTAACTGACTGCACATTATGTAATACGTTGTACTTTTTGTTGAATTCACCGAAGTTCTTCCATTTATATACTATTTTTAATGGCATTCCGGCTTTAACATTCTGTGAGTCTTATAAATTTGACTCTTGAATGGCAAAATAATGTTAGTATGTAGAAGGTTAACTTTCATTTATAATATAAGTGGTGCAGGGGTTCAACATTTAAGTAAAAATATTCTTACACACTACCTCTCTCTCTTTTTTTTTAAAGTTTTAACATCAGAACTTTTGGGGGAAAAACTACTTCAGGGCTTGACGTTTTGTACAAATTTTAACTGTAAAATACAGGTTTATCTTGTACGCATTCATGGAAATGGAAATCAAAGCTGCTAGTGCTTTTTATTTTAATTATCCTGTTAAGGGTATCTATCAATGGTATTTTCAAGTAGATCTCTGTTTCTTGAATTATTGGTGAAATAATTGATTACTAGATATATTGTAAAACCAATAGATCCTGGTTATACGATAAAATATCAGCTCATTGGTAGGCTGAATCAATTATTTCAAGTGCACCTTATTAACAAACGTATCAGTGGATCCAACATAAAATTTTATAGTACTAAATGTCAAGCCTAACTGTGAATTTTGTTCTGTATCTTAAGTAAATTTATGATAATGTTCTTGAGCTATCAACAAAATATATGTACTTTTGTGAGCTATGAATTTTCTAATTAAATTTTACATGCTATAACATGATTTTTACATGAATGATACTTTGTTTATAACTATCAAATGTCAGTATTTTACTACAATTTTATTATAAAGTGTACATTATCACTAAATGAACTTCGATTTTAAAAATCAAATTAGCTTTAGTTGTATATTATTTTTTACAAATAAAGATAGACTTGTATAAAGGCTACTTTCTTGTTTGAAATTGTATGAAAAGTTGCCCACAAATGCCAGGTGCCCATTATATAAAATAGGTAGGGAGAAAACCCTTGAGTTTTAACAAGATCCTTGCTTCCTTAACTTTTAATTGTTAAAAGATGGACCCCAAATTGTATGTGCACTTTTTGCAACTGTGTATGACCATATGGCTATGGGCTGGATGGTAACTTTTAAAATGTGGTTAATTCTGATAGTGTGAAAGGTTATGCAAGCTATTCACCCAAAGTTATCTTTAAGATTATTTGAAACTAGTTTGTAATGTGACAGCTTATCTTCTGAAATTCACATTCACTTAGTTATACTTAATATTACCGTCTATCTAGTATGGCCTATGTTGATTGAGTTCAATTTATACTGAAAAACTTAAAATGTCTGAGAAAAAGGCCAGGCATGGTGGCTCATGCCTGTAATCCCAGCACTTTGGGAGTCTGAGGCAGGCGGATCATGAGGTCAGGAGTTGGAGACCAGCCTGGCCAACATAGTGAAACCCTGTCTCTACTAAAAATAAAAAAAAAAAATTAGCTGAGCTTGGTGGCGCACACCTGTAGTCCCAGCTACTTGGGAGGCTGAGGCGGGAGAATCGCTTGAACCGGGGAAGCGAGGGTTTTGGTGAGCTAAGATCACGCCACTGCACTCCAGCCTGGGCAACAGGGTGAGACTCCATCTCAAAAAAAGAAAAAAAAAGGTCTGAGAGAAAGAACAACCTTTCCTGAGCCATTTATAATTCCAGATTAGCCACCCTGTCATTGGCTTAGTTGGTCATTGCACTAACTCTTCTGCCAACAAGTTTAGAGGACAATAGGACAATCCTAACTCCTTCCCTCCAAGTTAAAAACACTAAAAATCCCCTGAGTATAAATGGAACATCGTGCACACAGAACTCTTCACACCTTTGATTGGGTTGCATTCAGTACCCGATATTCATCTCTGGGTTTTGAGTCCGTGAAACAATGGTGCAGAATTAAAACATCCCTTTCATTCCCAAAAAATGAGCCCAATGCAGTTTGCATCTTTGTTTTTTTGTTTTTGTTTTTTTTTTGAGATGGAGTCTCACTCTGTTGCCCAGGCTGGAGTGCAGTGGCACAATCTCGGCTTACTGCAAGCTCCGCCTCCCAGGTTCTCGCCATTCTCCTGCCTCAGCCTCCCGAGAAGCTGGGACTACAGGCGCCCGCCACCACGCCCTGCTAACTTTGTTTGTATTTTTAGTAGAGACGGGGTTTCACCGTGTTAGCCAGGATAGCCAGGATGGTCTCGATCTCCTGACCTCGTGATCCGCCCGTCTTGGCCTCCCAAAGTGCTGTGATTACAGGCGTGAGCCACCGCGCCCAGCCTTGCAATTTGCATCTTAAATCACTGTTGCTTCCTAGTTTCCAGTGCTGAGTAAGAGCTTGATTAAATTTGATTTTGAAGAAAAACTAAAGTTACAAAAATTTACCAAAAACCAGACCTCTCTGTTCTGCCTTTAGGTGCTCAAGTGTAACAGCAACTGACAGAACCACTTCTGATTGTGTTTCCCTTCTTTTAGTTTGATGTGGGGTTTAACTTGGAAGTATGTATACCAGCGACTTGGCAGCTGAGTTCTAAGCACAGTTTTGGGAGTGTTTTGCTGTTAAACATGGAAAGCCTTTGTTTTTATCTTGTGATGGCATATCACGTGATGATGATGGCTGTTATCTGTAGGGTAAAGCAAAACCCAGTGCCTCCTAGCTATGATCACATAACATGCTAAATACTTAAGTACTGTCAGAAAAGATATTTTGGAAACCAAAATAAGTCTTCATTGCCCAAACAAAGTATATGTGCAGTCAAATGACTGTCATTGGGTGGATGTCTGGGCATTAGAAGGTAAATATAAAGGAAATTAATTGGTTAAAAGATCCTTAATGCCGGGCGTGGTGGCTCACGCCTATAATCCCAGCACTTTGGGAGGCCGAGGCGGGCGGATCACGAGGTCAGGAGATCAAGACCATCCTGGCTAACACGGTGAAACCCCGTCTCTACTAAAAACACACACACAAAAATATTAGCCGGGCATGGTGGCGGGCACCTGTAGTCCCAGCTACTCGGGAGGCTGAGGCAGGAGAATGGCGTGAACCTGGGAGGCGGAGCTTGCAGTGAGCCGAGATCGCGCCACTGCACTCCAGCCTGGGTGACAAAGTGAGACTCCATCTCAGAAAAAAAAAAAAAAGATCCTTAATATGTCTACCAAATTCTTCCCTAAAAACAAGACTTAGATAATATTTTAAAAGCTAATGTGTTTATCCAGTTGCTTTACAACACAATTGTATTTTATAAGTTAATATTAAAATTCAATGGAGTTTGTATTTTATTTACAAACTATAGGTGTTTTTCCACTTATAAAAGCTCTCTTTTGGGAATTAAGTTTACTCTGAAAGCAATATTCTCTGTGTAATAGAAAATAAAGAAAATTTAATACCCTTATTATCTAGTTCATTATAATCCCAAGGGATGGATAACAAGATAATACAGCATGAGTAAGTAAAGATAACTTTTTAAAAATAATTTTCAGTCATATAAATAATGTGCAAATTCGTTCTCCATATTAAAAAAAAGTACAGAAAAAGCTAAAGTCTTTTGGCAGTACCATGCACATTTATCCATACCATATTCTGTTACAAAAAGGAATTGTGGCTTAAAATAAGAGTGACTATATTCCAAATTGGGACACTTTTGAGAACGAATGGGTTTGCCACGAACTATGCCAGTAGAACAGGCTCGGACCAGATCTGTCTCAGGTAGACTGCAATATGGGTCACCCTGTTATAGGGTCTCTCAAAATTTTTTTTAAAAAACTGCAATACACAGTAAGAAATGCATTGAACACTATAATCCAGGACACACACACTATGTTTTCATATAGTAATGAAAAATGCTCTGATTTTCTGTTTCACTTTTGTAGGATGTATATTGGAACATTCCAAAAACAATGTCAGGATGCCCTGTTTGAAAACACTGTGAAGTGCTTTACTTTTCACTTGAGATATTTGCCATGGGAAAGACTAGCGTATTTTTCCCTAAAGGAGAATAAAGGTACTGTATTATCTGCTTGCTAGCTTTTTTGTTTGTTTGTTTGTTTTGAAATAATTTCCAACGTAGAAAAGAGCTGCATGAAAAGCATAACCTTTGTCCAGGTTATATCCTCATTTGCTATCTGTGTATTTTTTCCTGAACCACTTCAGAATTAGTTAAAGAGATTCTCCCCTTTTATCCCCTTTAGACTTAGGCATATATTTTCTAAGAACAAGGACATTCTCTTATATTTTTTCTTATACAACCCCAATTATCAAATTCAAAAAAGTTAACATTGCTACAATATTATCTAATATATAAGCAATACTAGAATCTCATCAATTGACCTAGTGATGTCCTTTACAGAAATTTTTTCCTTTTATCCAGGATCCAACCCAGAATAAGACATTGAGTTGTCTCATCTCTTTTGGCCCCTTTAATCTGGAGTAGTTCTTCAGCTTTTCTTTGCCTTTCATAATATTGACATTTCTGAACAGTAAAGATAAATTGTTTCATAGACTGTCCCTCAGTTGGGGTTTATCTGTTTCCTCATAATTAGATTCAAGTGGCTGGGCATGGTGGTTCACACCTGTAATCCCAGCACTTTGGGAGGCCGGGGCGGGTGGATCACTTGAGGTCGGGAGTTGAAAAGCCTGCCCAACATGGTGAAACCCCATCTCTACTAAAAATACAAAAAAATTTAGTTGGGCTTGGTGGTGGACATCTGTAATCCCAGCTACTCGGGAGGCTGGGGCAGGAGAATCACTTGAACCTGGGAGGCGGAGGTTGCAGTGAGCCAGGATCGCACCACTGCACTCCAGCCTGGATGACAGAGCAAGACTCCATCTCAAAGAAAAAAAAAAATAGATTTAAGTTATGCGTTTTTATCAGGAATATTACATAGGTGATGTTATATCTTCATTTCACCATGTCAACAGGTACATCATATCAGTTTGATTCAATATTGGTTTATCAAGTGAGAAGTGATTTGGAAAAAATAAAATAAAATATATTGCCAGGTCTGGTGGCTCATGCTTGTAACCCCAGCACTTCGGGAGGCTGAGGTGGAAGGATCATTTGAGGCTAGAAGTTTGAGAGCAGCCTGGGCAACATAGGGAGACCCCGTCTCTACAAAAAATACAAAAACTAGCTGGGCATGGTGGCATGCACCTGTGTGGTCCCAGCTACTGAGGAGGCTGAGGTGGGAGGATTGCTTGGGCCCAGGAGGTCGAGGCTACAGTGAGCTGTGAGCTATGAGTGCCACTGCACTCCAGCCTGGGTGACAGAGAAAGCCCTGTCTCAAAAAATAAATGAGATGTTCTAATTATTCTTGTGCTCATTAAAAACGTGAATGGGGCCAGGTGCAGTGACTCACACCTGTAATCCTAGCACTTTGGGAGGCTGAGGGGGGCAGATCACTTGAGGTCAGGAGTTCCAGACCAGCCTGGCCAACACGGTGAAACCCTGTCTCTACTTAAAATACAAAAATTAGCTGGGTTGTGGTGGCAGCCCTCTGTAATCCCAGCTACTCAGGAGGCTGAGGCAGGAGAATTGCTTGAACCCAGGATGTGGAGGTTGCAGTGAGCCAAGATCGTGCCACTGCACTCCAGCCTGGATGACAGAGCTAGATTCTGTCTCAAAAAAAAAAAAAAAGAAAAAGAAAAAGAAAACCTGAATGGATCCAGATGAAAGACATGTGTTTTCTGTATCCACGTGTTCCGCATCTTTGATTGTTTTCCTTTTGAAGAAACAATAGAAAATGGTGACCTGGCACCAGTATTCTCGAATGTCATTTGCTTAACCACATTTCTGAACTCAGTAATGACTTTCTCTGGCATTGGTCTGAATAAAAAGAAAGCACCCAAATGATACCTAAATCTGTGACTAATGGGGCTGGTCAGTAGTCAGAGTGTTCAGAGTGGGAGGATGTTGCCTTGGGATTCTTTGGCTTGTGAATACACCTAACTCCAATTGACATCTAACTTAGATTCAAAGGAATGGATTGGCTCGTGTAACTGAAAAATCAGGGCTAAGATTTCAGCACAGATCGGACACAGTGCCATCTGATAGAATTTTCTGCTTTGTCCAGAGGGGAGTCACTAGCCCCCATGTGGCTACTGCATACTTGAGGTGTGGCTAGTGCAACTGAGAAACTGGATTTCAAATCACATGTCATTTTAATTAATTTAAATGTTAATAGCCACATGTAGACAGTGGCTACTGTATTATTTTACAGCACAAACTGGAATCCCTCTCCATTTCTTGCTTTTGTTTTCCCCTGTTACCTTTTTTCCCTTAGGCCATGTCCTTCCTTATGGTGGCAAAGATGGCCTCCAGCAACCCTGGCAACATTCCGTCACATTACCAACCACCTGGCAGGGAGCCTGTCTTCCCCCATGGTGACAGCCAAAGCCCAGAGACCACCCTCATTGACCCTGTCTCAGTCATGTGCCCATCCCTAACCCAATCCCTATAACTCCTAATTGTCCTAGGCCCAATTCTGGACCTATTGAGGGAGGGATGGTCCCCTAAAGAAAAATCAGGGATTGGCCAGGTGCAGTGGCTCACGCTTATAATCCCGGCACTTTGGGAGGCTGAGGCAGATGGATCACCTGAGGTCAGGGGTTTGAGACCAGCCTGGCCAATATGGTGAAATCCTGTCTCTACTAAAAATACAAAAATTAGTCGGGCATGGTGGCGGCCGCCTGTAATCCCAGCTACTTGGGATGCTGAGGGAGGAGAATCGTTTGAACCCGGGAGGCAGAGGTTGCAGTGAGCTGAGATTGCACCGTTGCACTACAGCCTGGGCAACAAGAGCAAAACTCCATCTCAAAAAAAAAAAAAAAAAAAAAAAAAATCAGGGATCAGGGTTCTGTTACCACAAGAAAGAGGAAGAACTACCGGGGAGGGAACACAGTGGGTATCACTTGCAGCTTTTTTTCTTTTTTTTCTTTGCTCTGTTACCAGGCTGAAGTATAGTGGTGCAATCATAACTCACTGCAGCCTCAAACTCCTGGGCTCAAGCAATCCTCCCACCTCAGCCTCCTGAGTAGCTGGGACTATGGATGCGTGCCACCACACTCAGCTAATATTTTTTGGAGAGACAGGGTCTCACTATGTTGCCTGGGCTAGTCTCGAACTCCTGGCCTCAAGCAATGCTCCTGCTGCCTTGTAGATTTAGAGTATTTGGGAATACATTTTTTATAAAATGTCCTGCACAAAGTAAATTGGGGACAGACAGCAGTGCTCTATCAAAGGAAAATGGTGGAAATTAAATACAGAGACCAGTGGCAGTGTTCTACATTTAAAGGAAAAACTTAAAACTCCTGACAGCGACTATACTAGGACTTCGGTTTTCAAGTGTTATTGCTTATTTTGATTCTATTTTAAATACATCTGCTGAGGTGGGCAGATCACTTGAGCCCAGGAGTTTGAGCAACATAGCAAGACCTCATCTCTACAAAAAATTTCTTAAATTAGCCAGGCATGGTGGTGCACACCTGTAGTCCCAGCTACTCAGGAGGCTGACTGAGGCAGGAGGATTGCTTGAGCCTTGGAGTTTGAGGCTGCAGTGAGCTATGATCATGCCACTGCACTCCAGCCTGGGCCAGAGCAAGATTTGTCTCTAAAAAACAGAAAAGAAAAGAAAAGAAAAAAATATATATATATGAAATAAATCTGACATAAATTGAATATATAAAGAATATATAAATGCAATATAAACTTCAATCTGAAATGGCAGTTTCAAATTCTATCACTTTCAAAGTATAGAAATGATAGGACCATGGGTCGCAGAGAGGAGGTTGCAAATTCAAATGCCCAAAGGGCCAGAGTGGGGCAGGGCAGGTGGGGCTGGTAAACAGGAGATGCCCGCCCCCAACAAGGCAGGGGCCACCACATTCGATGGTTGTCATTTGGGTATGTGTGGGCCCAGTGTTGTCAGCTCTTATAACTTTTTTTTTTTGTGTGTGAGACTGGGTTTTGCTCTTGTTGCCCAGGCTGGAGTGCAATGGCACAATCTTGGCTCACCGCAACCTCTGCCTCCCAGCTTCAAGCGATTCTCCTGCCTCAGCCTCCCAAGTAGCTGGGATTACAGGCATCTGCAACCATGCCCGGCTAATTTTTTGTATTTTTAGTAGAGATGGAATTTCACCATGTTGGCCAGGCTGGTCTTGAACTCCTGACCTCAGGTGATCCACCTGCCTCTGCCTACCAAAGTGCTGGGATTACAGGCGTGAGCCACCACGCCCAGCCCTGCTTGTCTAACTTTTCAGAAGATGGTAGAAATCCAGATTTTCATAAGAAATGTCCCTTTTTTTTTTTTTTTTTTTTTTTTTTGAGACGGAGTCTCGTTCTTCTGCCCTGGCTGGAGTGCAGTGGCACGATCTTGGGCTCACTGCAACCTCTGCCTCCTGGGTTCAAGCACTTCTCCTGCCTCAGCCTCCCGAGTAGCTGGGACTACAGGCACGTGCCACCATGCCCAGCTAATTTTTATATTTTTAGTAGAGACGGGGTTTCACCATGTTGGCCAGGATGGTCTCAATCTCTTGATCTCGTGATCCGTCCACCTCGGCCTCCCAAAGTGCTGGGATTACAGGCATGAGCCACCGCGCCTGGCCGAGAATCCCCCTTCCTAAATTGGTAAAATCTGATTCATCAGAATTGCAATTTTGATCAAAGCCAGTAACTCCTCACACAAATCCTTCTATGTGTGCAGAAAGTGAGCCTCTGAAAACTCCAGGCGGAGTTTTTGTGCTAGGTTATCTACCAGAAGAAAGGACAAGAAAGGCTAGAATTTGACTAATGGTTCCACCCCACAGATTGTGTCAGCACAGCATTCCTCTTTCACTCAGTCTCTTAGCAATGCTTGCAACTACAAGGAAACAGCATTCATACCATTGTTTCTAAGACCTGAAGCAGGTTACATTCAAACCCAGCACTGTTCTTATAGAACATAAGAGTTTTGTTCCCAGGCTGCTTCTCTGCCAGCATGTGATACCCTTCAATAAATGGTAGGTAAGTTGCATATCAGGTTTTCTTCTGCATTCCCAGAGGGCTTCAGCTGCTGTCTCAGGTATGAACCCAAAATGACTCAGGCAAAAATATGTATGCTTAGTGACTCAGAAACTAAATCATTAACTTGGTAAATACATGCACGGGTAAGGAGGAATTCAAGGAGAGACTTAGAACATAGGCCTTCCAGTAATGCCACTGATGATGACTGCCTGAGTACAGCAATGCTGAACGGTGTCACTTCTCAGGTGGACCAGTGACGAACCCTAGAATCACCAAGAATCTCAAATCAGTCATTCTCAGGAGCAACAATCCACATAGGGTAATTTACAAAGAATGCTGATTTCAATTGTTTGAATCCTTACCTGGTGAAACAAGAAAATGTGGAAAAAGCTCCTTGACTTTAAAAATACACACCCACACACTTTTTTTTTTTAAGGGACAAGGGCTTGCCGTCTCCCACACAGGCTGGTGTGCGGTGGTGCGATCATGGCTCACTGCAACCTCGAACTCAAGGATTCTGGCAATCCTCCCACCTCAGCTTCCCAAGTAGCTGGGACTACAGGCATGAGCCATCACACCCGGCTAATTTTCTTTTTTTCTTTTCTTCCCCTCACCCAAATTTTTTTTTTTTTTTTTTTTTTTTTTTGAGATAAGGTCCTGCTCTGTCGCCCAGGCTGGAGTGCAGTGGTGTGATTATGGCTCACTGCAGCCTCAAACTCCCGAGTCCAAGTGACCTCACACCTTAGCCTCCTGAGTAGCTGGGACTACAGGTATGTGTCACCATGCCTGGCTAATTTTTGTATTTTTTGTAAAGATGAGGTTTCACTATGTTGCCCAGTCTGGTCTCAAACTCCTGGGCTCAAGCAATCTGCCTGGCTCAGCCTCCCAAAAGTGCTGGGATTACAGGCGTGAGTCACTGTGCCTGGCCTCCACATGACTTTCTACTAGTTGATTTTAAACTGGGCATATGCATTTATACACACACACACACACACACACACACACACATCTGATCTGCCTAGATGTGAAATTAAACTTCTAGAGCACACGCATATACACAACGCCAGACAATATGGGAAAAGTGATTACAAACAAATCCCACTAGAAAATGACAAACTGTAATAATTTTTCAGTCCCCTTTTGAAGGCGAGAGGTTTATAAACCTCTGCAATTCAATTGCAACACATCAGTGTTCTTCTGGTGAGCTGGCCTCAGTGTCCTTCCTCCACCCCCAGGGTGCCTTGGCTCGTGTTCACAGGGCCCATGCCCAGTAGGGCTGGCATGTGTTTCCAACAGCCGAGCAGACAGGGCCAGCAGAGAGGGAGAAAATAAATGGTAAAGGGAGACGCGCCAGGAGAGCAGGCAGAGTGGCCAGGAAGCTGGCCAAACGGGAGAGGCTGAATGGGTGACATCAGCCCTTGACCAGGCCTCAGCTATCCCAGCTGTCCTTCACCACTCACTGTGTGGATACCAGGAGGATACAAGCCCCCTTTGCCTGGGCGTCACCAAGAATCCATAAACCATGCAGTTTATTTTTATTTTTATTTAATTTTATTTTTTTTAGATAGTCTCACTCTGTCGCCCAGGCTGGAGTGCACTGGCGTGACCTTGGCTCATTGCAGCGTCCACCTCCTGGGCTCAAGTGATTCTCGCGCCTCAGTCTCCCAAGTAACTGGTATTACAGGCACCTGCCACCACACCCGGCTAATTTTTGTATTTTTAGTAGAGATGGGGTTTCACCATGTTGGCCAGGCTGGTCTCAAACTCCTGTGCTCAAGCAATCCACTCACCTCAGCCTCCCAAAGTGCTGGAATTAGAGGCGTGAGCCACTGTGCCTGGCCTATTTTTATTTTTTGAAATAGTCTTGCTTTGTCACCCAGGCTGGGTGCAGCACAAATAACACAGCTCATTGCAGCCTCGACCTCCTGTGCTCAAGCGATCTTTCCTCCTCAGCCTACTGAGTAGCCGTGTGCCACAGGCATGTGCCACCATGCCTGGCTAATTTTTTTTTTTTTTTTGAGATGGAGTCTTACTCTGTTGCCCAGGCTGGAATGCAGTGGCATGATCTCAGATCACTGCAACCTCCGCCTCTTAGGTTCAAGCAATTCTCTGTCTCAGCCTCCCGAGTAACTGGGATTACAGGCGCATGCCACCACGCCCAACTAATTTTTGTATTTTTAGTAGAGACGGGGTTTCGTCATGTTGGTCAGGCTGGTTTTGAACTCCTGACCTCAGGTGATCCACCAGCCTTGGCCTCCCAAAGTGCTGGGATTACAGGTATGAGTCACCGTGCCCGGCCGCCTGGTTAATTTTTACATTTTTTGTAGAGACAAGGTCTCACCATGTTGCCTATGCTGGTCTTGAACTCCTGGGCTCAAGCCTCCCAAAAGGCTAGGATTACAGGCTTAAGCCACTGTGCCTGCCCATGTGGTTTTTAGACCCAGCAGGTTCTGTAGAGCAAAACATTTATGATTTTGAAGTATGACAAACCTGACAGATGAGGCAACGCCACCTTGACATTCCTCAGTCGTAGTGCCACAGTGGTCTCGTATTTCAAACCTGGTTAGAGTTTGTCCTCTTCAGGAGAGTTTGTGTGGCTGTTTTGCAGTGGAGGAGAGATGACAAAGCTGATAATGCTTATGGTGTGGGTATTTTCTTTTTCTTTCCTATTTGCTTTGTGAAGACAAATAATGGTTAAGGATAGATAAAATTAGCCGGGTGTGGTGGTGCACGCCTGTAATCCCAGCGACTCAAGAGGCTGAGGCAGGAGAATCGCTAGAACCTGGGAGGCGGAGGTTGCAGTGAGCCGAGATCGTGCCATTGCACTCCAGCCTGGGTGACAGAGCGAGACTCAGTCTCAAAAAAAAGGATGGATAAAATATTTAACAGCGGCCATACATAATTCATTCCTGAGTCGACACCCATTTCCAGGCCAGCAGTTCCCTCTCAATTAGGGGTTCTCAGAACACGGAACCACCGTGTCTCCTTGGTAGGCTGACATTGTGCTTATTTTTACTCTTTTCTTCCTAAGGCTAATTGTTTTTACCTTTTCCTTGTTGAGTACTCATTCCTAGATGTTTTTATCAAAGGCAACAAAAATAAAAATTATAGGCAGGACTTTTTTTGTTTGTACGTTTTTTGAGACGAAGTCTAGCTCTGTCTCCCAGGCTGGAGTGCAGTGGCGCCATCTCGGCTCACTGCAACCTCCACCTCCCGGGTTCAAACAGTTCTCTGCCTCAGCCTCCCAAGTAGCTGGGACTACTACAGGTGCCCACCACCATGCCCGGCTAATTTTTTTTTTTTCTTTTTAGATGGAGTTTCACTCTTATTGCCCAGGCTGGAGTGCAATGGCACAATCTTGGCTCACTGCAACCTCCACCTCCCAGGTTCAAGTGATTCTCTTGCCTCAGCCTCCCGAGTAGCTCGGATTACAGGCATCCACTACCATGCCTGGCTAATTTTTGTATTTTTTAATAGAGACGAGGTTTCACAATGTTGGTCAGGCTGGTCTCGAACTCCTGACCTCATTATCTGCCCGCCCCGGCCTCCCAAAGTGCTGAGATTACAAGCGTGAGCCACTGCACCTGGCCAATTTTTTGTATTTTTAGTAGAGATGGTGTTTCACCATCTTGGCCAGGCTGGTCTTGAACTCCTGACCTCGTGATCCACCCGCCTCAGCCTCCCAAAGTGCTGGGATTACAGCTGTGAGTCACCGCGCCCGGCCAGGGCTTTTTGTATTCATGTCTGGGCCTTAAGGTTTAACTCAGAGCTTCAGAGACATAACTGGGAAGGAAAAATGTATATTTGTACATATAAATATTGTGTAAGAAAAGTAAACCAGTTAAGGAAGCTGTGTGCCCACAGAAGTAATATGTGATTTTAGGAGAAATTTTAGAAAAAATAAATTACTATTCAGAGATAACCACTCAAGTTTTTCAGCATATGTGCACATCAAATGTATATTCATATTAGACCTATAAAATTATTCTGTAGTTTGCTTTTTTTAGAGGACAATATATTGCACATATCCTTTCTCTGTCAATACGGCTCTGCATCATTTATAATGGCTTCATCGTATTTCACTGTATAGATGCACCATCATTTTGTAAAACCAATTCCTTATTCTGAGCTGTTTTCATTCATTCACCATTATGAACAGTGCTGTGGTGAACAACTTTGTAAATACATCCTTTTGTTCCTTGTCCAATTATTTCCTTAGGATAAAAGGAATCTTTGGTCAAGGCGTACACATTTTTTTGGAAAGGGAGGGGGTGGTTTATGAATATATCCAATTTCCTTCCAGAAACGTTGCTCTAATGTACACACTTACAGGGATATGTGTGTCTTTTTCTCCTTGAAAACACCAGATTTTATTATTATTATTATTATTATTATTATTATTATTATTATTATTATTTTGAGACATCAAAATAATCCAGCTCCATCACCCAGGCTGGAGTGCAGTAGTACAATCACAGTTCACTGTAGCCTCGACCTCTCTGGCTCAAGCGATCCTCCCACCTCAGCCTCCCAAGCAGCTGAGACTACAGGCATGCAGCAACACACCCAGCTAATTTTTTTTGTAGAGACAGGGTTTTGCCATTTTGCCCTGGGTGGTCTCTAACTCTGGGTTTCAAGTGATCCTCCCCTTCAGCCTCCCAAAGTGCTGGGATCACAAGCGTGAACCACTGTGCCCAGCGCACCATTGATTACATTTTAGACTTTTATTTAGATAGCACCAGTTTTCCACTAATGTCCTTCTTCTGGCCCAAGACCTAATCCAGAATACTGCATCGCATTTCATACCCATTCTTTGTTACAGCTTCATAATATGTAACCAATTTAATTTATTTAACAACCCCCTATTGTTGGACCTTTGGGTTATATCAGGTTTTTTCTGTTTGGTTTTTTGTTTTGAGATGGAGTTTCACTCTTGTCGCCCAGGCTGGAGTGCAGTGGCAACATCTCAGCTAACCGCAACCTCTGCCTCCAGGGTTCAAGTGATTCTCCTGCCTCAGCCTCCCGAGTAGCTGGGATTACAGGCATGTGCCACCACACCCTGCTAATTTTTTATTTTTAGTAGAGACGGGGTTTCTCCATGTTGGTCAGGCTGGTTTCCAACTCCTGACCTCAAGTGATCCACCGGCCTCAGCCTCCCAAAGTGTTGGGAACAGGCGTGAGCCACAGCGCCTGGTCTCTGATGGATATTTTTTAAAAAATCACTGTGGTATTCATGTGGGGCAGAGGGTGAGGGGGAGGCAGGGATTAGTCCTGGCGAGCAGGGGTGGAGGCGGGAAGGAGTGGACAAATTCAGGGTGTTTCTGAGGAGCAGTGGAATCTCTTGACCAAGGCCTTCTTCAGCAGGGAGATGGAGCCCTGTCCTGAGGGACTTTGCAGCCTGGCTGGGAAGACAAGCTTCTTCCCCAGGGAATTAAACACCAGTGGTTAACAGATTAGCAACTTAGAGACGAGAAAGCAGTTTCCAAACTCTAAAACACAGAAGGAAAACCCGTGACAGATTGGGCCACATAAGTATTTAAAGCTTGTATCTCTCTCTCTCTCTCTCTCTCTCTCTCTCTCTCACACACACACACACACACACACACACACACACAGAACAATGTAAGATTAAAAGGTGAGGGGCTGGGAGAAAACTGAGAAAGGATGGTCATCTAGGATTTATCAGCCGCTCCCAGCAATCAAGAAGAAGAAGGCAGATAACTGCACAAAGGAATAGGAACTGATAATTCCCAGAAGAGGAAACTGGGAAACCGGTAAACCTAAGGCAATATGCTTAATCTCATTAGGAATCAGGAAAATGCAAAGTAAACAAAGGCCCACTCCTAAGAGTAGTAGCCGAATGTAAAGGAGGGAAGTGGGAGCAGGAGGAGCCTCTCCCCCTGGGATGGGGAGGAGCCGGCCAGGTTCCGCGGAAGCAGAAGGGGGTGCGTGTACTACTGCCATGGCGCAAACACACATCCAAGGGCTCTGCAGGGGGCCCCACCCTCACCCCCCAGACCATTTCTAGGAGTAGGGGCTGAACAGGACCCAGTGGAGGCTACCGTCCTGCATTGCGAGGGTTAAGTAAGAGGCTGAAGGTCAAGTGCGAGGTCCTGCCGGGCACTTCCAGCGGCTCTGTCTCAGCCAGCCCAGTGGCCGTGAGGAACTGGGAGCAAGGAGAGTGGGAGATAAAACCCTCAGTTTCAGTGGTTTAGCGTGGGAAACGCTAAAGTGATCTGTGTAACACAGCTCCTGGGTGGGGAAGAGATGGGGAAGGAGCCTGTGGCCTGGAGGTGGCTGGGGACAGATTCCCAGGAGGGCTGGAAGGGGTCAAGGGCAGGGCCGTGCTATGACTTCCCTGGGCACCGAGCATCTTGGCCTGCAGGGGCCCTTCCAATAAGAAATAGGACCTGGTGTGGTGGCTCACACCTGTAGTCCCAGCTATTCACAAGGCTGAGGTGGGAGGACTGCTTCAGTCCAGGAGTTGGAGGCTGCAGTGAGCTATGATCACACCACTGCACCCTGGCCTGGGCCACATAGAGAGACCCTGTCTCTAAAGAAATTTTTTAAAAATTACCTGGGTGCGGCCGGGTGCGGTGGCTCACGCCTGTAATCCCAGCACTTTGGGAGGCCGAGGCGGGTGGATCACCTGAGGTCAGGAGTTTGAGACCAGCCTGACCAACATGCAGAAACCCCGTCTCTTCTAAAAATACAAAATTAGCCGGGCATGGTGGCGCATGCCTGTAATCCCAGCTACTTGGGAGGCTGAGGCAGGAGAATGGCTTGAACCCGGGAGGCGGAGGTTGCTGTGAGCCGAGATCTCGCCATTGCACTCCAGCCTGAGCAACAAGAGCGAAACTCCGTCTTAAAAAAAAAAAAAATTAGCCGGGTGCAGTGCCAGAGTAGTTCCAGCTACTCAGGAGGCTGAGATGGGAGGATTGCTTGAACCCAGGAAGTCAAGGCTGCAGTGAGCTGTGATCCCACAACTGCACTCCAGCCTGGGTGATAGAGCGAGACCCTGTCTCTCTCTCAGAAAAAAAAGGAGAAGTGCAGATTACAACTTGGTATAATAATGAATAATTACTATTATATAATAACACATTTTATTTGACCTAAAGAACATTTTTTTGCCTTCTGATCCTAGAAGTAATTCACACGTGTTCGTGGGCGCATGCGTGGGCCTGTGCGTCTAGTGGAGAGGTCACTGCAGAAAGGAACCTCAGCGTTCTCCCAGGCAGCAGCAGGGTGTGGAAGTCTTTCTTTGCCTTTCTGACCATTTTGTAGAGGGAAGCTGCTCTGCTGTCCAGCCCTGCGGAGGGGGGCAGGGTCTATGTCCCTGAGATGACAGAGGGTCGGGGGCAGTTCACTCCAGTGACCAGTGGTTGGCCGAAGAGTGCTTTGGAGTTCAGCCCACCTGGGTTTGAATTTACATCCTCCCCTCATGGAGCTAAGCCTGACCAGTGCGTGTGTTCATCAAGCTCAGGCGTTTTTTGTTTGTGTGTTTTTGGATGGAAAGGGGAAGTAGCCCTTCACCCGGTCTCTCCTCCCTTGCAGCCGTGCCACAAGGCCAGGGTTGCAATGAAGGCAGGTCTCAGGCAGGTCTCGGCTCTGCTCTGGCAAACGGGCCCCAGAGGTCTGAGGAATCCAGCCAGCTCCTCCAAGCTCATGTCCTCGGTCTCAGACCTACAGGCTTTGTGCACATCCTAGGCTGGTGACAGCATGTGTGTGTGTCACGGCTGGAGTGGCAGAGGCCCTGTGGGAGCCGCAGACCCAGGGCCGCTCCGTAGGTGTCAGGCTGTGTGGTCTGCCAGAGTCCCACACCTGTTCGTGTGAGGGGAAGGTGCCTGAGCAATACTGTAGCCAACCAAATACCATAGTGTCTTCAATACTACTCATTTCGCCCATGGAAAATTATGCCTAAGCCACCATATGGGTTAATGAACGCTCCAGCCCAGGTCCGAAGAGATGCCTTTAGCACAGGGACGTGTGGCAGTGTCTGGAGATGTGCCAGGCTGTCACAGGCTGTGCTCCTGGTGTGGGGACACTGCTGAACACACAGGACAGCCTCCACAGCAAAGCATTACATGCTGAGGTCCAGGGACCCTCCCATAAACAATTCCAGAGTGAGGGCTTCTGATTGGAGAGCCCCACTCTGCGTGTCCCTTAGTCACTCCTGGGATCTAGGTCAGGCGTACACACACCTGCACCACACTGCCTATATACAAGCACTTTACCTGTATTGTATTTATTTATTTTTGGCTCATTGTGTTGCCCAAGCTGGCCTCAAATTCCTGGGCTCAAGTGCTCCTCCTGCCTCAGCCTCCCAGGTAGCTGGGACTATAAGTGAGTGCCACTGCACCTGGATTTTTATGCAGGTATTTTAGGTGAGTCATTGGAGGTACAATGCTACCAACTTGCCACTTCAGGTGGCTCCATCCTGATGAGCCTCAGCCTCCTGGTCTGTACAATGGTAACAGTGCCCTGCCCCCGGGGAGCTGTGGGGGTGAGTGAGAGGCTCTGTGTCCAGCCCAGTGTCCGGGGTCACTCAGAAAGAGTGGGGTCTTCTCACCAGGGGCAGAGCACAGGCTTGAGGCCAGACTTCCTGGGTACCAGCAATTCAATGAGTGAATTCTTTGAGCAATGCTTGGCACTGCACAAGTCCTGTGGCCGTGTTGGGTACCACTGGCATTATTGCTGTTTTCAGGTTTGTTTGTTTTTTTTTTTTTGAGTTGGAGTCTTGCTCTGTCACCCAGGATGGAGTGCAGTGGCGCCATCTTGGCTCACCGCAACCTCCGCCTCCTGGGTTCAAACAATTCTCCTGCCTCAACCTCCCAAGTAGCTGGGATTACAGGCATGCACCACGACACCTGGCTAATTTCTGTGTTTTTAGTAGAGATGGGGTTTCACCATACTGACCAGGCTGGTCTTGAACTCCTGACCTCAAGTTATCCACCCACCTTGGCCTCCCAAAGTGCTGGGATTACAGGCATGAGCCACCGCACCCGGCCTGTTTCTAGTTTTTGACAGTTGAACAAAGGTGCTTGGCCTGGAACAGTGACCACCAGGTCACCTCACTCCCTCAGTGTCAGGGGTCTCTCTCCAGGCTCCAATTGCTCTCATCTCATCTCAGTCCCTCCTACCTGTCCTCATCCTTATCACTGCTCCTACAGCTGGAGACCAGGGTGGGGCACGTTTGAGATGGGATTCCCAAGTCAGCCTGTGCTTCTTGGAGACCCAGCTTCCCTCGCTCCCTCGTGCTACCCCATCACCCTCCACTCCCCCATGCTCTCTTCCCTAGCCTGGGCAGGCCCCAGCTGCCTTCCCACCTGGTGCCCCGATACACAGCCACCCCCACAGTGGCCTCAAGAGGCTTCTTTCCTGGCCGGGTGTGGTGGCTTACACCTGTAATCCTAGCACTTTAGGAGGCCAAGGTGAGCGGATCACCTGAGGTCAGGAGTTTGAGACCAGCCTGACCAACATGGAGAAACCCTGTCTCTACTAAAAATACAAAATTAGCCAGGCGTGGTGGCTGATGCCTGTAATCCCAGCTACTCGGGAGGCTAAGGCAAGAGAATCGCTTGAACCTGTGAGGTGGAGGTTGCAGTGAGCCGAGATTGTGCCATTGCACTCCAGCCGGGGCAACAAGAGCAAAACTCTGTCTCAAAAAAAATAAATAAATAAAAAATAAAAGAGGCTTCTTTCCCAAAGAGAGACTTTGTCTTCAAGGTGACCCCTAGCATGGTTGGTGGGAGTGGTGACGGGGCAGCGATGGGGCCATTTGAATTAAAATGCCCTCTGGATAATTCACAGAAATTCATGGGTCATCTTTATCTGGGAAAACCCCAGTGGAGTGAGCTGGGACCCAGGGCTGCAGACTGATAGACAGAGGGAAGCGACCTCCCTGGATCCCGGTCCTCACTCCCGTGCCTGCTGTTGACCAATCTGCAGTCAGGAGGTGTCCCTTTGCCTGCAGTCCTGGGACAGTGGAGCGCAGGGGACACTGGGGCTTCCCAAGGAGTTGCTTGTTCTTCTCTTAAATCAGAAATCAGTGCACTCATTGTCTGTCTATCCATCAGGCCGCTGTCCTCTGTAGAGACACCTTGGGTGTTCCCTCCTGGCTCCAGGTGGTTCTGGAGGATGGCAGAGCCAGGACCATGGGCTGCCCTGAAGGTGGTTCCAACCTGCTCTATTTAAACCAAGCGTCCTTTAAATTTGTCTCTCTTTTCATTTAAATATGCTCTTTAAAAACCAGCAGGCTGGGCATGGTGGTTCACACCATGTGGATCGCTTGAGGCCAGGAGTTTGAGACCAGCCTGGGCCACATAGCAAGACCCATCTCTATAAAAAAAAATTTTTTTTTTTTGAGATAAAGTCTTGCTTTGTCGGCCAGTCTGGAGTGCAATGGTGTGATCTTAGATCCCTGCAACCTCCACCTCCTGGGTTCAAGCTGGGATTATAGGTGTGCACCACCACACCCCGCTAATTTTTGTATTTTTAATAGAGACGGGGTTTCACCATGTTGGCCAGGCTGATCTCGAACTCCTGACCTCAGGTGTTCCACCTGCCTCAGCCTCCCAAAGTGCTGGGATTACAGATGCGAGCCCGTAATTACAGGCATGTGCCCAGCCCTAAACAATTTTTTTTTAAAAGACAGAAAAACTCCCTGCCCCCTGGAGTTAAGATTCTTGAGAAGGATACTTGATTAACTGATGAATAAGACACTCAGAACAGTGATGAGCTCTTTGAAGGATATGGGTGAGGCACAAGGCCACGTTAGCCAAGGGGGTCAGGGAGGACGTCTGTGAGGAAGTGGCCTTGGTTGTGAGGGCTGCAGGCTGGGAGAGAGTGATACAGAAGACCTGGGGGAAGGGAGGGGCTACATGGCAATCACTGGTTGTATTGAGAAGTCATTTTGCACATGTGGAAATATATTTCTGAAGTAAATTCCTAGAAGAGGGATTACTGAGTCAAAAAGCATATGACTTTCTAATTCTGATAGATACTGCCAACTTGTCCTCTTTGGGGTGAACCACCAAAGACACTCCCATCTACCAAAGACAAGAGTGCCTGTTTCCCCACAGCTTTGCCAATCCTGTGGATTGGCACTAATCTGAAGGTTGAAGAATGTATCTTATGCCCGTCTGGGGTGGCTCATGCCTGTAATCCCAGCACTTTAGGAGGCCAAGGCAGGCAGATTGCTTCAGGTCACAAGTTCGAGACCAGCCTGGCCAACATGGTGAAACCTCATCTGTACTAAAAACACAAAAATTAGCCAGGCATGGTGGTACACACCTGTAGTCTCAGCTACTCGGGAGGCTGAGGCAGGAGGATCACTTGAGCTAGGAGGCAGAGGCTGCACTGAGCTGAGATTGTGCCACTGTACTCCAGCCTGGGCAACAGAACAAGACTTCATCTCCAAAAAAAAATGTATCTTATTAAGAATGAGATTGAACATCTCTTTATATGATTATGAGCTACTTGAATTATCTTTTCTTTCTTTGTTTCTTTCTTTTTTTTTTTTTTTTTGAGATGGAGTTTTGCTCTGTTGCCCCCACTGGAGTGCAATGGCGCAATCTCGGCTCACTGCAACCTCCGCATCCCGGGTACAAGTGACTCTCCTGGCTCAGCCTCCCTAGTAGCTGGGATGACAGGCACTTGCCACCACGCCTGGCTAATTTTTTGTATTTTAAATACAGACGGGGTTTCACCATGTTGGCCAGGCTGGCCTCAAGCTCCTGACCTCAGGTGATCCTCCCACCTCAGCCTCCCAAAGTGCTGGGATTATAGGCATGAGCCACCGCACCTGGCCTTCAATTATCTTTCTACTTGAATTATCTTTTCTCCCAACCAAATGTTGGTATCCTTTACTCATTTGATGTTTTCCTTATAAATTTCTAGAAGCCTTTTTTTTTTTTTTTTGAGACAGAGTCTCGCTCTGTCGCCCAAGCTGGAGTTCAGTGGCACGATCCCGGCTCACTGCAACCTCCGCCTCCTGGGTTCAAGCGATTCTCCTTCCTCAGCCTTCCAAGTAGATGGGATTACAGGCGCCTGCCACCACTCCCAGCTAATTTTTATATTTTTAGTAGAGATGGTGTTTCACCATGTTGGCCAGGCTGGTCTCAAACTCCTGACCTCATGATTCGCCCATCTCGCCCTCCCAAAGTGCTGGGATTGCAAGCATGAGCCACCGCGCCCTGGCTCTAGGAGCCTTTTAAATATGAAAAAGATTAACTTTTTTTTTTTTGAGTCAGAGTCTCGCTCTGTCACCCAGGCTGGAGTGCAGTGGCGCAATCTTGGCTCATTGCAACCTCTGCCTCCTGGGTTCAAGCGATTCTCCTGCCTCAGCCTCTGAGTAGCTGGGACTACAGGTGCGTACCACCACACCCAGCTAATTTTTGTATTTTTAGTAGAGATGGCGTTTCACCATGTTGGCCAGGATGGTCTTAATCTCTTGACCTCGTGATCCACTCGCCTTGGCCTCCCAAAGTGCTGGGATTACAGGCATGAGCCACTGCGCCCAGCCCGAAAGAGATTAACTTTTAACTATGATATGTGTTGGGAAATATTTTTTTCCCAGCTTGTGATGTTACTTTGACTATGATATGTGTTTGCAAATATTTTTCCCATCTTATCATATTACTTCTCTATTTTCTTTTTCCCCCATCTTATCATATTACTTTTTTATTTTCTTTTTCCCCCATCTTATCATATTACTTTTTTATTTTCTTTTTCCCCCATCTTATCATATTACTTTCCTAACAATCAACTTTACTGAGGTATGATTTATGTTAATAATAAAATGTGCTTTGAAAGTACAGTTTGATGAATGTTGACAAATGCAATACACCCATGTAACCACCAACACAAGACACAGAACATTTCTGTGACTCTAATGTTATTTTAGAATATGAGTATAGTTGTTTTGGCCATGGAAAAACTTTTGTTTTTGTCTCCCTCTGTGGCGCAGGCTGGAGTGCAGTGGTGTGACCACAGCTCGCTGCAACCTCCAACTCCTGGGGTCAAGCAATATCTCTCTCCTCAGCTTCCCAAGTAGCTGGACTAAAGGCACGAGCCACTAAACCTGACTAATTAAAAATGTTTTTTTGTAGAGATGGATTTCTCCATGTTACCCAGGCTGGTCTTAAATTCCTGGGCTCAAACCATCTCTTTCTTTTTTTTTTTTTTTTTTTTTGAGACAAAGTTTTGCTCTTATTGCCCAGGCTGGAGCGCAATAGCGCGATCTCGGCTCCCTGCAACCTCCGCCTCCTGGGTTCAAGCGATTCTCCTGCCTCAGCCTCCCGAGTAGCTGGGATTACAGGCATCCACCACCACACCCAGCTAATTTTTTGTATATTTAGTAGAGACCAGGTTTCACCATGTTGAACAGGCTGGTCTTGAACTTCTGACCTCAGGTGATCCACCCGCCTCGGTCTCCCAAAGTGCTGGGATTACAGGTGTGAGCCACCACGCCCGGCACAAGCCATCTCTTGCACTGCCAAAGTTATGGGATTACAAGTGTGACTTATGGCTTCTGCATTTTGTGTTGTAGTAAGAGATGCTTTTACATTCTGAGGTTTTTAAATAATTCATTGTTTACTTCTAGTCTATTTCTGCCTCCTTTTTTTTTTTTATACACTTTGCTCTTCCATCTATTTGCAGTATAGCCTGAGGTTGGTGTAAGGTTTGAGTCTAATAATTTTTTTTCTAGGGGTGTATCCAGTTGTTTCTGCCTTGCTTGAACAAAGTGAAATAATAGTAGTTCACGAAATCTACTGGTTTATAATGTCACATACCAAAGGTTTGTCTCTTTGAATCTATCTCTAGACTTGGTATTCTGCTCTCTCATTCTGTCTCTCCAAAGATTTCCATATATATATATATAAATATATTCCATATATATTCCATATATAAATATATAAATATATTCCATATATTTGTATATATAAATATATATAAATATATTCCATATATTTGTATATTCCATATATTTGTATATATAAATATATATAAATATATTCCATATATTTGTATATATAAATATATATAAATATATTCCATATATTTGTATATATAAATATATATAAATATATTCCATATATTTGTATATATAAATATATATAAATATATTCCATATATTTGTATATATAAATATATATAAATATATTCCATATATTTGTATATATAAATATATATAAATATATTCCATATATTTGTATACATAAATATATATAAATATATTCCATATATTTGTATATATAAATATATATAAATATATTCCATATATTTGTATATATAAATATATATAAATATATTCCATATATTTGTATACATAAATATATATAAATATATTCCATATATTTGTATATATAAATATATATAAATATATTCCATATATAAATATATTCCATATATTCATATATATATGGAATATATTCCATATATTTATATATAGAATATATTCCATATGTTTATATATATGAATATATTCCACATATTTATATATATAAATATATTCCATATATATTTTTTGAGACAGAGTCTGGCTCTGTCACCCCAGCTGGAGTGCAGTGGTACGATCTCAGCTCATTGCAACCTCCACCTCCCAGGTTCAAGCGATTCTCGTGCCTCAGCCTCCATAGTAGCTGGAATTACAAGTGCAGGCCACCACATCCAACTAATTTTTTTGTATTTTTAGTAGAGACGGGGTTTTGCTATGTTGGCCAGGCTGGTGTCAAACTCCTGGCCTCCAGTGATCCACCTGTCCTGGCCTCCCAAAGTGCTGAGATTACAGGCATGAACCACCACCCCCACCCATTTCCATACCATTTTAATTATTGAGGATTTATAGCGAGTTTTAATATTGGGTAGGTCTAACCCCCTATCTTAGTTTACTATTGTTTCTGTAACTTAATAGCTTAAAACAACATAGATTTAATATCTTACAGTTCTGGAGGGCAGAAGTCCAAAAGGGTTCTCATGGACTAGAATGAAGGTGTCCACAGGATTGTGAAGTCTCCTCGCTGGAGACTGTCAGGGAGGCTCTGCTCCCTGCCCTTTCCAGCCTCTGCAGGCAGCCGGGTGTTCCCTGGCTCTTGCTTTCCTTCCTTCAGAGCCCTCAGTGGCTGGCTGAGTCTTTCTCACGCTGCCTCCCTCTTCCGCTTCCAAGAATCCCTGTGGTTATGCTGGGCTCACCTGGATAATCTGCCCATCTCAGCGGTAACTGACCAGCAACCTAAGTTCCACCTGCAACCTTCATTCCCTCTTGCCAGGTAAGAGCATATTCACAGGTTCCGGGCATCAGGAAGTGGACAACTCTGGAGGACCATTATTCACCCAACCATGTCCCCGTCATTGTTTTTCCTCTTTGTTTTGAGACAGGGTCTCGGTCTCTCATTGTCACCCAGGCTGGAGTGCAGTGGCGCCATCATAGCTTACTACAGCCTCATCTCCTGGGCTCAAGTGATCCTCCTACCTCAGCATCCAGGGTAGCTGGGACCACAGGTGCACGCCACCGTATCCAGCCATTTTTTAAAAATTATTTTATTTTATTTATTATTATTATTATTATTATTTTTGAGACGGAGTCTAGATCTGTCACCCAGGCTGGATGCAGTGGCACGATCCCGGCTCACTGCAACCTCCGCCTCCCGAGTTCAAGTGATTCTCCTGCCTCAGCTTCCCGTAGCTGGGATTACAGGCATGCACCACCAAGTCCGGCTAATTTTTGTATTTTTAGTAGAGACGGGGTTTCACCAAGCTGGCCAGGCTGGTCTCGAATTCCTGGTCTCAAGGGATTCATCTGCCTCAGCTTCCCAAAGTGCTGAGATCACAAGCATGAGCCACCATGCCTGGCCTGTTTTATTTGGGTGACATTAAATCTATCTATTACTTTAGGAAGGACATGATAAGCATTTTCATTTGGACGGACTCCTCTCCTCAGGACTATTTACAATTTACCTTATGTAAGTCTTGTAAATCTCTGACGAGGCATATGCCTAGTATTTTATCTTATAATTTGTGTCTTTTTTTTCATTCTGTGTTCTCTTGGGTTGTTATTCTCCTAAAGAAATCAGTCTATTTAAATTTTCTGCCTTTCCAAATTATATTTTCCCAGGAAATTAGCCATCGTATCCAAGTTGTAAATTTCAAATGTAAGCAGAACAGTCTCCTATGATTATTTACATTTCTTCTATTTCTATAGTTATTTCCCCCTAATCATTTCTTATTTTGTGCATTTGAGCCTTTTGCCTTCTTTTCTTGATTAGGTTAGCTTGCTTTTTGTTTCATTTTTTCCCCCCTCCAAATAAGCAACTTTTGGATTTAGTTATTTATTCTGCTCTATTTTCTCTCTCTCCCTCCCTCCCTCCCTCCCTCCCTTCCTTCCTTCCTTCCTCCTTCCCTCCCTCCCTCCCTTCCTTCCTTTCTTTCTTGACGGAATCTTGCCCTGTCACCAGGCTGGAGTGCAATGGTGCAATCTCGGCTCACTGCAACCTCCACCTCCTGGGTTCAAGTGATTCTCCTGCCTCAGCCTCCTGAGTAGCTGGGACTACAGGTGCATGCCACCATGCCCAGCTAATTTTTGTATATTTTTTAGTAGAGACGGGGTTTCACCATGTTAGGCAGGATGGTCTCCATGTCTTGACCTCATGATCCACTTGCCTCAGCCTCCCAAAGTGCTGGGATTACAGGCGTGAGCCACTGTGCATGGCCGCTATTTTCTATTTTAATACTGTCTGGCTTTATCTTTATTAATTCCTCCAATCTCCCTTGATTTATTTTATTCTTTTCTTATTTCTTTATATTTTATTTACTCATGTAGGGTTTTTTTGTTTGTTTGTTTTTGTTTTTTTTATGAGATGGAGTCTTGCTCTGTCACCCAGGTTGGAGTGCAGTGGCACGTTCTTGGCTCACTGCAAGCTCCGCCTCCCCGGGTTCACGCCATTCTCCTGCCTCAGCCTCCCAAGTAGCTGGGACTACAGGCACCCACCACCACGCCCGGCTAATTTTTGTATTTTTAGTAGAGACGGGGTTTCGCAGTGTTAGCCAGGATTGTCTCGATCTCCTGACCTCGTGATCCGCCCACCTCGGCCTTCCAAAGTGCTGGGATTACAGGCATGAGCCACCACACCCAGCCACTCATGTAGGTTTTTAAGGATATAAATTTTCATCTGAGGACATTTTTATTTGAACCCTGCAGGTTCTATATGTTGTTTTTATTATTTTTATTTAATGTGCTGCAACTTTGCTTTGTGCTTGCTCTTTGCCATAAGAGCTGTTTAAGAAAGTCTTGGTCAGGAGGGGTGGCTCATGCGTGTAATCCCAGCACTTTGGGAGGCCGAGGTGGGAGGATTGCTTGAGGCCAGGAGTTCGAAACCAGCCTGGTCAACATAGCAAAACCCTGTCTCTGCAAAAGAAAAACTTTAAAATTAGCTGGGCATGGTGGCGCATGCCTGTAGTCCCAGCTACCTGGGAGGCTGAGGTGGGAGGATCACTTAAGTCCCGGAGGACGAAGCTGCACTGAGCCATGATCGCACCACTGCACTCAACCTAGGCGACAGAGGGAGACCCTGTCTTAAAAAGCAAGAAAAGAAGAAAGTCCATTATTACGGTATTTTAAAAACTGCCCTGTGTCATTGCTTTGTGATTACAGAGTGCTGTCTGTGCTATTTTCATTCTGTGGAATTTTCCTCCAAATAGCTCACTGTGGGGTCAGTATTTGTGACTGTTCCATTGGTACTAGAGAGGCAGAGTATGTTGTATATTTTCAGGGTTCTCAGCTTAAAATATTTGTAGAATTCTGATCTTTTGCATTCTTACTTATTTCTGTCCACTTCATCTGTCATGATATGAGAGGGGTAATTATTATAATTTTGTGATTTCAATTACTATTATTCAAAACTTTGCTGGCTAATCTTGACAGCTAAGTTCACTAAACATAAGATGCAAGTTGAGCTCAAAAATGTTAAAATGTAGGGGAAGGAAAGTGTCTTAGAATCAATAGGATAATGCACGCTTGTTTCAGCAAATCAACTGTGGGATGTTTTTACATTTTACAAGAAAAATCCCACTGCAGGTCTAGTTTGTGATTTTGTTAAATTTGTAGATTTTTTTTCTTTTTTTTTTTTTTGAGACAGTCTCACTCTGTCGCCTATGGTGGCTCACACCTGTAATCCCAGCATTTTGGGGAGGCCAAGGCAGGAGAAGCCTGGAGTGCAGTGGTGTGATCTCAGCTCACTGCAACCTCCACCTCCTGAGTTCAAGCGATTCTCCTGCTTCAACCTCCCGAGTAACTGGGATTACAGGTGCCCACCACCATGCCCGGCTAATTTTTGTATTTTTAGTAGAGATGGGGTTTCACCATGTTGGCCAGGCTGGTCTCGAACTCTCGACCTCAAGTAATCCTCCCACCTCAGCCTCCCAAAGTGCTGGGATTACAGGCGTGAACCACTGCCCCAGGCTAAATTTGTAGATTCTTTTGGGGAAGAGCTGGTAGCTTTATGAAGTGGAGCCTTCTCTTCAGCAAATATGGTGTTTCCCCATTTCTTTCCTTCTTCTTTTATGTTCCTTCATAGTTTTACGGTTTTCTTCTTCAGGCTCCTATACATTTCCTGTTAGGAATATTTCTAGGGATTGGTCTTTGTTCTCCTATGAAGGGGGTATTTTTACCACTATGTCCCCTAACTGGTTGTTGTTGGTTTATAGTAACTTCCCCTCCTGCTTCTTTTTTGTGTAAAGTTATTTAGTAAACAGCTCCCTCACTATTTCCAATTGGTTAACACTTCCAGAGGGATAAGACAATAGAGGATGCTTCCTTTTTACAAAAATGCCACCCGTATTTCATAACGAAGAATAACTTTTTAAATAACAGATTAATTTTTGTCCTTGCAAAAGTAATATATATTCACTACACAGATTTATAAAATATAGAGGGATGCCGGGTGCGGTGGCTCACGCCTGTAATGTGCTTTGGGAGGCCAAGGCAGGTGGATCACTTGAGGTGAGGAGTTTGAGACCAGCCTGGTCAACATGGCGAAACCCCACCTCTACTAAAAATACAAAAATTAGCCGGGCATGATGGCCTGTGCCTGTAGTCCCAGCTACTCGGGAGGCTGAGGCTGGAGAATCGCTTGAACCCAGGAGGCAGAGGTTGCAGTGAACTGAGATTGCACCATTGCACTCCAGCCTGGGGGACAAGAGTGGAACTCTGTCTGAAAACAAAACAAAACAAAATTAGCCAGACATGGTGGCGTGCACCTGTAATCACAGCTACTCAGGAGGCTGAGGCAGGAGAATCGCTTGAACCCAGGAGGCAGAGGTTGCAGTGAGCCAAGATTGTGACACTGCACTCTAGCCTAGGTGACAGAGTGAGACTCTGTCTCAAAAAAAAAAAAAAAAAGGAATGAAGTACTGATACATGCCACAACATGGATGAACCTTGAGAACATGATAGTACGTGAAAGCAGTCAAACACAAAGGCCGTATAGTATATGATTTCATTTACATCAAAGTATCCAGAAGAGCCAAATCCATAGAGACATAAAGTAGATTAGTGGTTGCCCTGGAGGTGTAGGGGGATGGGAGGGTTGCAGAGTGATGATAAGTGGGGTTTCTTTTTGGGAGCATGAAAATGGTGGCTGCACAGCTCCACAAATTTACTAAATATACCATTGAAATATATACTTTAAGTAGGTGAATTGTATAGTATGTGAATTATATCTCAATAAAGCTGTTAAGAATGATTCACAAACTCTACTCATTCAAAATATGTCAACTCTACTCTGCCAGATGGTGAGAACACGGCCCTGAACAAGACCAATGCCGTTCTTGTCTTCACAGGATGCTATTCTGGTGAACTTCCTCTGGAACTCTATTCTATATCCTTACAAAGAAAATACTTGTCTTGAACTTCTGAGCTCAAGTAATCCGCCTGCCTCGGTCTCCCAAAGTGCTGGGATTACAGGCGTGAGCCACCATGCCCAGCCATTACTTATTTGTTTATTTACTTAGAGACAGAGCCTCGCTCTGTTGCCCAGGCTGGAGTGCAGTGGCACAATCTCAGCTCACTGCAACCTCCGCCTCCTGGCTTCAAGTGATTCTCATGCCTCAGCCTGCCGATGTAGCTAGAATTATAGGCACAGGCTACCATGCCTAGCTAATTTTTGTAATGTTAGTAGAGATGGGTTTTTGCCATGTTAGCCAGGCTGGTCTAGAACGCCTGAGCTCAAGTGATCCATCTGCCTCGGCCTCCCAAAGTGCTGGGATTACAGGCGTGAGCCACTGCACCCGGCCTAATTGACATTTCTTGAAGAATAGCAGTCTTCAGGTGATTGAACAAACCTGCCTATTCAGAATCTGCATTTTAACAAGATCCCCAGGTGATGTCATTCACCTGGTACATTCCTTTTTTAAAAGCTTTTTTCTTGTTGTTGTTTTTAGAGACAGGACTCATTATGTTGCCCACGCTGGCCTTGAACCTCTGGGCTCAAGAGATCTTCCCCACTCAGCCTCCAGAGTAGCAGGTGTGCACCATCATGCCTGGCTCATTGAAATTTGGGAAGCACAGATCTAGAGGTCAACCTTTTATCCAAAGCAGAAACCCTATGTGATTTCAATTGTCAAACTTTATGTCAACTCTCTATGCAAAGCACAAACCCCATCTGTACCATCCCTATGTATCAGGAACAGGCTGGGAAGTGACAATTGAACTCTGCTAGAATTGTCCCACCTGTCGGGACTCACTGTGTGGAGATCCCACCTGTCCACTTGCGTGTGTCTCACCTTTACTTTATTTTTAATTTTTATTTTTGAGATGGGATCTTACTCTGTCACCCAGGCTAGAGTGCAGTGGCGAAATTTCAGCTCACTGCAACCTCTGCCTCCTGAGTTCAAGCTATTGTCATGCCTCAGCCTCCCAAGTAGCTGGGATTACAGGCGCTCGCCACCTTGCCAGGCTACTTTTTGTATTTTTAGTGGAGACATGATTTCACCACGTTGGCCAGGCTGGTCTTGAACTCCTGACCTCCATTCACCTCAGCCCCTCAAAGTGCTGGGATTACAGGTGTGAGCCACCACACCAAGCCTATTTTATTTTTATTTTTGAGACAGGGCCTTGCTCTGTCACCCAGGCTGCAGCGCAGTGCCATGGCGGCCATGAACGTAGCTCACTGCAGCCTCCATCTCCCTGGCTGAAACAATCCTCCCATTTCAGCCTCCCAAGTAGCTGGAACTACGGGTGCACACTGCCATGCCTGGCTACTTTTTTTTTTTTTAATTTTTAGTAGAGATAAGGACTCTTGAGCTCGAGAGTGTGGAACTTCTGAGCTCAAGGAATCCTCCCACCTCGGCCTCCTTTGGGATTGCAAACGTGAGCCACTGCACCTTGCCATTTCACCTCTAGACACCCTTTTCCTTATTTCCAGGTAAAGTCAGCTTCCCTTTGGCAGTGCCTCTGTATTTGTTTTCTACTGCTGCCTGACAAATCACCACAGACTTAACAGCTTAAAACAACACACATTGGCCGGGTGTGGTGGTTCATGCCTGTAATCCCAGTACTTTAGGAGGCCGAGACAAGTGGATCACCTGAGGTCAGGAGTTTGAGACCAGCCTGGCCAACATGGTGAAACCCCATCTCTACTAAAAATACAAAAAAAAATTAGCCAGGCATGGTGGTGGGCACCTGTAATCCCAGTTACTCAGGAGGTTGAGGCAGGAGAATTGCTTGAACCCAGGAGGCGGAGGTTGCAGTGAGCCAAGATCACGCCATTGCACTCCAGCCTGGGCAACAAGAGTGAAACTCCATCTCAAAAAAAAAAAAAACAAGCAAACAAACAAAAAACGACACACATGTTATCTCGGTTTCCCTGGGTCAGGGGTCTTGGAACGGGTTACCTGGGTCCTTGGCTCAGGGTCTCACAAGGCTGCTATCAGGGTGTTGGCTGGGGCTGTCTGAGGCTCCAGGCCTCTTCCAAGTGCATTCAGGTAGTTGACAGAACTTAGTTCCTGCAGCTGTAGGTCTAGGGACCTCAGCTCCTGGAGGCACCTGCAGCTCCCTGCCACATGGACCCCAAGGGCAGGCCACAGCATGAATGCTCACTTTCTTCCAGGCCAGCAAAGGCCTGTTTCTCTGCCTTCCTCCACCTCTAAACCCTCCTTTAAGGGCTTGTCTGATTAGGTCAGACCCACCCAGGATCATCTGTTTTTTTTGTTTTGTTTTTGTGTTTGTTTTTTTGAGACAGTCTCACCATGTCACCCAGGCTGGAGTGCAATAGCGCAATCATGGTTCACTGCAGCCTCAACCTCCTGGGCTTAAGCAATCCGCCCACCTCAGCCTCTCAAGTAGCTGGGACTACAGGCATGCACCACCACATCTGGCTAATTTTTGTCATTTTTGTAGAGACACGGTTTCACCATGTTTCCCAGGCTGGTCTTGAACTCCTGACCTCAAGCGATCCTCCTGTCTCTGCCTCTCAAAGTGCTGGGATTACAGGCATGAGCCACAACACCCAGCCATAATCTCCCTTTTGAGTAACTCAGAATAAGCTCATCAGGAGTCTAATCTCAGGAGTGATATCCCACGTATCCACTGATCCAGCCCACCCCGGAGGGGAGGGAGTTATACAGGGCATGTCCACCAAGGGGCAGGAATCTTGGGGGTCATTTTGGAATCCCACTTCCCTCAGCCCCTGTGTAGCACAGCACCAAGGGATGCCACTCAGATGGTCATCTATGTGAGTGGTGCGGCGAGCAGCCTGCACAGCCAAGCCGGTGGTGCTTCTGTGGCTTTCGTCTCTCTGGATCAGTTGCACTTTGAGAAGCCTCATAGAATTCACTGAATCTTTCTTCCTCGTGACCTTCCTTCAGATCATTCAAGCTTTCTCCAGGCAAAACAGCTCCAGCTTCTTCAAACTGGCACCATGTGACATGACTTTAGTTTTAATTTTTCTCTTTTTAAAGTTTTAAAAAATAATAGAGACAAGGTGCCACTATATTGAGCAGGCTGGTCTTGAACTCCTGAGCTCAAGTGATCCTCCTGCCTTAGCTGCCCAAAGGGCTAGGAGTACAGGCATGAGCCACTGCACCCAGCCAACATGAGATGACTTTATATTCAGTTTCTCAACAGACCCAGATGCACAGTTGGTGATGATAAAATAAAAACTTCAGCTGAATTAAATTTAAGAGAGTTTAATTGAGCAATGAACAATTTGTGAATCGGGAGCCTCTCAAGCCGGAGTAGGCTCAGAGACTCCAGCACAACCACATGGTGGAAGATTTATGGACAGGAAAAGGGAAGTGACTTACAGAAAACAGAAGTGACGGCCAGGAGTGGTGGTTCACTCCTGTAATCCCAGCACTTTGGGAGGCCGAGGCGGATGGATTGCTTGAGGCCAGAAGTTTGAGACCAGCCTGGCCAACATGGTGAAACCCCTGTCTCTACTAAAAATACAAAAATTAGCCAGGCGTGGTGGTGCACGCCTGTAATCTCAGCTATTCAGGAGGCTGAGGTATGAGAATCACTTGAACCCGGGAGGCGGAGGTTGCGGTGAGCCGAGATTTCACCTCTGCACTCCAGCTTCAGTGACAGAGCAAGACCCTGTCTCAAAAAAAAAAAAAAGAAAATGGAAGTGAGGTACAGAAACAACCAGATTGGTTACAGCTCAGCGTTTGCTTTATTTGAACATGGTTCAAACAGTTGGCTACATTTGATTGGCCAAAATTCGGTGTTTGGCACAAGTGTAGACTACGTTCTGTTTACACCTCCACTTGTTTTGTTTTGTTTTGGTTTTTTGAGATGGAGTATCACTCTATCACCAGGCTGGAGTGCAGTGCCTTGATCTCAGCTCACGGCAAACTCCTCCTCCCAGATTCAAGTGATTCTCGTGCCTTGGCCTCCCGAGTAGTTGGCACTACAGGCATCCGCCACCACGCCCAGCTAATTTTTGTATTTTTAGTAGAAATGGGGTTTCACCATGTTGGCCAGGCTGGTCTCGAACTCCTGACCTCAAGTGATCCTCCCGCCTTGGCCTCCTAAAGTGCTGGGATTACAGACATGAGCCACCATGCCCAGGCAACACCTCCGTTTGTTATAGTTTACCGTGTACAGACAAACCTTTAAGCCGAACTTAAAATATATAAGGAGGCAGTTTTAGGCTAATCTTGATTTAACAGTGACAAATACTTTGGCAGTGTCACCTGTTTTCTTATTTATCTATCCATCCTCTTTGCCCTTCCTTGAAAACATTCTAGTTTGTCAGCATTTCACTTAAAATATAGTATTTATTGAGTGCTTACTCTTTGCCAGACACTGTTTGAAGCAGCATACATAATGAGATTGTTCTTATTGAATTTCTTTTTTTTTTTTTTTTTTTTTTTGAGACAGGGTCTCGCTCTGTCACCCGGGCTGGAGTGCTGGAGTGTAGTGGCATGATCTCCGCTCACTGCAACCTCTGCCTCCCGGGTTCAAGCAGTTCTCAAGCCTCAGTCTCTCGAGTAGCTGAGATTACAGGCACCTGCCACCATGCTTGGCTAATTTTTGTATTTTTAGAAGAGACAGGGTTTCTCCATGTTGGCCATGCTGGTCTCAAACTCCGGGCCTCAAGTGATCCACCTGCCTCAGCCTCCCAAAGTGCTAGGATTACAGGTGTGAGCCACCATGCCTGGCCTCATTAAATCTTTTTAGCAACCTTGTGAGTTGTATCATGCCATTTTACTGGAGAGGAAAGTCAGGCACAAAGAAGTTAAGTAACTCCACCAAGATCACACAGCTCATAGGTGGGGAGCCAAAATTTGAGCCCAGGCAGTTTGAGTCTAGGACCTGTGCAGTTAGCCCCTATGCAATGCTCCCTCCCGAAGCCACTCTCTGTACCCAGAAGGGGCTGTCCTAGAACCAGGGGTCATTCTTTCTTGGCTCCTCTGCTTTGCATTCTGTATTCTTCTTAGTAAACATCCTCATTCCCATTTGCTTTTTAGCAGCTATATTATTTCATTGCCTTAAATTGAACTCAGAGTCCCTTTAAAAGATCTGTGTTTGTCACGTGAACTACTGAAAACAAGGCTTCCCACATCCTCATTAAGGTAAATGCAATAAAAAAAAAATTTTCTTTTTGGCTAAATTTTTTAATGTGGTTGCTTTTGGCCATTGTTACAACCAGAGGCCCAGCTCAGCTTTTTATGTTATTGATATGGCAGCAGATTTCATATAGAGCAGCATCTCATTTACAAAGAACACAGAATGCCATGCCATGCCATGGACTCCAAAGATGGAAAAGTCCTTTGAGGCTGGGCATGGTGGGTCATGCCTGTAATCCCAACACTTTGGGAGGCTGCAGTGGGAGAATGGCTTGAGCTCAGGAGTTTGAGACCGGCCTGGGCAACATGGTGAAACCCTGTTTCTAACAAAAATTACCTGGGTGTGGTGGTGTGCGCCTGTAGTCCCAGCTACCTGGGAGGCTGAGGTGGAAGGATTGGTTGAGCCTGGGATGCCTAGGCTGCAGTGAGCCAAAATCAGTGCCACTGCACTCTAGTCTGGGCCACAGAGAGTGAGACCATGTCAAGGCAAGAAAAGAAAAGGTCGGGCACAGTGGCTCACGCCTATAATCCCAGCACTTTGGGGGGCCGAGGTGGGTGGATTGCCTGAGTTCAGGAGTTCTAGACTAGCCTGGGCAACACGGTGAAACCCTGTCTCTACTAAAATACAAAAAAAATTAGCCGGGTGTGGTGGCGTGCACCTGTAGTCCCAGCTATTCGGGAGGCTGAGGCAGGAGAATCACTCGAATGTGGGAGGCAGAGGTTGCAGTGAGCTGAGATTGTGCCATTGCACTCCAACCTGGGTGAAAGAGTGACTCCATCCCACAAAAAAGAAAAAAAAAAAAAAAGGGAGAGAGGAAAGGTGTGGGTGGAGAGAGAGAGAGAGAAGAGGAGAAAGAGGAGAAAGAAAGAGGAGAAAGAGAAAGAAGGAAAGAGAGAGAGAAAGAAAGAGAAAGGAAGAAAAGAGAGAAAGAAAGAAGTCTTTAGAATTTTAATGAGAGGCCGGGTGTGATGGCTCATGCCTGTAATCCCAGCACTTTGGGAGGCTGTGGTGGGAGGATGGCTTGAGCTTAGGAGTTCGAGACCAGCCTGGGCAACATGGTGAAACCCCGTTTCTACAAAAATTACCTGGGCATGGTGGTGCGTACCTGTAGTCCCAGCTACCTGGGATGCTGAGATGGGAGGATTGGTTGAGCCCAGGAAGTCGAGGTGGCAGTGAGCCGAGATCAGGGCCATTGCCCTCCAGCCTGCGCCGCAGAGTGAGACCCTGTCAAGGCAAGAAAGGCAAGGCAGAGAGAAAGGAAAGAAGGAAGGAAGGGAGGGAGGGAGGGAAGGAAGGAAGGGAGGAGAGAGAAAGGGAGAAAGAAAAGAGAGAAAGAAATAAGTCCTTAGAATTTTAATGAAAGGCCGGTTGCGGTGGCTCATGCCTATAATTCCAGCACTTTTGGAGGCCTAGGCGGGTGGATCGCCTGAAGTCAGGAGTTTGAGACCAGTCTGGCCAACATGGTGAAACCCCGACTTAAGAAAAAAAAAAAAAGAAAAGAATCTTAATGAAAGAAGAGAGAAAGAAGTTCTTAGAATCTTAATGAACAAAAACTCAAGTTTCTGAAACAAGAAAACAAATGTCTCAAATAGTCTAAAGAATACGGTTTTTACTAGGGTGTTTAGCAATTTTCTTGCAGATTCTGATCTATCTCTATGTGATATGATAGGTGCAAAGCTCAACTGCTCCACTCAACGGTTATGTGTGGGGGCCTCATTTTCTCCAGCTGTGGGATTGGGAAGCAAGTCGATTCCTTTTTATAATTTTGAAATCCAGGAAACGCCAAAACCATTAGCTTTCTTTCCCATCAGTTTGGCAGAAATTCACTGAGGTGAAGAGATGGGAGGTTATTTAAGGCCTCTATTTAGCTCATTTAAGGTGAATATCCACACATTTTGCTGAGAAATACGATTAGATAAGAGGATGCTGCCCCAGCTCCCATGGGACTTGTATGTGCTTTGTATTAGCCTTCTACAATCCATAGAGCTCAGATTCTGAAACACATCTGGCCCCAGCGGTTTTGGATGAGGGGTAACACCTGTAACACCCAGAGGTGGCTGAGAGCAGTGAATGAGAATCCATGGACAGCACTGAAATTCACACCTTGGGGAACCTCTGATGTCCCTGTATCTGGCCAGTAGTTTCTGCCACTTACTGTTTAGAGAGACGCAGAGAAAACAAGCAGGGACAGAATTTCAGTAGCTGGAAGGGAGAACATTCCTTCCCCCTCCAACTAAGTGACTGTCCTCTCACTTCTCAAGTCCGAGGAAGCTCTGCCGTAAGGCTAAACGCGACACTCAGGGAGCATTTGGAATCTTGCCCTGTGGTCTCTTGCCTCTAAAGCTGCAAGACCCTTTATGTGGCTCTGCTGTGGAAGGGAAAGGAGTAGAGGAAAACTGCTCAAATGACTGCAGAGATGTAGAAGCTTTCCTTATCAGGGAGAGAGTGGGAAGCTGCGATTGCTGTTTCCTGTTACTGTAGTGAACATTTCAAAATTATGACATAAAAATGGTTTTTGTTTGTTTTTTTGAGATGGCGGTCTTGCTCTCTCACCCAGGATGGAATGCAGTGGTGTGATCACGGCTCACTGCAGCCTCAATGTCCCAGGCTTAAGTGATCCTCCTGCCTCAGCCTCCTGAGTAGCTGGAACTACAGGTGCATGACACCATACCTGGCTAATTTTTGTAATTTTTGTGGAGATGGGGTTTCACCATGTTGGCCAGGCTGGTCTTGAACTCTTGAGCTCAAGTGACCCACCCACCTTGGGTGGCCAAAAATGTTCGTTTATGTATTTATTTATTTTTGAGACGAAGTCTCGCTCTTGTCCCCCAGGCTGGAGTGCAATGGCGCGATCTCGGTTCACTGCAACCTCCACCTCCCTGGTTCAAGCGATTCTCCTGCCTCAGCCTCCCCAGTAGCTGGGATTACAGGGGCCTGCCACCATGCCTGGCTAATTTTTGTATTTTTAGTACAGATGGGGTTTCACCATCTTGGCCAGGCTGGTCTGGAACTCTTGACCTCAGGTGATCCGCCCGCCTCAGCCTCCCGAAGTGCTGGGATTACAGGTGTGAGCCACTGTGCCTGGCCCAAAAATGTTTTTTAATATCTGGGTTTTTATTGTTGGTGGTGGTGTTGGGGTGTTTGTTTGTTTGTTTGAGACAGCATCTTACTCTCTTGGCCAGACTGGAGTGCAGTGGCACGATTTCGGCTTACCGCAACCTCTGCCTCCGAGGTTCAAGAGATTCTCCTGCCTCAGCCTCCCGAGTAGCTGGGATTACAGGAGCAAGCACCACCAAGCCCAGCTAATTTTTGTATTTTTACTGGAGACGGGGTTTCACCATGTTGGCCAGGCTGGTCTCGAATTCTTGACCTCAAGCAATCCACCCGCCTCAGTCTCCCAAAGTGTTGTGATTACAGGCGTGAGCCACCGCACCCAGCCAATACCTGTTTTTAAACTATGCTTCTATGAAGAAGCATAGTTTCACTAGTGGGGAAACACACTAAGTAGGAGAGTGACTTCACATTTTATTTATTTTTTCAGAGAGAGGTGCCCAGGCTGGTCTCAAACTCCTGGTCCCAAGCGATTCTCCCCCCTCAGCCTCCCACAGTGTTGGGATTACAGGTGTGAGCCACCGCCTGTCACGTGTTCTTTAGACCGTGGGGATTGTCCCAGGACCTACTTGCCTCACAGAGTGTGGTGGGGATCCAGTGAGGGCATCTATGCAAAGAGCTTAGAACAGTGCCTGGCACATAGTAAGGGCTCAGGACACATTAGCAACGAATATGGTTTTAGAGATCCGGGTCTCAGACAAAGCTATGCCAGTGCTGAAACAATGTCGATCGGAACCACCTAGGAGCACCTTTTAAAACTCTCAAAGCCAAGGCCACACCCCACACCATAAATTAAGTCACAGCCTCTGGGGGTGGGGTCTGAGCATCAGTATTTTCTGGAAGTTTCCCAGGAGTTTTCAATATGCAGCCACGTTTGGGAACTGTCTGGTCTAGAACTTTGTGTGCCTGAGGCCTGCGCTGGGAGAACTGACTTTGAAAAGACACAGACAGGCAGTCATTTTGTAGCTAGAGGTGAAGCAGATGGCGTGGGGGCAGAAGGGTGTGGGACCTGGGACCCAGCGGGGGCTACGGCTCCCAGGGGCCTTCGAGCCTGGCAACCACTGGCACCCCCACTCCCCCCAGGCTGGGATGGAGCCACTGTCTGCACCCGAGGAGGCCTCCAGAGCAGGAGGCGGGAGCAGCAGCTCTGAGCCCGGCTTGGGCACCAGAGGGAGCTCGTGGGGACGCGCCACGGCTCCATCCCTGCAGCTGGTTCAAACTGGTTTGGGCAGGGTGCGGCCCGGGCGGGCTGCATTCCAGGCCTCAGGCTCGCGGCTGTCCGGGGCCTCCCCAAGGGCTGCGGACCTAGGGCAGGGAGCAGCAGGGGCAGGGCCCCCGGGCAGGAGCCCAGCACCCTGAGAGGCTGGGGAGATGTTTAAAAACTCAGTCCTCTTTGTGTAAAATCATTTACTTGGCCTCCCATGGGGGTCCCTGACTAAGGCTGGCAGCGCGGCGGAGCCCCTGGATAGGGTTATTCCCAGACATCAGTGTGCATTAGAATCGAAGCAGAGCTTGTTAAATGCGGAGGCCCAGTGCCCCCTCTCACCAGAGATCCTGATTCAGAACGTCTGGGGTGGGCTTCTGGGCATCCATATTTTTAGCAAAATATTTCTAAGGTACAATCACATATTCAGAAAAAAAGGCTAGAAACAAAATGATTGTCAACCAGCCAACCTGGCCCAGGGTATGAATCGCTGGGACACTTGTGAAGGACACAGAGACCCCTTCCCCAGACCTCCTCTCTCCCCAGGGAAGAGGATTTGGGTAATTAGCACTTTTAGATAATATCCCAGGCTTTTTTTTTTTTTTTTTCATAAGGGCAATTTCCTTTTTATTTTTTTATTTTATTTTTTTGAGACAGGGCCTGGCTCTGTCACTGAGGCTACAGTGCAGTGGAGTGATCTCGGCTTACTGCAGCCTTGACCTCTAGGCTCAAGTGGTCCTCTCACCTTAGCCTCCTGAGTAGCTGGGACCACAGGCACGTGCCACCACTCCTGTCTAAGTTTTGTATATTTTGTAGATACAGGAGTTTCGCCATGTTGGCCAGGCTGGCCTCAAACTCCTGGCCTCATGTGATCTGACCGCCTCGGCCTCCCACTCCCAAAGTGCTGGGATTACAGGCGTGAGCCACCATGCCAGCCTGGCTTTTTTTTTTTTTTTTTTTAATGAGTCATTTTAGACATTCATACAGTTTTGGTATTGCTACAAACATCAGCCGAAGAAATAAAACATTCCGAATATTGAAATCCCTCTCAGCCGAACACCTGACGTCAGGAGTTCAAGACCAGCCTGGCCAACATGGCAAAACCCCGTCTCTCCTAAAAACACAAAAATTAGTCAGGCGTAGCTGGGTGTGGTGGCTCACGCCTGTAATCCCAGCACTTTGGGAGGCTGAGGCGGGCAGATCACCTGAGGTCGGGAGTTCGAGACCAGCCTGGCCAACATGGTGAAACCCTGTCTCTACTAAAAATGCAAAAATTAGCCAGGTGTGGTGGTGGGCACCTGTAATTCCAGCTACTTGGGAGGCTGAGGCAGGAGAATCACTTGAACCCTGGAGAAGGAGGTTGCAGTGAGCCGAGATTGCGCCACTGCACTCCAGCCTGGGCTACAGAGACTCCGTCTCAAAAAAAAAAAATAAAAAATTAGGCGTAGTGGCATGTGCTTGTAATCCCAGCTACTTAGGAGGCTGAGGCAGGAGGATCACTTGAACCTGGAAGGTAGAGGTTGCAGTGAGCTGAGATCGTGCCACTGCACACCAGCCTGGGCGACAGAGCGAGACTCTGTCTCAAAAAATATATATATATTAAATCCCTCTTGGGCTGGGCACAGTGCCTCACTCCTGTAATCCCAGCACTTTGGGAGGCCGAGACTGGTGGGTCACTTGAAACCAGGAGTTCGAGACTGGCCTGGCCAACATGTTGAAACCCTGTCTCTACTAAAAATACAAAAATTTGCCAGGCTTGGTGGTGCTTGTTCCTGTAATCCCAGCTACTGGGGAGGCTGAGGCAGGAGAATCGCTTGAACCCGGGAGGCAGAGCTTGCAGTGAGCCGAGATTGTGCCACTGCACTCCAGTCTGGGCAACAAAACAAGACTCTGTCAAAAAACAAAAAAAGAAAGAAAGAAAGAAAAGAAAAAGAAATCCCTCCCTCCCATACCCCTCTCCAGTTTCTTCTCCCCCGCCCTAAAGTAACCACTTTTGGAACATGGGGTACATCGTTCCCATGCACAGCTTTGTACTTTTGCTCCATCTGTCGGTGTCCATAAACAATATATAGTGTGGTTTTGCGTGTTTTAAAAACTGTGCTAATGGCACAGTGCCCTACAGAGCCTTCTGCAACACGACTTTTCTTCCTTAGCTTTATGTTTCTGAGATTTATCCACCAGGAGAAGTTTGCTGTGCTCAGGTCAATTTGGCGATCTGAGGCCAGTCCTGGGCTCTTTGTGGGAGATGCCTAGCCAGCAGGCAAGGGCGAGGGTCTGAGACTGGCTCCCAGGAGATGGCGAGGAGGGCTCAGAGCATCAGGGAAATCATGACAATGACGAATGGCCAAGTGTGGGCTCAGTGAGTTCCTATAAAACCCTTAAGCACTTAAGGCCCAAGTCTTTGCCAAGAATTTTCCAGAAAATGACTGGCCTGAAGGCCTGGATATTTGGATAGGGAGAAATTAGCAGTGGACAGATTTGGAAGTGGGAATTGTGCAGTGATGGACTACACAAAAGGCAGGTCAAACGCGTTGTTTAGGCCCCTACCTAGGGTGGCCAACTACAATATAAATTCAGATTTAATGGAGAGGAAGGTGTGGGACGTCCTGTATATTTATTTGCACCCTTGATACCAGCCCCTCCTTTTTTAAAACAACAACAACAACAAAAGACAGAGTTTCACTGTGTCACACAGGCTGGAGTGCAGTGGTACGATCATAACTCGCTGTAGCCTTGAACTCCTGGCCTCAAACAATCCTCCTGCATCTGCCTCTCCAGTAGCTAGGACTACAGTTGTGCCCCACCACACCCTGCAATTTTAATTTTTTTCTTTTAGAGAGATGGAGTCTCCTTATGTTTGCCCAAGCAGCTTAGCCTTTTTTTTTTTTTTTTGTAAGGCGATTTAACATTTAAAGAAAAGTCAGCAGGCAGGGGGCGGTGGCCCACGCCTGTAATCCTAGCACTTTGGGAGGCCGAGGCAGGTGGCTCACCTGAGGTCAGGAGTTCGAGAGCAGCCTGGCCAACATGGCAAAACCCCGTCTCTACTAAAAAATACAAAAATTAGAATTAGTCGGGCGTGGTGACAGGCGCCTGTAATCCCAGCTACTCGGGAAGCTGAGGGAGGGGGAGAATTGTTTGAACCTGGAATGTGGAAGTTACAGTGAGCCGAAATCGCACCACTGCACTCCAGCCTGGGCGACAGAGCGAGACTCCGTCTCCAAAAAAAAAATTTTTTTTAATTAATTAAAAATAAAAATAAGTCATCAAACGAAAAATCAAAACTTCAGACTTTTCTTATACCTATTTGCCTTTTAGTACTTTCCTCATTAGCACTGTTGGGGTGGGAGATGAGGCGCACCTCGCTCTCTTCAGCCCCAAGGCTTGTAAAGGGTCTATCTAGGCCGGCCTCCGAGGGCATGGAGGGAGTGGGTGCGGTTGTGAAATGTAGTGCGCTCAATAGTTTCCTGGTGAAGTTTATTTTAAAATCCGCACCGAAGAGGAAGACGAGGACCGTTACACTCGGCCTTCCCTAAATTCCAGGACCCTCCGCCCGATGCAAACTAGATGCTTTAGTAGGATGGGAACGGGCGGGGGGCGGGCGGCTTTGGGCTTCCTCTAAGCTAGCGCCTCTCTAACCTGGACGCCCGTTAGAATCACCCGGGGAGTTTTAGAAACTACCGATGCCCAAGCCACACTTCGAAGGATTCCGACTTAATCGGCCTGGTGCGAGGCCTAGCTTCCGGGCTTTTAAAAGCTCCCCGGGGATTCTATTTTACGGCCGGGTCCGGGGCCGGGAGCCTGTACACTACCGGGATTCCGATGGGGAGGGGTGGCTTGCCCCAGTAGTTCTCAAATTTAGCTTTGGGTCAACAATCTGGTTGGAACCACCTAGCAAACATCAAAAGATCCTGATGCCCAGGTCTTAACCCAGAGACGGTGTGGTCCAGGCTTGGGAAATTCTAAAAGAGCTCCAGGTGACTGCCATCTGCAAGCGAGTTTGCAAAGCACTGATGCCCAGGTGCTGCGGGGGCGGGCGCAGCGCGCGCCGCTCGCCACTGGGTGGCGCTGCCCGCTCGGCCCGGCGCTCCTGGAGCTGCGAGCCGCGACCGCCGGGAGCGCACCTGCCCCGCCTCCGCCAGGCGGGCCGCGGGGCATGCTTCGGACCGGGGGCGGGGCTCCGAGGCCCGGGCGCAACCACGGGCTCCCAGGCAGCCTCCGCCAGCCGGACCCGGTCGCCCTCCAGATGCTGCTGGTGGACGCCGATCAGCCGGAGCCCGTGCGCAGCGGGGCGCGCGAGCTCGCGCTCTTCCTGACCCCCGAGCCTGGGGCCGAGGTAGGGGACGGGGCTGTGGAGTTGGAGGAGAGGGTTCTCGCGGTTAGGGGTCCGGGGTCCGGGCTCCGGACCCTCGGCTCCCCGGGGCATCCTCTCGCTCCCGGAGTGGGGGGCCCGGGGATTCCCCCCTTCCTGAAGGGTGGCTGCGGGGCGCCACCCAGAGATGCGCAGCGGGTCGTCCCTGCTCGCTCCTCCGGGCGACACCGGGCCCCGGAGGCCCAGGCTCGCTTTCCCTCCCCACCCGGGTCCCCCAGCATCCGCCGGGTCCTCAGGTGCCGCCCTTTGCCAGGCCGGCCCTGGGAGAGGCGGACCCCGGGACCGCTGCTGCCCCGGCTACCTCCGAGCGGTGCCCGGGCCGAGCGGCGCCTCAGGCTGCGGCTGTGCGGGGAGCCCCGAGGCCGCGCTGCGCTGCTGCAGCTCGGAGCGAAAACACCACGCCTCTGTCTGCGCTTTCTATTTTAAAAGCACCAAGTGAAAAGCAGATCTAAAACGAGACCCTCTACCTTCCGGCTGGAGGCATCTGTCGACGCTGTTGTGAAAAAGTTATTTGTCTGAGTTCACTAGGAGTTATTTACGGTCAGAAATTAAACCCATTCTCTTTTTAAACCACAAAAGCAGTACAGGAGTATTTAAAATAAAGGCTATGCACCCCTTTCTCTTTTCTCTCCCACCCCAATTCTAGTTTTCTTAGAAAACCAGCATTAACTGTTTGGTATAAATCATCCCGGACATTTAAAATGCATTTACAAATGTAGATATCTGTATATCTGTATCTGCCTAGGCAGAGTATTGGCTCGTGCCAGTGGTCCCAGCATTCTGGGAGGCTGAAGCAGGAGGATTGCTTGGGATGGGGATAGGGGACGGGGAAGAGTGAGGCTGCAGTGAGGCTTGATCATGCCACTGCACTCCAGCCTGGGCGACAGAGTGAGACATTTAAAAAAAAATCTATCTCGCCAGGCGTGGTGGCTCACGCTTGTAATCCCAGCACTACTGGGAGGCCGAGACGGGTGGATCACCTGAGGTCAGGAACTCCAGACCAGCCTGACCAACATGGCGAAACCCCGTCTCTACTAAAAATACAAAAATTAGCCGGGCGTGTAATCCCAGCTACTTGGGAGGCTGAGGCAGGAGGATCGCTTGAACCTGGGAGGCGGAGGTTGTAGTGAGCTGAGATCAGCCATTGCATTCCAGCCTGGGCAACAAGAGCAAAACTCCCTCTCAAAAAAAAAACCCATAAAATATCTTTCCATATATATATATACATATATATGAGTTTTCTCTTTTTTCTTTTTATTTTTCTCCATATATATATATATATATATATATATTTTTTTTTTTTTTTTTTTTTTTTTGAGGTGGAGTCTTGCTCTGTCACCAGGCTGGAGTGCATTGGCATGATCTCAGCTCACTGCAACCTCTGCCTCCCAGGTTCAAGCAATTCTCCTGCCTCAGCCTCCCAAGTAGCTGGGACTACAGGCATGTGCCACCATGCTCAGCTAATTTTTGTATTTTTCAGTAGAGACGGGGTTTCGCCATGTTGGCCAGGATGATCTCTATCTCTTGACCTCGTGATCCACCCGCCTCGGCCTCCCAAAGTGTTGGGATTACAGGCGTGAGCCACAGCGCCAAGCCATCTCCATATATTTTTAAAATAATTTTTGAGCAGAAGTGTTTAATTTTTTTTTTTTTTTGACAGGGTTTCACTTTGTCACCCAGGCTGGAGTGCAGTGACACAATCATAGCTCAATGTAGCCTCAACCTCCTGGGCTCAAGTGATCCTCCCACCTCAGCCTCCCGCATAGCTAGGACCACAGGTTCACACAACCACGTCAGGTTAACTTTTAAAATAAAGTTATTTTGTGGAGACGAGATCGCACTATGTTGCCCAGGTGGGTCTTGAATTCCTGGGCCCAAGAGATCCTCTGGCCTCAGCCTCCCAAAGTGCTGGGATTATAGGCATGTGCCACCATGCCTGGCCCATCTATATTAGTTTTAAATGAAACCTCACTTGCTGCTGTAATACTGTCCTGCAACTTGCTTTTCTTTACTCAAAATAGCATGGAAAAATGTGTGGGGACTACTAATGGGAAGGTATGGGGCTTCGTTTTGGTGTAATGAACATGTTCTGGATGTTAGATAGTTGTGTTGGTTGCACAAATTTGTGACTATACTGAAAACTGCTGAATCGTACACTTTGAAAGGGTGAATTTTGTGGTTTGTGAATTATATCTCAATTTAAAAAATAGCATGGAGGCAGGGTACAGTGGCTTATGCCTGTAATTCCAGCGACTTGGGAAGCTGAGGTGGGAGGATCACTTGAGACCAGGAGTTCAAGACTAGTCTGGGCAACGCAGGGAAACCCCTGTCTCTACAAAAAAATGTTAAAATATAAAAAATTAAAAATAACACGAACAAAAATTTAAAAATTAAAAATAACATGAGCATGTATCCATAAACACTGTCCAATAGAAATATAATTGGAGCTACAAATGTGAGCTACCTATGCAATTTTTTTTGTTTTTGAGACAGAGTTTCACTCTTGTTGCCCAGGCTGGAGTGCAATGGTGTGATCTCGGCTCACCGCAACCTCCACCTCCTGGGTTCAAATGATTCTCCTGCCTCAGCCTCCCGAGTAGCTGGGATTACAGGCATGCACCACCACGCCCAGCGAATTTTGTATTTTTAGTAGAGACAGGGTTCCTCCATGTTGGTCAGGCTGGTCTCGAACTCCTAGCCTCAGGTGATCTGCCCACCTCGGCCTCCCAAAGTGCTGGGATTACAGGTGTGAGCCACTGTGCCTGGCCACCTACGCAATTTTTAGTGTTCTATGAGCCACATGAAAAAGAAACAGGTGGCCAGGCACCATGGCTCATGCCTGTAATTCCAGCATTTTGGGAGGCCAGGGCAGGCGGATCACTTGAGGCCAGGAGTTTGAGACCAGCCTGGCCAACATGGTGGAACCCTGTCTCTATTAAACATACAAAAATTAGCCAGATGTGGTGGCATAAGCCTGTAATCCTAGCTACTTGGGAGGCTGAGGCACAAGAACTGCTTGAACCTGGGAGGTGGAGGTTGCAGTGAGCCGAGATCACGCCACTGCACTCCAGCCTGGGCAATAGAGTGAGACTCTGTCTCAAAACAAACAAACAAACAAAAAGAACCCAAAAGAATTAAAAAAGAAAAGAAACAGGTGAAATTAATTTCAATATATTTAAAATAACAGTATATCTGGGCCAGGAGCAATGGCTCACGCCTGTGGTCCCAGTACTTTGGGAGGCCAAGACTGGAGGATCACTTGAGCCCAAGGAGTTCAAGACCAGCCTGGGCAACATAGTGAGGCCCCCGTCTCTAGTTAATAAAAAAAAAAAATAAAAAGTATATCCAAAATATTTCAACATATGATCACTAGTACAAAGTTAATGAAATTTTACATTCTGTTCTTTGTCCTGAGTTTTCAAAATCAGGCTTTTGATACTGAACTTTCAGTCCATCTCAGCTTGGACTGGGCACATTTGAAGTGTTCAGTAGTCCCATGAGACGCGTGGCTGCCATGTTGGAGAGCCTAGGTCTCCGTCACCCTCTGGCTTCCTAGTGTCCCATGATGAAATAGTAATTGCTCCCATTCCTGAGCACATACTGTGTGGCACCAGTTTGCTAAACTGTGTTCATGGCTTATGTCATTGTGTCACGGCAGTGACCTGGTGACTGGGATGGTGTTATGTTGATTTTATAGCTCAGCAAACAGGCTCTCACGGCATAAATGACTTTGTGTGGATGGACCATAATTTATGAATCATTCATAAATGGTTCAGGGCTGGTGCGTTTTGCCAGGCAGGGTCCTGGGGGAGGCTCCACGCTCCCCAAGCATACTTTGGTCTAGTGTCCCAGGGACTCAGGCACAGACATTTAGGTTGTCTGCGACTTTTCACTGCCTTTAGCATCCTGAGTGCATTTCTTGTTCCTTCTCTCCCTTACTCTCAGCAGCGACATGTCATTGTGCCCAGTGGCTAAGCCCCAGCTTCATTTTGTCTCTATTAGGAATAGTCTTTAAGAGAAACTGCGTGTATTCATTTCATTTTCTCACTCAGGGCTGTCTTTAACTCAGTCACGGGTTTGCTTATGCTCATTTGTAAGGGATTTGTAATAAAGAGCCCCAACTCCCTGTAGCTCCATGCAGCCATAACCCACTGAAAGCGCTTGTTGAAGTTTATTTACCAAAAGAAACAGAAACTGCGCCAGAGCAGAGTCACGTGCAGCCTCCACTTTTAAAGCGTAATTCATTACCAGATCCCCAAGCTGGAACAGTTTCCAGGTGGGCACATGAGCAGGAAAAGGAAAACCTGGTTTGCGAACAGACCTGGACAGCAGCCTCCTCCCAACCAGCCTGTCTCCCGGGGGCACTTTTGCCGCTTCCATGGAGCAGCAGAAATCTCAGTCCAGCCAACCCCAGCCTTAGGGGGCCTGGGCCTCCCTGTGAAGTGGGGCCTGCTTCATTCAGCACCTTCAGCCTCGGTATGTGCCAAGTCTTTCCTGGAGCTGGGGACGCCACAGGCAGTGAGACACACGAGGCCCTTCCCCTGTGGCACTGCCAGACGATAAACACATAACAAGGCCAGACACAGTGGCTCACGCCTGTAATCCTAGCACTCTGGGAGGCTGAGGTGGGCGGATCCTTTGTACCCGGGAGTTCGAGACCAGCCTGGGCAACATGGCAAAATCCCGTCTCTACAAAAATTAGCTGGGCGTGGTGGTATGTGCCCCTGGTCCCAGCTACTAGAGAGGCTGAGATGGGAAGATCACCTGGGCTCTGGGAGGTGGAGGTTGCAGTGAGCTGAGATCGCATCACTGCACTCCAGCCTGGGCGACAGAGTGAGACCTATCTCAAAAAACAAAACAAAATGAAACCGTAACAAAACCTCTAAACTGTAATGAATGTTACAAAGCACAGACATGGGCGGATGTGAGATAGGGCACCTGTGTGTGCACAGAGACTCAGGAGGGTGAATAGAAAGTTATTGTCTGGGTGCAGTCATGGAGGTCTTCCCTGAGGCAGCATTGTCTTAGGATGAGCCCTGAGCCTGAGTAGGAGTTGGCTGGCTGAGGAGAAAAATATCCCAGGCAGAGAGAACAGTTCTTGCAAAAGCCCTGGGATGGGATGAAGCAGGGGGTTTTTGGGGGATGGAGAGAAGAGCAGCTGGTGGGAGGGGGAGCAGCAGGAGATGGGGCAAGTGAAGGGGCACAAGCTCTGCCTGGACTTCACACTGCTTTCCCCAGATGGAGGAGCTGCTGAGGGGCAGTGCCTTGAGCTGGGTTGGCAGGTGAGTTACTGTTTCCAGGGCCTCGGGTTTTCTGTTCAACCAGTTCCCTGCCACCCTTCTTTCTGGTTTGAACATCCCTTTTTTTTTTTTTTTTTTTTTTGAGACAGTCTTGTTCTTGTCACCCAGGCTGGAGTGCAGTGGCGCAAACTCAGCTCACTGCAACCTCCGCCTCCTGGGTTCAAGCGATTCTCCTGCCTCAGCCTCCCAAGTAGCTAGGATTACAGGTATGCACTACCACGCCCGGCTAATTTTTGTAGTTTTAGTAGAGACAGAGTTTCGCCATGTTGGCCAGGCTGCTCTCGAACCTGTGACCTCAGGTGATCCACCTGCCTCGGCCTCCCAAAGTGTTAGGATTATAGGCATGAGCCACCGCGCCTGGCGAACTTTTGATTTTTCTATAGTCAGGATGAGAGAAAAGAGAAATATTTCTCCAAACTCTGTACCTGGACAAAAGTAGAAAAATGTAAATTAGCCAAAGATGGCCTTGAGTTTCAAGAAAAATGTGGGAGAGGAGTTTTCTTTGCAGAAGCTAAGAATGTTACATCCAACTTGCAAACACGGCACACCTGTGGGAAATTTCCTAACATGTCGCATCCTTTTGTGACCTGCTGGTCCCCTTTGGGCATTCAAGTTTGGGATGCTGGATTAGAAGTCTGTGATGGGGGGCCGGGCGCCGTGGCTCACGCCTGTAATCCCAACACTTTGGGAGGCCGAGGCGGGTGGATCACTTGAGGGCAGGAGTTCGAGACCAGGGTGGCCAACATGGTGAAACCCTGTCTCTACTAAAAATACAAAATTAGTTGTGCGTAGTGGCAGGTGCCTGTAATCCCAGGTACTTGTGTGGCTGAGGCAGGAGAATTGCTTGAACCCGGGAGGTGGAAGTTGCAGTGAGGCCGAGATTGTGCCACTGCACTCCAGCCTGGGTGACAAGAGTGAGACTCTGTCTCAAAAACAAAAAACAAACAAAAAAGTCTGTTAGGGGGACTCCAGGGTATGGTCTACTGTCTCAAAGGTGTAGTTCCAATATTTATTCCTTAAATTTTGTTTTGAGATGGGGTCTTGCTGTGTTGCCCAGGCTGGTCTCGAATTCCTGGGCTCAAGCAATCTGCCCACCTCAGCCTCCCAAAGTGTTGGAATTACAGGCATGAGCCACCGCACCTGGCCTCTTCCTTAAATTGTATGGCAAACCTGCATTGTGCCCTTCTGCTGTAGGCACTGGGCGAGACCAGCAAGACAGGCATGGTACCTGGTGTTGCAGGTGGGGAGGAAGCTAAGCAGACTAGTGACAAACAGAGTGACTAAATGCTGATAAATGCCACACAGGAGACACCTGAGGGGTGATAGGGACTGAGGGGAAGGAGGATGGGAAGGACCGGAGGGCAAAGATCTGACAGCAGATGCCCAGCCACAGGGGAAAGATGAGGGACCGGGAGGTGCCTGAGTGGAGGGACCTCAGTGACCACAGGGGTGTGGGGGGAGGTAGACAGGGCCACACCAGGGCCTGGGTCCCCAGGGGGGGAGTCTGAATTCTGTTCTAGGGTCATGCATGAAGGACAGGTTCTGATTTATCGACTTGTACTAGGTGTGGTAGCTCATGCCTGTAGTCCCAGCAGTTTGGGAGGCTGAGGTAAGAGGATCGCTTGAGTGCAGAAGTTTGAGGTTGCAGTGAGCTATGAGTGCCACTACACTCTAGCCTGGGTGACAGAGCAAGACCCTGTCTCAAAAATAATAAATGAAAAGATTCATGGCCATGTGGCTGCGGTGTTAGAATGTACTGGGGGGACCGCAGTGGCAGCAGGGAGACCAGAGATGGATGCTGCGCCATCCAGGTGGACAAGGACTGAGCTGGCCGCCTCCCTGCATCAGAACCTTCCGGGGCATGAGGAGCCAGGGCCAAGGCAGGTGCTGGGAGAGGCAGCTTTTCTCAGATGTGCCTGACTTTCTACCCACAAAACCTGCCCAGGAGTGGAGGGAGCCTTCCTCAGGGCTCTGGCAGCCTCTCCTCACAGGACATGGCCTTGCTTTGGGTGATGGTCTGCCTAGAGCCTTGGATGAAGGTCTCCCATCCGGCCGAGCTTCAGTGTCACACAGAGGCCTTAAAACAAACACGTTAGGTCAGGCATGTTGGCCCACGCCTGTAATCCCAGCACTTTGGGAAGCCGAGGCAGGTGGATCACTTGAGGTTAGGAGTTCCAGACCAGCCTGGCCAACATGGTGAAACCCCATGTCTACTAAAAAATACAAAAATTAGCTGGGCATGGTGGTGGGCACCTGTAATCCCAGCTACTTGGGAGGCTGAGGCAGGAGAATCATCTGAACCCGGGAGGCAGAGTTTGTGGTGAGCCGAGATTGTGCCACTACACTCCAGCCTGGGTGACAGAGCCAGACTCCATCTCAAAAAACAAACAAAACAAAACACGTTGGCTGGCCATGGTGGCTCATGCCTGTAATCCCAACACTTTGGGAGGCTGAGGCGGGCAATCACTTGAGGCCAGGAGTTTGAAACCAGCCTGGCCAACATGGCAAAACCCAGTCTCTACAAAAAATACAAAAATTAGCCAACTGTGGCGGTGTGCACCTACAGTCCCAGCTACTCGGGAGGCTGGGGCATGAGAATCGCTCGAACCCGGAATGTGGAGGTTGCAGTGAGCCAAGATCGCACCACTGCACTCCAGCCTGGGCCACAGAGCAAGATTCTGTCTCAAAAACAAAACACGTTCCCAAAGATTGGAAATAGCCCAGTGCCCATCAGTGCGGGCCAGTGCCATAGCGATGCTTCTGATGAGTGGAGCAGTAGCGGCTGCAGCGGGAGTCAGCGCTGCTTTTGCCCGTGCACAGCAGCGTTCAGCACAGAGTGCTGAGTGAGAGGTGCAAGGGGCATGTGTGTGTGCTGCCGTTTTCTGTAAATAAAAACAGAAGGCAAAAATATGTATTTTCATGCATCTATAAACAGGAGATTCAATTAAATCAGTTTCTTGGGTGGGGTGGGGTATAGGCATGGTTGGGAGCACTAATATAGATTATAGTTCTCAAACTTTACAAACTTTGGCATAATTTGAGGATCTTTAAAAAATACTAGCTGGGGTCAGATGCAGTATCTCATGCCTTCAATCCCAGCACTTTGGGAGGCTGAAGCGAGAGGATTGCTTAAGCTCAGGAGATCAAGACCAGCTTGGGCAACATAGCAAGACCATGTCTCTACAAAATAAAATAATAAATTAGCCGGGTGTGGTGGCACACAGCTTGTGAGCTGTGATCGCACCACTGTACTTCAGCCTTGGGGACAGAACGAGACAGACTAGACTCCCCCCCAAAAAAAAAGAAAAAGAGAGAGAGAAAATGCTGATTGCCTGCCCCCATCCCTGAGTATTCTGATTTAATTCATGTGGGTGCAGCCTGGTCATTGGAATTATAAAAGCTCTCCAGGAGGATTTTAAGCCTGGAAGTGACCTGGTCTGATTGGTCTGTTGGAAAATCACTCTGGGGGCTGGTGGAAAAAGAATTATAGGGAGGATCCCATGAAGCAGGGCGTGTGGGCCTGGGGATCTGGATTTCTTTTTTTTGAGATGGAGTTTCGCTCTTGTTGTCCAGGCTGGAGTATAATGGCGCGATCTCAGCTCACTGCAACCTCTGCCTCCCGGGTTCAAGCCTGCTTCAGCCTCCCAAATAGCTGGGATTACAGGTGCCTGCCACCACACCTGGCTAATTTTTGTATTTTCAGTAGAGGCAGGGTTTCACCATGTTGGCCAGGCTGATCTCGAACTCCTAACCTCCAGTGATCTGCCCGCCTGGGCCTCCCAGAGTGCTGGGATTATAGGTATGAGCCACTGCACCCGGCCTCATGCTTTTTTCACTCATGTTTTGGAGACCTTTTTATATGAATGCACAGGAGCTACCTGATTATTTTCAGCAGTTAGACAGAATTTCATTGTTTGTCTGAATGACACTTTAGGTAACCATTCCTCTGTTGACAGATATTTAAGTTATGTGGAATTTTTTGCTGTCACAAAGTGTCCTGCAATAAATATCTCTGCACATACATCATTTTGCATTTATGCAAATATGTAGGATAAATACCTAGAAGGTGTATTACTGTGTCTGAGGACACATGCATTTTAGACAAGATTGAGTGCGTTTAGGGCAGTATGGCCATAGACGGCACATGCATTTTAAATGTCCGTTACTGTTGCCAAGTTAACCTTCCTGGAAGTCAGGGTCTGCATGATTTTAGAGCAGAGCAGTCAGCCCCTTCTGGACACTCAAACTTCAAGATCAAGCATCCTTTTGGGACCAGGATGGGAACTCTGTGTTGCTTTGGGGACCTGAGAGGAAAGAGTTCCCGCGTTTCTTCTCTGGGCGGTGGGTCGTTGTTTAACCTGCCAACTCCTTCCTGGTTTGCAGTTCAAACCTAACGCTACTCAGAGAATCACCTCATTTGCTCCCTGGCTTCCGGGATCTTTCAACCTTCATTTCATCACTTTCATCTTGTGCATAGAGATGAGGATGATTTTCTGCCTGGGCTGAATGGACCTTGCTATGCTAAGATTCTTCAGTATTTGTGTGTGTGTGTGTGTATGTGTTTAAGCAGCATTATTGAGATGTGATTTGCATACATATAATTCACCTGTTTAAAGTGTATAATTTAATGGCTTTTCGCATATTCACAGAGTTGTACAACCATCAACCACAACCAATTTTAGAACATTTTTATGACCCCAAAAGGAAACACTGCACCCGTTACCTGTCATTCCCCAACCCCCACCACGAATCTCCTTCCCATCTTTGTAGATTTGCCTGTTCTGGTATTTCATGTGTGTTTGTGTTTTAAAAACACAGATTGGCCAGAGACTTGAAGGCCACATTCAGCCCACAGACAGTTTTATTTGGCCGTCATAGTGTTTTTTAACTTATCAGGCTAGTTTTGAACATTTTCAAATCGAGAGAATTTGCATAAACATCTGGATTGCCATTTGTCTTGAACAAAGCAGGGTTGGCACATCCCTACCTGGCACAAGCTGGGGCCCAGTAGCAGCCAGCCCCTTTAAATAGGGCCTGGGGTCTCCTGTTTGCTACAGTCTCCACCCCTCCCTGTTGTCTCCCTGACCTGGAGGCTGAACATCAGCTGCTCTTTATGACCCCACCTGCACTGCTGTTTTTCTTAGAAGTAAAATCTCTCTGTCAAAAGTGGGAAACTGGCCAAAGCGGTGGCTCACGCCTGTAATCCCAGCACTTTGGGAGGCCGAGGTGGGTGGATCACCTGAGGTCAGCAGTTCAAGACCAGCCTGGACAACATGGCAAAACCTCGTCTCTTCTAAAAATACAAAACTTAGCCAGGCGTGGTGGTGTGCTCTTGTAGTCCCAGCTACTTAGGAGGCTCTGAGGTAGGAAAATCGCTTGAACCCGGGAGGCAGTGATTGCAGTGAGTTGAGATTGCGCCATTGCACTCCAGCCTGGGCGACAGAGCGAGACTCCATCTCAAAAAAAAAAAAAAAAAAGTGGGAAACTGAACATAAACAGTTTGCAGAAAGCAGTATTCAGCACAGCCCACTTCTCTTGTATTTATTACCTGCATGGCTTCGGTGTCATTTGAGTTTGGAGACCCTAGTAGGGTCCTTTTAAATGGAGGTGGCATCTCACTGGGAGTGACCCAGAGAAGCGACTTACTAGACTTCCTTAGCTTCTGTCATGAGACAGAGTCTGTGGATTGTTTTTCTCACAATTTTCAAATGGGGAGTCAGAAGCACAGAGATGGTCAGAGGTGCAGTTGAGACCACACAGCATAAAATGCAAGGCTGGGACTAAGGCGCCACCCAGGCTGCTGTTCTTAGGCCACAGCTCTTCCAGGCAGTACACGTCCTCCCCTTCCCTTCTCTCTCTTTCTCCCTTTCATCTTCCTTTCTTTTCTGCAGTGAATATTCATGAGCACTGTATTGATTACCAATCACTGGATAGCAAACTATCCCAAACCTTAGCAACTTCAAGCATCTGCCATTTCATAGGGTTCATGCATGATCTGCATTCAGCTGGAGGATTGGCCACCCTGGCAGTCCGGCATGGCCTTGCCCATGTGTCTAGCAGTTGGTGCTGGCTATTGGCTGGGACATCTCAGTTCTCCTCCATGTGGCCTCTCAACCTCTAGAGCCTCGCTCACTGGCCTCTACAGAAGAGTTGCCTGGACTTCTTTTTTTCTTAAATTTTATTATTATTTTTTAATTTTGGGGGGTATATAGTAGGTATATATATTCAGGGGGTACATGAGATGTTTTGATACAGGCATGCAAGGTGAAATGAGCACATCATGGAGAATGGGCTGTCCATCCCCTCAAGCATTTATCCTTTGAGTTACAAACAGTCCATTTATACTTTTTTTTTTTTTTTTTTTGAGACCAAGTCTCACTCTGTTGCCCAGGCTGGAGTGCAGTGGCAAGATCTTGGGTCACTGCAACCTCCACCTCCTGGGTTCAAATAATTCTTGTGTCTCAGCCTCCCAAATAGCTGGGATTACAGGTGTGCACCACCACACACGGCTAATTTTTGTATTTTTAGTAGAGATGGGGTTTCACTATGTTGGCCAGACTGGTCTTGAACTCCTGGCCTCAGGTGATCTGCCTGCCTCGGCCTCCAAAAGTGCTGGGATTACAGGCGTGAGCCACCACGCCCAGCCCAATTACACTCTTTAAGTTACGTTATTTTCTATTTTTTTTGAAACAGGACCTCACTCTGTCACCTAGGCTGGAGTGCAGTGGCAGAATCTTTGCTCACTGCACCCTCCGCTTCCTGGCTCAAGCGATCCTCCCACCCCAGCCTCCCAAGTAGCTGGGACTACAGGCATGTGCCACCATGCCCAGCTAATTTTTGTACTTTTTTGTAGAGATGGGGTTTCACCATGTTGCCCAGGCTGGTCTTGAACTCCTGACCTCAAGTGATCTGCCTGCCTCAGCCTTCCAAAGTGCTGGGATTACAGGCATGGGCCACTGCACCTGGACTTTACGTTATTTTATTTTTTAATTTTAATAGGTTTTTGGGGAACAGGTGGTGTTTGGTTACATGAATAAGTTCTTTAGTGAGTGGTGATTTCTGAGATTTTGCCACAGCACTCATCACCTAAATAGAGTACATGGCACCCAATGTGCAGTCTTTTACCCCTCACCTACCTCCCACCCTTTCCCCTAAGTCCCCAAAGTCCATTGTATCATTTTTATGCCTTTGCGTCCTCATAGCTTAGCTCTCACTTACGAGTGAGAACATACGATGTTTGGTTTTCCATTTCTGAGTTACTTCGCTTAGAGTAATGGTCTCCATTTCCATCCAGGCTGCTGCAAATGCCATTATTTCGTTTCTTTTTATGGCTGAGTTGTATTCCATGGTATCTATATGTATATATGCCACATATTCTTTTTTTTTTTTTTTTTTTTTCTTCAGACGGGAGTCTCACTCTCTTACCCAGGCTGGAGTGCAGTGGCGTGATCTCGGCTCACTGCAGGCTCCGCCTCCTGGGTTCACGCGATTCTCCTGCCTCAGCCTCCCGAGTAGCTGGGATTACAGGCGCCCGCCACCATGCCCGGCTAATTTTTTTTTTGTATTTTTTAATAGAGATGGGGTTTCACCATGTTAGCCAGGATGGTCTTGATCTCCTGACCTCGTGATCTGCCCGCCTTGGCCTCCCAAAGTGCTGGGATTACAGGCGTGAGCCACCGCGCCCGGCCGTGCCACATATTCTTTATCCACTTGTTGACTGATAGGCATTTGGGCTGGTTCCATATTTTTGCAATTGCTAATTGTGCTGCAGTAAACATGCATGTGCAATTATCTTCTTCATATAATGACTTCAAGATACCCAGGAGTGGGATTGCTGGATCAAATGGTAGATCTACTTTTAGTTCTTTAAGGAATCTCCACACTGTTTTCCGTAGTGATTGTACTAGTTTACATCCCCACTAACAGCCTAAAAGTGTTTACATTCCCACTAACAGTGTAAAAGTGTTCCTTTTCATCACATCCATGCCAACATCTATTATTTTTTGATTTTTTGATTATAGCCATTCTTGCAGGAGTAAGGTGGTATCGCATTGTGGTTTGGATTTGCATTTCCTTGATCATTAGTGATGTTGATCATTTTTTCATATGTTTGTTGGCCGCTTGTATATCTTGTTTTGAGAACTGTCTATTCATGTCCTTTGCTCACTTTTTGATGGGATTTTTTTTTCTTGCTTAGTATTCTGGATATTAATCCCATGTCAGATGCATAGATTGTGAAGATTTTCTCCCACTCTGTGGGTTGTCTGTTTACTCTGCTGATTATTTCTTTTGCTGTGCAGAAGCTTTTTAGTTTAAGTCCCACCTATTTATCTTTGTTTTTATTGCATTTGCTTTTGGGTTCTTGGTCATGAAGTCTTTGCCTAAGCCAATCTCTAGAAGCATTTTTCCAATGTTATCTTCTAGAATTTTTATGGTTTCAGGTCTTAGATTTAAGTGTTTGATGCATCTTGAGTTGATTTTTGTATAAGGTGAGAGATGAGGATCCAGTTTCATTCTTCTACATGTGGCTAGCCAATTATCCCAGCACCATTTGTCGAATAGGGTGTCCTTTCTCCACTTCTTGTTTTTGTTTACTTTGTCAAAGATCAGTTGGCTGTAAGTATTTGGGTTTATTTCTGGGTCTCTGTTCTGTTCCATTGGTCTATGTGCCTATTTTTTTAATTTTTTTTTTTTATTTTTTGAGACAGAGTTTCACTCTTGTTGCTCAGGCTGGAGTGCAATGGCGCAATCTCAGCTCACTGCAACATCAACCTCCTGGGTTCAAGCAATTCTCCTGCCTCAGCGTCCCCGATAGCTGGGATTACAGGCATGCACTACCACGGCTGGCTGATTTTTGTATTTTAGTAGAGACGTGGTTTCACCATGTTGGCCAGGCTAGTCTTGAACTCCTGATCTCAAGCGATCCACCCGCCTCGGCCTCCCAAAGTGCTGGGATTACAGGTGTGAGCCACCGCACCCAGCCTTTATAGTATATTTTGAAATCAGGTAATGTGATGCCTCCAGATTTGTTCTTTTTGCTTAGTTTTGCTTTGGCTGTGAGGGCTCTTTTTTGGTTCCATATGAATTTTAGGATTTTTTTTCTAGTTCCATGAAGAACGATGGTGGTATTTTGATGGGAATTACACTGAATTTGTAGATTGCTTTTGGCAGTATGGTCATTTTCACAATATTGATTCTACCCATCCATGATCATGGGATGTGTTTCCATTTGTTTGTGTCGTCAGTGGTTTCTTTCATCAGTGTTTTGTAGTTTTCTTTGTAGAAGTCTTCCACCTCCTGGGTTAGGTATATTCCTAAATATTTTATTTTTTGCAGCTGTTGCAAAAGAAGTTGAGTTCTTGATTTGATTCTCAGCTTGGTTGCAGTTGGTGTATAGCAGTCTACTGATTTGTGTACATTGGGTTTTATATCCTGAAACTTTGCTGAATTCATTTACCAGTTGTAGGAGCTTTTTGGAGGAGTCTGTAGGGTTTTCTAGGTATACGATCATGTCATCAGCAAACAGCAAATTTGACTTCCCCTTTACTGGTTTGGATGCCCTTTATTTCTTTCTCTTGTCTGATTGCTCTGGCTAGGGCCTCTAAGTTATTTTAAAATGAACAATTAAGTTATTATTGAATCTAGTTGCCCTGTGATACTGCCTGAACTTCCTTATGTGGCTTCTGGCTTCCCGGAGGGTGAATCAGAAGCTTTGAGGTCTCTCGAGGCCTAGACCTGGGAGTCACAGAGCCTTGCTCCCATCACATCCTATTGGTCTAAGTAAGTCACAGGCCAGCCTAGATTCGGGAGTGGGAAGAATTGGATCCCACCTCTTCACTGGAGTTGCTGCAAGGTCCTTTTCCAAAAGCATTTGTGGGATGAGAGGGAGTTGGAAGGCCACCTTTGAAACACAAGTACCTATTATTTGCCAGACTTTGTTCTAGGCTCTGGGAATTCAAAGACAAATAAAAGAGACAAAAACCTGTGTCCTCCAGAGGTTTCATTCTGGTGGGGAAGATGACAGGAAACAAGTTGAGAAAAATAGTATGTTAGATGGTGATAAATGCTAAAGGGAAAAGTAAATTGGGGCAGGAGGACCAGGAGTAGGGGAGCTATAGGGTCAGGGAAAGCCTCACCTGGAAGAAATATTTGAGCAAAAGCTAGAAGGAAGTGAGAGACAACTTTCACCAGTAAAGGGAACAGCACGTGCAAAGGCCCTGCGGTGAGGCTGTGGGTGGGGACGAGCAACAGGCAGTGAGATCAGGGGGAGGTGGAGGCTCCAGATGGAGTAGGGCTGGGGAGGCCCCCATTAGGTGTTTTCTGAGCAGGTAGAAGATGAGGGAGGACTCAGAAAATTGAAGCCAGGCGTGGTGGTGCCCATCTGTAGTCCCAGCTACTCAAGAGGCTGAGGCGGGAGGATCCCTGAGGCCCAGGAGTTGGAGGCTGCAGTGAGCTATGGTCCCACCACTGCACTCTAGCCTGGATGACAGAGTGAGACCCTGTCTCTAAGAAAAATAAATTGGTATATAATTCATGTATAAATGTATGACTTTAAAGTATATAGTTTGTTGGCTTTTAGTATATTTACTGTGTTGTGCAGACATCACCGTGACCTAATTCCAGAACATTTCTATGACCCAAAAAAGAAACCCCATCATTAGCAGTTATTCCCTCCTCTCCCTGCCACTCCATGCAGAGGGGCAATCACGAATCTATTTCTTTCTGTCTCTGTGGATTTGCCTATCTCTGGATGTTTCCTCCCTCCCTTCCTTTTCTTTTGAGATGGAGTCTCGTTCTCTCGCCGAGGCTGGAGTGCAGTGGCACGATCTTGGCTTACTGCAACCTCCAGCTCCAGGGTTCAAGCGATTCTCGTGCCTCAGCCTCCCGAGTAGTTGGGACTACAGGCTCATGCCACCAGGCCTGGCTAACTTTTGTAGTTTTAGTAAAGATGGGGTTTTGCCATGTTGGCCAGGCTGATCTCAAACTTCTGACCTCAAGTGATCTGCCTGCCTCAGCCTCCTAAAATGTTGGGATTACAGGCATGAGCCACTGTGCCCAGCCTGGACATTTCTTGTAAGTGGACTCATGTCATGCGTGACCTTTTGTGCTTGGCTTCTCTCACTCAGCATCATGTTTTCAAGGATCATCCATGTTGTAGTGTGTGCTGGTGCTCCATTACTTTTTATGGACAAATGATACTCTATTGTAGGGATACATCACATTTTATTTGTTCGTTCATCACTTAATGGATATTGGGTCGTTTCTACTTTTTTTTTTTTTTTTTTTTGAGACGGAATCTCACTCTGTTGCCCAGGCTGGAGTGCAGTGGCACAATCTTGGCTCGCTGCAAGCTCTGCTTCCTGGGTTCACGCCATTCTCCTGCCTCAGCCTCCCGAGTAGCTGGGACTACAGGCGCCCACTACCACACCCGGCTAATTTTTTGTATTTTTTAGTAGAGACGGGGTTTCACCGTGTTAGCCAGGATGGTCTCGATCTCCTGACGTTGTGATCCGCCCCCCTCGGCCTCCCAAAGTACTGGGATTACAGGCGTGAGCTACTGCGCCTGGCCTTTTTTTTTTTTTTTAAATTGAGATAGAGTCTTGCTCTCTCGCCCAGGCTGGAGTGCAGTGGAGCGATCTTAGCTCACTGCAAACTCCACCTCCTAGATTCCCCAAGCAATTCTCGTGCCTCAGCCACCCAAGTAGCTGGGACTACAGGCTTGTGCCACTACGTCCAGCTCATTTTTGTAGTTTTAGTAGAGAGGGGGTTTCACCATGTTGGCCAGGCTGGTCTCAAACTCCTGACCTCAAGTGACCTGCCTGCCTCAGCCTCCCAAAGTGTTGGGATTACAGGCGTGAGCCACCACACCCAGCCTTTTCAACTTTTTGACTGTAATGAATATTGTCCAAGTTTTTGTGAGAGCATATGTTTTCATTTCTTTTTTATTTATTTTTATTTTTTTGAGACAGGGTCTTGCTTTGTCATCCAGGCTGGAGTGCAGTGGCGCCATCATGGCTCACAGCAGCCTTGATCTTCTGGGCTCAAGTGCTTTTCCCACCCCAGCCTCCTAAGTAGCTGGGAATACAGGCACATGCCACCATGTCCGGCTAATTTTTGTATTTTTTTTATAGAGACGGTGTCTCACTATGTTGCCCAGGATGGCCTTGAACTCCTGGGCTTAAGTGATCTGCCTGCCTCAGCCTCCCAAAGTGCTGGGACTACATGTGTGCGCCACTGCGCTGGTCTGTTTTCATTTCTTTCGGGTATATTGCTTGGCCATAAGTTGACTCTGTGTTCCTTTTGAGGAGATGCTGGACTGGTTTTCAGAGCAGCTGCACAATTGTACCCTTCCCACCAGCAGTGCGTGAGGCTTCCAATTCCTCCACATCCTCGCCAGCCCTCATCATTTTCCATTTTTGTGATTGCAGCCATGCCTGTGAGTGCAAAGTGGTACAGTGGAGGATTTGGGGTGGGGAGAGCTTTTGTTTTAACAGGACTGCACAGAGTAGATTGAAGGGCAGTAAGAACAGGAAGCTGGGACCAGCGAGCAGGCTACTGCAACAGTCCTGGCAAGAGACGACGGTGAATGCGCCATGGTGCTTGGTTGTATGGGAGAGAGAGTGAAGTAGTTGGATTTGGGTAGAGACATTTTGAAGGTAGAAATGAGAGGATTTGCTGGCACATTGGATGGGGTGGGAGGTAGGAGAGAAGAGTCGAGGGTGCTCCGAAGTATTTGGCCTGAACGAGAGGACGATGGAGTTTCCATTTGTTGAATTAGAGAAGATCATGGGTGGAGGACCTTTTTTTTTTTTTTTTTTTGTGCCAGCCCCTTGGTGAGCAGGGCCAGCCCCTCTTCAATGTTTGGGCATTCCCAGCTGGGAAGCTTGCACTGCCACTTTGTGAGAAGCGGGGATGTGGGAAAAAAAAGTGAAAACCATGATTCGCAGGTGTTTGTTTAAAAAAAAAAAAAACCCCACTCACCGTCTCCACTGGTCCTTCCTTGAATGTCACTTAAAGTGAGCCTCTCGCCTCCTTCCCCTCTGAGTGGAGCAGTTTATGCCCAGGGGGTTGTGAAGAACAGCGAGGGCATTCATCTGCTCACAGGCTGGTTAAAAAGGCACGTGGGCTGCAGCCTGCGGGACTCTCATTTCTGAGGCCACTTAGGGGATGATCTTGAGAGAAACTTGCCCATGGATGATTTGTGGGCATGGTGGGCTGGCTTATCCTGAGCGCCTTCCTGTTGGTCGGGAATGTCTTGGGCTTGTTTCTCCCTTTGCTGACCAGACAGTCAGCAAACTCTCGCTTTGATCCTTCCTGCTTTTGGGAACCTCCCTAGGTACCAGGGGGTGGGGTGGGGGACTGACCATAGCTGACAAGCAGCAACAAAGGGGACACATTTCTAACTTCCCCCAAGAGCATCTTGTTTTTGTTTTGAGACAATCTCACTCTGTCACCCAGGAGGGCAGTGGTACATCACAGCTCACTGTAGCCTCAACCTCCCGGGCCCAAGTGACCCTCCCAACCTCAGCCTCTCAAGTAGCCAAGACCACACAGGTGTGCACCACCATGCCCAGTTAGTTTTCTTTTTATAGAGACAAACTTTCCCCCTGTTGCCCAGGCTAAACTGGAACTCCTGGGCTCAAGCGATCCTCTGGCCTCAGCCTCCCAGTGTTGGGATTACAGGCATGAGCCACTGTACCCAGCCCCAAAGAACATCTTGTTACACATTCTAGCTCTGGAGTTAGAGTGCTCAGGGTCGAATTCTGGCTTCAATATTTATTAGCTGTGTGAGCTTGGGCAAGGGACTTAACCTCTCTGATCCTCTGTGTCTCAATCCATAAAAAGAGGGAAATAGTAGCACGTACTGCATAGGGTTCTTGTGAGAAGTAAATGAAGTAATTCAAATACAGTGACTAGCCCTTGTTTTTATTCTATGGCGAAAGAGATTGGGTGGGTGCAGTGGCTCATGCCTATAATATCAGCACTTTGGGAGGCTGAGGCAGGAGGATTGCATGAGGCCAGGAGCTTGAGACCAGCCTGGGCAACATAGTGAGACCCCTGTCTCTGCAAAAATTAAAATACAAAAAAAGAGAGAAAGCGAGCTATGGAATGCAACCCCTTATCACGCACCTATTGTGTGTCAGCACTCTGTTAAATCAGTTAGCCACATCTATGATGTCAGGTTAACCTCCTGACTATTCTGCCAAACGGGCCTGATGGTTCCTGTCACAGGGGATCCAGTGGCAGTGAAATGCAGAGGTTAAGCCATTGGGTTCCAGCTGCATGGCTGGCAGAGGGTAAGGTGAACCAGAAGTGCCGTGACCACACCATGCCCTTCCTGAGCCGGCCAGGATGGGTTGCAATGCACTTCCTACAAGCACAGTGCTGCAGAAACATCTTGGGAAGGAGGCATCCCACCCCGCTGGGGCATGGGCTTCCGTGGCCTCCCATGCAGGTTGTGTGTTCTTAAGCATGTCTGGACCCGTGTCTGCGTTGTGTGCACCTGCACTCCCACGATCTCTCCATCACCCGCTGTGCCCCATTCCTCTCTTTCTCTTTCTTTCCCCTGGACCAGAAAGAACAACCAATCTTCTCCTCTAACCACAGTGACCTCTTGGCTCCATCCTTTCTCCCTTAGTGCGATAATGACATTTTCTCATTGTAATTTAATTTTGGGGTTGGGTGGGGGGATGATCTTTCTTTTTCCCCGTCTTCTCTCCCCTCTCCCCGACTGAGGCACAGAAATAGTCCCAGCTGTGAGATGAAGGTTGCAGAGTTTAAAATTGCAACTTGGTACTATTTATACTCCAGCCTGAAAGATGTTTTTTTGCGCAGTCGTTTATTTTGTTGTGGTGGAGATGGCTCATGCTGGAAGCAGCAGGAACTGGTGCTGTATAAACAGTTCTCTGGGGACAAGTGGGTGGTGAGGGAGCCTTCAGGTGCAGGGGGCAGGGACTAGGCCTGCCCAGAAACCCTGAGCACGCCTCCCTGGAGCAGGACGGTGTGGCCTGGTAGGGAAAGCAGATCATGTGCTTGGTGAACTTTCTTCCTGAATGCTGGCCATTACAAAAATAACAACAGAAACTGGTATTTTAGAAGTCATAAAAGTAGTAGATACTTGAGGGGGAAAAAAAACCTAATTATTATTATTATTTTTTTTTTAAGACAGATCTTGCTCTGTCTCCCAGGCTGGAGTACAGTGGCACAATCTTGGCTCACCGCAACCTCCTCCTTCTGGGTTCAAGCAGTCCTCCTGCCTCAGCCTCCTGAGTAGCTGGGACTACAGACGCGTGCCACCACGTCTGGTTAAATTTTCTATTTTTAGTAGAGACAGGGTTTCGCCATGTTGGTCAGGCTGGTCTTGAACTCCTGACCTCAGGTGATCTGCCCACCTTGGCCTCCCAAAGTGTTGGGATTACAGGCGTGAGCCACTATGCCTGGCCAAACTGCTAATTATTTCCCTAATTTTTACACAAGTGCATGAAGCCGTTGTACACTAGCAGGCCCTCTGCACGTTCATTATTGGCTTAATTTGTGAAGCATTAAAGGGTTTTTTAAATGTGTTCCAATGTTTAAACATTGGGGCATTTCCTATCAAATTAGGATTTCTGGCTTCTCTTGGAAAATGGAAAGATCTGGCAGCTCCAGGCCTGCATTTCCTGATGGCAGCTAGTGGCCAGCAGCTGGAGGACTGGATGAGCACCTCTCAGATCACAAGCCTGATGGCCTGTTTCACTCATTTATGTTAATGTCCAGCCTGATGACTGGGTTTTATTTCTTCTTCTTTTTTTAAAGACAAGTTCTCACTCTGTCGCCCAGCCTGGAGTGCAGTGGTGCGATCACTGCTTACTGCAGCCTCAGCCTCCTGGGTAGCTGGGACTACAGACATACACCACCATGCCTGGCTAATTTTTTTTTTTTTTTGAGACGGAATCTTGCTCTGTCGTCCAGGCTGGAGTGCAGTGGTGTGACCTTGGCTCACTGCAGCCTCCACCTCCCGGGTTCAAGCGATTCTCTTGCCTCAGCCTGCTGAGTAGCTGGGACTACAGGTGTGTGCCACCACACCCGGCTAATTTTTGTATTTTTAGTAGAGATGGGGTCACCACATTGTCCAGGATGGTCTCGATCTCCTGAACTCGTGATCTGCCCACCTCAGCCTCCCAAAGTGCTGGGATTACAGGCGTGAGCCACTGCACCCGGGCTAATTTTTTTTTTTTTTTTTTTTTTTTTTAAGGGATGGAGTCTCACCATGTTGCCCAGACTGGTCTCGAATTCCTGGACTTAAGTGATCTTCCTGCCTCGGCCTCCCAAAATGTTGGGATTACAGGCATAAGCCACTGCTCCCGGCCATGGACCCTTTACATAACATAAAAAATTCAAGTTTCCCTTGTCAGAGTCCCTTTCCCAACTCCTCCTGCCCAGGGCTAAGTAAGCCCTGTTAATAGGGTTTCCAAAGAAACTATGGGACGCCCGGTTGAATTTGAATTTCAGATAAACAACAAATTTTTTAAGTATAAGCACATCTCTTAACTATTAGCAGTTTGGCACATATCATTCCAGGCCTTTCTCTGTGAAGACATGTACTTTTTTTTTTTTTTTTTTTTTTGAGACGGAGTCTCGCTCTGTTGCCCAGGCTAGAGTGCAGTGGTGCGATCTTGGCTCACTGCAGCCTCCGCCTCCTAGGTTCAAGCGATTCTCCTGCCTCAGCCTCGGAGTAGCTGTGACTATGGGCACACGCCCCCATGCCCAGCTAATTTTTGTATTTTTAGTAGAGACGGGGTTCTGCCATGTTGGTCAGGCTGGTCTCAAACTCCCGACCTCAGGTGATCCGCCCGCGTCACACATTTTTTTTGGTATGGTTTGTATCTGACACCGTCTGCAGCTTGCTTTTCCTCTCCGGGGTATCTCCGGGGTATCACCGGGGCCACTGGGTTTATTAGAGCAGGCTGTGAGGTTGTGGACTCCATCTGGATTAGGATCCTTGCCCCGCTGTTTGTTAACTGTGTGATCTTGAGCAGGTTACCCCACCTCTCTGAGCCTCCGTGTCCTCATCTGTACAACGTGGAGGATACGGGTAGCTTTGTTATTTCCTGTATTTGTTGATCTTGTCTCTTTTGAAAGCTGCGTAGAATGGAGAGGCCGTGGTGGCTTTAACCAGTCCTCCGTGATGGGCGCCAGGACTGCTGCCTGTTTATTGCTCTTTCAAAGGAGGCAGTGGAAGGGGGTCGAGCAGGAACCGGGCACATAATCCTAAGACTTAGTTTGCTTTAAAAAAAAAAAAAAAAATGAAGGGTGTTTGTCTCCCTGGAAACCACTTGCTAATCTCCAGGATATCGTCTCTTTTTCAGGCGAAGGAGGTGGAGGAGACCATCGAGGGCATGCTCCTCAGGCTGGAAGAGTTTTGCAGCCTGGCTGACCTGGTGAGTGGCTGCCTGGGAGGCGTGGGTTTAGGCCCAGGCCAGACTTCAGGCCCTTGCTGGAGTTTTCTGCGGAAGCCATTTTGGTGGTGAGTTAGCAACCAGGAGGAATGGGGCAGCGGCCAGCGCTGAGAGGAAAGCCACGTGCAAACACTCCCTCCTCTCTCTCTCTCGCTCTCTCTCTCTCACTCAACCCCAAGTGCTTCCTGAGGCGGCCATCTTGATCTCGTCCTTCCCTCGAGATGGTTTTTATTCCGCAGAGGAGCCAGGAGTGGACCACAAGGTGGCACTCTCGGGCACCGATGCAGGGAGCCGTTCAGCGGGGACGCTAGACTATATTTAACTTTCCTCAGCTCTGCACCGTCCCCTGTGCAAACATGGAGACAGCCAGGAAATGGCTTCAGGCCTGCGAGGCCTAGGAGGAGCCTCTTGCCCAGGCCACAGCCCGTGGTGGAGTTGGGCATCGAGTTCCTTCCTGAATCCTTCTGTTCTCTCTGCTTTTACCTCCTACTCTGTCTGGTTGGCCCAAATCTACTAGCCTGGCTGAGGAGGAAGATGGAAGACAATGGCCCAGAAGACAAAGCCTCCCACGCCAGAGTCTCTAGAAATCGCCTCTAGAGGCTGGGTGCAGTGGCTCACACCTGTAATCCCAGCACTCTGGGAGGCCGAGGCGGGCAGATCACCTGAGGTCAGGAGTTCAAGACCAGCCTGACCAACATGGTGAAACCCTGCCTCTACCAAAAATACAAAAATTAGCCGGGTGTGGTGGCAGGCGCCTGTAATCTTAGCTACTCAGGAGGCTGAGGCAGGAGAATTGCTTGAACCCGGAAGGTGGAGGTTGCAGTGAGCTGAGATTGCGCCACTGCACTCCAGCCTGGGTGATAGATCAAGATTGTGTCTCAGAAAAAAAAAGAAAAGAAAAAGAAATTGCTTCTAGATCCCAGTGTTCCTAGGATTGCTGCCAGCCAGGTGTGGAGCCCCCAGGAGTGCTGATAGAATTTTCTAGAAGCTCCCAAGCTTATTAGAGGCAAACCAGTAACCTGGGCTTGAGGTGTCTGCCTGGAGGCCCAAAGGGTAGAGCTCCATATTGTGACCAGACCCTGTGTCTCCCCAGAGTGGAGGAAGCCTGGCCACCTGGGCCCAGTGGTGTGCGTTTATGTCCCTGAGAAGCACCATGTCCGGACCCTGAGAGTGTTTGTGAGAACCCAAGGGAGTAACAGTAACAGCAGCCCCAGATGTTCATTGAACGCCTTTCTTTGTGCCCGGCACAAAGCCACCCTAGACAGCAGGCACTGAGTCATCCCTACCTATTCAGCGGACCTCGGCCCAGCCTCTAGGGTCACAGCAGAAATCCCAAGAGGACCTATGTGGTTTCTTCTCTTGAGTCAATTTTTACGTTCAGATGTGGGTCCAGGTGGGAGCTAGGTAACAAGACAGGCTTTTAACAGCCTGGATTGTCCTTTCTTTACCACCATGCGTTGGACTCTTTCTTTCTCTTTCTGTCTTTGTCTTTCTGTCTTTCTGTCTTTCCGTCTTTCCGTCTTTCTGTCTTTCCGTCTTTCCCTCCGTCCCTCCCTTCCTTCCTTCCTTTCTTCCTTCCTTTCGAGATAGAGTCTCACTCTGACCCCCAGGCTGGAGTGCAGTGATGCAATCTCGGCTCACTGCAACCTCTGCCTCCCGGGTTCAAGTGATTCTCCTGCCTCAGCCTCCTGAGTAGCTGGGATTACAAGCATGCACCACCATGCCTGGCCAATTTTTGTATTTTTAGTAGAGACAGGATGTTGACCAGGCTGGTCTTGAACTGCTGGCCTTAAGTGATCCTCCCGCCTCGGCCTCCCAAAGTGCTGGGATTGATTATAGGCGTGAGCCACCATGCCCAGCTGCATTGGGCACTTTCTCATGAATGGGCCCCGTGATAAGCTTGAGTATGCAAAGAGAGTTCAGTCCATCTCCATTCCCATCAAGCCCCAGTGTATGTGGGGAGACTGATTTGGGTACCAGTTGGTGCCATCCCATGCTACAGTGCTGTTGTGAAGGTAAGGTCAAGGTGTGAAGGGATTCCAGAGCCAGGGGTGCTAAGTCCTGCCTAGGAAATTGGGAAGGCTTCGTATAACAGGTGGTGATGAATCTGGGGCTGTAAGGAGAAATAGAGAATTCAACAGATGGGGAAGGAGTGCATTCAGGCAGAGGGACCAGCCTGTGCAAAGGTGGGGAGGCCAGGGATGTGGTATGGCTGGGCACTGGGTGAAGGATAGTGGTTGCGGGCAGGGAAGGCAGGTCGGGAGGATGGTGTGGATGGATGCTCCAGGGACACCTTTGTTTTCAAATCCCATCCCGTCATCCACATGGGCATTCTGCGCAAGGAGACCCAGCCTCAGCCTGAAGAGGGCTGGGGGCAGGAGTCCATGTGGACAGGCGGAGAGAGACCCATGTGGCCCAGCCCTGAAAAACCATCGCAGCTTCCTGTGGTGGGAAGTGTGTGTCTGTGTTGCCAGGAGACTCAAGATTGCAGGCAGCATCAGGCAGGTCCTCCTAACTCAAAGCCTGGAGATGCTTCATGGAAAGATTTAATCCTGAGGCCACACACAGATGACCCACAGGTCCAATCCTGCCTGCAGATAATTTGATGTTTCTGGGGGGAAAAAAAGCAGGCATTAGCTTGTGACATTTTTAGAATTTCATGTGAAAAATCTAGAGTTCCGGCTTCTCTCAGAAAAGCAAAGATCTGGCCCTCCTGGGGTACTCATTCCTACCTTGCAAGCATCGGCCACCATGTCACGTGGCAAGCAAGCGACCGCCTGCTGTGGGCAGCAAGCGTGCTTTCCAGCTTGATACAGTGCCGCCTGCTCCCGGGGAGCCTTCCTGACTCCACAGCCGCCACGTGCTTGTGTATTTTTGATAGATGATGTTTCTCTGTTCTTTTGACCCTACTGAAAGTGGGAAAGTAAAGCCAGACCAAGAGGATCCCATGTTCCAAGAAATGGAAGAGAACATGCATCCTTTTGGAAGCAAAGACTCTTCCCATGTGTCTGTGTTGACAGAATGTGCCCAGCCAGTTCTGCAAATATGTGACGCTTGTGGGACCCCTGGGGGTGTTTGAGCTTACAGCCCCTGCATGGGCATGCTGTGCCAATGCCATTTATATTCTAGAAATCCTCTTGGCCCCTAGAGGTTCATGCTTGGCTTACCTGGTATGTCTGCTGTGTGCTGTGGGGCTACATGACTACAGAGAGAGGTGTCCGGTGATCAGCCCTAGCTTGGGGCCTCTTTTTTCTCTTTAAGAGCTGCTTTGAAATCCAAGTTAGGGATGAGTAGGGTCCTCTAGGGGCAGGTGATGTCACACCATGGACCACTGTCCCCCCAGGTCCCTGCCTCGGTCTTCAGAAACACTGTTTGATCAATTTACAGGTCCGAGAGAAGGCAGGCCCTGGGCTGCACGGTTTAGAGAGAAGCCACTTCCTTTCAGATAAAATTAGGCTGTTAGAAATCAAAGTCCAGCTTCCCATCTGCTCTATTAGTTCTTCCATTAGCCTGTCTTGATCACTCTCTGTCACTGAAATTCACCCCTGTGTTCTGGGACCTCTTTTAACATTTGATATAATGCCAATTATTGGCACTTCACTTTCTGATTCCTTCTACTGTGGGGCCATGGACATGTCACGTTACCTCTCAGAACATTTATTTTTTCCTCCGTAAAATGAAAATAATGGTTCTGATTATCTATTGCTGTGTCAAACTACCCGAAAATTTAGTGATGTAAAACAACCACCCATTTATTTTGTGGGCTAGAGCAGGGCACAGAGGACTCAGCTCATTTGAGTCAAAGCTGGCTCCTTCATCACTTGTCTGGTACCTGGGCTGGGCTGGCTGGGGCTGGATGGTGTAACTTGCCCCGTGCATGCTCTCCACGTGGCTGGCGTGGGCTTCCTCGTAGCATGGCTGTTTGACCTCCCCAGAGCAAGCAGTCCAATGGGCAGGAGGGAAGCTGCCACATGTCTTGAGGCCTAAGTATGGAAACTGACACAGTGTCACTTCTGTTGTAGTTTATTGGTCAAAGCAGTTACACAGCCCAGCCAGAATCAGGGGAGAGAAACTGTATTCTACCCCTTCATGGAAGGAATTAAGGAGTCTGTGGCCGTCCTTAATCCACTACAAATAGTTTCCATCTCCAAAGAGTTACTGTAAGGAATAGATGAGGCAGAGATGTATGCTTTACACCCACTAGAATGGCTAGATCTTAAAAACCACCAAAATACCAAGTGTTGGCAAGGATGTAGAGCAACGAAGCTCTCATACATTGCTGGTAGAAATGCAAAAAAAACTACAGCCACTTTGGAAAACAGCTTGGCAGTTTCTTACAGGTTTTTTTTTTTTTTTTTTTGGAGACACAGTCTCACTCTGTTGCCCAGGCTGTAGTGCAGTGGCGCTATCTCAGCTCATTGCAACCTCCGCCTCCTGGGTTCAAGCGATTCTCGTGCCCCAGTAGCTGGGATTACAGGTGCCCACCACCACACCTGGCTAATTTTTGTATTTTTAGTAGAGATGGGGTTTCACCATGTTGGCCAGGCTGATCTCGAACTCCTGACCTCAAGTGATCCACCCGCCTCAGCCATCCAAAGTGCTGGGGATTACAGGCGTGAGCCACTGCACCCAGCCTCTTACAAAGTTGAACATGTGCTTAACCCACATCCCAGCAATTCTAGTCCTTGTCATTACCGATAAGGAATGAAAACAAGTGCCCCAAACACACAAAAATTCACACACAAATGTTCATAGAAGCCTTATTCGCTGGGCATGGTAGCTCACGCCTGTAATCCCAGCACTTTGGGAGGCCGAGGCGGGTGGATCACCTGAGGTCAGGAGTTTGAGACCAGCCTGGCCAACATGGCGAAACCCTGTCTCTACTAAAAATACAAAAATTAGTTGGGCGCGGTGGCATGCACCTGTAGTACCAGCTACTTGGGAAGCTGAGGCAGGAGAATCACTTGAACCTGGGAGGAGGAAGTTGCAGTGAGCTGAGATTGCATCACTGCACTCCAGCCTCGGTGACAGAGTGAGACTCCGTCCCCCCGGCCCAAAAAAAAAAGGCTTATTCATGATACTCCAAACTGGAAACAACCCAAATGTCCATCAGCAGTAGAATGAGTAAAGCAATTGTTGATTTATGCATATATTGGACTACTACACAGCAGTGAAAAAGAATTGACTGCTATACACAGCAACATAGATGATCTCACATATGTGATATTGAACGAAAGAAGTCATGGCCAGGCATGATGGCTCACACCTGTAATTCCAGCTCTCTGAGAGGACAAAGTGGGAGGGTTGCTTGAGCTCAGGAGTTTGAGACCAGCCTGGGCAACATAGGGAGACCCCATCTTTATTTTTAAATAATAATAATACATTTAAAAAGAAAAGCTTGACACAAGAATACATTCTGTGCGATTCCACTAGTCTGAAGTTCAGGAATAGGCAGAACTAATCTATGGGTGGTATAAGTCAGGTAGTGGTTGGTTTGGGGAGGGTAGTCATGGCCTACAGGAGGCCTTATGGGGTGTTGAAATATTCTATATCTTAGTCTGGGTGGTGGTTACACAGATGTAAACATATGTGCGGATTCATCAAGCTGTCCACTTACGAGCTGTGCACTTTCCTTTGTGTCACTTACACCCAGTTAAAGATCATTGCTGAGCACAGTGCTATTTATTAATAATTTTTATTATAATATTATAATAAATAGCACAGTGCTATTTATTAAATGACTAACAAATGGCAGCTACTAATGCCATCATCATTGTTACCAAAGCACCAGAGGGGCATGACACTGATGAAGTTATCCACAGTAAGGCTGGATTTGTAAAGCCTTTCAGCTCAGTGCCCTCTGGGGTTTGGGTAGCTTGTCCAGTCCCTCTGAAACTCCAGTGGCCTTCGGCCCACCTTCTGCCAAGGAGCAGAGTCTTACTTCACTCACATAAATGGAGAACATTTCCTGTTGGCCTTGGCCCAGCAGTTGCATTTGGCGTGGGTGCATGTTCTTGGGTCAAATGCCTTTGGCTCTCCTTCCTAGGGGCCTGAATCATTCTGGACAGATGACTTTCCTCTGTGGTGACCTCAGCACCTGCTGCCCAGACTTCTGGGTTCTGGAGACCAGCTCTGGAGAGGTGGGAGGATAGTTGGGGGAAGGGTCTGGGGCCTCCAGGCTAGCACACCTGGTTGGGTGTTTGTCCTGGCAGAGGCTCTAGAGCATGGAGGCTTTTTCACTGAAATCTCTTTGCTCTTCTCAGAGCGTAGCCCAAGGCGCGCAAATGTAAACACCTGTAATGTAATGAGAAGTGAGTTGGAGATGAAAAATGTGTCACTTTCCTTTTGACTCCTCCATAAGAAGAAAGTGCTCCTCTGGGTAGCCATGGATTCCATGTTGGGGAGACTGTAGGGAGTGATGGGGACTGGGGTTAACAAAAGTGGCAGCTGCCACTCGGCTCCAGCTGATTGTTGCCATGTGGAACATGGGCTCAGTGTGGCCAGGTCTTGGCTCAGTGTGTCCATGTCTTCTGATTTTTCACAAGAAGTCAGAGATCTGGGTTTCTAAGGGAAATATCCTGACTTTGATATCTTGGCATCTGGTTTGGTTTTACTTTTTTTGTTTTTTTTTAGGCATGATTGGGCTGACACTGCCTTTGCCCGATGAACGACATCTGTAGACCCCTGGTGTTAGGAAGGGTAGCCTCAGGCCCATCTGGATTAGACCCCTCCCTCTCCCACTTTTTAGCTTTGTGACCTTGGGCCAGCTCATTTAGTTTCTCTGAGCCTCGGTTTTATCTCCCATAAAATAAGGTTGAAGAGGAAATAGTTCTTGCCTCACAGGGCCTGTTCCCAGCACACGGTGAGAGTTCGTGGAGTGTGCTCTGTTGGTATCGTGCCCCTCTACACTGGACCTACATTAACCCTACAGTTCTGTTTTTTCCTTTAATAAATTTTTAATTTTTAAAATAGAGATGGTGCCTCACTATGTTGCCCAGACTGGTCTTGAACTCCTGGCCTCAAGTGATCCTCTCACCTCGGCCTCCCAAAGAATTGGGATTACAGGTGTGAGCCACCGCACCTGGCCCTAAAGTTTCTTTTATGGTTCCCAGCCCAGGGTGGAACCAAGAGGTAGGGTTTGCGGCCTTTCAGCCCCTAGGATTGCCTTCCCTGGCCCCTCATTCTGAGTAACTACGGTAAACCTCTGGGCAGATATAAACAGTTCCCTGTTGCCTTCAGTTTCAGCCATTGGAGAAGCTGCATCAGAGAAGGGATTTCTCTAAAAATAAAATAAGAAACAGGCTAGGAGCAGTGGCTCATGCCTGTAATTCCAGCACTTTGGGAAGCCAAGGTGGGTGGATCACTTGAGGTCAGGAGTTCAAGACCAGCCTGGCCAACATGGTGAAACCCCATCTCTACTAAAAATACAAAAATTAGCCAGGCGTGGTGGCAGGTGCTTGTAATTCCAGCTACTCGGGAGGCTGAGGCAGGAGAATCACTTGAACCTAGAAGGCAGAGGTTGCAGTGAGCAGAGATGGTGCCACTGTACTCCAGCCTGGGAGAGACAGTGAGACTTGTCTCAAAAAAACAAAAACAAAAACAAAACTAAATAAACAGAAATAAGGGAAAAAAAAAGAGAAGAGACTTCTTTGTTCCCAATTCTTCGGGATTTAGGGGGCGAGGGTGGTCCTTGAGTCTTCTTTCTACCACTTTCTCTGTCTGCTGTAGGTTGCCAATCCCAGCCCATACCCCCAAGCTCATTCTCACTCCTCCCCCGATTTGTTTCTTTAGAAATTAACAGAAGGATACGATTCAAGTTTGTTCCCCGGTGTTCTGACCTTGCCCTGGAATTAATTATCTGCTCTTTGCTACATCAGGGTGATTTTCTCCAAGTTTAGCCTTGTTGAGGAATGAGCTTCTCTCTAGAAATCCGGCCTTGGGGAAGAAAGGAAGGAGACTGAGGACCTTCCCCTGTCACTGGTAACAAATGCTGGAGCCAGGCAGAGCGTGGAGCTGGGGTGAGACAATGGGGAGGGGTGATGACTGTGGAAACCCCAGTGATCAGGCCCATCTGGAGGGAGCAGTCCCAGCCTTTGCTGCCCGGGGAGACTCAGGCCCGTCATTGCCAAAGCTGCTGACTTAAGAGAAGCTGTAGATCCAGACCTAATTACTTGAATTTTTAAAACCATATTTATGTATTTTTTATTTTGGAATAGTTTAGATTTACAGGAAAATGGCAAAGATTGTTCAGAGAGTTGCCATATTAATCCTAAAGTTTTTTTAAATACATTTTTAATTTTTTAATAGAGATGGTGCCTCGCTATGTTGCCCAGGCTGGTCTTGAGCTCCTGGCCTCCATTGTTAACATCTCACGTCACCATGGTACATTTGTCAGTACTAAGGGGCCAGGCACAATGGCTGATGCCTGTAAACCCAGCACTTTGGATTGAGGCAGGAGGATAGCTTGAGGCCAGGAGTCCAAGACCAGCCTGGACATCACAGTGAAACCCTGTCTCTACAAAAGATAAACAATTAGCTGGGCATGGTGGTGGACAGCTGTAGTCCCAGCTATTCAAGAGGCTGAGGCTGGAGAATTGTTTGAGCCCAGGAGGTCGAGGCTGCAACAAGTCATGATCACACCACTGCACTCCAGCCTGGGTGACAAAGCAAGACCCTGTAAAAAAACAAACAACAAAAAACAACCCACGCCCCCCCACCAAAAAAAAAAACAACAACAAAAAAACGAAGAAACCAGCATCGGTATGTTGCTATTCACTGAACTCCACACTTTGTTTTGATGTCACCAGTTTCTCATGAGTGTCCTCTTTCTGTTCCAGGATCCAGTCTAAGGTGCCACATGGCGCGAGGTTGTCACATCTCCTTAGTCTCTTCCGGTCTATGACACTTTCAGTCTTACCTTGCTTTTCATCACTTGTGCAGTTTTGAGACATGCTGGTCAGGTGTTTCGTAGAAGGTCCCTCGATTTTTGTGATGTTTTTCATGTGGTTAGACTGGAGATAGGAATTTATGGAACGATCACCACAGAGGAGGAGCCTTCTTATCACATCCCATCAGAGGGTCCCCAATGCCCACATGGCATCACGGATGTGAGCCTGCATAAGGTGGTTCCTGGGGCTTTCTCCAGTGGAATTTGCCATTTCCCCCTTTCCAGACCCATTCAATCCTCTGCACATATTAGGCTTGTGCACATTTACTTTGTACTTAGAGCTTTGATCTAATACTATGTTAATTTTTTGTTGCTCAGCTTGTCTCAGCTTTGGCCATTTCACTCTTGCAGGTTGGCTTCTGTGTCCCTTGGGTAAGCCCCGTCTCATCCTTTATTTTGTGGAACACTTTCTTGCTTTCTGGTGCTACAAGATACTCCAGACTCAGCTCAGTCCTAGAACCAGCCATTTCTCATGGGAGCCCCACTTGAATTTTTATTTGTTTTAGAGACAGGGTCTTGCACTGTCGCCTGGGCTGGAGTGCAGTGGTGCCATCTTGGCTCACTGCAACCTCTGTTTCCCGGGCTTAAGCGATTCTCCTGCTTCAGCCTCCCGAGTCGCTGGGACTACAGGCACGTGCCACCATGCCCAGCTAACTTTTGTATTTTTAGTAGAGACAGGGTTTCTCCATTTTGGCTGTGGCTAGTCTTGAACTCCTCACCTCAGGTGATCTGCCCGCCTTGGCCTCCCGAACTGCTGGGATTACAGGTGTAAGCCACTGTGCCCGGCCTTCAAAAAAAATTTTTTTTTTTTTCAAAATATGAGATGAGGAAACCGAGGCCCAGGGAGGCTAGGGGACCAGCCTGGTGTCATAGTGGAGAACAGTGGGGCAGGGGCTTAGACTGGGCAGCCTGACACCACATGCCACCCTCTCAGGGCCGATTTTTGACCTTGTGGGATCAGGGCGTGAAAAGCGAGTATCCCTGAGGACACTGGACACCTAGAGCTAGGTGCCCAGAGAGATGGCAGTGCTGTGACCAGAGGAGGGCTAGGTGTGGGGAGAGGCATGGAGGAGTTTGGTTTTAGACGTACAGGGCAATGGGGCGAAGGTCTCGGGAAACCGAGGGCAAGGGGGAAATGTTATCCTGAACAGTGGTGGGAGCAGATTTTCACGATAACCACAAGAAGTCTGATGTACATAGGCAGAAAGAGGAGGAAAAACAGGTATAGTTTTCAAACAAAAATTTTAAATAAAAATCTGGGGCCAGGAGTGCTGATTCATGCCTGTAATCCCAGATCTTTGGGAGGCCAAGGCAGGTGGATCACTTGAGGTCAGGAGTTCAAGACCAACCTGGCCAACGTGGTGAAACCCCGTCTCTACTAAAATACAAAAACTACGCGGGCATGGTGGTACGAGCCTGTGGTCCCAGCTACTCGGGAGGCTGAGGCAGGAGAATCGCCTGGACCTGGGAGGCGGAGGTTACAGTGAGCTGAGATTGTGCCACTGCACTCCAGCCTGGGCAACAGAGCCAGACTCAGTCTCAAAAAACAAACAAAAGTGAGTCACTAGGCCCAACCCAAAATCTTGGGGAGGGGATTACATGAGGGTGAGGATACCAGGAGGGTAAGACCACGGGGAGCACATCAGAAGCCGCCTCCACACTCCACGCCAGCATTGTGCTAAATAGCTCATCCTCAGTATCCCCGCGAAAGAAGGACCATCGTCTTGCACCACTGTCCCAGTGAGCAAAGGAGGGCTCAGAGAGGTGCAGTGAGTTGCCCAAGGTCACAGAGCTCATGGTGGGTAGAGCTAAATTTAAACACTAGCCTGACTCCTTAGTCCAGCTCCTGCTGTGCCCACTGGTGTTTCTCTGACAGTGGTCCCCAGATTCCTATTCCAACGTTGCCTCAGACTGTTGGCTGCAAGTGCGGATTCTCAAACTAGGAGAGGCTGGGAATCAGCATGTGAAAGGCTTCCCCCAGGAGATTCAGTTGCTCCCCAGAATTTTATTTTTTTTCTTTTTTGAGATGGAGTTTCACTCTGTCACCCAGGCTGGAGTGCAATGGCTTGATCTTGGCTCACTGCAACCTCCGCCTCCCGGGTTCAAGCGATTCTGCTGCCTCAGCCTCCCGAGTAGCTGAGATTAGAGGTGTGTGCTACCACACCCAGCTAATGTTTGTATTTTTAGTAGAGACGGGGTTTCACCATGTTGGCCAGGCTGGTCTCGAACTCCTGACCTCAGGTGATCCACCTACCTCGGCCTCCCAAAGTGCTGGGATTACAGGCGTGAGCCACCACGCCCAGCCGCTCCCCAGAATTTGAGAGCCATGAATATGTGGCCTTTTTTGCACAGCGAGGATATGATAACATGAAAATGGAATCTCTCGTTCTCTCTCACACACACAGAAGAGTTAGGCTTGGTCCTTGGGTTCTGAAGGAAAAAGGAACCATCAGCGTCTGATATCAGTGATCAAGGGAAAAATATGTGGCTTCATACAGTTCACTTTTGGGGCCCTTGCCAAGCAGAAGAAAATGAAATCTAAAGGAGATGGTGCAAGGAAGTACTTAGGACAGTGCCTGCGTGTCGGAAGCATCTGATACATAAGAGTTTGGCTTTCATTAACATTATTAATGAATATTAATCGTAATGATCAACTTGTTAATTCCAATGCAATGAAAACTGGACTGACTTTGACTTTGGTTTAGAGAAGAGATTCTGATTCTTTCCATTCGCTCCAGTTCAGTGGTTTAGAAAATGAAGATATTTAGTTTGGGACTGCTGTTGCTGGGTGGTTGGCGGGAAGTGATTAATTTGTGGTTCAGTACATAATACCTGGGTAGGTCTGGGTCCACAGAGGCGACGATGTTGGTCCTCCCCTGGGGCTCTGAGTTGTTCTTGGGCCTGTATTGCGCAGGATGCCACCTGGCACCTCAGCCATCATTGGGGTCTGTGTAGACCCTGGCCAACCTCTGAGGCAGGTAGGAGGACACAGTGATGGGGCAGAAGGCCTGATGAGCTGTTTTGTTCCTTGCAGATCAGGAGTGATACTTCACAGATCCTGGAGGAAAACATCCCAGTCCTTAAGGCCAAACTGACAGAAATGCGTGGCATCTATGCCAAAGTGGACCGGCTAGAGGTACGTCTAGGCAAACGAAGGTTCTGAGGCTGTGGACTTGATCTTGCTTTTGCCTTTTCCGCAAAGACGCCGATCTGGCCTTGAGCATGTCAGGCATTATGACCAATGCAGGGGGTTGGTGGTGGGAGTTGGGGAGTCTGCACTCAAGTGATATTTCGAAAAAATCACAAGTAAGAATTTGTTTCCAGGCCAGGTGCAGTGGCTCATGCCTGTAATCCCAGCATTTTGGGAAGCCAGTGTGGGAGGATCACTTGAGCCCAGGAGTTTGAGACCAGCCTGGGCAACATGGCGAAACCCCATCTCTACAAAAAATACAAAAACTAGTCAGGTGTTGTGGTGCATGCCTCTAGTCCCAGCTACTTGGGAGGCTGAGGTAGGAGGATGGCTTGAGTCCAGGAGGTCATGGCTACCGTGAGCATTGATTGTGCCACTGTATTCCAGCCTGGGCGACAGAGCAAGATCCTGTCTCAAAAAGAAAAAAAAGAATTTGTTTCCAACATTTAAAAATCAGGGTACTTTATATAAAAATCTGCATTTTAAGCTTTTGAAAATTCAGAAGCTTTGATAACCCTGGGCCCACATTTCCTTAAATACTTTAATCTGTTTATGTTTCAAGGCATAAATATATAATGTATACACGCCTAAGTATGTAATTTAGTGAATTTTTACATATATCGACATCATGTGATGATGACCCAAATTGAGAGAGAGAACATTTCCAGCCCCTGGGTTGCATTCTTGCAGTGTTCTTGCAAGAATGCATGGAGGCTGGGCACGGTGGCTCACACCTGTAATCCCAGCACTTTGGGAGGCTGAGGCGGGTGGATCAATGGAGGCCAAGAGTTCAAAACCACCCTGGCCAACCTGGTGAAACCCCGTCCCTACTAAAAATACGAAAATCAACCGGGCGTGGTGACACACGACTGAGGAGGCTGAGGCACAAGAATCACTTGAACCTGGGAGGCAGAGGTTGCAGTGAGCCAAGATTGCACACTGCACTCCAGCCTGGGCAACAGAGCAAGACTCTGTCTCAAAAAAAAAAAAAAAAAAAAAAAGGGTGGAGCTGGTGGCTGCTGCTCCTCAGAAGGGCGTGGGCTCTCTAGTTTTCCACAGTCCCCACCAAGCCCTGTTGCCTTACCGCTGACGTAGCTCACCCATCTTTTACTCGCCTGGCTAAGATGCATGGCATCTCATTTCCTCCTTGCTGCACTGCAGAGTCAGTCCCCTCACTGCCCCCATCTCCTGGAAGAGGAGCATAAGCTTTGCAAGGTCAGCCACTTCTCTGGGGTCACACTACTAGTTACATCAAGACAGGACTCCAGCTCATATGTGCCGGTGCAGACACTCTTCATCCACCTGGGGCCCTGGGCTTGGGACCCTGGCTCCTTGCACAGCAGAGGACCCGGAGGCTGAGAGGAGCTTGCGGTTGTGTCATAGTCACCTGGCCGGAGGGAACGTGAGCCCCTCCCAAGCTGCAGAGGGAGGGAGCAGGCGTGGCTGTCAGCACCGAGGTAGCAGAGAATTAACATTCTTGTCAGCAGAGAATGAAGCAGGAATATAATTAAAACTTTGCCCTTGGAATAGCTGATTCATTTGAATTTTATTCCACACGTTTGAAAGAGGAAAGAAAATGTGAAGACTTGCAGCCCGGTTCTCGCCTGGCCTGGGCTGGCCCAGCTGTCAGGCCCGGTTCCTTTCTGAGCATTCAGTCCACTGATGTTGACTGAGGGCCAGGAGAGACCCTCAGCAGGGTATTACCATATCAGCCTCCTATCGCTGCTGGGAGAAATTACCACGAATTCAGTGGCTTAAAACAACACACGAGCCTCTCTGAGCCTACCCTGGCTCAGGACGCTGCCCAATTTAAAAAAAAGAAGAAAAGAAAACAACACACTTTTTTTTTTTTTTAGATGGAGTCTCGCTCTGTCGCCCAGGCTAGAGTGCAGTGGCATGATCTCGGCTCTCTGCAACCTCCGCCTCCCGGGTTCAAGTGATTCTCCTGCCTTAGCCTCCCAAGTAGCTGGGATTATAGGTGCTTTCCACCACGTCCAGCTAATTTTTGTATTTTTCGTAGAGGCAGGGTTTTACCATATTTTCTAGGCTGCTCTCGAACTCCCGACCTCAAGAGATCTGCCCGCCTCAGCCTCCCAAAGTGCTGGGATTACAGGCATGAGCCACCACACTCATCCACAGCACACATTTATTATCTTATAGTTCTGGAAGTCAGAAGCTCAAAATGTGCCTTATAGGGCTAAAGTCAAGGTGGTGGCAGGTTGGCCCGTTCTGGAGGCTCTGGGGAGAATCTTTGCCTTTCTTTGCCTTTTTTCTTGCCTTTTCCAGATTCTAGCACTGCCTGCATTCCTCAGCTCGTGGCCCCTGCCTCCTCCTTCAAAGCCCATGGAGTGACATCCTCCTGTCTCTCTGTTGCTGGCCCTCCTGCCTCCCTCTTGTAAGGACCCTTGAGATTACGTTGGGCCTACCTGGATGATTCACAGTGACCTCCCATTCCAAGATCCTTAACTTAATCACACCTGCAGGATCCCTTTTGCGAAGGAAGGTGACATATTTGCAGGTTCTGGGACTAGGACATGAACATCTTTGGGAGCCGTTGTTCTGCTGCCCACACTTCTCCAGGATTTGCTTTCATTAGGCAAGTGCTGTGAAGGGAAGTAGCGACGGAGGTATGGGATCTACAGGACCTTGGAGAATGAGTGGAAGGAACTGTGTTAGGTGGGTGGGGGAACTGTGGGAACTGTGTTGGGTGGGTGCAGCTCAGGCAGGGGCTCCAGGCAGGATCTTGGCTCTGAGCAAGGAGGAGATTGGGATGTTGGAAGGATCCTGGGAGGCCAGGTATTGGGGGCAAAGGGGACTCGGACCCCATTGGGGCCGAAGAAACTGGCAGCAGCAGCCAGGTTGTCCAACCCTTGCCATCCAAGGTCAGGACTTTGGCCTTTATGCTGAGGAGGAGGAAGCTGCGGAAGAGTCAGGACAGCCTAGTGGTTAGGGGCACACACCCCCAGAGCCGGGCTTCTCAGCCCCAGTGCTGCTGACCTGGAAAATTCTCTGTTGTGGGGCTGTTCTGGGCATTGTAAGTTGCTTAGCAGCCTCTCTGGCCTCCACTCACAAGAAACTATTAGCATCCCTCCAACCCCACTCCCCAGCGTGACAACCAAACACGTTGCCAAATGTCCCCTGGGGGGCAAGATTGCCGCGTTTCGAAGCGCTGATCTAGAGCTGCATAGCCTGGGTTCAAGTCCTAGTGCTGCTGCCTCCTAGTGTGTGACCTCCAGAAAATTCTGAGCCTCATTTCCCTGTAAAATGGGAGTTACGGTGGTGAGGTTCTTGCACCCAAATCCTTGTCATATTCAACAAACGTTTGCTGCACTGTAGGCTGCCCTGAGATGGGTGCTGGGCATATGGCCGAGGGGAGATGTCAGCTTTCCTGCAGGTGGTCCTGGAGGAGCATTAGACAGGGAAGCAGGCCGGGTGGGGTGGGTCAGCCGCAAGAGCACACACCAAGGGGTCCTGGCCAGAGCTGGAACAGAGGGGGCTTCCCAAGTGTGTGACCTGGACCCTAAGGCCTGAGATCTGGTGCAGGAATCCTGGGGAGGGAGCAGCTTGTGCAAAGAAAGGTCCAGAGGTGGGAAAAGGCAGCTTCTCAGGCACCTGGGGCCCAGGAGGAGCTCAAGGTTAGGAATGAGACGGAGTGAGGGGTGTAGCCCATAGCGTAGGGCCGAGGCCTGGAGTGTGGACCCTGTTCTTAGAATGACAGGACCCATCAGAGGGATTGCAGCTGCTGTAACCCCTGCTCCCCACAAACAAGAAAGTCTACACTGATTATTCTTTTTTTGATTCACTCATTCATTCATTCATTCATTCATTCATTGTAGAGACCGGGGCTCACTAAGTTGCTGCCCAGGCTGGTCTCGAACTCTTTTTTTTTTTTTTTTTTTGAGACTGAGTCTCACTCTGTTGCCCAGGCTGGAGTGCAGTGGCGGAATCTTGGCTCACTGCAACCTCTGCCTCCCAGATTCGAGCGATTCTTCTGCCTCAGCCTCCTGAGTAGCTGGGATTACAGGAAGGCCCACCACACCTGGCTGATTTTTGTATTTTTAATAGAGACGTGGTTTCACCGTGTTGGCCAGGCTGGTCTCGAACTCCTGACCTCAAGTGATCTACCTGCCTTGGCCTCCCAAAGTGCTGGGATTACAGGCATGAGCCACCACGTCCAGCAGATTATTCTTAAAGTATACCATTTGGAGGTGTGGGGTATATTTACTAGGTGATACAACAATAAGCACTATCTCATTCCTGAACATTTTCCCAAAAGATACCGCATGTCTATTAGCAACCATTCCCCAGCCCCCGGCTCTGGCAACCATTCATCTACTTTCTGTCTCTGGATTTGCCTGTGCTGGACATTTCATGCTAATGGAATCATACCATATATGGCCTTCTGTGTTTGGCTTCTTTCACTTGCCATAATGGTTTCAAGGTTCATCTATGTTGTAGCATGTGCCAGGACCTCATTCCTTCTGTGGTTGAGTCATCTTTTGGTATATGGCTGGACCATACTTCATTTGTCCATGCATTAGCTGGTGCACAGTTGGGTGCTTTCCACTTTACGGCTGTCGTAAACAGTGCTGCTATGAACGTTTGCGTACAAGTTTTTGTGTAACATATGTTTTCATTTCTTTTGGGTAGATACCTAGGAGTGGAATTATTGGCAGATCTTTTTAGGAGAGCTATGGAAACTCGTTTTAGGAAGTTTCTAACAATTTTCCAAAGTGACTACACCATTTTGAACTCAACTCGTTTTAGGACGTTTCAGTTTTCCAAAGTGACTACACTATTTTGAACTCCCACCCGCAACTACTATAATTTTTTTTTTTTTTTTTTTTGAGACGGAGTCTCGCTGTGTCTCCAGGCTGGAGTGCAGTGGTGCAATCTCGGCTAACTGCAACCTCTGCCTCCCAGGTTCAAGCGATTCTCCTGCCTCAGCCTCCGAAGTAGCTGGGACTATAGGCACCTGCCACCACACCCGGCTAATTTTTTGTATTTTTATTAGAGACGGGGTTTCACCATGTTGGCCAGGATGGTCTTGATCTCTTGACCTTGTGATCCACCCGCCTCGGCCTCCTAAAGTGCTGGGATTACAGGCGTGAGCCACCATGCCTGGCCTACTATAAGTTTTAGATAGAGATTGCAAACTCAGATGCCAACAGGAGCCAGGACTGCTGAGGGACCAGGTGGTAGAAGGCCAACCCCAAGCTCTCCCCATTCCTTTCTGGGAACAGCTGGAGCTCAGAAGCAACTGTCACCACCGTGGGGCGTGAATCTCCTGGCTGTCACAGACCTTACTCTGCCCTAGAGTCTCACCAACATTGAGGCTGAGTGGCACTCTCCTCCTGTCAACACCCCTGCACGTCTGCTTTCCTTAGAGTAGAGAGAGATTTCTCTGTAACAGATGCTCCATTAAAAGGGGGGAGTCCTAAGTGAGGTTCCAAGAGGGCCATGGATTTTAAGATCAAGTGGGAGATGATGTATTTCTTTTCTTTTCTTTTCTTTTTTCGGAGACAGAGTATCGCTCTGTCGCCCAGGCTGGAGTGCAATGGCGTGATCTCGGCTCACTGCAACCTCTGCCTCCCACGTTCAAGTGATTCTCCTGCCTCAGCCTCCTGAGTAGCTGGGATTACAGGCGCGTGCCACCACACATGGCTAACTTTTGTAGTTTTAGTAGAGACGGAGTTTCACCATGTTAGTCAGGCTGGTCCCAAACTCCTGACCTCGTGATCCGTCCGCTTCAGCCTCCCAAAGTGGTGGGATTACCGGCGTGAGCCACTGCGCCTGGCTGGTGATGTATTTCCTATTAGCTCAAGTGTGTGACATCAAACAATAAAACTGAGGGACCTGCTGAGAACCTGACATTGTATGGGGCAGGTGGACTCCAGAGCCAGAGAGCTGGGGCTCTGATCTGCCCCTTTGGTAATTCACCAACCCCCTTAGAGTCAGTGTCAAGGAAGACCCCCATCTCCAGGAAGGGAATGTGCCATCCACCCCTCAGAGTCATTGTGAGGATTAAATGAGACCGGCACCTGCCATCTTGCAGATGCTCAGCAAGGACAAACTATTATGGTGGTTGTAGTTGTCCACAAGGCTGAGAGAGGGATAATTTGTCCAGGATGGACAGTCACTGTTCTGCCCTGCCAGCCGGGGGTCCTGGGGTGACTAGAGTGTCAGTGGCTTCCACAGAGTGTAAGTCCACCCTGCCCTCAGAATCAGTGTGACCTGCCAGGTGAGAGCTTGGAAACCATGAGGTGACCTCTCAGGCCAGAACTTGACCCGAAACCATGAGGTGACCTCTCAGGCCAGAACTTGACCCTTTATCAGTTGTATTAATAAAAACTAACTTTTTTGAGACAAGTTCTCGCTCTGTCATCCAGGCTGGAGTGCAGTGGTGCAATCACACTTCGTGGCCTCAACCAATCCTCCCACCTCAGCCTCTCGAATAGCTGGGACTACAGGTGTGTGCCACCACGCCCAGCTAATTTTTTGTATTTTCTGTAGAGATGGAGTTTTGCCGTGTTGCTCAGGCTCATCTTGAACTCCTGGGTCAAGCAATCTGCCCACTTTGGCCTCTCAAAGTGCCAAGATTACAGGCATGAGCCACCATGCCCAGCCAACAAAAACTAGTATTTTTGAATGCCTACTACAAGCCAGGGACTATGAGTGCTTTACACATAAGAACTCACTTCAACTCCACAGCAACCCCAGGAGCAAGGTCCTGCTATTAGTCTCATTTTACAGAAAAAGCCGCCGAGGCACAGAGATGAGAAGTGACTCTCCTGAGTTCACACAGGTGGGCAGTGGTAGAACTGGGGTTTCAAAGTTTATGTTCCCCCCTCCTGGATGTCAACACACCTTTCTGGACAGGACCCATGCTCTGAAGCTGGGAATTCTTTGCTGGAAGTGTTCAAATTCTCCAGGCATAGTGGCTCGGCCTGTAATCCCAGCATTTTGGGAGGCCGAAGTGGGAAGATCACTTGAGCCCAGGAGTTCAAGATCAGCCTGGGCAACATGGCAAGACCCCTGTGTCCAGGGGGGAAAAAGTGTTCAAATTCCTCGGTACTTGCCAATATATTTTTAAACAATGAGGCTTTCCTTCCCTCCCTCTCAGCTGATTATAGAAGTAGTATATCTTTATTGAAGAGGAAAATATGCAGAAATCAGTCATGCTCCCTGCACTCAGCCCTCAGGGTGGCTAAGATTAGCGGTGGGCCCTCTCGCTCACCTGCAGCCACCACATCCTGGCTGTGTGGGTGGACATGTGCATCTCCTCTCCCCGGAGTCGGAGCTGCCCTGGCCCAGGTTTCAGCCTCTCTGGCTGCGGCTTGGCTGGGCTGGCCTCACTGGCAGGCATTTTGGAGACAGTTCAGACATCGCGAGTACACATTCCTCAGCTTCGCCTCACACTCTCCACCAGATTGGTATTAACGCTGGGAGCGTAAAATTGGAATCGGCTGGAGGAAGGGGAGTCGGCACTTTCGTCTGAGTTTTACAAGCATATGTGCTGGCTGAGCCAGGCCTCTGAGGCTAGAGCCCTTGGCATATGCTTCCTGGCCCATTTCCCACCCACCCACCTCTACACACACACACATGCACGCATCTGCACATACACACACACACACACACACACATGACGTGGCTGATTCAGCGTTTCAGCCCTGCTACAGCCAGAACCCCAGGGTGGCAGCAGCACGAGAGAAGCCTCCATCTTGGGTTCACCCAATGTCGTTTTGCTAAGGATACACTCACTCACTCATTCACTCATTCATTCATTCATGCACGTGTGCATCTATGCATCCGCCACCCATATGGGCCCTGTCTCCTGGACCAGGCTCTGGTCTTGGCCTGTGAGCAGTGCTGACTCAGCAGCTTCTGTTTTAGAATCCACATTCTAAAGGGCATGGACCATGAACAGATAAGAATTTCAGAGGGCAATGAGGGCTGTGAAGACCAGGAATCTGGGTGGCTCCAGAGTGCCTGCCGGGGCTATATGAGATCAGGTGCTCAGGGACAGTTAGATGGAAGCCTGAAAGACAGACTCGGCGCAGTGGCTCACGCCTGTAATCCCAGCACTTTGGGAGGCTGAGTCAGGTGGAACACCTGGGATCGGGAGTTCGAGGCCAGCCTGGCCAACATGGTGAAACAGCGTCTTTATTAAAAATACAAAGTTAGAACGGGTGTAGTGCCTCACACCTGTAATTCCAGCAGTTTGGGAGGCTGAGGTGGGCGGGTCACCTGAGATCGGGAGTTCAAGACCAGCCTGACCGACACGGAGAAACTCCGTCTCTACTAAAAATACAAAATTAGCTGGACGTGGTGGTGCTTGCCTGTAATCCCAGCTACTCAGGAGGCTAAGGCAGGAGAATTGCTTGAACTCGGGAGGCAGAGGTTGCAGTGGGCCAAGATCACGCTATTGCACTCCAGCCTGGGCGACAGAGTGAGACTCCATCTTAAAAAAAACAAAACAAACAAAAAAACACCCACACACACAAACAGGGCCACACCCCATGGAGAAAGGAGAGCAGGGCGCTATAGGCAGGGAGTGGAGGTGCAGAGGCCCTGTGGGGTGAGGCTGGGCACTTTAAAGGAACCAAAGGGAAGCACGTGGAGGGAGGAGGGAAGGTAGGGCTAGATGGCAGGAGGCCTGACAGGTCTTGGGAGGACTGCATTTCATGGTATTATTGAAGGAGAGGCATTCCCAGAAGCAGCCAGCACTGAGGTGTCCTCATTCCTGTTCCTGGTATGAGAAAAATCTTTTCTATTTTATTAATGGAACAAAGCAGGCCACAGAGGTGCTGCCTTGTCTGAGATGGCACTGTAGTCCCCACCTCTGCTGCCTTTAGCCATGTATACACATGCATACACACACTAACACATGCCCATACATGTACTGAGCACAGAGACAGTATGAAAAGACAGACATCAGAGGTCACAAATGGGTGAGTTACATTTTACTGGGCCTGAACAGTATTTTTTTTTAAGTGTAGATTTATTGCTAACATTGAATAAAACAAGATTTTTCATAAAATCTGAATGTCCTTTTTAAAATGATAGTGTCTGAGATTTGATGGGCTCTTAATATGTACTAAGCACTCTACTTGTTGATAAGGTTAGTGTTTTTGTTTTTTGAAATGGAGCTTGCCCTGTCCCCCAGGCTGGAATGCAGTGTCATGATCTCAGTTCACTGCAACCTCTGCCTCCCGGGTTCAAGTAATTCTCGTACCTTAGTCTCCCGAGTAGCTGGGAATACAGGCATGCACCACCACACTCGGCTAATTTTTTTTTGTATTTTTAATAGAGATGGGGTTTCGCCATGCTGGCCAGGCTGGTCTCAAACTCCTGGCCTCAAGTGATCAGCCTGCCTTGGCCTCCCAAAGTGCTGGGATTATAGGCATGAGAGCTATTACACCTGGCCAAGGTTGATATTGTTTTTAATACCCATTTTTCAGATAATAAAATGGAGGCTAATAGAAGTTAAGTAACTTGCCAAAAGGCACACAAGTAACTGTTGAGAGGTAGAATCCAGAGAGTCTGATCATAGCTCACTGCAGCCTTGAACTCCTGGGCTCAAGTGATCCTCCTGCCCCAGCATCCTGAGTAGCTGGAACTACAGGCGCATGCCACCATGCCTGGCTAATTTTTCAATTTTTTGTAGAGATGGGGTTTTACCATGTTGCCCAGGCTGGTCTTAAATTCCTGGCCTCAAGTGACCCTCCCTGGTTTCAGCCTCCCAAAGTATTGAGATTACAGTCATGAGGTACCATGCCCAGCCAGAATTATTTTAAAATTTATTTTAATTTTATTTATTTTTAAGTTTTTAAACTTTTTATTTGCATATTAAAAAAATTGTGCATTCCAATAATTAAAATCATTTAAACAACAAAAAAAAATGGCACTCTGATTAAACTGCATTACAGCCTGCAGGACACCTTGGGCCAGCTTGGTTTTACTTTAGATTTCACTGTCGTCCCACCCCACTTCTTCCTTCACCAACATGCAAGTTCTTTCCTTCCCTGCCAGCCAGATAGACAGATGGGAGAGGCAGGCGCGGCCTTCGTTGTCAGTAGTTCTTTGATGTGAAAGGGGCAGCACAGTCATTTAAACTTGATCCAACCTCTTTGCATCTTACAAAGTTAAACAGCTAAAAGAAGTAAAATAAGAAGGCAATGCTTGTGGAATGTACAGTGCATATTGGCGGCGCGCGCCTCATTATGATTCGCCTGCTTGCTTCTCCTGTTCAATCGTTTCTTTGGAAGGCAGTGGATTTTTCTCTTGCGTCTCTGTCTTCTTCAGTTTCGACTTATCGAATTTCTTGATCTCAGGCATGTCGGATTTGTCAGACATGGTTACGAAGGAAAAGCGGAGCGAGGCACGCGAGAACGAGCGAAGTCTGGTCTGCGTAGTGGCCACCACTGAGTTGTCCAATTTTATTTATTTTTTTGAGATGGAGTTTCACTCTTGTCACGCAGGCTAGACTGCAATGGCGCGATCTCAGCTCACTGCAACCTCCGCCTCCCGGGTTCAAGTAATTTTCCTGTCTCAGCCTCCCGAGTAGCTGGGATTACAGGCATGTGCCACCATGTCCGGCTACTTTTTGTATTTTTAGCAGAGATGCAGTTTCACCATGTTGGCCAGGCTGGTCTTGAACTCCTGACCTCAGATGATCTACCCGTCTCAGCCTCCCAAAGTGCTGGGATTACAGGCGTGAGCCACCGCACCGCTTTTTCTTCTTGAAACTGGCAGCTGTGCACTTGAGGCCTGGAGCTGAGTGGTCCCTGTGGGCCTGGACTCAGCTTTCTGGTTGACCCTGCTTCCCATTAGGCCCCCTTTATCTGCTTGTTTCCTGCCAGGCCCTTGGTGGCTTCTGAGTTCAAATATACAGCACATCCACTATTAAAATGAGCAATTGTGTGTCCTTAACGTAGATGAAAAGTACAAATAAATAAATAAGCATTTGGGCTATTTCTATAAAATCAACTTTTAACAAAAAAGGCTTTGAAATCTGATGAATGTGCCCTGAGACCCCCCGCCCCTGCCCCTGCCACTTCCTGGCTTTGTGACTTTGAGCAGGTGACCCAGCCTCTCTGAGCCTTGATTTTCCTCCCCTCTAAAATGGAGGCTAAGAACAGGGTCCCTATGGGGAAAAAGCAAGAGGCCACCAGCGGGAGCTGTGACCGTTGTCAGGGTTTCTGCAGGTGCCCCTCCAGCTAAGCAGGCCCTGCTGCCTTGCAGGGAGCCCCGTTGGAGGGAGGCTGGTTGCAGTGATGAAAGGCCTGGAGTCCCCACCAGCCCAGGGAGTGTGGCCAGGAATGGGCTCCAGCCTGCACAGATGCGGCATCATGGCTTCTCCGTGTCCCTCAGGCCTTCGTCAAGATGGTTGGACACCATGTCGCCTTCCTGGAAGCAGACGTGCTTCAGGCTGAGCGGGACCATGGGGCCTTCCCGCAGGCCCTGCGGAGGTGGCTGGGATCCGCAGGGCTCCCCTCCTTCAGGAACGTGAGTATCCTGCCCCGAGAAGTGAGGGGAGGGCCTCTCTGCCTTCCCTCCGCAGACCCCAGCGTGGGGAGGAGCGCGCAGGAAGCAGAGTTCAGGGGGGCACATTTCACTTCTGCAGACAGGAAACGGGTACGGGCGGCCAGGCACGTCAGCCTTTCTCTGTCCCCCGTGAGCCCTGGGCTGTGACGGCTCGTGTGCTCATGTACCATTTATTGGGCGCCTACTGTTTGCTGAGTGCCATCTGAGGTTACTGTGGTGAGCAGAAGCAGCTCCCGCCCTCCTGCCCATCCTTGCACACTTAGGGACAGTGCCCAGGATGACATCTAGACTTCCGGCCAGGTTGCCCTTCCTGAGGCAGGAGTCAGCCTCGAGCTGGCCCGACAAGCCGGGGAAGGGGGACGGGCGTCCCTCCTGCATATGGCTCTTTGTGGCCTGCAAAGGCTGTTCTCTTCCTCATCTCTCCTCTGTCTTCCTGGGATCCTCTCCATGGCCCCGCAAGGAAGGAAGGATCATGTATCCTTTTTGTCTTGTTTTGAAATGGAGTCTCACTCTGTCACCCAGGCTGGAGTGCAGTGGCGTGATCTCAGCTCACTGCAACCTTTGCCTCCTGGGTTCAAGTGATTCTCCTACCTCAGCCTCCCAGGTAGCTGGGATTACAGGTGCACGTCACCATGCCCAGCTAATTTTTGTATTTTTAGTAGAGATGGGGTTTCACCATGTTGGCCAGGCTGGTCTCGAAGTCCTGACCTCAAGTGATCCACCTGCCTTGGCCTCCCAAAGTGCTGGGATTACAGGCATGAGCCACCGTGCCTGGCCAATCACCCTCAATTTATAGGTGAGAAGACGGAGGCTCAGGGAAGGAGATAAGGGGACTTGTCTGAGGCCACGGGCCTGGAGCCCCTGTTTCTGGTGACTTGTCCCCTTCACAGGAAAGGTGTCACCTAGCAGGGCCTCTTGTGGCTCCTTGGGCTCTGCCTGCAGGTATCCCCTCTACTGCCCTGTCTCCACTGTTCCTACCTGTCCACACCTTATCTCCACTTTATCACAGCAGCCCATTTAGTGAGTGCTTTTTGTTTTTGAGATAGGATCTTATTCTGTCACCCAGACTGGAATGCAGGTGTGATCCTAGCTCATCGCAGCCTGGAACTCCTGGGCTCAAGTGATCCTCCCACCTTAGCCTCCCAAGTAGTTGGGACTGCAGGCACGCACCATCACACCTGGCTAATTTTCCTTTTTGTAGAGACAGAGGCTCGCTTTGCTGCCCAGGCTGGTCTCCATCTCTTGGACTTCAGCGATCCTCCTGCCTTGACTTCCCAAAGTGCTGAGATTACAGGCATGAGCTACCATGCCTGGCCTTATTGAGTGCTTACAAGGTTCCAGGCTCTGCGTTAGGCATTTTATATGCAGTAATTCATTTATCTTTCCCTGCCATCTTGTGTGCTGGGTACTAACAGTATCTCCATTTAACAGGTGAGGAAATGAAACTTCAGAAAGTGTCAGGGGTTCTGCCCGTGGGCAGAATTTGGCCCATGTCAACTCATTCTATTTGGCCAGGCAATGTATTTAAACACTGTGACTTGAAATGCCTGATAGGGCATGTGCTTTCCAGTCACAGGCTCCTGGCCTCATTGTACCTGCCTGAGGCATGTGCTGTTCACCTGCCTGCTTCCAGGTGAGTGTTTTGCCCAAGCTTGTAACAGCTGGACAGTGGCCTCCCAGATCTCATGGTCTAGGAACTCCTCTTGATCCTTCAGAGACCAAGTTAAAGACATCTCCTGTGAGAAGCCCTCTGGGATTGCCCCTCTTCAGACAAACTCCATTTCTTTGCTTTCCAAAGACCATGAAGTCATGAGCTGCATCCTTTGTCCTCTCCCTCAACTTATGGTGACCGTTCCCGAGTGACATTTCCCACTGATGGCTTTAAAAGCACATTTGGGGCCGGGCACGGTGGCTTATGCTTGTAATACCAGCACTTTGGGAGGCCAAGGCATGTGGATCACTTGAGCCCAGGAGTTCGAGACCAGCCTGGGCGACATGGCAAAACCCCATTTCTACAAAAAATAGAAAAGTTAGCTGGGCATGGTGGCGCATCCCTGTGGTCTCAGTTACTCGGGAGGCTGAGGTGGGTGGATCACTTGAGCCTAGCCTGGGAGGTGGAGGTTTCGGTGAGCCGAGATCGCATGACTGCACTCAGCCTAGGTAACAGAGTGAGACCCTGTCTCACAAAAAAAAGCTCATTAGGGGCCAGATGTGGTAGCTCATGGCTATAATCCCACCACTTTGGGGGGCCAAGGTGGGAGGATTGCTTGAGTTCAAGACCAGCCTTGGCAACAAAGCAAGACCTTGTCTCTACAAAAAAGTATCCAAGTGTGATGGCATGCACCTGTGGCCCTAGCTACTCAGGAGGCTGAGGCAGGAGGATCACTTGAGCCTAGGAGTTTGAGACTGCAATGAACCATGGTCATGCCACTACACTCTAGCCTGGACAACAGAACAAGACCCTATCTCTGAAAATTAAAAAAAACAAAAAACAAATTTAAGACACATGGGGGGCAGGAAGGACACAGGACCTTGGCTGCCCATGTCCTGTTAGAACCCAAGTATCCTAACAGTGGGTCCTGCCTGTCATTTAATACACTTCTTGCAGTCTGCACAGTCATCACGATGAGGTTGGTGCTAGCGTTCCCATTTACAGAGGCAGAGACTGAGGCTTGGAGATGGAGAATCACCTATCCAGAGTCACTACTGGGTTTGGAATCCAGGCCTGTGGGGTGTGAAACTGAGGTCCCCCCAGCACTCCTGCTGCAGGGATGTGGCATCCCCCCCAGGGTGTAGCTGGGGCATGCTGGGACCTGCACCCTCTCCTCTCCGCCACACTGGGCCTTGCTAAGCCTTGGAGAGCCCCCTAGACCTACCTGCAGTGACTTGTTCCAGGAAGTGCATCCTGGCCAGGGGTGGGTGAGTCATTCAGCAACCCCAGTGTGTTGTTCTTGGCCCCACAAGGGCTTTGTCTGGGGGAGGTGGTGCAGCCTAGTGTGTGCGTATGTGTGTGCAGACCTGAAGGCTCCAGGGCTGTGGCTGCTCCAGGGTGTGAGCTGGAGGGGCCCTTGCAGAATGATGATCATCACCGCTGGTGTTGGGGCCGACTCTGTAGTCGCCTCACACCCCACCCTGTGAAGAGGGTGTGGTCATTGTTCCTGTTTTACAGATGAGGAAACCGAGTCACTGAGGGGTTAAGTTGCTTGCCCACCCAGAAAATGGTGGAGCTGGGATTTGAACTTGTGATGTCTGGGCCCAGAGCTGGTGCCCTGCACCCCATTGGTCCATTCTATGCCCTCCCTGACCCCCGGACCTGCTCTCTGGGAGGTGAGAGTCCTTGTAGGGTGCCCAGGCATTCTCAGTGTCTTCCGTCTTGATTATTTCAAAGCTGGGATTTTGTGCCGTCTGTAGTCAGTTCCCCTCAGCGCCTCCTCCTCCAGGGTGGACACCTCCTTTCCTTGACCCTGAAGGGCCATCACCCTCAGAGGCTGACATTCCAGTCTCCACCAAGGGCTTGGATCTCCACCAAGCCCTTCTCCCGGGGCCTGTTCCAATGCCCGGCGTAGGTCTGAGGGGCCCAGGCAGCCGGGGGCTCGGAGAGCTTTGGTTTCTCTCCTGGTCTCTCCCCCAGGACCCCACTGCTCCCCTGAGGCAGGTGTTTGAGGCCTCCCCCGACCCCAGGCTGGCCTGAACAGTGACCATCCAGACGCAGCAGCCAGTCAGGGTGACCTGGCCATGTGGCGCCCCTGGGCTGTCTGTTCCTCACCCACCCGCGCTGCCTCCAAAGGGTCCATGGAGTGGAGAGGGCTGAGGTGGGACAAGGATATTGGGTGGCCCCACGGGAATGCTGGCATGGGGTTCTGCCCCTGTGGGAGGAGCCACACCACTCGCCAGAGGCCCAGCCCCCAGAGAGGGCAGGCTGCCTGCTGCCCAGGTGACTTGGTGCTGGTGTGGACATTGCCTGTGGCCTGGGCTGGCCCGAGGGGTCCGGTGCAGGAAGTGACCTGGGGATACCAGCGATCCCCCTCAGCCAGCTTTCCGACTGGATCCTGGCCTCTCAGCCCTACCTTTGAGCCGCCTGAGAAAGAGGCATTTGCTCCACAGACGGAGCCAGCCTGTGCCCCAGGCCCTTGGTGCCCAGCCACAAAAATGTACGCATGACCATGCTACAACACATGTGTTTCATGGCACAAAAGCCCACATTTTTCATGCTGCGCTATATAAACGAAGTTTTCAGTTATGCTTTTATATTGATCGTTATAACATTGTGAGGTTTTAATAAGAATTGCACCTCTCTTTTATTGTAGCTAAGCCCCTTCTGTGACATGTCTTAGCTGTGTGACCATGGGCAAGTCTCTTAGCCTTTGTAAGCCTCAGAGACAGCCAGGCACAGTGGCTTCCACCCATAATCCCAGCACTTTGGGAGGCCAGGGTGGGAGGATCACTTGAGCTGGGAACTACACAGGGAGACCACGTCTCTAATTTACTAGATATTATTAAAATAATACCTTTTTGAGATCTTAACGTTATTTTGAATTGTTCCAAGATGGCTTCTCAGTGACCTCAGAATAAAATCCAAACTCCTTGTCATGGCCTGCAAGAGGCTGCATGATCTGGTCACATTCAGTCTCTCTCCCTCTTTTTTTTTTTGAGACAGTCTCACTCTGTCGCACAGGCTGGAATGCAGTGGTGCAATCTCGGCTCACTGCAACCTCCGCCTCTCGGGTTCAAGCAATTCTCCTGCCTCAGCCTCCTGAGTAGCTGGGATTACATGCGCCCACCACCACGCCAGGCTAATTTTTGTATTTTTAGTAGAGACAGGGTTTTGCCATGTTGGCCAGGCTGGTCTCGAACTCCTGACTTCAGGTGATCTGCCCACCTCAGCCTCCCAAAGTGCTGGGATTACAGGCGTGACCCACCACGCCCGGCTTAAAATAATATCTTTAAAGTTCAAAAAAAAATTAAACCTCAGAGAGTCTGACTGAGTCAGTGAGCCGGCACGGGCAGGTTCATGAGAGGCTTTGCTTGCTAGAAAACTGTTTGGATTTGATGGAAAATGATGAGGGCCCACGCTAAAGCAGAGGAGGAAAGCTCCGGAACTCTCAGGAGGGATTCCGAGCATGGAGCGGAAGAGCGTCGGCCACCTGAAAAGCCAGCCGGTAGAGTGATCTCAGCTCACTGCAACCTCCGCTTCCTGGGCTCAAGCGATTCTCCTGCCTCAGCCTCCTGAGTAGCTGGGATTACAGGCGCGCACCACCATGCCTGGCTAATTTTTGTATTTTTAGTAGAGACGGAGTTTCGACACATTGGCCAAGTTGGTCTGGAACTCCTGACCTCAAGTGATCCACCCACCTCGGCCTCCCAAAGTGTCGGGATTATAGGTGTGAGCCACTGCACCCGGTTGAAAAGCCAGCTTTGCTTGTGAGGAATGGAGTGGTCCAGGACAGACTCAACACTTAGTGCTCAGCGGTGAGCGGGAATCACGGGGCAGCTGACAGAGCCAGCCCTGCTGTGCCAGGCACTGTTTTCAGCTTGTCAATCCTCGTAACATCCCACGAGGGAGGTGCTATTTCTATCTCCATCTTACAGGTGAGGAAACTGAGGCATAGAGAGGGTAAGTAACTTACCCAGGATCACACAGTTGGACATGAGGATATGAATCCACGTTCTTTCCATCACATATTGCCTTGGTAGAGAGCTGTGATCTCTTCAGGGAGCTTGTGTCTGGTGCAAGAATACAGTGACCAAATTCAAAGAAAATTCAGTTACAGGTGGGACACGGTGGCACACGCCTGTAATCCCAGCACTTTGGGAGGCCTAGGTGGGTGGGTCACTTGAGCCCAGGAGTTCCAGACCAGCCTGGGCAATATGCGAAACCCCATCTCTACCAAAAAAAATACAAAACTTTGCCAGGGGTGGTGGTGCATGCCTGTATTCCCAGCTACTCAGGAGGTGGAAGGATCACTTGAGCACAGGAGGTCAAGGCTGCAGTGAGCCATAATCGTACCACTGCACCCCCTCCTGGGAAACAGAGCAAGACTCTGTCTCAAACAACAGCAACAACAACAAAAAACAGAAAATTCAGTTAGATGGCTGTTTCTAAAGGGGGCCCTTTAGCTGGGCATGGTAGTGCGTGCCTGTGGTCTCAGCTACTTGGGAGGCTGGGGTGGGAAGATTGCTTGAGCCCAGGAGTTCAAGGCTGCAGTGAGTCGAGATTGCACCACTGCACTCCAGCCTGGGTGACAGAGTGAGACCCTGTCTCTGCAAAATAAAATGTACAAAAAATTAAAAGGGATCCCAGGTCTGAGGGGTCAGGAGTGGCCTCTGAGGAGGGGCCGTGGAAGCTGAGAGCTAGATGATGAGTAAGTGTCGGTGTGGAGTCAGAAGAAAGAGTGCTCCCGGCCAAGGGAACTGCCATTGCAAAATCTCTGCAACGCACCTGAGCTTGGTGCTTGAGAAATCGCTAGTCCAGCGTGGGCTGCCTGCATGAGCCAGGGCAGAGTGGAGAGAGAGAAGGTCTGGGAGGTAGCAGGGACCAGATTGTGCAGGGTCTCAAGGCCACACAGAGGAATTTAACACTATTCTAAGGGCGATTCTTGTAGCAGGGGAGTGACTTGGCCAAATTTGCTGCACTTGGCAAGAAACCGGGCTCGTTCTCTGCTCTGAGCTCAGGCTGGCATTCAGGGTCTGTGACATCTTAGGACTTGAACACCAGAGCTGAGCAGGGCACGTGGGTGCCCTCCAGGCTGCAGGTTTGGTTGTTTGGAATGTTTCCTCCCCTGGAAATATCTAATGCTGTGCCCTGAGCTCTCTGGAATCCTCCCCTTGCCAGGTCTCAGGGCCCTTGTCCGGTCAGAGGAAAGAAAAGAGGCTCCAGAAAGGGGCCCAGGTCTTCCAGACAAATGTCCCTGAGACCCCGCTGGAGGGGGCAGCCATCAGCCCAGCGCCTGCTTGCGGAGGGCCCCTCACATCTGGAGATGGTTTCAGGCATGTGCGGAAGTGAAAGTGTGAAATGGGGCTGGAGCCCTGCGGGCTGCGGACCTCGGAAGTGCACAGAGGCCACAGCAGGTGTCCCCTTGGCCCGGGCCAGCTTCCTGCTGACCGTGCCAGGCCGGCCCTCCTCCTGGCTCACGTGCCCAGAGGCACAGAGCAGCCTCACTAATTTGTTGTAAACCACTGTTTGTTTTCTGCCGCCAAAACATCTTGTTCACGAGGTGTCATTTTGATTAATTTTTCTGATGGAGAAGAATGCGGTGCTTCCCAGGGAAGCTCTTTGGCTGACAGCAAAGCTGACTGGGCCAACTCCTGACTCCTGCACAGAGCGGTGCTGCCCTGGGGGAGGGAAGCTTGGCTGGGACTTGGGGCTGCCTGGCCCACCTGTTCACCCCTACCCCCACCAGGGCATCAGAGGCCTGGGGAGACCGTGCTTGCTGAGACCTTCCCAGAAAGAAAGATGGGCAGAGGGGCTGGAGGGGAGCCAGGGTGGCTTTGGAGCAAAGCAGAGCCAGGACAGGCAGGGTGTGAGATGTCACCTGGTCCCACAGTTGCAGCGCTCCCAGGGTGATCTGGTAACAGCAATGAGTGAGTGAGTCTTCTGGGCATGAGACAGGAGGGAGTGGTGGGGACTGTGGCGAATTGCAGACCCCATGCCTCACGTACAGGAGTGGAACTTTGCCTGGCACCAGCCTTGCATAAATGGCGGCCAGTGGTCACCAGGTTTTCCTATATGGGGGAGAAAGCTGGACATTTGGAGGGTTTTTTTTTTGTTGTTTTTTGTTTTATGAATCTTCCCATGTCAAAAAGTCAGTATTTTTCTAACTGTTGAATACTGTGTGGAAAAACATGTTGTGGCTGGAGCAGTGGCTCACACCTGTAATCCCAGCACTTTGGAAGGCCAAGGCAGGAGGATCACTTGAGCCCAGGAGTTCGAGACCAGCCTGGGCAACACAGTGAGACCCTGTCTCTATTCTAAAAAATTAAAAATAATAAAACTGTGTTGTACCATGGGCTGCACCCAGCATAGCACTAGCTCTGGACTTTAGGCTGATGACCTGTACCTCTTTGTCCCCTCCACTGTGGAGGATTTGAGACCAGGGAGGAGTAGAGCGGCATCTTCTCCACTTTTATGTACCAGCCCTGATTGGAACTCTTCAACTCTAAACAGCAACATGACTAACAGCCAATAGTTATATTGAGCCCCTACTGTATATGAAGGGCTTTCTGTGCCTCATCTCAATTTCCTGTAACAACACCAGAGGCAGATGCTATTACTCTAGTTTATAAAGAAAGGACCTGAGGCTCAGAGAGGGCTGTTCACTTGCTCAGAGTCACACAGTGTAACTGGCAGAGCTGGGATTTGATCCAGCTTTGACCTTGGTCAGCTGGTCAGGTGTGTCTCTACCTCCCTCTGTGAGCTTCCCAAGGGCAGGGACTGAAACTTCAACTGCCAAGGCTGCAAACTCGAGATCTTTGGGCTAGTTCTGCCTCAACCACACTTGCTCTTCGGCCAGCGTGGTATATGGATATATTTAACTTGAGTTAGTTGCCAAAAAGCAAATTTCATGTGAGATTTTGAGGATGAGAGGGGAGGAAGTTCCTTCTGACAGCAAGTAGTTTTTATCTTGGGGGGGTTGCTGTTTGTTGAGGCCTATCTGGAAGCACCCCAACTTTGCCCTTGTGGCTTCTCATGAAGAAGCGGAGGTTTGAGTGGGCCCCTGAGCGGCGTCCCTGCCCAGCCAGCATCTGGCCTACCGTGCTCACTCTTGGTGCCTGCTGGTGTGTTTGAGTTTCCCCCCCAGTAGAGCACATAGTAGGTGTTCAATAAATAGTCATCAGCGGATGTTCTGAAGGCTTCTTGCCTGCCTCCCAGATTTCTTAAGGGGCGTGTCCAGGCACTGGAAGGCTGGAGAGGATTTTCAAGGCTGTAAGGGAGGTAATGAGGCCATGGGCGGGGCTGCCCTGCCCGGGCTGCCTGTAGGAGTCGTCAGTGCCAGGCTCAGCGTGCTCCCCTCCCCCAGCGACCCCCCAGCTCCTGCCCCTTGCCTCCTCTCCCCTTCCTGCCCAGCCCTGCAAGTGGTGGGGGTGCTGGGTCTCTCCCCTGCAGAATCCCCCTGCAGGAGGTGACTCGGGGAGGAGGCTGACAGCTCAGCTTTATCTGGTGGTGGAGGCTGGGTAAGACGCAAACAAGAAGGGAGAGGAAATTGTGAGGCGCCTTCTCCCGGCCCTGAACCAGCCGCTGCTTCTCCTGCTGCCCCCATCAGCCCTTGCGGTAAAAATGCAGCAGGAGCAGATAGCAAATATGAGGACCACGACTGTGGAGGGCCGAGGGGTGCCGGGTCCCAGCCCCCACCTACCAGCCCCCTCCCCACGGCTCCCAGGGACCTCCCGGGTTTGTTTCCTTCAAGGTCTTTGGTGGAGTGCTATAGGGGGACGGAGGGTTCCTGGCAGGCTGGTTTGGGAATCAAATTGTGTTTTTCAGGCATTTCATTCTTGCTGAGATTTTTGAGGATGAGAGGGGAGAAAGTTCCTTCTGACAACAAGAAGTTTTCATTTGTGGGGGGTGCTGTTTGTTGGGCCCTATGTGGAAGCACCCCAACTTTGCCCTGGTTGGTGGGACCCTCAACATGCCCTTCTCTCAAGCAGCACCACTGTCAGGGGCATCCCCTGTGGCAGCAGTGCCCTGGGCCCAGCCCTGCCATCCTGGGGTTGTTGGACATTGTTTGCGGCCTTTGCACATGCCGGTTCCCCTCCCTGGAAAACCCTTCCCGCTCCCCACCTGGCAATGTTCGTTATTGTTCAAAGCCCCAGTCACACGGTCCCACCCCTGGGAAGCCGCCTGGGTTCCCCCAGCCAGCCTTCCTCTGGGGTCCCCTAACCCAAACCCTTGTTCATTCCCTGGCGGGCACATGGCCTCGTCTGCATTTTCTCCTGTTGTTCCCCTAGCCTGAGAGCTGCTCAAGGGTGGGGCCTGTGTCTTGTCTTTGCCATGGTGATGAGAGTTCTGATGCTGCTGGAGTGTTCTGGGCTGTCTTTGGGCCGCCACAAGCAGCACTTACCTGCCCTACTTGGTTCATCCCCAGGCCACCCGGTACGGAGTAACTGTCTCCATTCTGACTCTTCAGGTGAGGAAACCGAGGATCAGAGGAGTTAGAACATTTTAACAAAGCCAGGGCCTGGCCCATTTGATTCCAGAGTCCCACATTCTTCACACCCCAGGAATTGAAATTCAAACACTCACTGAGACCAGGCAAGGCCCTGAGTGATGCAGAGAGGCCAGGTTGGGGCTGTGACTGGCAGGGGAGGCGGGGCCCTCAGCTGCAGCCTGGAACAGAGACCAGAGTGGCCAGGCCTTGCGCTTTTTGTGGCTTTGTGTGTGTGTGTGTGTTTTCTTTTTTCTTTTTTATAGTTACACTCTGTTGCCCAGGCTGGAGTGCGGTGGCCTGATCTTAGCTCACTGCAACCTCTTCCTCCCACGCTCAAGCAGTTCTTCTGCCTCAGCCTCCCAAGTAGCTGAGACTACAGGCGCCCGCCACCATGACTGGCTAATTTTTGTATTTTTAGTAGAGATGAGGTTTCACCATGTTAGCCAGGCCGGTCTTGAACTCCTGACCCCAAGTGATCTGCCCACCTTGGTTTCCCAAAGTGTGGGATTACAGGTGTGAGCCACCGCACCCGGCCAAGGCCTTGCACATTTTAAAAGAGCGGATGCAGATTTTCTGTGAAATCAACTGATTTTGAAAACAGGTCTGAGAGGCTTAAATAAATCTCCTCAGGGCCCTTGGTTCAGGGGCCTGCATCTGGGCCTTGGCAATGATCTGCAGTGACCGGGCAGCACCCAGAGGACCCAGGACATGAACCCGTGGGTGGGTACCCACCTCTCCCTGCCCAGCCTGGCATTTGAGTCTCCTCAGTGGGGGACATCATCAAGGATATGAGGGGTGCCAGGGCCCACGGCTGGTCTGGGTTCACTTCGCAAAAGGGGTTCTGGGTGAGTGCCAAGGGAGGCAGTTGGTGGGATCCCTCTACACCCCCCACATTCTTTCCACCTGGCACTCCTACTTTTTGAGCCAAACAGATGATGTTTTCTTAGTCTTACATGAAGTGTCAATGAATGCGGCTAACAACATCCCCTTTCTTTTTTTTTTTTTTTTTTTTTGAGTTGTAGTCTTGCTCTGTCACCCTGGCTGGAGTGTAGTGGTGTGATCTCAGCTCACTACAACCTCTGCCTCCCGGGTTCACCCAATTCTGCCTCAGCCTCCCGAGTAGCTGGGACTACAGGCACATACCACCATGCCCAGCTAATTTTTGTATTTTTAGTAGAGACAGGGTTTCGCCATGTTAGCCAGGCTGGTCTCGAACTCTTGACCTCAAGTTATCTGCCTGCCTCAGCCTCCCAAAAGGATTACAGGTGTAAGCCACCTCACCCAGCCAACACCCCCCTTTCTAATCGGAATGTCACCTTCAGGTCACTCATCATAGAGAAACTCTGTCCCTCGCAGCTCCTCATATCATAATGCAAACCCCATTCGCCCTTAAGATTGCGGATCCAGTTCCTGTAGCATTTGGAGGGGGATAATCAAGAGCAAGGAGGCAGACCAGGCCTCGCAACCTCAGCACTGTGGACATTTGGGGCCAGGTCCTTCTTTGCTGTGGGGACCATTTTGTGTACTGGGGGATGTTTTGTGCACTGGGGGGTGTTTTGTGTACTAGGGGATGTTTTGTATACTGGGGGTGTTTTGTGTACTGAGGATGTTTTGTGTACTGGGGGTGTTTTGTGTACTGGGGGGTGTTTTGTGTACTGGGGCTGTTTTGCGTACTGGGGGGTGTTTTGTGTACTGGAGGGTGTTTTGTGTACTGGGGATGTTTTGTGTACTGGGGGTGTTTTGTGTACTGGGGGGTGTTTTGTGCACTGTGGATGTTTTGTATACTCGGGGATGTTTTGTGCACTGGGGGGTGTTTTGTGAATTGCGGGATGTTTTGTGCAGTGGTGGGTGTTTTGCCGCATCTCTAGCCTCACTCGCTAGATGCACCCTCCCCGCAGTGTAACAACCAAAAAGGAGTCCATAAATTGCCAGCTGTCCCCTGGGGGCAAAATTGCCCCGAGTTAAGGACCACTGGCCTAGAAGAATGACAGCTGTCAAGACTGGGTGATGGTACATGGGGACTCATCACAGTCCCCTCATTGCTTTTATATGTTTCCTATAAATATGAAAAAGTTTCCTTATAAATATGGAAAAGAATACAAAGTTAAAAAATACATGAAAGCAGGAATTCTGGAGCCAAACAGTCCCGGGTTTTGTATCTTGGTGGTGCTGCTGGCCGGCTCCATGGCCTTGGGAGAGTCTCAACCTCCCACTCTGTGAAATGGGTGGCAGTTCTCCAGCCTCAAGGCCTCAGGTCGAGGATTTGAACGTGCATGATTTGCTTTCCATTTGGCAGCTTCTATGTAGCAGTATTCTGATGTGGGCGCTGTTCTAGCAGCTGAGGCGCATAAGTTATGGAGAGTGGCGTGCTTTGTTGAGTATTCACGTGAGGCAGGCACCCGGACGCTCTGCGCTGACCTCATTACTCACCTGCTCAGCTGCTGTGTAGTGAGGCAAGTTGCTATCATTGGCCCCATTTTATAAAGAGCAACTGAGGCAGCAGGAGGTGGAGCTTCTCCCCACAGTCAGCGGGAGGAGGTAGAAGAGGTGTCCCCAGGCTGCCTGGCTCCAGAGCCTGCAGTCCTGAGCTCCAGGCTGCCCGAAGGGATTCACTTATGCACTTGGCACAGTGCTAGCACATAGTAGGTGCTCAGTTAGGGTGGGCTGCGAGGATTGCTTTTGTAGACAGCTCTCTCTGGAGGGGCTGATTGTTTCAAACCCCCCCACCATGCGGCACCCTAGGTGTGTCTCTGACGTCTTCAAGGCTGCCAAAGCCAAGTCCTGAAGCTGCTGTTTACAGAATAACCTGTCGCCTGCTTCCTGCCATGCGCTGATGTCGGCCACCACGGATCTTGCCTGCAGGAATTGAATGGAGTGGCTCACTCGCCTCTGAGCTGCTGCCCATCTGGGTCAGCCCCTCCACACTGCTCATGCCAGGAGCACGCTGGTGCTCAGGGGTGGCCGGGTTCGTGGTGTGTCTCAAGCGATGCTGGGTCATGAGGGGTTGGGCTAGCCACGCCCACCTGGGCACACCCGCCGGGGGTGTCTTGGGTCCCCCTTTGGGTCCCACCTCTCCCACTTCCTCCCATCTTCAGCCCTCCATTCCATCTTGACCACTGGGGGAGGGGCCCAGGCAAGGCCCCACCCTCACCCCCAGCCCTGCTTGGTGGAGATTTCGGCCTCTAGCTCTGCATCCCCAACAGTTCTGTTTTCTGCTGTCTCTCTTCCCATCTCCATCTCTGTTGGTATTCTGGTCTGTCTCCATCTTTGTGTCACTGCCTGGATCCATGTCTCTTGCGTTCATCTTGCTTGTCTCTGCCTCTCTCCATGTGTCTCTGCATCCCTATCTGTGCCACTCCGTCTCCTTGTCTCTCCTGCCTGTCTCTGTCCCATGTCTCTCTGTGTGTCACCTACACAATCACAAACCTTCACTGTGCCCCCTGTCCCCCAGGCCACAATCCTTTCATCCCCCTTCACGCCCCACCCCCAACTGCATCTCTGGCTCCTCCAAGAGACCTTCCTGGGACCCCTTCCTCCTCAGACTGGAAGGGGAAGGGGAAGGGTGTGGGCTGGCGGGGACAGGATAGGTCTGAGTCTGTCTGCCGTCCACCAGCCTGGCCGGCCCAGGCTGGGCCGTGGGCACCCATTGCCCTTCTCTGAGCCCTGATGTCCACATCAGGGCATAAGTGCGCCCACAGGAGGGCCCCCCCAGGGACACTTTTGACTGCGTCACTAGAGAGCAACACTTGGTACGCAGGAACTGTTAGTAACAACAGCCATGAACCTGAGGATGAATAAATGGAGGACCTGGGTCCCCGCCTGGGCTTAGGGTCTCTGTGGAGAATAAAACTCACAGGCAGAAACTATCAGCGGATAATAACAAGGTGGGCTGCATGCATCTCACTTCCATGCCTCACAGAGAAAAAGAGGAACGAGCTCAAGGGAAGCTGCAGAGGACAGGCTAGGAAAGGCCTGCGGGAGGGAAGAGCCTGGCCTATGTGTGGCATTCGCAGCACAGCCCACGACAGGCTGCTGGGTCGCAGGCATTCCTGAGCGAGGTTGGGCCCGGCAGGGGATGGCAGGTGTGGTCAGTGTCGGAACGCAGGTTCTGGAATCAAGCAGTGTGCAGAGGTGAGTCGTTTGTCAGTGCAGACTCCTGCCTGCTGCCTGCAGCTGTGGATTGGGTCTGGAAAAGGTGCAATCCCTTTGATGCCCACGGAGCCTGGGAAGTACTTGGCTCTGTTCCTGGTCAACTTTCTGCTGGGAAAATAAACCGTGTCTCATTAGGCAGTGAGTTCATCCCGATGCCTGTTCTGGCTGATAACATCACACCTTGTCATGCTGCCAGGCCCAAAGTCAAGGTCAAAGTTCCTGTTACTTAGGGAATCCTAATAATTAACCTGGGAACCTCAGCTGGAGAAGGAGATGCTGGTTTTTAAATGGAGTGAGAAGCTGGAGCAGGGAGGTGGCTGTTTCGGGGCTGGGCATCCCCAAGTGCCAATTTCGAGGTGCCACCCTGACCAGGATTGGTGATCACAGTCTTCCAGCCTCCTTGTCCCTTTTGTGTCTGGTAGCTCTTTGCTGGCCTGGACCTGGCTCCAGAGGCCTTGGGCAGTGCCCCTGGAAGTGTGTGCATTGGTACAGGGCAGGAGGGGCTCAGATGACAGCAGTCAGTGCCTGGAGAGACATGGGGGCGCTGCTTGCAGGGCTGCCTGCCAGCATCTTTGTGCCTGACATGTGGCCTCCTATAAGCTCTCACTCTCTGGCCAGCAGTCATTTATTGAGCACCTACTGTGTGCCAGGCCCTCTGATTGATTGATTGATGAGTCACATCACTTAGTGGCTGAGAGATGTTCTGGCACTTGTAATTTTCAAGCCTCCTTGTAAGTTAAACATTGAAGCAGTATCAGAACTGGCTCCCATAACTGTGATTTAGTTTAAATGTTCATATTTTGAAACTGAATGCATTTAATTACTTAAAATGCAACATTATAACATTGTACGTTTGTGCTGTTCACAGGCTAATGACGGCATTTTAGAAGCGTATGAATTCAGGGAGCCCTGTTCAGAATGAAATGAGCCTTCACTCATTGAGCAGTATTTTCTTCCTTTTTTTGAGACAGAGTTTCGCTCTTGTTGCCCAGGCTGGAGTGCAATGGCGCGATCTCAGCTCACCACAACCTGGGCCTCCCGGGTTCAAGCAATTCTCCTGCCCCAGCCTCCCGAGTAGCTGGGATTACAGGCATGCGTCACCACGCCTGGCTAATTTTGTATTTTTAGTGGAGACGGGGTTTCTCCATGCTGGTCAGACTGGTCTTGAACTCCGGACCTCAGGTGATCCGCCTGCCTCAGCCTCCCAAAGTGCTGGGATTACAGGCTTGAGCCACCTCACCCAGCTGAACGCTATTTTCTAAGCACTTTCCATTATATGAGCATAATGCCCTATGAGGTAGGAGCAATTATTAGCCCCCATTTTTAGATGAGAAAACAGAGGCACAGAGAGGTTAGTAACTTGGCCAAGGTCACACAGCTAGAAAGGGGGACCGCTGCCATCTGAGGGATTTGGAAATGGGACAGTTTACTGCGCTGGATGAAGGGACCCTGCTCTCAATGCTAGCAGCTCTGGGGCTTTGGTGGGGGATGTCAAAGTGCAAATTCGAGGTCCTCTGTGACCCCCACCTCCACTCCCACCCTTATTCCCATAAGCAACATGAGTCTCACTGAGGGAATGGGCAGGTAGTGGGAAGCCCCTAAGGCTTTGTGCCCCGAGAAGTGAGTTATTTCCCATCAGAAGTCCCCCATTTCTGGTTCTGTTGAGAATGCCCATGGTGGGGTGAGGGTGGGCGGCTCAGCCAGCAGGATATTCTCCTCTTTCCCTCTGTCTCTAGGGCTCTTGTGCCTGAAGACCACCCCACAGTGTTGCTGCCTGGAGCTTCCTTCCATCCACCTCCATGCCCGTCCCGTCCCCGCACAGTCCCCTCTTAGCCTGCTTGTCTGCTCCGGGAGCTGCCAAGAACTAGCGACTCCAGCCCCTGGGCCAGGTTTAACTCTGCTGCCAAACCTCCACCCCATCTTCATTCATTCATTCATTCATTCATTCAAGTTAATACAGTAATCCCTGGTATCCATGGGGCTTGGCTCCAGGAACCCCTTTCAGTTATCAAAAATCCATGGGTGCTTGAGTCTCTAATACAGAGACTATATAGAGAGAATTTGCATATAACTTACATACATCCTTCCATATACTCTAAATCATCTCTAGATTACTTATAATACCTAATACAAAGTAAATGCTGGACGGGCATGGTGGCTCACACCTGTAATCCCAGCACTTTGGGAGGCCGAGGTGGGTGGAGCATCTGAGGTCAAGAGTTTGAGACCAGCCTGGCCAACATGGTGAAACCCTGTCTGTACTAAAAATAGAAAAATTAGCCAGGCATGGTGGCAAGCGCCTGTAATCTCAGCTACTCAGGAGGGTGAGGCAGGAGAATCACTTGAAACCAAGAGCCAGAGGTTGCAGTGAGCCAAGATCGTGCCATTGTGCTCCAGCCTGGGTGACTGAGTGAGACTCTGTCTCAAAAACAAAAAAACAAAGTAAATGCTATATAGATAGCTGTTACACTGTATTGTTTGGGGAATAATGACCAAAAATCAGAACATGTTCAGTACAGATACAACCATCCTTTTTTTTTTCTTGAATTTTTTTTTTTTTTTTTTTGGTGAGACAGTCACTCTTTCGCCCAGGCTGGAGTGCAGTGACACAGATCATAGCTCACTGCAGCCTCAAACTTCTGGGCTCGAGCAATCCTACCACCTCAGCCTCCTGAGTAGCTGGGACTACAGTGATGTGCCACCACGCCTGGCTAACTTTTGTATTTTTTGTAGGGACAGGCTCTTGCTCTTATTATTATTATTATTATTATTATTATTATTATTATTATTATTATTATTATTGTGTGACACAGAATCTTGCCCTGTCACCCAGGCTGGAGTGCAGTGGTGAGATCTCAGCTCACTGCAGCCTTGACCTCCTGGGCTCAAGCAATCCTCCCACCTCAGCCCCCCACAAGTAGCTGAGAGAGTGAGTACAGGTGTGCCACCATGCCCGGCTAATTTATTATTATTATTATTAATGTAGAGACAGTGTCTTGCTGTGTTGCCCAGGCTGGTCTGAACTCCTGGGCTCAAGTGATCCTTCCGCCTTGGCCTCCCAAAGGGCTGGGATTACAGGCTTGAGCGACCACGCCTAGCCTCGGTTTTGAATATTTTTGATTCATGTTGGTTGAACGCATGGATGTGGAACCCACGGATGTGGAGGGCCGACTGCACTTATCTTTGAACCACCTGTGTGAGCCAGGCACTGTTCAGACCCTTGGCGTGGAAGGAGCAGAGGCCGCCTGCTCCTGGCCCTGGTGATGGCCTAGTGTGTGATATGCCCCAGGGAGAGCCCTGTAAGGAAGGGAAAGGAGAGGTGTCTGAGGAGGAGGAGACGGGGCCAGGGAGAGCCTCTGGGGAGGTGACTTGAGAGCCAGGTGGCTGGCGCCCTGGGGGAGGGAAGAAGAAGGCCTGGGGACAAGGAGTTCAGGCAGTGGAGGGAGTAGGCTCTGGGGCCAGTGGGAGGTTCAGCCTGGAGGCTCTGAGACCTGCTCAGCCCTTGTTTTACTGGGACCGCTCTGCTGCATGTGGAGGGAAGATGCCAGGTGTGCGGTGTGGAGCTTAGGGAGCTTAGAGCCGGTGGAATGGTCCAGGAGACGTGCTGGTGGCCTGGCGCAGGTTGAGGGGGGCAGGCGGAGGTGGGGAGGTATAGCCAACTCTGGATGTGTGTGCGTGTTAATTGAAATTTTCTTTTGAGAACGTTGTAGATTCACATTCGGTTACAAGAAATAACATGGAGAGGCCGGATGCAGTGGCTCACGCCTGTAATCCCAACACTTTGGGAGGCTGAGGCGGGAGGATCGCTTGAACCCAGGATTTCAAGACCAGCCTGGGCAACATAGGGAGACCCCCATCTCAAAAAAAAAAAGCATTAGTTGGGCATAGTAGCATATGTCTGAGGTTCCAGGTACTTGGGAAGCTGAGGTAGGACGATTGCTTGGGCCTGGGAGGTTGAGGCTGCAGTGAGCTGTGATTGCACCACTGCACTATAGCCTGGGCGACAGAGTGAGATCCTGCCTCGAAAAAGAACACAGAGAGATCCCTTTCTGTGCCCAGTTGTCCCCAGTGGTAACATGCTTCAAAACCATAGCACAGTATCCCAACCAGGATAGCAACATGAATCTGACCTGCTGATCCCATGCAGAGCTCCCCAGTCCGACTTGGACTCATTTGTATATGGCATAAGTCCTATAGGTTTGTACCCATTCCATACGATTTACTTGTATCAGCCAAGACACTGAGCAGGGTCCCGCCAGGTCCCCTGTGCTGTCCTTTATAACCACCCTAACCCTTCCTGTCCCCCAACTCCCTGCCAAACCCCTGGCTACCACTCATCTGCCCTCCATTTTTAAGATTTTGCCATTTCAAAAATGTTCTATAAATGGAACGGTGCAGTCTGTGACCCTTTGGGATTGGCTGTTTTCACTCACATACTTCCCTGGAGATTTGTCCAAGTTGCTACATGAATTAAGAGTCTGGGCCGGGCGTGGTGGCTCATGCCTATAATCCCAGCACTTTGGGAGGCCCAGGAGGGTGGGTCACCTGAGGTCAGGAGTTCAAGACCAGCCTGGCCAGCATGGCGAAACCCCGTCTCTACTAAAAATACAAAAATTAGCCAGGTGTGAAGGCACATGCCTGCAATCCCAGCTACTCAGGAGGCTGAGGCAGGAGAATTGCTTGAACCTGTGGCGGAGGTTGCAGTGAGCCAAGATCATGCCACTGTCCTCGAGCCTGGTGACACAGCGAGACTCCATCTCAAAAAAATAAAGAAAAAGACAAAGAGTGTGTCACTTGAGCCCAGGAGGTTGAGGCTGCAGTGAGCTGTGATCGTGCCACTGCACTTCAGCCTGGGTGACAGATCAAGACCCGGTCTCTGAAAAAAAAAAAAAAAAAAAAAAAAAGTCTGGATACGTTTGCAGGCAGAGCCAACAGGATTTGCTGGGGTGGTCAAGCAGCAGTTAGAGATTTGAGCGTGGAGTTCAGCGCTGGAGGCATCCAGTATTGTGTCTCCATGAGGCCAAATGAAGTCACCTGGGAGCGGGAGGCCCAGAGGTGGGAGGTCTGAGTTCACATGGATTAGGCGTCTCCTGTGCGGCAGATGCTGTCCTGGGCCAAGAGTTCAGCAGCAAATGGGGCAGACGAGTTCCCTGCGGGGTGAGGGGCTGACCAGCTGCAGCATCGGTGTGGGTATGGACTAGGAAGCAGGCTCGGGATCTCATTCCCTTATCGTTTCTCTCTTTGCAGCTGTGGAGGGCTCCAGGGCCTGCGCCGTGTGGAGCCCACAGTGTGGCCCTGGGGTGGAGGGGCTGGACCAGAGCTTTGCAGGAGCTGTGAGTGAAATGACAAGGGTGCGGTGTTTCCCTGAAGGCAAGATGGCCTCCGTCCAGCACGGACGGCCTGTCTTCTGAGATGTCCTTCATACATTTAGAATATCATAGCTTTGACAGAGGGATGGGGTTGGCAGGTGAGGGGGGTGCAGTTGTTTTGTGTGTCCATGCCAGGGGCAGGTGACCTGCCCGCCCCTTGGCTTGGGTGCAGAGAGTCCTGGAACCCTTGGAGCGACTACCCCAGCTCCCTTTCCCATCTCCCCCCGCTCCAGCCCCTTTCCCCAGCCTGGCCCCTCATCCCTGCTTCCCTCCCCCTATGTGGCTGCTTCATGTTTGCATCAGGGCCACTAGGCTGTTCCTTCGTATTTTCTTTTCTTTTTCTTTCTTTTCTTTCTTCTTCTTCTCCTTTTTTTTTTTTTTTTGATACAGGTTCTTGCTCTGTTGCCCAGACTGGAGTGGAGTGACATAATCATGGCTCACTGCAGCCTCCACCTCCTAGACTCAAACGATCCTCCTGCCTCAGCCTCCCAAATAGCTGGGACCACAGGCACATGCCACCATGCTTGGCTAATTTATTTTATTTTTTATTTTTACTAGACACGGGAGTCTTGCTATGTTGCCCGGCTGCATTCTTGAATTCCTGAGCTTAAGCTATCCTCCCGCCTCGGCCTCTCTCTCTCTTTTTGCCTCATTCTTTCCTCCTTATCCCTCTAGTTTTCCTTCTCTCTTCCCCACTTCCCCCCATTTTCCCCTCCTTTCCATCTGTTTCCGCTCTCTGGATTCTGCCCTCTTGTTTTTGGCGCTTGCTCTCTTTTACGTTTTTCTCAAGCCGCCTTTTGTTTCCCTTTGTGTCTCCTCCTGTCTCATGATGTTCATCTCTGTTTCCACTGTGCTGTCTCCATGTCTCCCTCTTTTCCTTTCTCTCCCTCTTAAAAATTATTCCCCAGACCTTGAAAACCATCCAACCCTTTTCACTCTCAGGGGCCTGGATGGAAGAAAATGTCTTCATCAGGCAAGGACAGTGCAGGAGAGGGGTCGCAGGTGCATGTGCAGGCCCGGCAGTGCTGCCGGGGAGAAGGGCGGGCCTGGGCTGAGATGCATGGGCACAGCCAGACCTCCAAGGACACCTCATGTCTGAGGAAAGGGGGAGATTGAGAAGAGGCTGCCAGGGCTCCCTGGAGGCCTGGAATGGGGGAGAAGGGGCACAGGGGACAGTCCAGGCCTTGTCTCTGAAGCAGGTCCTTCAGCTGCACTCGGGCTGTGCTTCTCTGTAGGGAGGGGGCATAGCTCTAGGGAAGGAATTTCTCCAGGCCTGGCAGGGGCCTGGAGGAGGCATCTGAGCACCTGCTGGTTCCAGGCTGCCTCTCGTTTTGCACTCAGGGCTTTTTTTGTTTGTTTGTTTGTTTTTGAGGCAGAGTCTCACTCTGTCACCCAGGCTAGAATGCAGTGGCACAATCTCAGCTCACTGCAACTTCTACCTCCCGGGTTCTTGTGCCTCAGCCTCCTGAGTAGCTAGAATTATAGGCGCATGCCACCATTCCAGGCTAATTTTTGTATTTTTAGTAGAGATGGAGTTTTACCATGTTGGCCAGGCTGGTCTCGAACTCCTGAGCTCAAGTGATCCGCCCGCCTCGCCTCCCAAAGTGCTGGGATTACAGGCATGAGCCACCATGCCTGGCGAGGGCTTGTTTTTTGAATGGATAACAGCTGCCTGCATCAGGAACTGGGCTCCTCAGAGTAGTATTTGTGCAACCTGACAACATGGTAGGTCAGGTTTTCTTCCCAGAGCTAAATTGGTGCTTTTTTTTTTTTTGAGACGGAGTCTCACTCTGTCACCCAGGCTGGAGTACAGTGGTGCAGTCTTGGCTCACTACAACCTCTGCCTCCAGGGTTCAAGCAATTCTCCTGCCTCAGCCTCCCCAGTAGCTGGGATTACAGGTGCGTGCCACTATGCCTGGCTATGTTTTGTATTTTTAATAGAGATGGGGTTTCGCCATGTTGGCCAGGCTGGTCTTGAACTCCTGACCTCAAGCGATACGCCTGCCTCGGCCTCCTAAAGTGCTGGAATTATATTCATGAGCCATCACACCCGGCCTAGTTGGTGCTATTTTCAATACTTTTTTGTGGAGCCAACCACCTTCCAGGCCAGCCAACAAAACCTTCAAGGATTCTATTGATAATTCAGCATCAAAGTGAGAAATGTATGACTCTGATGTGACAGCAGTTGGTGGCCGGACTGTAGCCAGCTGTCGGTATGGGATAAGGGGACGGATCTGGAGGTTGGACACTGACTGCAGGCATCTGGGCCTAAAGCTGCCTCCCTTGGGGAGGTGGATCTCAGTGTGATGGGGGACCCCTGAACCCAGCGAGGCCACTGGGCACAGCTGTTGGTTTGTTGCCCTGGGCTACGAAGGACTCTTCCATTTGCTGCTCTGTCCTGCAAGTGGGTCAATCCCAGCTCCAGCCAAATCCATCTGCTCATGTGCCCCCCCAAATTCTACCACCGTTGCCACCCCCGGCCTTTGCCCATGGTGTTTTCTCAGCCAGGAGCGCCAGCACCATGCTGTCCCTTGTTCCGTGCTCAGGGCTCATCTGTGGCGCCTTCCTCGAGTCATCCTTTTGACTGATAGCACAGGATGAAGAACACCATCCTGAGGGCACACAGATCTCAGGTGACAGTTTGAAATGCCAAGGCAGGGCCCCTTTGTCAAACTTACTAAGAACTTCAAGACAGGGATAGCAGAGCGGTAGCCCACGCCCGGGGCCTGATTGCATGGGTTTGCACACTCCAGAGGCTGGCCTGGTCTGTTGTACAAGCATCACTCCGGGGAGTGAGTTCCTAAACCCCACTGAGTCTTAGTTTCCGTGGCTATAAAATGGGATCACCATTCATATCCCTGCAGAGGATTGTTGTGTGTGATCATCGAGATAGAGTAAGGGGGAGCTGCTATTGTCCTTACTATTGATCATGATTGATTTTTTTTTTTTTTTTTTTTTGACAGAGTCTCGCTTTGTCACCCAGGCCGGAGTGCAGTGGTGTGATCTCAGCTCACTGCAACCTCCACCTCCCAGGTCCAAGAGATTCTCCTGCCTCAGCCTCCTGGGTAGCTGGGACTACAGGTGCATGCCACCATACCTGGCTAATTTTTTTTGTATTTTTAGTAGAGACAGGGTTTCACCATGTTGGCCAGGCTGATCTCTAACTCCTGACCTCAGGTGATCTGCCCGCCTCGGCCTCTCAAAGTAGCATTGTTGATACCATTTAACAGCAATTGTTATCTGTGTTATTCCCCCGGCACTTTGCATCTGCCGCCTTCTGTGTGCTTTATTTATATTTAAATGACCTTTTGGCTGGGTGCAGTGGCTCATGCCTGTAATTCCAGCACTTTGGGAGGCCGAGGCAAGCAGATTACTTGAGGTCAGGAGTTTGAGACCAGCCTAGCCAACATGGTGAAACCTCGTCTCTACTAAAAATATAAAACTAGCCAGGCATGGTGGCGCATGCCTGTAATCCCAGCTACTCTGGAGGCTGAGGCAGCAGAATTACTTGAACCCTAGAGGCGGAGGTTGCAGTGAGCCGAGGTTGCAGTGAGCCGAGATCGCACCACTGCACTCCAGCCTGGGCGACAGAGCAAGACTCTATCTCAAAATAAATAAATAAATAAAAATAAAGATATACTTGTGTGTCTATGGTGATGAGACACTTACAGTCAGTGGCCATGTGACAGGAGCAAAGCCCAGGCGCCTTGGTGCTCAAGTAGGATGACTCCGGCACAAACCATCAGTTGAAGGAGGGAGTCAGGACTCTAGGACAGAGGGATGGGGAGGGGCAGGAGGAAAGAGGGGACTTGGCCCATGGACAGCAGAGTTTGTTGGCCAAGTTTGGAGGGACCAGACTCGATCAGGAGCTGGTGCCCCATGGAGCCCTGGTTTTGGAGGGTGCCGTGACACCGACTCCCCCCACCTGCTGTCCCTGTGTGTGAGCTTGGATTTAGTAGCCAGCAGCTTGGCAAGACTTCTGGGGCCACTCCTCTGCTGGTTTCCATGTTAATGCTTTTCCTCCAGCTAAAAGCAGAATCTGTGGGAATCCAGGAACCTTCCAGAGCTGCCCCCTAGGGTCAGCATCACCTTAACAAGATTGCACCGGCTTGTCCCTGCTGCTGGCTCGCCCTGGACACCGGCTGCCAGCTCTAGCAGCCCCAAACCCTGTGCTTCTGTCACTAGGGCCTCGGCAGCCTCCCATGTCCACCAGCTGCTGTGGTCACTGGGCCGGCAGAGGCTGGGGTCAGGGCTGGGCTGGACTGGGCAGGAGGATTCAGATGGGAAGGGGCCGGTGCCCGCACAAGCTCTGCAAGGCTGTCCAGCCCAACCCTGAGGGCAGGACTGGACACGCAGGGGCTGCCCACAGAGAAATGGGAGGGGTTCTGCTCACAGCTGTCAGAGTGTTCTGGAAGACTCAGGGCCCTGGAGCAGACACAAACATTGCAGGCAGGACAGGCTGAGGTACAGAAAGCCCGGAACCAGGACATAGCAGGGCACCCAGGACCTAGGGGACAGGCCCTGGGGGCCAGTGGTAGTGGGGGCTGCCACCAAGAGCTCAGAAGAGCCCAGTTGAGTCTCTCCTCAGCCTTTGACCAGCTGGGACCCTGGGCACGTGGCCTAGCCCTGTTCTCTCCAAGCCCGCTTTCTCATCTGTACAGTGGGCATCATCACAGGTCCTCACTCACGGCTCTTGTAAGCACTGGAGGAGACAGTAGCAGGGGACAGCAGCCACTGGCCGTGGTGGAGGCCCCAGGTCAGTAGTCCCTTACTTGTAGGGCTCAGGGTAAGCAGAGGCCTCTCCACCGGCATCCTCTTCAGCCTTACGGAGCCTTGGCCTGGTGTTGTGAGCCTGGAGCCACTGCCAGCTTGGATGCCCATAGGGCTTCACAGGTCCTGCAGGCCAGGCGGGGACAGTGGCAAACCAGACAGCGCATGTCGTGGCTGATGGGACAGCTCACTGCACCCTGCAGGAATGTGGGCCTGCGGTGGCCAGATAGCTCAGTTTTTCTAGAGAAATAGGCACTCAATGTTTATTTGAACATCCCAGTTCTTCACTGTTGGCAATGAACTCATTTTTAAATTTGTCTGCAAGCCGGATGCTGACCAAAGGTGACCCGTTTGTGCTCTCTGAGTGGGCCAGATCAGGCAACCCCTGAGGGTCCTGAGGTTGGAGGGCAGATGCTGAAGGGACATCCTGGTTCCTGACTGAGAGCTTACCCCCAGCCCCACACAGCTCCAGGGGTGCCTGTGTGCTGGGACAGTGCAGATGCTGGAGCTGACCCCAGCTCTGTCAATTCCCAGCTGAGTGGTTATGGCCAAGTGACTCGCTGAGCCTCAGTTTCCCCTTTTGCAAAGTGAGATGGAGGTTCCCTGCCCCTCTCAGCCGCTGTGAGGATGAATGCTCTGTGACCTTACAGGTCCCATCGCGGGCCGGGCACTCTGTAAATGCGCCGTTCTCGGTCACTGAGGTTGAATTAAGAGAGGCTGGGGCTTGGTTTATGGAGTGAGACTGATCTGTTTCTTCTGTTGGCTTTAAAAAAAAAAATTATAGAATTAGAGCGAAGTTGCTATGATAGTATAGAGACTCTCTTTGTACTCCTTGGCCAGCTTCTTCTGTTGTTAACATTTTACTGTGTGCATTGTCACAGCTAAGGAACCAACACTGACACATTATGAACTCAAGTCCACAGTTGCTTCTGTTTCCCTAAAGTCTTTTTCTGTTCCGGGATCCCATACTACATTCAGTCATCATGTCTCCCCAGCCTCCTCTGGCCTGTGACAGTTTCTCAGACCTGCCTGTTTTGTTTTGGTTTGGTTTGGTGTTTTTGGTCTTGGGTTTTTGTTGTTGTTGTTCTGTTTGAGAGGGGGTCTCGTTGTGTTGCCCAGGCTGGAGTGCAGTGGCAAGATCATGGCTCACTGCAGCCTTGACCTCCAGAGCTCAAGCGATCCTCCCACCTCAGCCTCTCAAGTACCTAGGACTACAGGTGCATGCCACCATGCCCAGCTAATTTTTTTGGTTTTTGGGTTTTGTCTGTAGAGATGGGGTCTCCCTGTGTTGCCCAGGCTGGTCTTGAAACCCTGCACTCAAGGGATCCTCCTGCCTTGGCCTCCCAAGGTGCTGGGATTGGCCAGGCATGGTGGCTCACTCCTGTAACCCCAGCACTTTGGGAGGCCAAGGTGGGCAGATCACTTGAGGTCAGGAGTTTGAGATCAGCCTGGCCAACATGGTGAAACCCTGTCTCTACTAAAAATACAAAAATTAGCCAGGTGTGGTGGCGCACACGTATAATCCCAGCTACTGGGGAAACTGAGGCATGAGAATCATTTGAACCCGGGAGGCAGAGGTTGCAGCAAGCCAAGATCATGCCACTGCACCCCAGCCTGGATGACAGAGAGAGACTCCATCTCAAAAACAAACAAATAAAAACACCCACACAAAGTGATGGGATTACAGGCATGAGCCACCACGCCCAGCCTCAGACTTTCCTTGTTTTTGATGACCTTGACAGTTTTGAGAATATCGGGTAGGTATTTTGAACAATACCCTTTAATTAGGGCCTATCTGATGTTTTTCTCATGCTTAGACCAGGGCTGTGGGTTTGGGGGAGGAAGACCGCAGAGGTAAGGCGCCCTTCACATCATAGCAAGGATACTCAACATGGCTCAGCACTGATGCTGCTGGACGTGGGTCACCTGGCCGAAGTGACATTTGCCAGGTTTCTCCACTGTGCAGTTTCTTTCCCCACTTTCCATACCCTGCTCTTTGAAAGCAGGTCACTAAGTGCAGCCCTACTCAAGAGAGGAGGGGCAGATGCAGACAAACAATTTGGAATTGTTTTGGAACGATTTTGAGATTTGTATCTTCTCCTTGTCTGCTTGCTTTTGCGTCTAGCAGTTGTCACTTCTTGGGTGATCCTTTCTTTCTTTCTTTTTTTGAGTCAGAGTCTTGCTCTATTGCCCAGCCTATAGTGCAGTGGCACAATCACCGCTCACTGCAGCCTTGACCTCCAGGGCTCAAGTGATCCTCTCACCTCGGCCTCCTGCGTAGCTGGGACTACAGGTGTGTGCCACCATGACCAGCTAATGTTTTTGTTTTTATAGAGATGGGGGTCTCGTTCTATTGCCTAGGCTGACCTTGAACTCTTGGACTCAAGCAATCCTCCCACCTTGGCCTCCCAAAGGCTAGGATTACAGGCTGCCATGCTCAGCCTGATCCTTTCATTTCATTATCTAAATAACCCGGGCTTGAGTCCTAGCTCAGCGCATTTACTCTCTGTGTGACCTGGGTGACTCACTATTAACAGAGGGATCATGAGAACAAGAGGATGTGTACATCAGGCTGCACCTGGTGCTTTGAGCAAATAGGTTGCTGTTTTTTCCTACTTGTGACAAGAAGTACTAAGGTGGCCCGTTGAGCTGACAGGGCGTCTCAAGGAAGTAGTCAGGGATCCAGGCTTCTCCTGGCTGCTGTTCTGCCATCCGTAGCATGTGGATTTTGTCTTCCTGGTCTCAAGGCAGCTGCAGCACCTCTGGCCTCACTGCCATGCTCCAGGCAGGACTCAGCGAAGCTGATGGCGTTATCCCCGTTTTGTAGAGGAAGAAAGTGAGGCAGAGGAGGATGAGAAACCCTGCCTTAAAGACTGCTGTGAGGTTAGAAGTAGCGTCACCTGGTGTGTAGTAGGCATGGTTGTTTTCACAGTAGGATGGGCCTCTCTCAAGCTCCCTGGCACTGGGGGTGCCCAGTGCCCTGGGGGATGAAGGGTGGGCCTCTAGCAGCAGGCACCTGAGCTCCTCCACTTGGCCGGCCTGAGGCTTCAGGCTCACAGGGGCTGGCCCGGGCTCTGGTGGGGCTGTGGGGGGCTGGGGCAGACCCTGGACAACCTCGGATCCCAGCCTGCGAGTACGGGTACAGTGTGTCCACCCCTCCTTTTGGGGTGGAGGATGCTGGGCCCAGCAGCCCTGTTGACCTGTGCCTCTTGCCTGTTCTGGGCAAGCCAGGACTGGCTGGGGCTGCAGTGGTCACCCAAGAACAGCCAACCACATAAAAGTCAAGCCCAAGGACAGTCACTGAGGTGGGCCCGCCTTGCAACTGGGTAGCCATGTCTGATGACCTACTATTCAGTGCTCACTTGGAAGGGAGATATAGGGAAGGGTTTGTTGTTGCTGTTCTATTTGGGAGAACAGATTGAATTCAGAGGCAAACTATGGTCTAGGGATCAAATATGGCCTGCCACTGCCTTTTTTTTTTTTTTTTTTTTTTTTTTGAGATGGAGCCTCGCTCTGTTGCCCAGGCTGGAGTGCAGTGGCGTGATCTCAGCTCACTGCAACTTCTGCCTCCTAGGTTCAAGCAATTCTCCTGCCTCAGCCTCCCAAGTAGCTGGGATTACAGGCACCCGCCACCACACCCAGCTAATTTTTGTATTTTTAGTAGAGATGCAATTTCACCATGTTGGCCAAGCTGGTCTCGAACTCCTGACCTCAGGTGATCTGCCTGCCTCAGCTTCCCAAAGTGCTGGGATTACGGGCATGAGCCATCACACCCAGCCTGCCATTGCTTTTCTAATAAAGTTTTATTGGCACACAGCCATGCCTTCTGTTTACATATCTATGGCTGCATTTATACTACCTGGGCAGAGTTGAGTGGTTGTGACAGAGACTGTGTGGTTTGCAAAGCCTAAAATATTTACTATCTAGCTCTTTACAGAAAACATTTTGCTGACCCTGACCCAAAAACCATGCAGGGTCAGGGATGTGCGATTAGGGCTTCCCGAGAGGGAGATGCGGGTGGGCCCAGACTGGCGAGGGGCTGCGGAGGGTTTGTAGAAACAGGGCAGCACAGGGCAAACGGAGGCCCTGAGGTGGTGGGCTTGGCTTTAGAGCAGAGCTTGTTCTGACTGGGGGGCTTCAGAAGAGAGGCTGTGAACCCAGCCGGGGCCTGAGGCTTCACCCTGTCACGTGCTGTGACAGCCATTTGGGGTCTTTGTGAGAAACAGAGCTGCTGGGTGTTACGGATTGCCGGGGCCAACTCTGAGGCTTCGGCCAGATGCAGCAGGTTACAGGAACCGTGGGGATCTCAGGCTGGGGCTCCTCAGCTCAGCCACCTTCAGCCATGAGGGACTGTGGGCCCGGAGTTGCCCAGTGGTCTGATTTTCCAAGAGAAACCGGCAGTCTGCTTTTCACGGGAAATCTGATTTTTACATGTTTGCAGTTAATTCCATTTTCACAAAATCACAAAGCCGACCCAGCACACATGCATTTGGCCTGTGCCCTGCAGGTCTGGGAACTCAGGTGTGCAGGTGGACGCAGGGAGCTGCGGGGGTGTGGGGAGACTCTGAAAGCAGCCAGGCCCTGCGCCCCAGCACTCCCTGTGGCAGAGGCGGGCCTTGGGCTGGGGGTGGGCTGCGGAGGAGCTCACAGCCGTGTCAGGTTTCTGTGTCTTGACCTATCCTATCCCAGAGCAGAGAACATTCCTGCCTTCGGCCCCAGAGGAGGGGGTGGGGAGCCGGATTCCAAAGGGTTGGACGCACCTCCTGGACCCCAGCGGGGACTCATTCCCAGCCGGAGGGCGAGAGGTGGGAGGTGGAGAGCTCTGAAGTCTTCTCTGAGATTTTCAAGGGTGAAAACCCCAGGGTTTGAGTTTGCTGCTCCATCCTCAAGGAGCCCTAGAGGGCGATGGGCAAGGGCTGGTCTTGGAGCTGGACAGGCCCGAGTGGACCCCAGCTCCAGTGCTCCCTCCCTCCCGGGACCTCTGAGACATAGTGACTCCTCCCTTGCAGGCTGCCATGAGAGTCCAAGAGAGAACGGGTGTGAAAGTGGTTTCCGTGGCATGCGGGTGTGCCGGTGAGGGGGTCTGCCTCTGGGGCGTGGTCCTGTCCACCCGCCAGGGCGTCTGCAGCCGGACAGCCCTGCGGGCATCTGGTTGTTTTCTTCAGCCTCACACACCAGCCCTTACCTGCTGATTCAGGCGGCTGGTTTCAAAGCACTTGCTGCCACCCCTGGGGGTTTATTATCTATTTCAGGCAGGACTCTTAGTTACAAGCAACCCTGGTCAGTGTGGCTTAAAGAAAGAATTTTGAGGCTCATGAACAGGAAAAGCCCCAGGGTAACTCCAGCCTTCAGCAAAATAGGGTTCAGGTGCTCCAAGTGATATTGGCAGGACTCTTGTCTTGCCGCGTCTTCTAACTCTGCATCCTTCTGTGCGGGGTTCATTCTCAGGCGGGCCCCTGGTGGGGTGGCAGGAGTGGCCTGTCGCCTGAACTCCCAGGAACCTCTGGGGAGAGCATCCCTGTCCCAGTAGCAAGAATCGCAGTGGCCCTGTCACATGCTTACTCCTGGACTGATCTCTGTGGGTGGAGAGTGAGCTGCTCACATGGGCTAGGCCTGCTCTTGGCCCCAGCCTGAGCTGTGGAGGAGGTGGGGAGCTGCTCGGATGGGGAGTTGGGCACAAGGGGATCCCTTAGAAAAATCAAGATGCAGCCGGGCATGGTGGCTCACGCCTGTAATCCCAACACTTTGGGAGGCCGAGGTGGACAGATCACTTGAGGTCAGGAGTTCAAGACCAGCCTGGCCAACATGGTGAAACCCTGTCTCTACAAAAATACAAAAAAATTAGCCGGGTGTGGTGGTGGGCACCTTTAGTAATCCCAGCTACTCAGGAGGCTGAGGCAGGAGACTTGCTTGAACCTGGAAGGCGGAGGCTTCGGTGAGCCAAGATTGCACCATTGCATTCCAGCCTGGGCAACAGAGTGAGACTCTGTCTCAAAAAAAAAAAAAAAAAAAAAAAAAAGAGGGGCCGGGCATGGTGGCTCACGCCTGTAATCCCAGCACTTTGGGAGGCTGAGGTGGGCGGATCACGAGGTCAGGAGATTGAGACAATCCTGGCTAACACAGTGAAACCCCATCTCTACTAAAAATACAAAAATATTAGCTGGACGTGGTGGCGGGTGCCTGTAGTCTCAGCTACTCTGGAGGCTGAGGCAGGAGAATGGCGTGAACCCAGGAGGCAGAGTTTGCAGTTAGCCAAGATCACGCCACTGCACTCCAGCCTGGGCAACAGAGCGAGACTCCATCTCAAAAAAAAAAGAAAAAGAAAATAATCAAGATGCTAGCACCCCAAGGGGAAGTGGACAGACAGGCTGAAACAGCGCCCACCCATGCCCACCACTCTCCAAGACTGTGTTTTGGTCTGAAGAGGAAACACCTGAGCTTCCTGGCTCATGCCCCTCTGCCCCTGCCTGGCTGACTTCAGCCCAGTTCTCCAAAGAGCTATGGGTTACTCACCCACGTGTCTCCAGCATGTCCTCCAAGGTGTCAGGCTTGGGCCTGAGTGGATGTGGAGTGGCACCAGCCTCTGCAGCCTTCTGTCTGGTCTTCCAGGCCAGTGGCCCTCCTGAAAAAGGAAAGCATGCTTGTTCTCCGTGGAGCCCCTGGGGGCTCCTAGTGATTGACTTCCTTTCTGAGTGCACGGGAAGCAGCTGTTCAATAATCCATTGTGACATTTGGCCAGACACCGACAGAGCTTGTCTCCCTGCGACCCCCTTGTCCAAATGCAGGGATGACCTTTCCCCTCTGTGACCAGGAAGGATGCGATTGTTAGGAGTTTCTTACATTAGTTCTCTCCAGGCCTAAAGACACCATCACATCTAGAGCTGCCGGCGGCCTCTCGCCACTCCCTCCCCTTGGCTTCTTCATAATGATATTGATTTTTCCTCCATTTTTAGAATCCATCTCCTTGAGGGAGGAGATAGAAACTCCATCCCTCTTCACAGAACCATTTCAAAAAGGAACAGGGGGTTGTGATGAGGCCCAGCTGGCCTAGGAGAGGCCACCTGGCTGGGCCGGACACTGGCTCTGGCCTGGCCTGGTCACTGACCCTTGCCTGGGTCCTCAGGACCAGGAGAAGAAGGGCCGTGTCTTTTCAGATCACAGAACACTCTTTGGCCCCTAGTCATGTGTCAGGATGAGAGGGGCTGGCTTTGAACTCCCATGATTCACTTGAATGTTGCATTTTCTAGATATCATGACAGCCAGTTCTCAGGCCATCATTAAAAAGAAAGAAGGTGAAATTCCACACCTGTGGGTTACCCACCAGCCGCAGCCCTCTGGCTGGAGATGTATCTTGTGGCTCAGCTCCTGTTTGTGTTCTGATTGCAGTGCCATCAGGGGGACGTGTGTCCACTGACCCACAGAGGCAGGGGAAGCTGGGGAACGTGCTAGGAGAGGAGGGGCAGGCAGGAATAGACCTCGTCTCCCGAGTCATCCCCTGAGCAGGCTGAGCCAAGAGTGGCTGACTGAGGATTGGCTGGGCACAACGTTCCATTCGCCGTGTTTGAGGTTCACCCTTGGCCAGGTGCGTCACTTGTCCTGGTTTTCCAGATGTGGAGGTGGTGACGCAGGCTGGTATGAGGTCCCTAGATGTCAGAGCATGTTTTAGCTTATTTAAGATCCTTTGATGGTTCCCTTCTGCAACAGGCTCGGTGTGGTGTGGTGGTAAGTCAAGGCCCTGGAGCCCAGACGTGATTACCTGGCCACTCTCACTTTTGGGGGACACATGAAACAGCCTCCTGCTGTCTCCACTGTCGCCCCTAGAGTGTATTCTCTCTCCTGCTCTTCCTGAAGCGCAGACCTCATCACACACACAGCCTCCTGCTTACGAGCTGCAAAGGCCCTCAGTGCTCATGGGATCAAGGTCATAGCTTGGCTTGCAAGATCCCAAGTGGACCCCAGCCCTTTGTCTGGCTTCCTCCCTGTCTACGCACTGATCCCCGCAGCCCCCACACTCCACCCACTCAGCACAGGCTGTTCCCTCGGCCTGGAACACCGTCCCTTGGTACCTCTATACCCCCATTCTCCTGACTCCTGGCCAGTTGCTGCTGAGGCTGTGAAGGTCCTAGACGGCTCAGCACCCGGAAACTCCCCCAACCCTCTAGGATGAGCTGAGGCCCCATCTGGGTTCCCCAGGCCTTTGTGCCCGTCCTGCCATCAGCCCGCATCATAGGGTGGCATTGTTTCTCCTGGTTCATTTGTGTCCCCACTAAGTGCCATGCCCCATGAAAGCTGGGATGGTTGTCTTGTTCACAGCTGTGTCCTCAGTGCACAGGACAGGGCTGGCCTGGTGCATTGTGAGTTGGCGGCTGGTAGACAGATGCTTGGAGGATGTGTGACTTGGGGCAGGGCACCTCCTGAGTCTTGATCTCCCCCTCTGCACTGGGGTCATGGTGTCAAGTGCAGGGGGAGGGGAGGGAAGGGGAGCAGGCAGCATGGGGAGGGGCCTGCAGAGGTGTCTGGCAGTGGGGAAGCTGTCATTGGCCATAGTCTGGAGCCCACATCCCTGTACTGACACCCAGCTTTCAGCTGTAGCCAGAACTGGGTCTCAGCCAGGGTGGGCAGAGGTGGCCAGGAGACGAGACAGTGCAGGGAGCTGGGGGACAGGGTTAGAGGGTGGCGAGAATGTCCCCTCCCTCTGTCCTCCTTGACCATGCATCCTTGCTCATCTCCACCGGCTCCAACCAGGAGCAGTAGCCCAGGAGCCCTCTCCTTCTTCTGGTGCAGGCCGTGGTCCTTGCAACCTGGACTCTGCATGAGCATCACCTGGGAGCTGTGAAATGTCCCACACCCAGGCCACGCCCCCGACTAGAGACATCTGACCCCCTGGCGTGGGCCCCGGGCATCAGTATTTCATAAAACTCCCAGGAGATTCCAGCGCATGGCCAGGTTTGACAGCCGTCATTCCAGGTGGTTCTTGGTGACCTGGTTTTTCCTGGAGATGCTCAGCAGCCTGCAGGAGCCCGCCAGCCAGCGCACAGTGAGCGGCTCGATGGGAAATCTCCCCTTCTCTGCCTCCCTCCACAAAAATCCTCACCAGAAACGAGGAAGCACTTCTTAAAATGGTTTTGTTTTTTGAAAGAGTAGCACATGCATATGGCGGGAACTCCAGGCAGCACAGATGGGTACACAGTGGAAGAAAAATCAGTCCTGGCCGGGGCGCGGTGGCTCACGCCTGTCATCCTAGCACTTTGGGAGGCCGAGGCGGGCGAGTCACCGGAGGCCAGGAATTTGAGACTAGCCTGACCAACATGGCAAAACCTCATCTCTACTAAAAAAAAAAAAAGAAAAAAAATTAGCCGGGCGTGGTGGCGCATGCCTATAATCCCGGTTAACTCAGGAGACTGAGGCAGGAGAATTGCTTGAACCCAGGAGGTGAATGTTGCAGTGAGCCAAGATGGCACCACTGTACTCCAGGCTGGGTGACAGCGAGACTCCGTCTCAAAAGAAAAAAAAAATCAGTCATGCCACCAACCACAGCCACTGTACCCAGGCTCTGAGATGGCCCTGCAGAGCTGTCACGTGTCGGTATAGGTCCCTTTGTCACATGTCTACTCTTCTCACCTTGCTTTCTCAGTCCTTCTCTGCCAGAACATATTGATCTGCCTGGCTTTTTCTTTTTTCTTCCCCGAGACATTGTCTCATTCTGTTTTCTAGGTGGAGTGCAGTGGCACAATCCCAGCTCACTGCAACCTCCGTCTCCCGGGTTCAAGTGATTCTCCTGCCTCCGCCTCCCAAGTAGCTGGGATTACAGGTGCGCGCTACCATGCCCGGCTAATTTCTGTATTTTTAGTAGAGACGGGCTTTGACTGTGTTGGCCAGGCTGGCCTCAAACTCCTGACCTCAAGTGATCCGCCTGCCTTGGCCTCCCAAAGTGCTGGGATTACAGTCATGAGCTACTGCGCCTGGGCTGCCTGGCTCTTCTTGATGCCTACAGAGTATTCCATTGTGGAGAGGGCCTGACATGGATGCCTTGGTCCCTTTGGGTGGCCGGCTTTGGCTGTCACAGGCAGTGCTGTCAGAGGAGCTCAGAGTCTTTGGTCATATGTGTGAGTCCTGCAGGATGAACTTGTAGACCGGGAATTCCTGGGTCATGGAACAAGTGGATCCAAATCGCTGATAGAGCACCATTTCTTGTCATTGCAGAAGTCATCTGCACCGGTGCCCGTGACGTACAAGCTGCCCACACTGTATAGGACGGAGGACTATTTTCCTGTGGACGCTGGGGAAGCACAGCACCACCCCTGCACCTGCCCTCGGCCTTTGTGAGCTTTGCGGTCTTCCCATCAGGAACACTGGAAAGTGACATTGTGTACATGCTGCAGCTTGGGGGTTTTTTCTTTGTATTGCTGTTTATTTTATATTTTAAAAATATTTTAAAAAATGTCGAGATGGGGTCTCACTATGTTGTCCAGACTGATCTCAAACTCCTGGGCTCAAGTGATCCACCCACCTTGGCCTTCCAAAGTGGTGGGATTATGGGCAGGAGCCTCCGTGCCCAGGCTGCTGCCATTTTCAAATTTCCTCCCTGCCTCATGTGAGACCACAGGGTTTGGAGAAGCAGTTGGAACCCACGTGTGGTGATGCCTCCCACATCGGCCTGCCTGGGGTTCTACAGGGGTTGAGGGACCAGGCCCGGCCGGGGCTGATGGACAGTGGGGACTTTCCTTCTCTCCATGATGGCTTTGCAGGGGCTCCATGGTCCTTCTCTCTGTGATGGGTTTTTGCACGGGGTGCGCTCTGCCACTGTGGTGGGTGGGTGGATGCTGCTTCTGTTGCCTCCAGACCTCGGTGCCCACAGCCTTGAGGATACTTCCAATAAAGGTGTCAAGAGCTCAGCCCTGGTCTGGTGTGAGAATGACGGGGAGTGATAGTTTCCTTTTCACCTGTGCAGTGTTTTCTAGAAGGTTCCTCCTGTGCCTCACCTGCGAGGGCCTGATCCTGGGCACCTGCTGATGAGGCTCCAGCTGAGGGAGGGGTAGTCCTGGCCTTTGGATTTCCAGCAAGAGTGCAGAGGTCATTAGGACCTCCAGGGTCTTCAAAGGCTTGTTTACCCACATTTCTTCCCATGCAGATGAGTTTCCTGCTATTGTCCTAACACTCCAGATTTCTCACTGTGGCTTCAACCTGCAATGGGTATTTCTGGAATTCCTCGAAGAGCCAAGAACACACACATAATTCCCCTATGCACATACAGGACTGAACTGTAAATCTGCATTAGAATTTCAAGATAATCTGCCTGGGCAAGGTGACTCATGCCTGTAATCCCAGCATCTTGGGAGGCTGAGGCAGGAGGGTCACTTATGCACAGGGTCAAGACTGCAGTGAGCCATGATTGTTCTACTGCACCCTAGCATGTGCAACAGAGCAAGACCCTGTCCCCCACACCCCGAAAAAGTTTTTCAAGGAAGCCTAAAATAATGAATCTGGCAAGATAGAGTAGAGGCCAGGTGCAGCGGCTCATGCCTGTGATCCCAGCACTTTGGGAGGCCGAGGCAGGCAGATCGCCCAGGAGTTTGAGACCAGCCTGGGCAACATAATGAGACCATATCTCTACCAAAAATACAAAAATTAGCTTGGCGTGCTGGTGCACATCTGTGGTCCCAGCTACTTGGGAGGCTGAGGTGGGAGGATTGCTTGAGCCTGGGAGGTTGAGGCTGCAGTGAGCCATGATTGTGCCACTGCACTCTAGCCTGGGTAACCAAGTGAGATCTTGGCTAAAAATGTTTTTAAAAATTAAAAACAGAAAAGCAGGGAAATAGTTTAGGACAATTTTTGGAATTCAGAGATATAGGTAGACCCCTTGTTTCTGGAAAAGTCAGCATTTTTCTTCTCTTTTCTTTTTTTTTTGAGATGGAGTCTCACTCTGTCACCCAAGCTGTAGTGCAGTGGCGTGATCTCAGCTCACTGCAACCTCCGCCTCCCGAGTTCAAGCTATTTCCTGCCTCAGCCTCCCAGGGAGCTGGGATTATGGGAGCACACCACCACGTCCAGCTAATTTTTGTATTTTTAGTAGAGACGGGGTTTCGCCATGTTGGCCAGGCTGGTCTCGAACTCCTGACCTCAGGTGATCCTCCTACTTTGGCCTCCCAAGGTGCTGGGATTACAGGTGTGAGCCACCATGCCCGGCCAGCAATTTTTTATTGAGGTGACTTTTACAATTTTTTTTTCTTTAAATGAGACACCTGTCACCCAGCCTGGAGTGCAGTGGTGTGATCATGGCTCCCTGAAACCTCAAACTCCTGGGCTCAAGTGATCCTCCTGCCTCAGCCTCCCAAGTAGCTGGGACCACAAATGTGCACCACCATGCCTGGCAACTTTTCAAATTTGTTTTATTTTTTGTAGAGACAGGGTCTCCCTATGTTGTTCAGGCTGGTCTTGAACTTCTGGGCTCAGGGGACCCTCCTGTTTCGGCCTCCCAAAATGTAGTGTTGGCACAAACTTTTATTGAAGTATAATTTACAGTACAGAAAGGGGTGCCTAAGTGGTTCACTAAATTTTTCACAAACTGAATGTATCTATTTAAGCCTCACCAGACTGAGCAACCAACATTATCAGCACTGAGCAGCCCCTCATTCCCCCTTCTGGTCCATGCCCATACCCACCCCCACCCCAGGCTGACAGCATACTGACATCTAACCATATGGACTGGAGTTTCTTGTTTCTGTGCTCTGTATAAAGAGAGGACACACGGGATGTGTACCTACGGTGTGTCATCTCTTGTCTCTGGCCTCACTGGCTTGATGTTACCTTGGGAGGTGTCACTGTTGCTGTGTCACTGTAGATCATTCTCATGGCTGTGTTGTATTGGCTGGGACTGTTTTTATCGAAGGGAGCTTGGACACTCTGCATGCCCCAGTGTGCTCAGGGAGAGCACGCGTTGGATGGAAAGTTGGCCGGGTGCGGTGGCTCACGCCTGTAATCCCAGCACTTTGGGAGGCCAAGGTGGGCAGATCACTTGAGGTCAGGAATTCGAGACCAGCCTGGCCAACATAGTGAAACCTCATCTCTACTAAAAATACAAAAATTAGCCAGGTGCTGTGGTGCACCCCTGTAATCCCACCTACTCGGGAGGCTGAGGCAGGAGAATCGCTGGAATCTGGGAGGTGGAGGTTGCAGCAAGCCAAGATCGTGCCACTGCACTCCAGCCTGGGCAACAGAGCGAGACCCTATCTCAAAAAAGAAGAAAAAGGAGAAAGCTAATGTTAATTTTTTAGACAAGCAGTTGAGGACACTCATTTCCAGAAGGGTGAGTATCTGCTGAGTGTTGGGCACTCCCAGGCTTCTTTCTCCTCCCAGCGCCTGAAACGGGCCAGGGAGAGTTGGAAGGAAATCCCACGTGATTAAGCCACAGCAATGTTGAGTGTCCTAAAGCAGGGACCCACAGGCCCCACGCTAGAGCATGGCCCTGAGGTGAGCCTGCCTGGCAGCACTGTCCGCTCCCATGCCTCTTAGCTGTGTGAGCTGGGCTTTTCACTTGCTCTCTCTGAGTCCAGCTGCCCCTGTGGTAAGACATGAGGATGGCTCTGGCCTGATGGGTTGTGGTGAGGGTGACATGAGGTGAGCTGTGTGCATGCTGGGCACACTGGTGAGGGGCTCTCAGTAATGGGAGGCTGCTGTTGCAGGGCCCGGGCTGTGATGGGGAAAGGGTTGATTGTCCTGCGTTTCTCAGTTGACCAGCGGCATCCGAGGGCCTGAACAGCGAGTGACTCAGGGACTGCCCTTACATGTCAGAGTTAGAAGTCATGGGAGAATGGAGGCTGCTCTCTCTGGGTTTCCCTGTCCTGTTAGGAGGGGTGAGGTTGCACAGGAAATCTATGGGGAAAAGGTGACAAGTGAACTGGAAGTAGCCGTTCCAAAGTTCCTAGGATTTGCACTGCCAAACAATGAGCTTTAAGGGACACTTGGAAACATCTGGGGAGAAGGAAGGCCGGGACACTGCGCCCTGCCACCAACCCCTAACCTCAGTCCTCTGAGCGGCTCCACTGTCCTTGTGCCAGGTGACTTCATGTGCGTCCTCATTAAAGCAAAGTGCCTGACATTTCCATTGTCCAGTCAATGATGTCCTCAATTGCTGACTATTGATGGCCTCTAACCCCTTGGTAAGGGTAACTGCAGCCTAGGAAAGGGTGATCTGATCTTTTTCTTTTTTAAACAGAGATGGGATTTTGCTATGTTGTCCAGGCTAGTCTCAACCTCCTGGGCTCAAGCGATCCTCCTACCTTGGCCACCCAAAGTACTGGGATTACAGTCGTGAGCCACCGAGACCTGCCAGTCTTTTTCTTTTGTGGCTGATGTTGGACATGGACACCAGTAGAAAGGTCACTGCAGATTTCTTCCCAAGAGCAAGGCTCTTCGGTCAACCCCCTTTCCCGCTTTCCCAGCGGATGTGAACTTCGTGCTCACCAAAGCAAGAGGTTTCAAGGTAGCAGCCCATGGGGTTGTATCTGATTGGCAGAAATGTGTGGTTTGCCCTGAATTGTTTTAAGATGTTTTCATGTTGTGACAATTGGGTAAACTTCTGGAAAAAATAGAGCTCCATACCTCACTCAGCACACCTGGATTGCAAATCAATTAGGAGCTTAATGTATAAAATGAATCTATTGGCCAGGTGCAGTGGCTCACACCTGAATCCTACCACTTTGGGAGGCCAAGGTGGGTGGATCGCTTGAGCTCAGGAGTTCAAGACCAGCATGGGCAACATAGCAAAACCCCTTCTCTGTAAAAAATAGAAAAATTAGCCAGGCATGGTGGTGCTTGCCTATAGACCCAGCTACTTGGTGGGAGGTGGGAAGATTGCTCGAGCCAGGGAACTTGAGGCTGCAGTGAGCTGAGATTGTGCCACTGCACTCCAGCCTGGGTGACAAAGTGTTACCCTGTCTTAGAAAGTAAAATAAAATGAATCTATTGAAGAAATAGGTTAAAAACATTGGCGAAGTGTACAAAATCGAGAAGCCATAAAAGAGGTCAATTTGATTATATATATATAAAATTTTTAAACTTCTGCATGGCAAAACCAACGGAAAACTCAACCAAAAAATCCCAAAACAACAAAATCCTAAGCAAATTCAGAAGATAGATGACAATTGGGAAAATAAATTTGCATCTCATGCTACAAAGGGATAATCTCCCTAATAAATGTCACCTACAAAAAAGGGAAACAGTAGCAAAACAGGCAAAGGCTATGAACAGGAGTTTCACAGAAAATGCAACACATGAAAAGATACTCAACCTTAATGTATGCCAATAAGTATGGAAAAATACCCGAGATTTTTCACATTTCAGGCTGGCAAGGGTTAAAATTTTTGATGACACTATTGAATTTTTTTTTTTTTTTGAGACAGAGTCTGCTCTGTTGCCCAGGCTGGAGTGCAGTGGTGTGATCTCAGCTCACTGCAACCCCTGCCTCCTGGGCTCAAATGATCCTCCCACCTCAGGCACCCAAGTAGCTGGGATTACAGGTGTGCACCACCATGCCAAGCTAATTTTTGTGTTTTTAGTAAAGATGGGGTTTTGCCATGTTGGCCAGGCTGGTCTCAAACTCCTGGCCTCAAGTGATCCACCTGCCTCAGCCTCCTAAAGTGCTGGGATTACAGGCATGAGCCACTGTGCCTGGTCTTGCTGGTGGTATTTTGAAGAAACATATTCTTGTACATTGATGGTGGGACACCATTCTCATGGGGGGCAATTGGCATACCTAACAAAATTAGAAATGGTCCTAGCTACTCAGTAGGCTGAGGCAGCAGGATCGCTTGAGTGAGCCCAGGAGGTTGAGGCTGCAGTAAGCCGTGATCATGCCACTGCACTCCAGCCTGGATGACAAAGCAAAACCCCATCTCTTAAAAAAAAAAGGGGGGTTGGGGGGGAAATGTCCTCGGACCCAGTAATTCCACCCCTAGGAATCCAGCTTACACGCACAAGAAAGAAAAGATAAATGTACAAGGTTAGTCACTGCACAGTGAGATAGCAAAAGATTAGAAAGAACCCAAGTGATTATTGATCTGGGTTTTATTCCTTTATAGCCCAACCATATGATGGAATACTATAATGTTGTAAAAATGGGTTAAGAGTTCTTTATGAATTGGTGTGGAAACATCGCCAAGATATGAAAGCCAAATGCAGAAAAATGTATGTGGTATGCTATTATCTATGTGAAAAAGACATTACTATTCTCTGGAAGGATAAACACAAATTTGAGAATGGTGGATATCTGGGGTGAGAGGTATCCTTTTCACTGTTCTTTAAAAGTTTTGATATTTTGGTGTTTGCCTATTCAAAAAATGGTTAAAATCAGTTGCCACCAATTAAAAATTAGGAGAATGCATATAAAGAACTGAATTTCCTGTTTGTTTGCTTGTTGCCTTAAGAATGTGAGCCCACTGTTTTTAGTGCCAGATATTCTAATTTTAAACAATGAGCTACATAAAGTCAAGTTGCTTTGGAGGTGGGGTCCTGGTCTCCAGGCTTTTCTTATACTCAAATTATTTCACTAATTTATTTCACTTGACTAGCCCCTGTGGGCATTTGCATTTGAGATCCGTAGAACCAGAGACTCAGACAATGGGAAATTTATTCCAAGGATATGGAGTGTGTGAAGAAATGCATCTCGGTCTCAGCTTAATGTGGTGGAGGATGGCAGCTAGATGGTCACTGCAGTTCAAGCAACTGGCAGTCTAGCTAGCACCTCTGTACCCCAATTCCAAACTCCCTGAGGATGAGGCATGGGGTCCCACTAGAGAAGTGTGTGCTGTCCAGGGCTCTCCTTTGGGAGGTGACTGATACCAGGTCAGACATTGTAAGAAAGCTACACCAATATTCCACAAGAATACAAAATGCAAAATCAAGAAAATATCAGGAAACAGAATCCAGCAACATATAAAAAAGGATTATATGCCATAACCAAGCAGGATTTCTTCCAGGAGTGCAAGGTTGGTTTAACATCTGAAGATCGGTGTACCACACCATATTAATAAGGGACAAAAACCACATGATCATCTCAATAGATGCAGAAAATAAGCATTTGACAAAATCCAACACCTACTTATGATAAAAACTCTCCTTCTTGGGGTAAAAAGGGGAGTTCTTGGGAAGGTTAGAAGCTAGACAGGTACCCCACAATGTCTGCTTACAGGGTTTACCAACTCCTTGGAGATGTTTAGTTGACCCAGGCAGCTACAGGTTTCCAGGAACCTTCCTCTCCATCTTAAAGCAAAATCCCACTAAATCCCACTTTGCATTATGGTGAAGAGTGCAAACATCTTTGGAAGGAGTTCCAAGTAGTTCTGATTTCAAGCAGCTGTCACAGAATCTCCTCTCCGAGTTCCCTGGGCTTGCTATGGGCTCAAAAGCCTGGAAATTCTTACAGGTGATCATCAGCTTGATGCATTTCAGGCTTGCAGCAGTAGGAGGGAGTGGAGGGCAGCAGGTCTGAGGCTGGCCTCTGCAGTCTTTGCTGGGCCTTCTGGCAGAGTGTGCTTTAAGGACTGCTCATGATGCTGGGTTTGGAGAAGCAGTTAAGGGGAGGACTGCAGGGGACACAAGCATTATATTTGGTCAGAATGAACATACGGTTCCCCTTAAAAACCAAACCAGTGAGGCCTGAGCACCTGAGGCCAGCCTCTTCAACCAGGAGGGGTTTCTCACTGGGCCTTCCATGGAGATGCTCCGTTTTAGACGTAATGAGCAGTTTCATCTGGAGGAGCCAGGCCGAGGTGAATGAAAGGGAGGAGACCTGGAGGAGTGGGTCTTCTGTTGGCATCCCCAAGCCTGGTGCTGCTGCAGTGGGGACTCTACCCAGAAGGTAAGGATTCCAGCTTAGGCCACGGTCTCCTTGTTGCCGGGATGAACTGAGGAGATGTTGGGGCAAGTCTACACTCTTGAAATGGTTTTCTACATGCAGGTTGCATCTCTGAGTGTACAGGTTCTTCTTAGGCTGCTAGCAGGTGTTTGTTGAGTGGCGGGGAAAAAGAATAAGTGGTCTCAAAGGAAACTGCCTGGAGCAGACATACTATTCAGGGGAAGGCTCGAGCTTGTAGCCCACGTTCACTGCGCATCCCTTTAAACCAGTTCTGTCTGGGAATCAGCTGGGCCACACCTCAAACCAATTACATCAGAATCTCCAAGCAGGGGAGGGGGAAACTTAGCATCCCCTGTCTTTAAACCTCCCCAGGTGATTTCAGTATGTAGCCAGGGCTGGGAATCACTTGCTTCCAAAGAATACCAGTCAAGAGATTTTTCAGGATTTACTTCGTCTTCTGAGTTGGAGCAGTTGCACCTTTTATCTGGTTTTCCTGTGGCACAAGGCTTGCTTTGAAGTGCTGGGTTCTCAGCATCCCTCTGCACCTTCTGAGTGTAGCATGGAATTGGGTTTGAATTGGTTTCCAGTTTTGGGTTGAATTGCTTTCACCTGAGCTTCAGAGATGGGTCCTGACTAGTCTAAGCCAACCAGGGTAATGCTAGCTCAGTGACTGACCAGGTAGCTTTGGACTAAGCCCATCAGCTTAGTCGGATGTTCTGGAATGGTCCAGTTGGCTCAGAATTCAGGATTCTTAATACTGAATGAAGGGGAAACCTCTCAGGTTAGGTAAGTGGAAGGCACCCTATGAATACCGGGGTGCCTGCCTAGGATGAAGTGTCCCTGTGGGTGGCAGGATGGAGACAGAAAACCTGAATCCTTGGTGATGTCCCTGAGCAGTTTGCCCTCCCCAGACACAGCCCAGTTGCCCCCTTGTCACCTTTATTAAGCACCGTCTGAGCTGGATTTCCCGTTACCTGCCAGTGAGAGTCCTAATTAATATAAAAGGGTCTGAGGTTGGGTAAAGCAAAGTGAGTAGTCACTGCTAAAGGAAGCAGAGTTCCCTGAGCAGCTCTTGGAGCCAGAGCCCAGGCTGGGCTTGAAGCCCATCTGTCAACCCCTAGCTCAGCACTATCCGGCATGCTAGAGGTAGCAGAGTCATCCTGGGATAAGGTGGGTCTGGGCTGAGGCTCATTTTGGTGCTTATGGACCTGGGACCCTGCTCTGATTTTCTTTTTTTTTGAGACGGAATTTCGCTCTTGTTGCCCAGGCTAGAGTGCAATGACGCGATCTTGGCTCACCACAACCTCTGCCTCCCCGGTTCAAGCGATTCTCCTGCCTTAGCCTCCTGAGTAGCTGGGATTACAGACATGTGCCACCATGCCCGGCTAAATTTTTTTGTATTTTTAGTAGAGATGGGTTTCTCCATGTTGGTCAGGCTGGTCTCGAACTCTTGACCTCAGGTGAGCCACCTGCCTCAGCCTCCCAAAGTGCTGGCATTACAGGCATGAGCTACCGCACCCGGCCTGATTTTCCTTTTTAATAGCGCAAGTCTCAGGCTTGCAGCCTCAGCATGCGATAACAGGGAGCAAAAATCTAATGTTTGTCTTGTATTTACTTTCATAGTCACTTTTATGGTCATCTGAATTTGTAGCAAATTATGCTGATTTTGCTTTTTGGTGACATCGTTTTCCTTTAAAAGGGGGAGTGAGGGTGAGGCATGGTGGCTCACACCTGTAATCCCAGTAGTCGGGAGGCTGAGGCAGGAGGATTGCCTGAGACCAGGAGGTTGAGGCTGCAGAGCTGTAATCGTGCCACTGCACTCCAGCCTGTGTGACAAAGGAGACCCTGTCCCCCCAAAAAAGTGGTGGCGGGAGTTGAGACATACTAAGAACATAAAGCAGTTGGGAGGCAGATGTGGCACAACTGACAATGGTGGTGGAGTGTGAGTCAGTTTGGGGAACGCTGAGCCAGGGACTGAACACTGTGAGAGTGGGGCTCACACATCTTTTCATTCATAGCAGCAGCCAACTTTCTTCCAAGGCCAGTCTCTATCCTAGGCCCAGGTGCATGGTGTGGCCGGAAATACCGGTGGCTGTGGACTCAGATATCCCATGTCCTAGTCAGCAGCTTCCCCTTTGCTAGCTGAGATGTCAGGACAAGTTAGCTTCTCTGCACCTCCATGTCAGCACCTGAAACCTGGAGTTCCTACTCCCAATACAAGGTTTGGGGGTTTTTGGAGGAGAGTGCGGAGGATTGGGGTTGGACTGTTTTGAGGACTCAAATACCTTGGATTCCAGTGCTTTACAATTAGTCCCAGAACTACACATCCGTTCTGAAAATACCCGTTGGGTAGCTGTGTATTCACAATGCCTAAGATTCAGGTGTTTTTAGGAACAACATTGTCCTTGTAGGGTGTAGCGGAGCCCCTTGTCCGGAGTCCTGTCCTTGGGGGAGAGGGTTCTAGTTGAGCTTCCCCAGGGGATGCTGATCCAGCTTTGCTGGCAGACGGAGTGGCAATGGCTAAGTCATGCCACTGTCTCTTCCTCCATCTCTCCAAGGCGGGATCTCTACTTTTGATTCCTAGACTGGCTACTTCATGTACACAGCTGTCACGTCCCACTGCAGTCTAGGATGGCAGCCAGTACAGCACTCACATCAAGTATATTGGAAAAGCCCTTTTACTGCTGCTTTATGGTTCCTAAAAGGTGCCTGCTCTGCTTATTAAAGTATCCATTTTGCTTCACTTATAGTAATAAGACATTATTAAAGGTACATAAATAAAATAAGGATTTTTTTTCTTTTTTTTTTAAGACGGAGTTTCACTCGTCACCCAGGCTGGAGTGCAATGGCGTGATCTTGGCTCACTGCAACCTCCGCTTCCTCGGTTCAAGTGATTCTCCTGGCTTAGCCTCCTGAGTAGCTGGGGTTACAGGCGCCCACCACCATGCCCGGCTAATTTTTGTATTTTTAGTAGAGACAGGGTTTCACCATGTAGGCCAGGCTGGTCTCAAGCTCCTGACCTCAGGTGATCCACCTGCCTCAGCCTCCCAAAGTTCTGGGATTACAGGCGTGAGCCACCACGCCCGGCCAAAATAAGGATTTTTAATTGCAAAAACCAGTTCAGGTTTAAATGGTCTTACACCTTAAGGTTAGGTGGTGTCCTGGATGGGGAAGGGGTTTGCATCACAGATCCATTAACGCTGTATGCTGAAAACACACACATGCAGCCAAACTCATTAAATAGCGTGGAAGATTTGTTCTGGAAATGAATAGGGACCTTCCTTCCCACGTCCCCTCCTCTTGGTTGGACACTTTGAAATAATGACAAGAACTTTCGGGGGTGATTTTGACTATATGCAACTCTTATATGCTGACTTTAAAACACAACCCCACCTATACTGTAGCTCCACTACATTCAAGTTACAGCGAGTAGTCCGTTACTGAAGTGGTACAAGTTGGTGGGAAGCAGGATGCAAAGAATTAGCAAATGGGGACCTTGCTTTGGTCAAGCTTTCAAGCCAACTTTCCAGCAGCTGGGAGAAATGCCTTTTATTTTCAAACCTGTCAAGTTTGTATCAGCTAAGATGTTTTTCTTCTAGATTACCTCAGGGTGACCCACTGATAATTGGTAATGTTGGAATGCCATTTCCTAATGGTGGGAGCAGCCTCTTCATTTCTAGTCTTCTGGAAGCTTTTGAGATGTTCCTCCATGACATTTTGGTGAAACATGCCTCAACTGGCACCTAATTATTGCTCAGCAGGGGCGCTGGAAGTAAGGGTCACAACAGGCAGAAAAACAAAACACTGCCTGATACTCTGCAAAATCCATGTGTTCAACATGTTCTACTTAATTTCATTAGGGAAAGAAAATTTCCATCAAGCTAAATGGTTCTCAAATGTTAGTGGCATAGAACCACGTAGAGATGGATGGGTGTGGTGGTTCACGCCTGTAATCCCAGCACTTTGAAAGGCTGAGGCGGGCGGATCACAAGGTCAGGAGATGGAGACCATTCTGGCTAACACGGTGAAACCCTGTCTCTACTAAAAATACAAAAAAAAATTATCCAGGCATGGGGGCACGTGCCTGTAGTCCCAGCAGTACTTGCGAAGGTGAGGCAGGAGAATCGCTTGAACCCAGGAGGCGGAGGTCGCAGTGAGCTGAGATGGCGCCACTGCACTCCAGCCTGGGCAGCAGAGCAAGACTCCATCTCAAAAACAAACAAAAAACGAACCACCTAGTGATAATTCTTGAGCCTCATCTCGAGGACTCAGTACTAGTAGTCTGAGATCTAAGTAGTAAAGGAACTACACTTCTGTATGGTAGTACTTATTTGGCAATAAGCAGGTTTGTTTCTAGCGTGAAGCATCTCAGATGGGAAACTCCCATCTTTAATACATCCCAGTTTTCAAATTTGGCACTCATTTTGTTCATGCCAGAAATGGATGTCGTTACAAAGGGGCAGGCATTGGGATCAAACTGACATACAACTCTAGAGCGATATGAGGCATAGATACCCTTTCTGCTTGAATTTCAAGAGGGAATGAAGCTGTTTGATAAAGATTCTTCTCTCCCTATACAATGACAAGGAACCAAAGATAGGATGAGAAAATGCTCTATGTGATGAACAGGGAGAGAAGCCACAGTCCTAGCTTGTCTGACTGAACTCATTCCCACAAGAAAAGCTGCAGGGCCAAAAACACGCCTCCCCACCCCCCCAAAAAAACAAAACAAAACAAAACAAAACACACCAAACCTCTGTAGGATACTTAGGTTTTCTCATGTTAGAATTGTTCAGCCTACATTTACAGGCATTCTCTAATTAGGTGGCAGCACGTTGCCATAGCCAACGATCTCCAGATTATTTGAAAAGCAAACAGTAGCAACAATATTCTTTTAAAATGGCTTTTATTGAGACACTTGTAGGGATTCTGCAACATTTCCAGTTGGGAATCTTTATTTCCAACTCTTAGGGTGGCTAAACCCTTTTCCGAATGCCAAAAGGCACACTGCCACCACCTTAATGAGGAAACACACTTATCTGTGTCTGTTCCGATATCCAACTGGGACCTGGATCCCAAGCCCCGTGGTGTCTTGTACAAGTCTCATTAGTCCTCCACGTACAACTCAGAAGCCTGTTAATCAGGGAGGTTAATTTCCAAATAAATGTGGGCTGGCCTAAATCCAGCTGGTTATTTCTGATTTGGTAATCTGTAGTATCTTAATTTGGGGACATCCTGTCCTAAGTTTTGGCTGGTGCATGTAGAATTTATAATCTACCTGTATAACAACAGATGCAACATAGCTCCGTTCCAACCCCAAATTCCTTAAAGGTTCTAGTCTACTCTTGCACTTCTTCCTGTACTATTGTTGAGAAGCGTAACATTTTAGGGAGAGGCTGGTCAAATCTCTACTCTCTGGTAACAGCATTAACAAGAGTCTTTTGGAAACGGACTCAGAAGTTATGGACATCAGCCACTTCAGACTTCTTTAGGCCAGTATCCTTGAGGTGACTGACCAGCCTCCTCATGGATTGGAGTTTCCCATCATTGTTTTAATTGCTGGAAATGTTGGCCTAATTCTGCTTCCTTGTAACTTTCTGCTTTTTAGTACAAGTTCTCTTGGGAATCTACGCATGGTAAAAATACCAGCTCCTTCCATCTTTACAGCCCTGTCAATGCTGTGCTCTTCAAAGCCTTTCCCTTAATAGCAAGAGGGCCAAGAGTGGCAATAGAGGCAGAGCTGCCTGCACTACAGTTGTTCCCATCGTAAGGTGAAAACGAACGCTTAACTTCATCTAGAAGAAAAAAACAAACAAAAAACCCATCAGGCTATTAAGATTCTGCTTGCAAATTAATGCCAATCCCTGTTTACATTTTTTTTTTTTATCACTGAGACATTTACATATATATGCAGGCTCTGCTCCTTAACAAAAGGTGAACTGAAAAACTCAAGGGTGTTTATTTTTCAGTTAAAAAAAAACAAAAACGAAAAACAGATTTTGTACCAGGTGCCTCAAGAGAAAGCATTCTATTTGCAGATGACAGATCTTGGGTTTTCCACGAGTTTCCTCTGTGACTGTGGCTGCCATCTCTGATGAAAGAGTTATGGCATTAAATGGCAAAAGATATAATGGGCACACAGGACTGTCGTGTGTAATAAAGCAAATATTTACATTAAGCACAATACAGCAATTTATTTAGATGCTTAAAATGAATACAAAGGGAAAATAAAGATCACAAAATTATACATACTACAACAGTGTGTCATATATTAGATGGTATAAATGAATCCACCATGATGGTGTTGAACTAAAGATAAAACTAAATATCCAAAATGCAGCACTCATTGGTTTGCTGCTTCAACACAACACACTTTTATACAGATCTAAAAGGTGTCAAAATTAGTAGCTGCAAAGTCAATTCTTGCATGTGATTTTAGCTTAAAAGATTTCAGAAAACAGATCTGAAATACCAGTTTTTGTTTTTGACAGCTGTAATGTCAAGGATATTCAGAACAAGAAAAATCCTATAATACAAGAGAGTCCAGATATATATCTTACGTGGCTGGCCTCTGTTGCAAGATTGTACAAGGTTATGTGCAAAAACTAAGTCTGTCCAAAAAGTCCATACTAGCGCAGTTTTGAGCTTTTGCTAGGTAAACTAGATAGAGCGTTTATTACACAGCAAGGGCAACACTAAAAAAAGAAATCTATGATGGGCACACAGTAACAGGATCATGAGCATCACTTGAATAGGTCTAAAAGACTGTACAAATATACATTTCAACTATTCAGAATGAATACATGAAAAAAAATCGCTTTTCCCAAAGTCTACTATACACATTAGACTGGTAGCTTGTATGTTGGCCCTACACTACCATGTGAATTAGTTTAACACTTCTGAAAGACATCTGACCAATCATTTCACAGAGGGAAAGAAATGTTGAAAAGGCAGATAAAATAAACCTCTGCTTTTCCTCGTGTGTATTCATGAGTCACCAGCTTATTGGTTTTTCACATTTAGTTACCGTGTCTGTCAGAGAAGGTTCTGAAGCAAGATCAGCCTGTCCTGTCATAGACTTAGAAATAACCACTGGAACTGCAGCGGCCACATGCCCCACAGTCCAACCAGTACTCACAAGGCAGTACCAGTGAGAAGACAGCTTTGCAGTCACACTGGAGATCAGAGTTCCAGGCTGCAGCATGTCACCAACGCCAGGGAACTGGCACTTAGGCCTGTTGGCTGCTCAGTTTAACTCCGGCTAAGCTGCCATGCATGGGCTCAGCTACTCCATCAGTCATGTTGTCAAACTGTTCCCCATCCTCACTGTCAATTGTGCTATTCTGCCACTCAATCTGGGGGTTAGATAAGCGCTCATCGTTCTCAGATGCGTTCTTCCACTGTGACTGGTCCTTAGACCAAAACCCTTCAACTTTTCCATAGGAACTATTCTTCCATTTCAACTGCTCTCTGTCACCTTGCATGGGAGCCTTTTTTTTGGCAGCTGGCTTACTGCTCCTTGCATCTTCGCTTTGGGAAGACTCGTCAGACCAGGTTCCTGGTTTCATTTCGCAGGTATTGTCCTCAAAGTCTGACACTTGTTGGGATCCAGGCCCACTCTCAGATGGAGAAGCACCGTCTTTCCACTCAACAACATCGTCTTGGTCAACCTCACTATCAGATGCATTGTGCATTAGTTTGGTTGGTTCCTCAGTCAAATGAATAGTTTCGTATTTTGAACCATCCTCTTTTTGGTCTAGCTTCTCCTCAGATTCTAAAGCATCCTCAGGAATTACCTTCAGTACATGTTCCTCTGGGTTATCGTTAGAGATTTTAGGTTCAACTTCAAAAACAGGGTCAAAAGGGCTACCACTTTCATTGGATTCTTCTTCCAAATTTTCAAAACTGTCTGAGGAACTGTCGTCTTCCTTCCCAAGGTTGAGCTTTTTGTCAGCAGTCTTACTAGCATTGACTCTGGAATCCTTCTCATCATGATTTTCAAATAGCCACTCAGCATCAAAATCCATCTCATGCTTGACTTTATTTAATTCTTTCATGTTAAACCCCAGCAACACGCCAGGCTTGTACTTTTCACAATCACGGACACACTTCTTCCTTTTGTTACTAAAATGGGAAGCGATGTCACTCTTCCATAACCATAAACTGGCTGCTAGCTTCTCAATTTCTCTCCTGGTGGGATAGGGCTGTTTGTTGAAATACTTTGTTAGAAAGCTTTTCCTGGCTTCATAGGAATCATCTTCATGACCCTTGGGGTCTAAAGCTAAAACAACAGGCTCTTCAGGCTTCTCTTCAAAGAAGCTGGGTGAATCACTATCATCATCTAACTTTCGTTTTTTCAGTAAGGGAAATTCCATTTGCTCGTAAGTGCGCTTCACAGGTGCCAGACTTGGAGACTGATTAAGCCGAGAGGGTGCATTCGTCTTATCCTGGCCATTTTGGGTCTTTCCAACACCCCTGCAGTGAACTAGATGCAGAGTGATAGTTGAGGCGGTCATGTTGCTGGTATACACACCAAGGCAATGGATACATTTGTAGGTGAGCTTTTTCTCAACTGGATGAACCGTCTGAATAACTTGGTGCCTCTCTCGTAAGTGATGTGCAAGTGCATCAGATATGGGTCCTTTTAGGATCGAAAAGCAAAGAGGACAAAGGGTTTTCCCAACATCTTTTTTATAGGGCACTGCAGCTTGAGGTGAACTTTTTACAGGGATATCTGCCTTTTCCTGAACTTTTGGCTGTGGCTTTGGAGGAACTGGAGGATTATTTTGGGCATGGTAAGCAACAGATTCAGCTGGGGCATCCCTCAGATTGTATGTAGTTACCAGGAGATGGATGTTAGTGTGACTACCCTGCTGCAATGTCAAATCAAAACTCAAAGTAGAATCTGTTTTAGGTCCCATCTCTTCATCAATGTGAACCATCCGCATGTGTGCGGCCATCTTTTCCACATCATTGAAAGTTGAACGGCAATATGGACAAGACAGACCATGAATTAACATATGGTTGAGCAGGGTATCTGTGGGTAAATAGCGATTACAGTAGAGGCATTTGCTAGTAAAATTGTGTATTTTCATAATGTAGTTGGCTACTGCTGGGACTTTCTCAGCTTTATGTTCTTTTTCGAAGTGCACACTATAGACATTTTCAGGAAAAAGCTCATTACAGATTGTACATATTTTCCACTTTTGAGTTGAGGAAGTGTTACCTGGGGGAGGGCCTGTGGCAGCTGCAGCAGGTTTGGAACTGGACTGACCTAACACTCTGGATGCCTGTGACTGAGAGAGGGAAGGAGACTTTAACTGGCCCGATGAGAGAGAAGAGGCATTAGCAGACTGCAGGGAGTATCTTGCTGGTGCCTGGGACCTCTGCTCTGACCCAAGCCCATAAGACCTTCCATTTCCACTTGGAAGTAACTGCTTCACAGACTGAGATTGTTGAGGAATGGAAACTGGTGCATTGCCACCTAGACCCAGTCTCATTGACTGACCAACACTGTAACCCTGGCCTACAGATTTGACTCCATAGTTGTTCTGCTGCAGATGAACACTGGACATCATGTTGACTCCTGTAGAATTTAAGTTAGGCTTTGGTATTGAGAGTCGATTCACCATCTGCTGTGATGGTAAAGACCGGACATTTCCAGAAGCAAGGGAACCGATTCTTGGTGGGAGTCCCATGCTCTTCTTGTCTTGAGGTTTGGGAGCAATTAGCATCAAGGGTTTGGATCGGGGAACCACTACATTTGTGTGCCCAATCATGGCAGTGACCTGATAGCCTATACGTTCATGGTCTTCGATGACATGCTGTACCAAAGCTTCATAGGACTTTGGCATGAAAAGGCATCGCTTGCAGTGAATACTACTCTCTTCTCGGGCATTTGAGCCTAAGGGGACTGCCCCATTGAGTGATTTTTCTCCTGCCTTTGCTATGTAAGGTGCTGCCACATGCTGAAAATGTTCCCTGTAAATGTGCTTCCTAACTATTTCATAAAGAGGATCTCGGTAAGTGCACTTCTTACAGTAATAAACAGCTTGCTCTACACTGTCAGCCTGCTTAGGTTTAAGGCCATCATTTTTGTTTTTATCTTTGAAAGTGCTGAGGCTGCTACTTGGTGCGCTGGCGTTCGGAGCATGAAATATTTTAATGTGTGTTTCCAAAGTCTTTTTGTCTGCATTGAAAGTACAGTAGGGGCAATTAAGGAGAATCCTATTTTCAAAGTCTTCACTATGGACATTGCGGAAATGACTTTTGTAGGCAGAGAAGAATTTTGAGGAAAATGGACAAGCGCTGCAGCAGAAAGGTTTTGTCCGATAGTCCTAAAGTAAACACAAAAACTAGAATTAGAATGCCACTTCAGATAGGCAGTTAACAGATTCCAGATCCCCCCCGGATATTCTTAATAATGCATTGATTTTAGGCCGGGCGTGGTGGCTCACGCCTGTAATCCCAGCACTTTGGGAGGCCGAGGTGGGTGGATCACCTAAGGTCAGGAGTTCAAGAGCAGCCTGGCCAACACGGTGAAACCCCATCTCAACTAAAAATACAAAAAAATAAGCTGAGCGTGGTGGTGGGCGCCTGTAATCCCAGCTACTTCAGGAGGGTGAGGCAGGAGAATCGCTTGAAGCTGGGAGGTGGAGGTTGCAACGAGCCGAGATCGGCCATTGCACTCCAGCCTGGGTGAAAAGAGCAAAACTGTCTCAAAAAAAAGCACTGATTTTAGTATGTTTTTTCCTTTTGTATATTAACTTTATAAAATAGAAACTCAAAAAAAAAGCTATCTTAAACCAAATATTTTTGTCAGTGTAAATTAAAAAGTCAATGCTAAGTTCTTTCTCAATGTTTAGGGAAAAAAAGTCACATTTTAGCTAAACCAAAGACAAATGACTTCAAGATAAACATTTTGCAGCTCGAAATAACAAGAATAACCTAAATGAAGGAAGTCGCTAAAGACTTCAGGTTTACTATACAGTCATGTGTTGCTAAACCACAGGGATGCATTCTGAAAAATGTATCATGGTGTGAAATCCTCGAGTGTATTCACACAGACCTAGATGGCAGAACCTACTACACGCCCAGGCTACATGGCATAGCTTATTGCTCTTAGGCTACAAACCTGTACAGCATGTTTCTGTACTGATTACCATAGGCAATGATTAACACAATGGTAAATATTTGTATGTTTAAACATAGCTGAGCACAGAAAAGGTACAGTAAAAATACAATGTAAAAGATAAATGATACCATGAACAAAGCTTACAGGACTAGAAGTTACTCTGGGTGAGTCAATATGAAAGGCTGGGACATTACTGTACACTACTGTAGACTCTATGAACACTTAGGCTACACAAATTTTACTAAAAAAAAAAAAAAAAAATTTTTTTTTTTTTTTTTTTTTTTTTTTTTTTTGAGACAAAGTCTCACTCTATTGCTCAGGCTGGGGTGCAGTGGCACAATCGGCTCACTGCAGCCTCAACCTCTTGGGCTCATGCGATCCTCCCACCTCCGCCTCAGTCCTGGGGACTACAGGTGTGTGCCACCACACTAGGGTAAATTTTGTAGAGACAGGGTCTCCCTCTGTTGCCCAGGCTGGCCTTGAGCAATCCTCCTGCTTTGGCTTCCCAAAGTGCTGGGATTGCAAGCCGCTGTGCCCAGCCCTAAAAAATATTTTTTCTTCAATAATAACCTCAGCTTGCTGTGGTTTATACACTTTTAAATTTTTAACTTTTTGACTCTTTTGTAGTAATACTTAGCTTAAAACACAAACAGATTGGCCAGGCACAGTGGCTCACACCTGTAATCTCAGCACTTTGGGAGGCCCAGGCAGGTGGATCACCTGAGGTCAAGAGCTTGAGATCAGCCTGACCAACATGGTGAAACCCTACCTTTACTGAAAACAAAAAAAATAGCTGCGCATGGTGGCAGGCACCTGTAATCCCAGCTACTCGGGAGGCTGAGGCAGGAGAATCACTTGAATCCAGGAGGCAGAGGTTGCAGTGAGCTGAGATCGTGCCATTGCACTCCAGCCTGGGCGACAAGAGCAAGACCCCGTCTCAAAAAAAACCCAAAAACTTTAAAAACATTTTTTTTCTTAAAAGCTAAGACACAAACGCATGCATTAGTCTAGGCCTACAGAGAGTCAGAATCAACAGTATCACTATCTTCCACCTTTACATCTTGTCCCACTGGAGGGTCTTCAGGAACAGTAACACACATGGAACTGCCATCTCCCATGGTAACAATGCCTTCTTCCGGATAACTGCAGAAGGACCCGCCTTAGGCTCTTCTTGAGGAGGTGTCACACTTATCAAGAATAAGTCCACGGTGCTTTGTTTCCTTTTTTCATCATAGATTTGATTGTAAGCAGATAATGAACCATGAATATTCTTCTCTATTAATAAAAACCTTTTGGTATTGAGATCCATGTTTTCAAACTTTTTTGTTGTTGTTTGAGATGGAGTTTTTTTGCTCTTGTCACCCAAGCTGGAGTGCAACGGCACAATCTCGGCTCACTGCAACCTGCACTTCCCGGGTTCAAGCGATTCTCCTCCCTCAGCCTCGTGGCTGGGATTACAGGCGCCCACCACCACGCCCGGCTAATTTTTTTGTATTTTTAGTAGAGACAGGGTTTCACCATGTCGGCCAGGCTGGTCTTGAACTCCTGACCTCAGATGATCCACCAGCCTCGGCCTCCCAAAATGCTGGGATTACAGGCGTGAGCCACCAAGCCCGGCCACGTGTTTTCAAACTTAAGGAGCTTGCTGAGGTCTGCACTGCTAAATCCTTCACTGAATTTTCTTGAGGGTTCTTCTTTTGCTTTTCCTGCAGTTTCCTTTTCTCTTTCCTCTTCACCTATGCAGGAACTTGTTCTAGTTCCCACAGCTCCTCACCAGTCAATTCCTCAGGAATCACCTCTAGGAGCTCCTCTGTTGTCCTCACCCACACCCAGGTTAAAGGTGTTTGCCATCTCAACCACAGACTTTGTGATTTATGCAAATCCTTTTAAGTCATGAACAAACCTCTTGAGTGTATTCTTCCAGATGCCATTCATACACTCCTTGATGACATCAACCCAAGCCCAAGCAAGATTCTTAATGCAGTCACAGATATTGCAATCCTTCCAGAATTGTATCAGAATCTTCTCAGTGTCTCCCTAAGCTGCGACGACAGGACAAAGGCCTTTCTCAGATAGTACGCCTTAAAAGCTGCTGTAACTCCATCAGTTGGATCAAAGAGGTGGTGTTTGATACTGGGATGAAAAACACCACTTAAAGGAGGCATTTGCTTATCACCAACAATAAGCAAAAGCTTGAAGGGTATGTTATTCTCTCAATACTACTTCTCCACTTTGCAGGCATATCTATTCAGGAGGGCATCTTGAAAGAGGAGCAGGGTCACCCACGACTTCTTATGTCTCCTGCAGTGAGTGCACTGGCCAAGTGTGTGTGTATTGATATGCTTGAAGCCCCTAGGGTTCTCACCGTGCCAAATCACAAAGGGTTTCAATTTGTGGCCTGCAACATTGCCCCCAAGCAAGACTGTCATCCAGTCCTTAAAAGACTTGAAGCCTGGCATTGCTTTGGTCTCCTCATGGATCAAAGTCCTTTCAGGCATCTGTTTCCAGGATAGAAAGGTTTCATCCATATTGAAAATTTGTTCTGGCAAGTGATTTTCCTCCAGACTCAGCTTATCTAGAGTTTCCCAAAATTCTTCAGCTGCCTTTACATCAGCACTCACAAACTCACCACTTTCCCATTATGTAATGAATAACGATTCTTGCATTGTTTACACCACCCAGAACTAGCAGTAAATTCAACATCACAGCCAGGTCCAGCCTTTTCTTTCAACACCTCAAACACACTTTTTGCTTTGGGATCGTCATGGTGCTGAGAGGTACACAGCACCGTGTGCACCTGGTGTCTGCTCTTCAATCCAGGTCATCAGAAGCTTCTGTGTGTCTGATAAAGGCCCTTCTTGAATTTTTGTTAGTCTCATTGCCTTCAATGAAGCAGATGCTTTAACAGCTTATGTCACTTTGTTCTTGTTCTTCAAGATCATAGCTATGGTAAAATGGGACAAGCCTGACTGGCAAGAAATAACCATCACTGATTCTCCACCTTCGTAGTCCTTAATCACTTCTGTTTCCAGGTCAATCACTCAACATGGCCCCTTACTGGCAACATTATGGATTTTGTATGCTTAGGGGCCATGATGAACAAAATACCATGAGATTAAACCATGCACAAGAATGATGCAATCAAGAGACACAGTGAACACAAGCTGTATGAGGCTGCTACCAGTTACCATGAAAAGCTGTTTTAAAAAGTAGGAGTACACTCTAAAATAAAAAGTATATATAGTAAATACATAAACTGGCAATACGGTTTTTAACTGTCATTATCAGGAAGTCATGTGCTGATGTTTTCTGTCTAGTACAGACTGCATATGCGACTATGTTCCCCCAAGATTATAACGGGGCTGAAAAATTTCTGTCACCTAGTATTCACTATATAGTTGACCCTTCAACAACATAGGTTTGAACTGCTTATATGTGGATTTTTTCCAAACAAATGTAGATCAAAGATACAGTATTCTTGGGATGCTCAAACCTCTTATACAGAGGGCTAGCTTTTGCTATATGCAGGTTCTCCAGGGCCAACTGTGGGACTTAAGTATGCAAGGATTTTGGTAATGAGGTTTTTTTTTTTTTTTTTTTTTTTTTTTGAGATGAAGTCTTGCTTTTGTCCCCCAGGCTGGAGTGCGATGGCACGATCTCAGCTCACTGCAACCTCCACCTCCCAGGTTCAAGCGATTCTCCTGCCTCCCCCACTCCCACTTCCAACCTCGAGTAGCTGGGATTACAGGCATCTGCCACCACACCTGGCGAATTTCTGTATTTTTAGTAGAGAGGGTTTCACCATGGCTGGTCTCGAACTCCTGACCTCAGGCGATCCACCTGCCTCGGCCTCCCAAAGTGCTGGGATTATAGGCATGAGCCCCGCGCCCGGCCGGTAATGAATTTTTAATCATTATTTGAGTGTACCACTTACTTCTATATTTTTTTTAAAAAAAGTTAACTCTAAAACAGCCTCAGCCAGATCCTTCAGGAGGTATCTAGAAGACGACACTGCCATCACAGGAAATGATGGCTCCATGTGTGTTACTGCTCCTGAAAACCTTCCAGTGAGACAAGCTGTGAAGGTGGCAATGGTAATACCATTGATCTTGACCCTGTGTAGGCCTAGGCTAATTATGTCTGTGTCTTAGTTTTTAACAGTTTAAAAAGTTAAAAAAAAAAAAGTTTAAGACTAGGAAAAAGTCCGTAAGTATATGAAGACAAAATATTTTTATACAGCTGTACAATTTTTTTTTTTTTTGGAGCGGTAGCAAGATTCATTATGAAGAGTGAAAGGACAAAGCTTCCGCAGTGTGGAAGGGGACCCGAGCAGGTTGCCGTGTTTGTGTTTTAAGCTAAGTGTTATTACAAAAGATTCAAAAGTTAAGAATTTTAAAGTTTTATTTTTTATGTAGCCTAAGTGTGTTTATAAAGTCTACAGTGATGTACAATAATGTCCCTTCATATTCAGACACCACTCAGAGCAACTTCCAGTCCCGCAAGTGCCCAATATAGGTGTACCAATTTTTCTTTTTTTTTTTTTTTTTGAGACGGAGTCTCGCTCTGTCGCCCAGGCTGGAGTGCAGTGGCGCGATCTCGGCTCACTGCAAGCTCCGCCTCCCGGGTTCACGCCATTCTCCTGACTCAGCCTCCCGCGTAGCTGGGACTACAGGCGCCCGCCACCACGCCCGGCTAATTTTTTGTATTTTTTAGTAGAGACGGGGTTTCACTGTGTTAGCCAGGATGGTCTCGATCTCCTGACCTCGTGATCCGCCCGCCTCGGCCTCCCAAAGTGCTGGGATTACAGGCGTGAGCCACCACGCCCGGCCACCAATTTTTCTTTTATATTGTATTTTTACTGTACCTTTTCTATGCTTCACTATGTTTAGAAACACAAATACTTACCATTGTGTTAATCACTCTTATTCAGTATATAGTATTCTCTTATAGTAACATGCCATACAAGTTTGTAGCCTAGGAGCAACAGGCCATACCATATAGCGTAGGGGTAATAGGAGGCTATACCACCTAGGTCTGTACCCTTTATGATGTTTGTACAACAATGACATCACCTAACAGGGCATTTCTCAGAATGCATCCCATCATTAAGCAATGCACGACGGTATTATATGCTGTAAATAACTGTATGTGCTATACTTCTATGACTGGCAGCACAGGTGTGTTTACATTAGTATCACTACAAACATGAGTCATATGTTGCACTATGATGTCATAAGGTAGCAAGTTTTTCAGCTCAATTATATTCTTATGGGACCACTGTTGTAGATGTAGTTCGTCACTGACCAAAATGTCGTTATGTGGTGAATGACTGCGGTAAAATTCAGGGCCCACGATGTTTTAGTGCAATTAGACAATTACAAGAGATAAAGCTGTATCTTTTATTCCTTTCCCCATTATGGATAAATTTTCATAGAAAAAAGGCAAATCTCCATTTTTTCCTCTGATTAAAGTACAGTGTAGTATCAGATTCAGCGCTGATCAAAAGAAAGACTGATTTGAAAAGTTGGCTTTCTTCTATAAGCCTTGCAGTTCCTTCTCAACCAAGAACACTTCAAAAGAGCTAATGAAGTAATAGTTGCTTTGATTCAAATCAAGAAGTTAAATAAAAATGTCCTACAGACTGTGAGGAGGGTGTGGTATTTAAAAGCCAATAATACATTATAGAATATACTGATATCAAAGAGCAACTTTCAGAATTATGATTGTTAACACCTATGCAGTCAGTCCTTTGATGAAGGCAGGTGAACTGACATGCTTGGCAAGAGATTATCTTTTCTCCCTAGAAACCTACTTGTTTCAGATACTGGTTTGAACCATGATGAAATACTCTGCTTCTCCTCAAAGCTCAACTCTTCTTTAGTATTCAGCTATGAGGCTTTCAGATTGATAAAACTGAATTAAATAAATGACGTGTCCCACTGGAAAGCATTCTCATTCTAAGACTGCTGGTTAGTAACTTTGCCTGGGGTATTTAAAAAAAAAAAAAAAAAGGGCAAATATCTGAGTACTAATTTCCTGAAAAGTATGTTCCAATAGATGAACAGATCATTAATGCAGAATGAGAATCACTCCTAAAATAGGTAATGGTAAAAATTAAATTGACAATTACCTCTCTCTATGCAGAAGGAAATATCACCTATATGACATCATCATCATCTATTGATACTTGCTGGCAGTGCTAATATTGTTTTTAATGCCAATTTGTAAAAAGTTTTATCTCTCTGTCACTGACATCCTACAGAGTCACTTCCCCAGGCCTCCCATAGAAGTTGGGTGCCATCAACATAGGGAAATAAGAAAAGCTTAAATGTAAGGAAGGGTCTTGTCCTTTTCTGTGCAGAAAAAACAAGAATGGCAACACAGATGCAGAAAAATAGAGCCAGAGCACTTTTAGGGGAAATGGTGGGATACAGCAGGCTTCGTAACTTTTAAGTAACAAAATTTTGTTTCTTCTTACACCTCAAGTTTTAGTCCAATGACAAAAAAGGACAAAAAGTTTTTCTTAGTCTTCCCACTGGTCAGGAAAATATGAAATGCAATTTTGACACTTTCGATGTGTGGCACTTGCCCGCAATCACTGCACCGCTATAAAAGGCCTAGAGCTGAAAAGGGAGTATACCAAGCATGCTGCCATCTGAGGAAGTCTCCGGTGCCACTTACCTGGTTTTTCGTAAGTGATGGGTCCCACAGTCCTACATCCTCCCATGTAGTGTTTTTCAAATAAAAGTCATTAGGTTCAAATTGTTTAAAATCCTAGAAAACAGTGAAATAAGTTTACAAAAACATAGTGGTATAAACGCTAACCCAATCTTACACGTAAATCTCACCTCTTAACTAAGATGGGGAGAGGCACAGGAAAACCAACGTCAACAAGGACTTAAACTAGGAGTGATAAGGCTCTTAAATATAAAAAGGCATATGGAAGTTGCAGTCTACATTTTATATCAACCAACCACTTTCCTGATGGTCAGTCGGGTTTCCAAGGAAATTGCTGGAAGTTCTAATTAAGTAAAAAATTCAGCCACACACTAATATCAAAGCACTTTTCATTAGAGTACTGTACTCTAACTCGTCAGTTACAGTACTGGAATGGTGTCTAAAATAGCAATGTTTGCTTATAGCACTGCAAATATGATTTCTGGTTCTGTGCAAAAAAAAAAAAAAAAAAAGATTTTTTTCAAGGGGAGGGGGCAGGAGATCAGATCAGGAAGAAAACTCAAATTTCAAACCCAAAAAGGCAGAAAGAAAGCTATTCAAAGAAAGTTAAGCAATATGATGTTAAATTTATACTCTCATATAAAAATTTAATGGTCCACTTCCCTCCAGACTAGGAAGATTAAAAGTCTTAGGGTAAAATCCCACTTGTTCCTAAAAAGTTCACAGTTCAAGGTGGAAAATGAAGTCTATACATAAATAATCATAGGAGGAACAAATCAAATGCATGACAGAAAATGTACTGTGATGTTGGCATTAATTATTTCTATGAAGATGACCCCAGAGAGTGCAAAGTGAATGGACTGTTTCATTTGGGCAGATCTACCTGAACTCTGGGGTTGGAGAAGGGCTACTTCCACACTTGGAACAACATGACTAGAGAAGTCAACTTTTGAGCAGCTTCTGTTTCCATGCCATACTCTTCAAGTATTATTAGTGGAACTCAAAATAAGAAAACCTGTTGTATGAATGAATTTGCTTTTTTACTTCCAATTCCATTCAAACACTTACTGATCACCTATTATGTGCAAAACACTGTGCTAGGTGCTGGGGCTAAATGGATCAACAAGGTAGCTATGTTCCCTAGCCACCTAGAACTTAAAGGTTAGTGGGGGAAACAGCTTCAAACATTTCTTTTCAATCAGGGACTCTGACCAACAAACCATAAGACCTGGAACAGTGAGATGTTGAAAAGGAGACCACTGCATGGCTATCCCACAGAGCTGTTATAAAGCTCATAGAATAAAACAGCTTGAAAAACAGTTCATAAAGCCCAAACTGTTATACAAGGGGGAAAGTAATAGTCTATGATGGGTCAAAAGGGGCAACAAATGCTCAAATCCTAAGGAAAGAGACAACAAGCACCCACACAAGCATGCCTCAACAATTAGAAGAAGGTCAACCGGAACATTCAGGCGTATCAGAATGAGAACAGGCTTTGAGTCCCACAGACACTGCCACTTTCTCAGCTGCAAGGCTGGGCCTATTTATTTGTTCTTCATCTGTGAAGTGGAGATAAGAATTGCTACACTGCCTCCCGCCTCCATGGTTGTTCTAAGGATTAAATGTATAGACAACTTTACGGCACCTAGTTCAATGCCTGACATGCTTAAGTCCTCAATGGTAGCCTTCTGCTTCAGGATGCAAAAATGAAAAAGCCCATTTTAGGGAGAAAGGCACAAGTTAATGCTATTGAGAATGTTTTCGTGAAGCTACTGCTGTGGCTGAAATTCAGAATCACATCTAAGATTTAGCCATCTTGGCCACTGACACAAAGTAATGGATCAGAAGCTGAGTCATGTTAAAATTTAAAAATGACATGCTACTTACTTCTATATGTTCTTTACAGTATTCCAACCCAATGTCACTAAGTATTTTTTTCACAGTTTTCCGGGCTTTTCTTAAACTGCCAAGATTGTTGACAGGAAGTTGGAACATAGTTTCTATTGGAAAAAAAAATTTAAGTCAAAGTCAAAACACGTACAACTTGTAATATTTACTAATTCCACTGATGATAGGATCATAAAACCTACCCATCTGACAAAAAAGGTGCATAGATATCCTCATCTAGTGTGTACACACACAGACACACACCTGCTTTCATGTGCATATGGCTTGATATATCCATCCATCCATCCTTCCTTCCTTTTCTTAAGACAGTCTTGCTCTGTCGCGCAGGCTGAAGTGCAGTGCACTCATGGTTCATTGACTGCAGTGCACTCACGACTCACCATAGCCTCAACCTTCTGGGCTTAAGTGATCCTCTCACCCCAGCTTCCCAAGAGGAAGGGACTCCAGGAGTGCGCCACTATGCCTAACTGATTTTTAAAATTTTTTTGTAGAGACTAGGTTTCACAATGTTGCCAAGGCTGGTCACAAACTCCTGGACTCAAGCCATCCTCCTGCCTTGGCATCCCAAAGTGCTGGGATTATAGGCGTGAGCCACTGAGCCGAGCACATATCTACTATATTGTGAATACTTAAAGCAGGCAGGCAAAATAAGTACTCTCTGATTTTCCCAGTTTTTAACAGGACATTTTGACTATGAGTCTAATCTGGCATAATTCTGATAAGACTTAAAAAAAAAAACAGTTCAGTAATGAACTTCAAGATGAAAATTAGAGAAATACTAGCAATCAATTATTTTTAAATCAAGTGTTAGTGCTTTTCTCATTTTGATGTTGAACATCTGAAAACAGAAAAATGCTTACCAGTTCATCATCAGTACAGTTTTGAGTGCCAGGGTAGAGGTTTTTGTTGAATTGGAACTGTCCTGCCTACTGCTACAGTATTCTTTAAAAACAAAACAAAACAAAAAAAAACCAAAAACCAAAAACCTTAAGTTTCTGTATACTCCCCAAACTAAATACAGTAATGATATGTGACTCGACCAATGCATGCCCCCACTCCACCCCTGCCTGCAACATACCTGGGCAAAGGTACTCAAAAATGTTAACTGTTACAGACTTTAAGGAGGATACTTTTGAAAAAAATGAAAAGCCTGTATGTGTCTAAGGGAACTCAAAAATTATTTTAATGACCTAACACATTAAATTAGAAATTCATATCAACTTTCCGAAGTTCCTTAAAACAAAAGTTTGTCTTTAATGAGAAAATAAAATCAGTAAAACCTGGGCAGCTGAGAATATGTATGGTTTCTAATGAGATCAGAAATGCTTCCCATAATATGGTAAAAATTTATCAATTTAATAATCCAAATCTAACACAATTTCTCAGGATATAAAGTAGTTCTAAAACCCAAAACAGCAAAAACAAAAGACAAAGCACCAGGAATTAAAATTTAATATATGCAAATCCAGTTTTCTAATTAACAAAGGCTGTTACTCTATAATACCAATATCATCTGTAAATGGCAAGTCAACTAATCCAAATGTAATAAAATGCTGCCTCATTTATTATTCTAATCCAAAATCAACGTTAACTATAAAAAAATGGAAAATAAAAGGAGAAAGAGTGAAATCTACCAAAATCAAAGAGTAACCCCTAGAAATTTTGAAACTGGGTATGTTACTCTAACTTAGAAGTCTCAAAATATTCTATATGAAGTACTAAAGTCTAATTGGGGCCAAAAATGCAAAGTATTTCAAAAAAACCTTCTAGGCCTTATCGTACTCAAGACAGAATTGCTGCTCACTATGAAGCAATGACTATGGTGTCCCCTGCTCTCTCTGCTATGCTAATAATCTGCATATTGTGAAGCCAACTACAGACTTAGAAGTCACTTCTGATATAAATTAAGACCAAATCAATTATTTTTTGTCCAAATTTTATTGCTAAATTGTTTTAAACCATCTTTTGTGGTGGCTTAAAACCAGCAAATTCTTTATCACTTGCTTAATTTAAAACAGTTACTACACACTGGGCATGGTGCCTCACGCCTGTAATCCCAACTCTTTAGGAGGCCGAGGAGGGCAGATCACGAGGTCAAGAGATCGAGACCAACCTGGCCAACATGGTGAAACCCCGACTCTACTAAAAATACAAAAAATTAGCTGGACGTAGTGGCACGTGCCTGTAATCCCAGCTACTCGGGAGGCTGAGGCAGGAGAATCGCTTGAACCCGGGAGGCAGAGGTTGCAGTGAGCCAAGATCGCACCACTGCACTCTAGCATGGCGACAGAGCGAGATTCCATCTCAAAAACAGACAAACAAAAAACACATACAGTTACTACAAACCAGGTCTTTTAGAGAGAAGCACATGCTAGAAAAATATTTCAGAAATACAGAAAAGTGTCACAGGCTAATTCTGAAGAACCAGGTATAAAAATGGATACCCACAGATACCTAAGACTGGGAAGAGACATCTTGTTTCTCTGTTCATTTCATAAACTCTCTATGGGCCAAAATTTAGTTCTTTGGGAACTTCCTGAGTTAACTCTGCTTCACACTTCATAACAGATGTGTCCAGAAGCCAGCCATTAATGGTTTCCCTGCCTCCTGGATGAGTGGCTCAACAATCTCAGAAAAACAAAGACATCAAGATTTGGAAATGCAGCCACCACTGGGGTCATTAGTCTATAGAAAACATAAAAAAGAATCAAGCGGCAGCTTGGGGGAAAGAAAAACCCATTCTTCTAAGTGCCTACCCACAGCTTAAAAAGTTGGTTTAAGACATTAAGATGAAGCATCTCACTGCCTGGTAGGTATTTTTTTCTGAAAAAGTGAGTATGCCCATAAGGGAACTTAGTTGTAAGAAACTTGTAATTTATAAAAAGCGGTATTTCAGCCACAGAGTTGGTGTTGGGTTTACTTATCTATTTTGAATTTAAAAGGCTTATAAATAAAGCAGTGACACTGCTTACTGGGAAATGCTGTACCAAAAAATGTTATTTTGCTGTAGGCTTGGCAACTAGGAGAAATCTGTATTTTTTTTTTGAGACACGGTTCCACTTTTTTTTTTTTTTTTTTGAGACAGTCTCACTCTGTCACCCAGGCTGGAGTGCAGTGTCACGATCTTGGCTCACTGCAAGCTCCGCCTCCCAGGTTCACACCATACTCCTGCCTCAGCCTCCCGAGTAGCTGGGACTACAGGCGCCACCACCATGCCCAGCTAATTTTTTGTATTTTTAGTAGAGATGGGGTTTCACCGTTTAGCCAGGATGGTCTTGATCTCCTGACCTCGTGATCCGCCCATCTCAGCCTCCCAAAGTGCTGGGATTACAGCCACCGCGCCCGGCATTTTTTTTTTTTTTGAGACGGAGTTTTGCTCTTGTTGCCCAGGCTGGAGTGCAATGGCACAATCTTGGCTCACTGCAACCTCTGCCTCCCAGGCTCAAGCAATTCTCCTTCCTCAACCTCCTGAGTAGCTGGGACTACAGGCGCGTACCACCACATCATGCTAATTTTTGTATTTTTAATAGAGACAGGGCTTCACCATGTTGGCCAGGCTGGTCTCAAACTCCTGACCTCAGGTGATCCACCTGCCTCAGCCTCCCAAAGTGCTGGGATTACAGGCATGAGCCACTGCGCCTGGCCAGGGTTCCACTTTTCAACCAGGCTGGAGTGTAGTGGTGTAATCATAGCTCACTGCAGCCTTGACTTCCTGGGCACAAGTGATCCTCCCACCTCAGCCCCACCAGACAGCTGGGACTACAGGTGCACACTACCTAGACGCCTGGCTATATTTTGTGTGTGTGTGTGTGTGTGTGTGTGTTTTTTTTTTGTAGAGATGGGGTGTTGCCATGTTGCCCAAGCTGGTCCTGAACTCCTGAGCTCAAGCGATCTGGCCTCCCAAAGTGCTGGGATTACAGGTGTGCACCACCATGCCTGGCCAGGAATGTATGTTCACGTTAACTCAGAACATTCTACAACTTTCAGTGTAAAGATTATAATGCTCTTCATATGCATATTTCTGACATTGCTAATAACCTTGGAAATTCCATAATCTCCCTTTCTCCAGAACAAAGTGTGCCCTCCATGCATTTGTTCATGGAGATCATTTCTCTAAGATTTTCTCCATTTGCAGCTGAAGTAACAGTCATATGCATTGGCACCTTCAAAAGCATTTGCAAAGATTTTTCTGTTTTTTTTTTTTTTGCTTTAAATACTTTTCTCAGTAGATAAAACAAGCACACAATTCAGAAATATAAGCAAAGAAGGCTTCCTTCTCACTCTTATCCCTCCAGCCACGCAGCTCCCCATCCCAGAAGGGGCCACTGTTACCCTTTCTTGTGAGTGTTTTGAACTATAACAAGCCAAACAATTCTTTGGAAAAAAGTTTCAACCAAACTCTATCAGTCAGTCATTATAGGTGATAAGAAAAAGAAGAGAAGGACCCTATGTTTCTTTGCAGCTACTGCTTGCTGTTAAGAAACATAAGTTCAAATCAATAGCTGGCTCCAGGGTTCATTAATGTTATCTAGGCTGGGCGTGGTGGCTCACGCCTGTAATCCCAGCACTTTGGGAGGCCAAGGCGGGCGAATCACGAGGTCAGGAGATCGAGACCATCCTGGCTAACATGGTGAAACCCCGTCTCTACTAAAAATACAAAAAATTAGCTGGGCATGGTGGTGGGCACCTGTAGTCCCAGCTACTCAGGAGGCTGAGGCAGGAGAATGGCGTGAACCCAGGAGGCAGAGCTCGCAGTGAGCCGAGATCGAGCCACTGCACTCCAGCCTGGGCGACAGAGTGAGACTCTGTCTGCAAAAAAAGAAAAAAAAAGTTATCTATTTGATTCTCCTTTATAAATGTGGACAAGGGATCCATACTTAAGTAACTGAGGGGTGGGAACAGAATAGATAAGAAATTGTCTCTGCCTGAAATTCAGGGCCCTTTCCTCACTTTCGAATGCAAAGAGAGCTAAAAACTAAAATATAGTTAATTATTACTCTTAGGGAGAAAGAAACCTTAACACTAATGCCAAAAATTGTCCCAGAGATGGGTTTTGACATGCAGAAGGATAGCTAATCCCTTCTCTTTTGCCTCATTAGGATGGCCATTAAAAAAAAAAAAATTTGCCAGGCATGGTGGCTCACGCCTATAATCCCAGCACTTTGGGAGGCCGAGGCGGGTGGAACACCTGAGGTCAGGAGAGTAGCCTGACCAACAAGGAGAAACCCCGTCTCTGCTAAAAATACAAAATTAGCTGGGCATGGTGGCACATGTCTGTAATCCTAGCTACTAGGAAGGCTGAGGCAGGAGAATCGCTTGAACTCCAGAGGCGGAGGTTGCGGTGAGCCGAAATTGCACCATTGCACTCCAGCCTGTGGGCGACAAGAGTAAAACTCTGTCTCAAAAAAAAAAAAAAAAAAAAAAATCAGATGAGCATCATTATTCCAACACCAAGGAGAACTAGCTCCCTTCAGCCAAACCTTTCAGCTCATGACATAAAAAAAGAAAAATATCCAATTTAACAAACCTACATATTGTTCATCTGTTAGACAATCATTTTCAGAGCACTTGCACTTAGCCACTCAACTGTGCTAGGAATAGAGAGATGAGTAAGACATGGTTCTTCTTCCCCTTCAACAGTCCATTTCTTCCAGCCTAGAATACACATAGCCAGCCCTCAATCAGTAGGGTTTAGACACTTGTTTTTGCCTGCCCAGCCTCCTCTTGGAAATGCCTCTGCCACGATTGATGGAAGACAGAAAGTCACTTTTCCAGCAGAGCAGAGTATACATGACTCAGTTTGACTAGTTAAGAATATTTCATCTATGTAAGATAATGACCAGTAGAGTTGGACATGTCCCCCAAACAGGGATGACAGTGACGCTGAAAAGCAGAGTTGAGACCTGCCATCACATGAAGGAAGCAAAGGGAACAATTCCTATTGATATTGTTTAAGGTCCTCAATCCAGCTGTGCCCGAAGAACAGCACTTCCCTATGCCAGCCTTTTCCAATATATAAACACACACATTATCGTTTCTGCCTAAGCTAAGTTCATGTCACTCACAACCAAAAGTCTTGACAGACCCACTGGGCAGGCGGACACAGAAGAGAAAGTGAATAAATAAGAGGGAAGATAGGGTATTTATGCAAAATAATTACACTTGTGAACTGAGTCTAGTAGAAAGAACAGGAGTTTGTAAGATGAAAGTTACTCTAAAAAATGCTTTGACTCTGATTTCATTGAAGTAAAAAAACAAAAAAACACTATATGAAAAGAGTTAAACACCCTAAATTCTAGAAGAATTCAGAGAAAGCTCAATGACCTATTAATAACAGAATTAACATTTGCAAGTATTTTATTTACGACTGAAAGTAACTAGGTGTGGGTGCAATGTCTCACACCCATAATCCCAGCATGTTAGAGGGCCGAGTTCAAGACCAGACTGAGCAACACAGCAAGACCTATGTTTCTATAAGAAAGCATGGGTGTGGACCTGTGGTCCTAGATATACAGGGGGCTGAGGTGGGAGGATCACTTGAGCCCAGGAGTTCAAGACTGCAGTGGGCAATGATCGTGCCACTGCACTCCAGCCTGGGTGACAGAGTAAGGCCCTGCCTCTAAATAAATAGAGAGTAACTAGCTTTTTGATAAGCACATGCCATCTGATGAACTACATGTAAACATTCAATTATTATTATTTTTGAGAAAGGGTCTCACTCTGTGTTACCCAGGCTGGAGTGCAGTGGTATGATCACAGCTCACTGCAGCCTCAATTCTCCAGGCTCAAGCAATCCTTCTGCCTCAGCCTCGCAAGTAGATGAGACTAGAGGTATGCGCCACCACATTCAGCTAATATTTAAAAAAAATTTAATAGGGGTCCTCCCTATGCTGCCCAGGCTGGTCTCCAACTCTTGAGCTCAAGTGATCTTCCCACCTCGGCCCCGCAAAGTGTTGGGATTACAGGTATGGGCCACTGTGCCCAGCCAACATTCAATTCTGGAGACTAACACTGTTGAGTGAACTAGCCATACTCATTCCTATTAGTCTTTGCAAATTATACCCACATCTACTGATGAGGGCCCAAACATTAACGTTTTACTAATCCAGGCCCATATCCTATTCATGTGCTTACAAAGCAAGAGTCAGACAGCTGGAATGAAAATCTAAGATTCATCTAGGCCCTAGGCTACAGATAAATTAAAACCATATGCATGATATTTGCATCTGTGCAGAAACTTTTTCAGTTTAAATCCCATCTATTTTTGGTTTTGTTGCTTGTGCTTTTGAGGTCTTAGTCATGAATTCTTTGCCTAGACCAATGTCCATGAGAGTTTCCCCCAGGTTTCCCTAGTTTCAGGTCTCACTTTGAGTCTTTTTTCTATCTTGAGTTGATTTCCGTATACGGTGAGAGATAGGGGTCTAGTTTCATTCTTCTGCACTATGGCAATCCAATTTTCCTAGCAAAACTAACTGAAAAAGGTGTCCTTGTACATTATTTGGGTGATGGATACACTAAAACCCAGATTTTTCTTTTCTTTTCTTTTCTATTTTTTTTTTTTGAGACAGTTTCACTCTTGTTGCCCAGGCTGGAGTGCAGTGGCATCACCCAACAGATGACAGTCCCAGTTTAGCAGGCTCAAGGTAAAGTCTGCAGGATCTGGCACACCAAGAATTAGTGGAGCTTGTCTATGGTAGTTCTGCAGAGCTACCACATCAAGGATGGCACCATATAGTCTGTATTTTTAGGGGCAAAAAAAAAGCAGAAAAGCATTTACTAGTATCATCTGAAAGAAAGACAAAACAAACAAAAAGATAAGCCTGTTTTAGATAAGCAAAAGACAACCCAGCTACCTCTGAACAGGCACAGATAAGCCAGAAGAAAAAGCTAGCCTCTAAGTCCAACTTGTCCAGATTACATTTTAAACTACTCCAAGTGAGGATCTAGTGTGTCATAGTGTGTCCTACTTTCCTTCAACTGCAGGTGTAAACTTTGCTACTTTATAATGTTCGGGAACCAAAACCTGAACATAACCCAAAGTGATGACTGATGTATCAGTTACACTAGTGAATGCAAAACTTTCATTTCCACTAAGAAAAGCATATCTAATATTGCACTGAGAGCTACACAAGGATCCTTACTTCTTCCTGGTTAACACCTAAACATAAGCTGCACTTAGCCTAAACTAGTGATTTTCAAACCTTATTTTTTTGAGACGGAGTCTCCCTCTGTTACCCACGCTGCAGCGCAGTGGCATAATCTCAGCTCACTGCAACCTCTGCCTCCCAGGTTCCAGCGATTCTCCCACCTCAGCCTCTCGAGTAGCTGGGATTACAGGCACGCGCCACCAGGCTGGGCTAATTTTTTAAATATTTTTAGCAGAGATGGGGTTTCAGCATGTTGGCCAGGCTGGTCTCGAACTCCTGACCTCAAGTGATCTGCCTGTCTTGGCCTCCCAAAGTGCTGGGATTACAGGTGTGAGCCACTGCGCCTAGCTTCAAACTTTTTATTTTTTAAAAGCTGTGAAACCCGTTTCCAAAGGAATCTTAGGTGAAATATAAAAAAGATAAAAACTAGAGGTGTTCAGGTTGAAAGAAAAAAAGGTTCCCTGCCCCCAAGTACCCCCACGAAATAGTCACTCATCTAAACTAAGCCCATGACACAAATTTATGCAAAAGCGGCAGGTTACTGAAATGTAGAATCTGGGCCTAGTGGGCAATCAAACCAAAGCATGAAGTTTGATGGCTATAGCAGAATTCTGATAGTTTACTGAAAATCTTCACCAATTATTATTAGTCTGATCAAAGTATGAAGTGATAGGGAATCCACAGTAAACCTAAAGGATCAGAAAATAAAGTTCACACTGTGATTTTTTAAAAAACATTTCTACCCTAAAGTTGTAAAGAAAAACAGTCTCTCTGGGATTATCTTTTACCTGGGGTTGGGAGAAGAGAAGAGTGTGGAATCAAGGGCTAGGAATGATGCTATTACTAGTGAAAAAAAACGGCAGCTGTCAGGATGGGTGCCATGGCCCATGTCTGTAATCCCAGCAGTTTGTGAGGCCAAGGAGGGTGATCACTTGAGGCCAGGAATTCACGACCAGCCTGGCCAACATGGCGAAACCCCATCTCTACTAAAAATACAATAAAATTAGCTGGGCATGGTGGCACATACCTGTAATCCCAGCTATTTTGGAGGCTGAGGCCTGAGAATCGTTTGAACCTAGGAGGTGGGGATTGCAGTGAGCAGAGATCACGCCACTGCACTCCAGCCTGGGCAAGAGTGAGACTCTGTCTCAAAAAAAAAAAAAAAAAAAAAGGGGTATCTGTATTTTCTAAGTTAATAAAAATGAGGAAGACAATCAGGCTACTACAATATAAACAATTTCATTTTTTGATAACATCAACCCAAGTTACTATGTAAGAATTTCAGATCCTTGATATTTAAATTATTCCAATTGATGCTGATGCAAGAATTTTTATATATCTCTTATAACCCCCACTGGGGTTTAAGAGTAAGATTTTTGAAGTTTCCTTAAACCAATGACCTAACTAAAAAATGTTAAGTTATGCTGGCAATTTTCTAAGAGGGACAAGCATTTGATTCTCATGAACAGAATCAAAGCATCAGTTAACTGCTACCTGTGACGATAATTTTATTTATTTAAAGAACAGATTTTGTTATGTCTCTGTGGAAACATTTAGTACCTGTTAAGATAAACTAATCAGAAAGAAAACATCAATCCTGGGAAAGCAAAACAGAGGGGTGTGTGTCTAAACTTATGGTCTGCAACTTGGCCTACAGAGGGAAGCTGGAGGAGGTGAAGGAGAGGATTCTGGCCAATAAACCCCTGGCTATGAGAACTGACCGGGACAGAAGTGCATTGCATTGGGCATGCTCAGCCATACATACATAAATTGTTGAATTTTTGTTTCAACTTGGAGTGCCAGTGAATGATAAAGACTATGCGAGATTGGTCTCCTCTTCAGACTGCTGTTTGTGCTGGCCAGAATGAGACTGTAAAAGCCCTTCTGGGAAAAGGTGCTCAAGTGAATGCTGTCAATCAAAATGGCTCTACTCCCCTACATCATGCAGCTTCCAAAAACAGGCATGAGATTGCTCTCATGTTACTAGAAGGTGGGGCTAATCCAGATGGTAAGGATCATTATGAGGCTACAGCAAAGCACCAGGCCACAGCCAAGGGTAACTTCAAGATGATTCATATCCTTCTGTACTACAAAGCATCCACAATCATCCAAGACACTGAGGGTAACACTCCTCCACACTTAGTCTGTGATAAGAGTGGAAGAAGCAAAACTGCTGGTGTCCCAAGGAGCAATATTTACATAGAGAATAAAGAAGAAAAGAAACCCCACAAGTGGCCAAAGGTGCCCTGGGTTTAGTATTCAAGAGAATGGTAGAAGGTTAAACAGCTTGGATTTCTTCTTACTTTCTATGTTGTGATGCTGTCTCCAGTGTCCTGGAAACTAACATACTTGGGCACAGGACATCATCTACAAATGTTTTCTCACCTTCAAAGTCTTATAATAAACATGTTGACTATTGTTCCTGCTGAGGTTCTTGCTCTAAACTCACAGCTTGCTTTCCGGGCACTGAGTAACTGCTGACTGTTCTACTGTTGTCACATATTCTTGTATACTGAATTTCGGCTAATTCTGAGTAAGTGATTCCGTGGCTGTTGTTAATCTTCAGCAACCTCCGAGCATGCACCTTGTATCAGTCTCTGAAATAGAAGCTCCAATAGCAACAGGCTAGTCGTTCTGCTAGATGGTTCTAGGTGGACTCCGTGATGTTCCTCCATACAGTTAAACATCCTAACTTGTTTTTCAAGCTCACTGAGGCCTATGCCAAACAGTTGTTTTTCTTCCCAACCATGAGATTTTATTTTTGTGATAGGAGGAATATTTACGTATTTCAGTGGACCAAATTTTAAGTTGGGGGTTGTGCTCGAAAATAATGAAAAACAACTTCCCATGTACACGTGTATTTTTTTTTTGATGAGCTATTTGCCAAGATAAAACGTATGGTTTTTTAAAAAGAAGTTTTAAAGTACCTATATCGAGTCAGCTTATATTGAAAAAATGTCAAGCTTGTTAAAATGATTATGTAACAAAATGTATTCTGATTTGTATTTCAGAAACTAAAAAATGTTGAAAGAAAAAAACATCATTTCTTGTATTTATGCATTTTCTTTCCTTCCTGCCTTTACCTCAGCAACATATTTAATACCTGTCTATATCACTCGAGTCAAAAACTGTGGTCACGGTAAAACCCTATTTCTTCTTATAGCCAATAAGCCCTTATTGTTCCTATTTTAGGATTTGCATCTGAAGTAGTGAACATACTTTATTTGCTTTATATGTGCCATTAAGCCCTACATTTAAATCAAACCAGTTGCAAAAAGGTTTATATATTTGCATTTTAAAAAATTAATCTTACACAGCTTTAAGATTGAGAGCCTACAGCCAGTCTGGAAACAATCACCCCACTCAATCTTTTTCTAAAATACACCGCCCTGAACAGAGGTAGCTGATTTCCATTCTCCTATAAGCTTGGGCAAAAGAGCTTCCAGATGCCGGAAACTCTTCATAGAAAGGCAGCTCTGATGCCTCCTCCTTTTCCTCCCCTCCCTCCCCAATCCACAAAACACGTAATTCTGACTATCCAGGGGCAGAATGTTCTTCTGGATTCGCAGATAAAACTGTGCAGCAAGACAGAGGTAAGAAAATAAAGTTTAGTATCCCCTTTCCTTAAGTTTACTGGAAAATGTACAGTAGTACTGAGGCTAAAAAGGGGGGTGAGGGAGTTAGAGAACCAGGAAGATTAGAAAGAAAACTACTTTGCAAATGATGACACGTATGTACTAAAGCTAAATCTGAATAATGAACATCAATTATATTACCTAGGATAATCATATTATAACACTCTTAATAAAGATAAGAAGCAGGCAGGAAATGTAACCAGTTTCTGTATTCTTCTATTCTTACTAACTTCATTGGACTTTTACTATTCTCCCAGTTTGATAATAAAAGATAACCAAATACAAAACTGCCTCCAAAAATAAACACTGATTTTCTTCAAGTTTTTAACTGTTATCAATTATTCTTTATATTTTTTTATAACTATTTCTTTAGTTGGGAGTGTAAATTTATGCAAGGCGAAAGATGGTATTTATCTAAATATAGCATTCTTTACAAAAACGTTTAGTCAAAGTAATATTTTTTGTCACCTTCCATCAACATGTGTGAATCCTTTCTACAAAAAAAAGATGCTCTAAAAGATTGTTGCCTGATCACCTCAAGTAAGAGGGGGCACAAAATCCCATCAGGCAGCTCATTCCACACTGGACAGCTTCTGTTCACAAGTTTATGCTTTACAACGCTGTGTAACCTGCCCATAGCTCTCGGTTAGGCTATAAATTCCCTAGTCACATGACAGCCTTTCAAAACTTTAAGACACGCCCCTCTTCTCCCAGTTAACCAGGATCAGTTCTTCTCACCATTCCTTCCATGATCTCATAGGCCACTCTCCAAAGGATAAGCTCCAGCTTGTCAGTCTCCCTAGTTCCCTGGATAAACTGTTATTCGGATGTGACATATTCAGGAGATGGTCGAGTGAGACAACACTACTCTAATTCTGGACATTATTTTTCAATTAATGCTCCTGAAAAATACATTTGTGTCAGTGGCATCCAGTTCATACATATGACATAAAAAATATTTTTTAAAATATGCAGTGCCTTTTCAGAATTAGCTTGTTCAGCTGATGAGGAAAAAGATAGTTTGGATGGAATCTAAGTAACAATCACCGGTCTTCAGGGTCTCCTCAACTGCAGGAACACAAGCATTCTGTTTCTGAAATGAGGGGGAAAAACAAAACAAAACCAAAAACTAAAACACAAATGTCCAGTGCAGGCCTTAGGAAAGTCAAAAGATTGAGATTCATCTTCCAAATCACACCATCAACAGAAATCTGTTATGAAAAAGCAGCACTCTGAATCACTGAAAGAACCTAGGAGCTGCCTAATCTAAACTCTTCTCATCTTACAAATTAGCAGCTGAGGTGAAGCAACTGCTTGCCCATGAGCGAGCTGGGTCTCGAGGCCACCCTCCAGACCTGAGATGCAGCACTCCTCTCACTACCCATGCAGACCAAACTCTATCTTTGGCATTCACTAAAAACAAACAGCAGCACGTTCCCTACGTACATCTGAAAGTGCCAGAACTTCAATACCCAAGGTTGAAATGGTCTTCAAAAATTAAAAGGCTCAGCCAAACCAGCTGAAGCAGCAACACAGAAATTAAGAATCTGTACGTATCTCAAGTCAGTCAGATGATTCCATCACATCCAGAGAAGAATTCAGCTCTAAGGACACTTGTCTTAAATCACTCTTACCATCACCATGGAGGCCAAGAGTCACTAGATAGTCACATTTGAAGAATCTCTTTCTATGCAAACCATAATGGTAATATCTTGTAAAATGAAAACCACAACCTTGGTATTCTTAAATAACAGGCCAGCTTTTCAAAAAACAGATGTATCCTATGTCTCCCCTTTATTATCTTCCCATTGTGAATACTCTAAGCATGTTCTTCTGAAAGTCCCTTGGGAAACTAGAGGCTTCCTTTTTTTCAAAGGAGGGAGTTGGTAGGAGCCTGGTCTATTCTCAGCTACCTCCAGGCTCCAGTCAAACTGGGAGAACAGTAAAAGTCCAAAAAGTTACATAAGCAATTGGGAAGCGGGAACACAGGACCACACATAAACTTGTGTATCAATATTCTCAGCAGTATTATTCATAATACCCCCAAAATAGGAACAACTGAAATCAACTGATGATAAATGAAATGTGGTCATATCCACATAATGGGATATGATTGAGCCATGAAAAGGAATAAAGTACCGACACATGTTCCAACATGAACCTTGAAAACATTATACTAAATGAATAAAATCAATCACAAAAGGCCAAATATTGTATGATTCCACTCATGAGGTACTTAGAATAAACAAATTCATAGCAACAGAAAAGTAAAATGGTGGTTGCCAGGGGCTGGGTAAAGGAAGAAAAGAGGAGTTATTGTTTAACAGGTATAGAGTTTCAGTTCTGCAAGATTAAAAAAGGCTAAAATGGTAAAGTTTATGTATACTTTACAACAATTAAAAATAAACACATTCTTTTTTTTTTAAAGTGGCTACTGGGAAATTTAAGGCAGCAGTATTGATTAGGGAAGCAGACAAAGTCTGCTTATAATTTCAACAGCAGGGTGGTCTGGGTTCAAAATCAGGGGCATTTATCACTGATGGATCTCTTTACCAAAAAGTGAATATTAAGCATTTGTTAATATTACCCAGAAAAGGACAGAACCTCTAGAACAAACCGTGGATGTAACACAGCATTTTGAAGGTCTATACAAATTTCCAGACCATTTTTAACACTATAATCATTTAATATGAGTGGTAATACATTAATGGAACCTAGGTGGCCCCAAAACCTTTAAGTACTTAAAGAAAAAAAAAAATGGTAGAGAGTTCACGTTACTGGCAAATCTGCTCCACTCCAAGAGGCCAGAAACAGGATATTATATTACTTTTGGCAATGAAGGCCCTGATTCACTCTGCCTTAACTAATAGATTTAATACAGCTGGGTTACTTCAGTGAGACGTTCAACTACCTTGTTTTGCAAACTTGAGCATGTGGCAGTAGAGAAAAGATCTTCAGAGAATTCCCATATGTTAAAATTTCAAATTACCTTAAGTTTCCGCTACAAAAGTAGAAGAACAAGAGGAGAGGTCCTGGGAAAAATGAAATGGAAAGCTTTTGAAAGGTAACAGAATGATGAAAAATTTAATTTTAGCACTTTAAGGAAGTTTTGTTTTCTCTCATGCTGGTGTAGTTCATTAATAGCAAACCAACAATCTAATGGTAAATAAACAGCCTGGTTCATCACATTACCTACCAATTATACAAAAATTATAATCACACTGTGACTTAAAAGTTTTATTTATTTTAAAAGTTCATCACAGGTGATCTCAGAGATTTAGTACAATATCACCTGAAATAGTTAACAGACACGGCTGGCATTTATGTCTACAAATTATCATCATTACATATTATCTTTCAGCACGTTCATTTTCCTGACCTCAATTGATGGACTAAACAGAACTCTTAAAATATGCAGCAGGACAAGGGTGCCATCTCACAGGTGTGGCTCACAGCTCCCAGCACTTTGGAAGGCTGAGGTGGGAGGATTGCTTGAGCCCAAGAGTTCAAGACCAGCCTGAAAAAAATACATATATATACGTATATGTGTATATACATATATATATGTGTGTGTATATATATATATATATATATATATATATATACATGTAAAAAGCCAGGTGTGATGGTGCATGCCTATAGTCCCAGCTACTTGGGAGGCTGAGGTGGGAGAATGGCTTGAGTTGCAGTGAGCTATGATGGTGCCACTATACTCCAGCCTGCGTTACAAAGGGAGACCCTGGAACTTTGGTTTTTTTCCCTGCTGTATCTCTAACATCTATGTCAATGGCTAGAACAAAGCAGGCACTCAATAAATGCAGACTGAATGAATGAATCTCTGCCTAGAAAAGGCTTACAGATATGACATCCAATAAATATTTGCAGTAAAAGAGGCGATGTATCAGATGTGTCACAAACTAAATCCTAGGAGGCTTCACGTTTAGTTCATTCTCAGCAGGGAGGGTGGCAACAGCTGCTGAGTTGGGGCCATTAACTTAGGTGGAGAATCTGCATTTACTGCAAAAGACTTCTGGCGCAGTTCCAGAGGCCGGAAAGCAAGGTTGTTCTAGGAACTCCTTGCTCAACTCTACTGAGTCAGAATGGTTGCTATGTCAAGCTTCTGAGTAACAAGAAATGACATGATTGGAAAGGCAGGGTGAGGATAGGATGGGGATCTTGAATGTGAAGCTGGAGTCTGCTACCATGTCTGGTAGGCACTGAGGAGATGCTGCAGGTAACGAAGTACAGAAGGGACATGATTCTAATGGCACTTTAAGAGGATTAATCCAGGCCGGGCGTGGTGGCTCATGCCTGAAATCCCAGCACTTTGGGAGGCCAAGATGGGCAGATCACGAAGTCAGGAGCTCGAGACCAGCCTGGCGAATATGGTGAAACCCCGTCTCTACTAAAAATACAAAAATTAGCCGGGCGTGGTGGCGTGTGCCTGTAATCCCAGCTACTCAGGACGCTGAGGCAGAAAAATTGCTTGAATCCGGGAGGCGGAGGTTGCAGTCACTGCACTCCAGCCTGGGCAACAGAGCGAGATTCCACCTCCAAAAAAAAAAAAAAAAAAAAAAGAAAGAAAGAAAAAGAAAGCGGTGGCTCATGCCTGTAATCCCAGCACTTTGGGAGGCCAAGGCAGGCAGATCACTTAAGGTCAGGAGTTTGAGACAAGCCTGACCAACATGGTGAAACCCATCTCTACTAAAAATACAAACATTAGCTGGGTGTGGTGGCCAGCGCCTGTAATCCGAGCTACTTGGGAGGCTGAGGCAGGAGAATTTCTTGAGCCCAGGAGGCAGAGGTTGAGATCACGCCACTGCACTCCAGCCTGGACTCCATTAAAAAAAAAAAAAGGCCTGGAGGAAGTCAATTGAGTAAAAGAGTAGATACCAGACCTACCCAACCTTCAGAATTACCTGAGAGACCTTACACCCATGCCACATCTTCTCAATCTAAGAGGTCTGAGAAACCATCACTGCCTTAGGTATGAGATAACAGGATACCGGGGTGAGAGTAAAACGAGGGGAAAAGAAAAGGTTCACAGGTGAAGCTTATAGCCTAAGTCAAAATTTGTGCTAATAATACTATTTTCCTGGACAAAAACTTACCTATCAGCCATATGTAAAAAATTTGTACCTTATAACTTCAAACCTCCTTAGCAAGAGGTAGGGTGACATAGCACAGTAAAGCTTTTCTTCTCTAGAAAATAAAGATGCAGTGGTCCACCCTACAGTTGGACAGATCTGTATTTAAATCCTTGCTCTGCCACTTACAAGCTTTGTGATCCTAAATATGTTATTTAACCTCCAGAGGTCTGTTTTCTTATGGCATAAGCAGAAGGACACTATCTCATTGTTTTAATGGCAGAAGGATTAAATGAGATGATGCAAGTTAATGCTTAAGTCAGTTACCATTATCACCTTAAACCAGATGAGATACTAAAATAATCACTTTGAAAATTCTGAGTTCACACCAGGGCATAACCTCTCCAAAAAGCTCAAACTATTATGACTGAGAATCAGATGTAGTTGCCATAACAACATCTGTTCCTGTACACATTACAATGCATCATGCACAGTAGTGTTTTTATACAATATTTTACAACTGTGTGAGCCATTCATATTCAGGTTTGCATATTCTTAACTTTACAAGCTCAGTGACACTTAAAATATTTAGGCAGCTGAACATCTGCAACTATCTTAAATAAACCCAGGTGACTTACAGTTATGTAGAAACATAAAGGTGTCATCTAGATTTTGCATATCTTGGATGTTTTAAAAAATATGTGGAGTCACTGGTCTTTTAGGAAGATTTTCAGACTACAAGACTGGTGCCCACAACTGGAAAACTGCTACTGTGTTGCTGCTTATCCTGATACTTTCCGTATTCAGATTTCAGGCAAGAATTCTAGCAGTGACCACCAGAATTTCCAGTACACCAGTAGAACCAGTTGTTTTCAGGCTGAACTCCTCTAACAGTTTAAGATATGTATACAAATAGAGGGAAGATGATGCCTGAGGGACAAGGTGAAAGCTGGGCAGCCAGAGGTCTGGCCCCGACCCTTCATCAATTTAAGAGTTCACCTAAAATTGTATTTGAAAGCGGGGGAAGATGCCTCGGTACTTAAACAAGAAAAACAGACTGAGGATACTTTACAATATACCAATTTAGATTTAGGGAGAGTGTGAGGTGAGGAGCACTTCCCAGTTTACTTCACTCTAAACAGGTATGGCAGCAAGGCAGGGACACAGCATAAAGAGTGATTCTAGCACTCCACTGCCTACATAAGAACTCCACAGGCATACAGCCACTTGCTGTCACTGTAAGTGGACAATCTGGCTTAAGATCAATGTGAAAAAGGGAAATAATTCACAAGTAGCCCTTAAGGGGTGCTTTAGGGGAAAACTCTCAAACTGTGTTTTTCCTCTGCCCTCACACCACGCAGAAATCGTGAAGTTGTCTTCTGTGACCAAACGTGTGGGGTTTTTTCCCAAGCAGCGGACACCAGCTGAGTATCCTCTAATTTGGTTCTGACACTGTCTACCTGGATATAGTGTCATATTCCACAAGATGCGGGCTCGGTCCCCAAGACTGCTCTCTCCTTCTTCAGACTCCAACTTTAAGTCTGGGCCTCCAGAACTTCTGACTGACGCTTCAAGCTGGGGTTCCCAAGACCCCCTCCTTGAGTTCTATTAATTTGCTGGAGCATCTCACAAAACTTGGGGAAACACTTATGTTTACCGGTTTATTATAAAAAGTACAGATAAAGAAATGCGTAAGGGCACTGGGCTTCCATACCCTCTCTGGGGGTGCCACCCTCCAGGTGTGTTCAACTATCTGGAAGCTCTCTGAACCCAGTCCTCCTGCGTTTTTTTTTTTGTTTTTTTTGTTTTTTTTGTTTTTAAGACAGAGTCTCACTCTGTCCCCCGGCTGGAGTGCAGTGGTGCAATCTCGCCTCACTGCAACCTCTGCCTCCCGGGTTCGAGCAATTCTCCGGCCTCAGCCTCCTGAGTAGCTGGGATTATAGGCTCCCACCACTAAACCCAGCTATTTTTTTTTGTATTTTTAGTAGAGATGGGGTTTCACCACGATGGCCAGGCTGGTCTCAAACTCCTAAACTTGTGATTTGCTCACCCCCAGCCTCCCAAAATGCTGGGATTACAGGCGTGAGCCACCGCGCCTGGCCCTCCTGGGTTTTTATAAAAGCTTCATATAGGAAACCTTACTTCCCTTCCCCGGGGTATAGGGCCAACACCCTCTCTCTAGGGAGGATCTCAAGACCTACAATCAGAAAGCTGGGTAAAGATCAGAATCTTGCCTTGGGACACGTGTAAGGAGAGCAGGAGAAGATCAGAGATTATTTTCTGAGACCTAACGTACCCTATATTATAACAATGGTAATGGGGTTATGGGTATTATGAGCCAGGAACCGTGGTGGATGAAAACCAGTATGTATCACAACACCACAAGAGGACACGCAGATATGTCCATTTATAAATTATTTCAGAAGCATGCCAAGTCTTTGTATCTAAATGACATAAAACGTTATTTTGATCCCCTAATAATACATTTTTATGCTCTACCAAAACTACTCAGAAATAATTTCCCACAATAGGAAATATATTTCTTTCACTATTCTTGAGTAACCGAATAATTTATTTAAACTATGTTCTCAAGTTTTTCTAAACCATTTCCCAGGATCAAGGCTTCCCCAAAGGTAGCTTTTCAAAAGCATTCTTGTACCAGGTTTTGCCACTTGATGGCTCAAGTTTTTACACTTTCCTCAGAGAAGTTTTATTTGCATTTTTTTTGGTTGCTGTTTTTTATTTTTATTTTTTTTTGAGACGGAGTCTCACTCTATCACCCAGGCTGGAGTGCAGTGGTGCCATCTTGGCTCACTGCAACCTCCGCCTCCCAGGTTCAAGTGATTCTCCTGCCTCAGCCTCCCAAGTAGCTGAGACTACACGTGAGTGCCACCACACCAGGAAAACTTTTGTATTTTTAGTAGAGATGGGGTTTCACCATGTTGGCCAGGCTGGTCTTGAACTCCTGACCTCAGGTGACCCGCCAGCCTTGGCTTCCCAAAGTGCTGGGATTACAGGTGTAAGCCACCACACCCATCCTCTTGTTGCTGTTTTTAAGTGTAACTGATCTTGAAGCAGGATTCTGAGCACTTCTTGCATTTGGATACTCCCAGTCTCAGCTCACTTCTTTCACAAGAGCAAGGATTCTGTCAACCTAAACTTATAATTCAAATTTAAAATTTTAATAAATTCCACCATATTTCCACTAGACAGGAGTTTCTCAAAAGAGACCACTCAAAAGATTCTCAGGTCATGAGCTTCCACCAGAAGAGCAGAGCTTTACAGATTGTCAACTGAAGCACAGGTTTCCACAAGCTCTTAAATGGAGCATGAAGGATTCAGAAAAAGGGTAAAAGCCAGCAATTATCTAAGAAAAAAGTAACTGCTCAGGAGAGACTGACTCTTAAACTAAAAAACTGGGAAAAGAAAAGGGAACATAAAGTTTCTTTTTAGATTCTTATACAGTTAACTTCCCAGCAGAAATATGCTACTCCAATTAACTGCCACCTGCACAATTTACACCCATACTCTCCCTGCTGGGGGTGTGGCTAGCTTCTTTACATGTAGACACCATTGGAATCCTTGGGTTTAAGCTCACATGGAAGCATAAAACCTCACTGTGAAATGGGAAGAATTCATGTGAGCCCCCATTAGCCAAACAGCTTACAAGAGCACCATAAAGGCCTGTGTTGCAAGCACAGGCCTGGGAACCAGCCCAGACATACTCTGTGGCTCATTTCATCATTGTATGTGGTAGTGCCTTGATTTCCCTACTTGCGAAACAAGGATAGTCCTGAGAAAATTGGGAATAGTTTATAAAGTGCTTGGAAAATAAAACAGACAAGCCACCAATACTATAATACCATAAAGGCCGGCAAGGGGGTCTTTACACTTAAACAGCGCATCCTTATTAAAGTCATCACAGTCACATGAGAAGTGACATATAAACACAACCCACAGCTAAGTGACTCAATTACAAATCTATACCCTTACTGAAGAGGGTATTAGGATATGCAGATTCATTTTTAATTCTAACAGCTGGTCAAATAATGCATGACTCTTTTAGATTACGTGTATGCTTTTAAATTAAATCTTTAACTTAAATCTAAAACTGGCATATATTCAGAGCAGCCTTCCCTTTGTAAACTCCATCCAACGTTGTCTATGCTTTCCTCTTATTTTCTAAATCTTTATTTCTAGAACACTGCTGAAATTCTTGAAAGGTTCCAGGCTTTCTCTAGCTGCTGTCTTGGAACCAAGGTAGGGATCAATAATACCAAAGCTTGTGAGTGAAATCTCAAGGAACTCCTTAAGGCAGAGGACTGAATTAATACACAGAGATGACAGGACCCACGACTAAAACAGTAATATGAATTTTGCATTTTTCATTGATTAGAATAAAAACGTGTGCCCTGCAATCAAAACTGTCACTTTCCACAGTTGGCTCAATTTTTATCTGTGACTTCCTACACACACACACACACACACACACACACACTACATAATCAAGTTGGCTCATATATACCAACTTGAGAAGCATGATAATATGTGAGGACAGCCTTCTCATTCCAGTGAAGCAGAATATGAATTCTCACTTAAGCTGACCCCAAAACTGGCAGATCGCAAAGGTAGGTCATAACGTAACGCAGGTGTAGGGAGTACTAAGACACTGAGAGGACGAAGGAACATAATCATCCTCTCCTCACTTTCTAATAAACAGGATCAGACAAACAACAAAAAACCATGAAGTCACAATGGCCACCCACAATGGGCAAAGCATGGATGGTTTATCAAATAAAGTATCTCAACAATCAAGGTGGAAAGTGCCAAAGTAAAAACAAGAAACAGCTTTTACGTTCAAAGTATCAATTCAGTTAATTAGCATGGGGCTTTGGTTTATACTAGTTTCAAACACCGAGTTTCCAAACTAACAACATAGAAGGTATTAACTGGCAGTAAGGTACATCAGCAAAATATGGCATTTACTCCAGTTACTATCACAAGCTCTTACAAAACTAGGAGAGGGGCTGGGAGCGGTGGCTCACGCCTATAATCCCAGCACTTGGGGAGGCCAAGGCAGGTGGATCACCTGAGGTCAGGAGTTCAAGACCAGCTTGGCCAACATGGCGAAATCCCATCTCTACTAAAAATACAAAAATTAACCAAGCGTTGTGGCAGGCACCTGTAATCCCAACCACTCAGAGGCTGAGGCAGGAAAATCACTCGAACCCTGGAAGCAGAGGTTGCAGTGAGCCGACATTGGGCCACCGCACCCCAGCCTGGGAGACAGAGCAAGACTGTCTCAAACAAACAAACAAACAACACACAAAAACTAGGGGAGGAAAAACTTTAAGTTTATACGATGCTAATAACAAGTCAAGCTCTGTGAATCCAACTATAATTAAATTATTTACACACAGGGGAGCAATGTTTCTCTTAATGTACATGCCTCTCAGTCAAGAGAATGAAGGTTAAACTCCCACCGAAAGTTATTTTACCTTATGTAAGACATAACTGACTTTATGATGCTCTTTTAAAAAGTCCTTTGGAACTCCAGGTTGAACAAGTAGCTCATTTACACAACAGTCATGGGTACTTTGGTGTAAACCACAATAATGTTTCTAATGTTGTAAAATAAAAACTTCCAATTTTTTTCTTTCATATCACTTTAAAAATCTTTATTTCACTAAGATTTAAATAGGTTACTTGGAAAAAAATACATATATAAAGTTTAATTCTGGTATTTTTTTTACTACACTTAGATGTATTGTCCCCAAACTACATCTCAAAACTAAATGTACTTTCCCCAAACTACACGTGATACTTGAACTTTTCATCTGTATTTAATAATATGACAATCATTTCCAGCTCTAGAAAACCTACATATATTTTATATGTATGTGTACATACATACACACACCCCAATTATGAAATCAACTGACCTAGGTCTATTGCAATTTATGCAATTTTGTTACTTATATATGATCCTCAAAAGAAGAAACACAAATGCTGAAGTTTTTTTTTTTTTACCCTATGAAGTATCAATCTCTACTTTCTCCTTTACAAAACAGCTCTATCTTCCTTATTAAGTTGCAATTTTCAAAATAAAATTTGTAGCCAGCATCATCTTATTTAATCAATAAACTGCTGAGTATTTTAGTTTTCAAAATACTAACTTTTTAATACTTTCAAAACGTGTAAGTAGTTACAAGGAAAGCAACAACTTCACATAGTTTGCCTTATATACCTATACTTTTAATAATCAAATATAAATAATAAGCCATTTTTGCCTGATAAAAGCCTACTGGTTGGTTACTTGCAAGTGGTACCAAAACAATCTGTTCAAGGTTGTGAAGTTCTTATTTTAATATAAATAGTATTAAAACTCTTCCTGCACTCTGGTATAAGGAGAAAAAGATAAACTTAAGCAAAGCAAAGCAAATTCACAGTGGGCATGTATAAAATCAATGACTTCCAAGGCTGGAAGGGCCAAGGGTCATTAAGAGATTTTCAGCCCAATCTCCTATATTTTCTATACAGGGACTATAAGAACCAAAATCAAAGAGGTTAGTTTCAATATATAGCTCCTAATAAGCTAGTCTCAGGAAATCTTTCAACAAAGGCCAAGATAAAAAAAGGAATTTCTACTTAAAGTTCAGTTAAACAGAATACCCATTCCCCACACTCTAGTTAATTGAACCTTTTACTATACTTTAATGAAGTATATAGTTTACCTACTATAAATTCCAGTCTTCAAGCCCAATTGTTTCACTTTTTTTTTTTTTTTTTTTGGTAGAGACAGGGTCTCATTATGTTGCCCAAGCTGGTCTTGAACTCCTGGCCTCAAGTGTTCCTCCTGCCTCAGCCTCCCAAAGTTTTGGGATTACAGGCGTAAGCCACCTCACCTGGCCTCACCTTATTTTTTGAGTGTTAAAACCAAGAAACCTTTGAAACTGTAGAATACATGCTTTCTAAGAGCTCACAGCAAGTTTTCCTTCAAGGGAAAATGGCTGTTACCACTTAGGACATCATTCAACACCGTATCTCATTTGCTAAATCAAACAAAAGCCCCTCAACAAACTTCATTTCAAACATTCCGTCAAATAAGTTGTCTTCAAATTATATGCTCATTTTCAGAACTTAAATAACTGCATATAAAACACCAAATAAAGATAAAAACTATACCTGCCTACAAATACTATACAGTATTTAAAACTTTAAATAATCCCATTTAAATATGTGATTTTTCACAATGACTAAGAAATTGTAGAAGCAATGTCTCTAGTCAAATACCTGTACCAAAGGGCCTCCTTTTCACTCACCAAAATGTTACTTGGTAGCAATTCTCCAAAGAAAAATTCTCCTGTTAAGCACCAACTGGTTAACTAGGTATCAAAGAATACACCCATTCAGTTCTCCATAAACTTCTCTTGGTGTATTTATGTAACACACTTGTAACAAAGTCTTAAAGGTACCCACAAACATCAACCACTGTCAATCTTTGGTAGCAAGAACAAGTTCATGGAAAACCATGTTTTCATCAGACATTTAAGGCTTTTAGAAGCTTAGCAACTCTAGAGATTGGGTTATCAAAGTAATAGTAACTGAATACTTATACTTTATACAAAGGGGTGTAGAATGCAAATGATTACAATATTAGCATCTGTCAAAATTTCTCTTAAAAAAGCTGTAAGTAATTTCTTATGTTAATAAGTGTTCAGAACCCACTACTGCAACCAGCTCTAACCGGTTCCTTGAGGAATGTGGCTAGGCTGAAATTTTGGAAGTGTTGGTTTTGGTGGTGACCAAGGAGAAGGAAGTCTCTGGCTTCCCTGTTGCTGCAGTTCCCACCCTCCAAAATGAATATACCCACCGGTGTGAATTGACAATGTGGTCCAAAGAGCAAGGCAGGAAACGGAGTCCAGATCCTCAAAATGGTAGTACAGGGCATAACCACTAGGCCACCTATCAGTTCAGTACAAAAAGTACAACCCTGCGCATCATGGTGTAAAAGCTGGGGCCTAGGTTTCGCATTGTGCATCTCACACCTATGGAAATAACAAGAGGAGTAAAATCTATAGAAATCAACACACCCTAAGAAGGTGGGTGCTCACAGAAGACTGGTATCAACATTTTTGTAAAGGTGGTTGGCTGCTGGGATAATGAATGGCAATTACAAGTCCAAATTTGGAGGGAAACGAAATTTTTACAGTCAACACTTGAGTTCGACAATGAAGAACCCAACATGGGCTTGATGTTTACCAACAAGGCTTTGCAAATCATGACACCCATCTACACACTTAATCCAACATCTCTCAAGAATGATTTTTAACTCTCAAAGAATTGGAAAGATTTGGCATATGAAGAAGGGAGTTAACCAGCTATGCCCCCAAACCTGTTACTTTCAGGTTTCAAACCTTCTCCTTTACCACCAGACTTAGGAAAGATATGGTGACACATTCAAAACTTGAGGTGGAAGAACTCCAGAGGAAGGGAATCCGAACCAAGGATGTGCCAAGGTGATTCGTCAAGAACAAATGTGGACTGGGGGCCAACAGTTTTGAAAAAGTAAAAGGAGAAAACTTCTAAAATGCAGGGTGGGCTCTTTAAAAGAAGTAAAATCACTGCTCTTGACTCACTTAATCCTTCGCCATGTTGCTGTCAGCTCACCAACTAAGAGTGCGAGTGTGTCTTGCTGGGCCCATTTTCCCATGGTCTGTAGAAGGCGCTGTGAAGCACATCCTGTTCTAGCTCGGGGGCCCTTCCCCCCTCTGCAGCCTTACCCAGTGCAGAGAATGCGCCCCCTACTGACTCCAACACTCATCGCCTTTAGCCGACTTGGCTGCGGTGCATTTTGGGTGGGGGCTGGTATTTTCTCCATGGCCATAAACCAGAAGCAACAATGCAGATTTCTAAAGAAACTGTATCAAGCTATCCAAGAGATTTTTTTTTTTTTTCATTCTGAAGGTTCAAGATACAGGCACAAGAAGCATCAGGGATGGGAACTGGGTGTGTGGGGATGGACATCATTAACATGACAAACACAGAAACAGTTTGGCTCTTTCTCCCTCCTAAGCCTTTGTCTGTGAAATGGGGTTATGGCAAGAAGTGTCCAGAGTAACTGGTAAATTCAAGAAGATTAAGAAGACTTCGTGTGTGGGGGGTGTGTGTGTGTGTGGCTAAAAAGGATATCAGACCTAGAGTCTTGGTCTTGGGCAGAAGAGGAAGAGAAGCAATCGCGCCTTTTCCAGCAGACAGGGATCAAGGTTGGGGGGGAGGGGAAGGCAGGCAGGCCTCCCAGAGGAAAGAAGAGGTGAATACGAGGGTGTTCACAAAACTACTCCCCATTCATTACATTAAAAGAAAATCTTTTCGCAGCTCTCTGGATTTCCATTTTCTACCACCTTACTGCAAAGTTGGGGCTCAGAATGTTCGAAAGAGGTGCTGACCAGGCAGCTGAGATTGGGGAAAAGGGATGGTGGTGAACTGTGGTCAGGATAGGAGGGAAGCTGGCAGGTTGGGGAAGAAGGATTGCACAGGGGAGGCAAAGACTTTCACTCCATGCCATGCATGCTCCCCGCCCCCCCCAACCCCGTCCCCCCTCCCCCAGGTAAGGGTGGGCAGACCTGGCAGAAGGCTGGTTCAAGGCATGGGGGTGTGCGTGGGGGGTCTCCTTTTGGGGGTGGGGGGCGGACGGGATTAGTTCCAGGGATGGGAGAAGCTCGGTTCTGGCTGGGGGCGGGGTGGGGGAGATGCCCTTAGCTGCAAAAGCTCCGGGCGGCCAGGCAGGCTGCTGGCCTCGGTGGGCTCACGGGGCGAAGGGGGTCGGGCTGCAGGAGGAAGCGCCTGGACCTCCAGGGCAGAGTCGGGTAGCGGTCCGTGCCGGGACGGGGGACCCGTCGGCGCCGGGGTGTGCAAAGGAGCGTGTGTGCGGCTGGAGGGCGGCGATGCGAACAACAATGCGCCCGCGCCCGGGGCCAGGCTGCACTGGCGGCCGCGCTGGCCGGGGTTGGGAGGCGAGGCAGGGCAGGGCCGCGGGTCCGCGCGCGGCGGCGCCGGGCTTACCTTGACTCGGCCTCAAGGCGCGCGCGGGGCCGGCGTGCTCGGGGGCCGGACAGCGGCGGCGGCGGCGGGCGGATGGCGGCGGCACGGCGGTGGCGGCAGCGGGGAGGGCGCGCCCGGGGCCTCGTCGCGCTTCGGCTCGGCGGACTCCGGCTCGCGCCGCGGCCGCGGGTGCTGCCGGGGGGCGCGGCGGGCGCAGCAGAGCGGCGGGCGGCGGCGGCGTCGTCGTCGAGCGGTGCAGACAAAGGAGGGGCGGAGGGAGGAGACGGAGGGTGTGGGAGAGGCGGCTTCACCGGCGCGGGCGGCGGCGGCCGCGCTCCTCTCGCTCCTCAGCAGCGGGGACCGAGAGAGGGAGCTGTGTCTGAGAAGACGCCAAAATCCCCCTTAGCGCTGCCTGCGGGAGGGGGAGGGGGCACAAGATGGCGGCGGCCGGGGGGGGGGGCGGGAGTTCAGCTCATGGATCCCGGCGGGCGGCGGAGGGGAGACCGGACCGGCGGAGGCGGCGGCGGCAACGGGCGGGGGAGGGGGCTGATCCCGCGTCTCCCCTCAGCAGACAATACAAGCGCCTCGGACCGAGTCCCCGAACCTGCCCTAGCCAAAATGGCGGCCGAGAAAGAGCGGAAGTGACGTAAGTGCCTCATTAGCATAAGAGGACTCATTGTCCAGCTAAATAGGGGGGGCAGTGGGGACAGCACCCCTAACCCCCTTTTCCCCAGGGGGGTTCCTCTTACTCCCACCCCTGCTTGCACCTAACTTTTCCTGAGGGAGGGTGCTCTCAGCACCCCCACCCCCGCTTGAGGGAAATTATATAATCCCCACTGAGGGGGGAGCTCTCGCGAGAACCAGGCGGATTTGCCATTGACCCACTAGGAGGCGCCGCGGATAATGGCCGCAGTGCGCTCCCGGGGCCCGTGTGCTCGGCGGGCGCCTTCCTCTGGCCGCAGCGCCGGCGGCGGAGGCAGAAGCAGCGGGCCGCAGCACGCCCAGCACTCAGTCAGGTGGCCGTGCTGGGGATCCCTGCGCGGGCCCAGCTGGGCCTGGACTACATCTGGCGGGAGGGGTGTGCGGGGCGGCCTGGGGCGGCTCCACGTGCTCAGATGCCCGCGCTTCCACGGCTGAGAAGCGACGGGAAGGCGCCGGGACACCTGGCCGGTCGCCCCTGATGCCTCCTGCCTTAAATGAGGTGTGAGGGCCTCGTGCTTCACACAGCGACTTGAGATGAGACACAACCCCATGGATGCCTTAGCCTTTCCTGGTGGGGTATTCGGTGCAGAGGGGCCGAGATTTTATTAAGGTCCGCCGTTACCCTGTGACTTGACATTCTTCCCAGTCACAGTGATGGACTCTTCTCTTTGACCTGAATAAAAAAAAAAATGGGAATCCTAGTGCCTTGAGGCCACCCAACTGGTGAAACTTAAGGATGAGAAGTGATGTTGCCAATAGGGGCACTGGCTCTCTGCAAGATCCTTAAACAACACACTTTGTAGTCCTAGGGACATAGCTTTTGGTGCTCCCACAATCTGGGTAGCATAAGACAGCACATGGTTGCTTTGTAAATTTAGGTCAATCCCAACCAATACATTATCTCCTCAACATTTTTGAACCAACCTTTTAAAGTAGGTTGTTTAAAGTAACATTATGATTTAAAGTATCATTGGTTGATTAAATGTATTGACAAGTAATAGATGTCAATAGTGAGGAATTAACCAAGCCTGTTTCCTTAATATGTGATCTTTAGGTAAATACACCTGTCTTTTCCTGTTTCTTTACATTTCAAGTTAACATAGTTTCAAGCCATACTTAACATCCGAAAATAATCTGAGTTCGCTGCAAGTAGTATAAATTGTGGTTACACATAGCTGTTCAACATCTAAGACTTCAGTTAGCCCTGTTTAACAAACTTTTATACAACACATTTCTGCAATTGTGATAAAATGTATCTTTAAAAGCCAAGTCAGTATTTCAAGGGAAAACAGCTGAAAAAAGTCGTGGAAAAAGGGGTTGGGGCAAAGCATTTGATTCAGAAAACTAAAGAATCTAATTACACACTGCAGAAGACAGATAAAAACTAATATGAAATAAGCAAAGTAAGTTTAAGTTTAGTTTTCCTTAGATATACTTAGATTCCATATAGTGATAATACAAATACAAAGGGAAAACATCTGGATTTCATCTTTGGCCTCATTTACAAAGCAAAATGGGATGCTAGATTCAGATGTAAATATTTAATTTTACAGTGTTTAAGCACCAGATTTACTACAAACATGCATCTAAATATTCCAGATTCTTTTCTAAATGACTTCCAAATGCTATGAGTCTTCACTGCTCAAATACTCTATGGTAAATTCCAAGAGTGACAGTGTTGTGATAATGATTGTGTGAATAACTAAAAAGATTTAAAGGGCAAACATTATCTACTCTAGTGAGTATCTGAGAAGGCAGTACTATCTATATTAGGTTCTCTAAGGTTGTTACTTAATTTCTGCTCCACATACTTGACACTGAGAACTCAACTTTGAGTTTAGGTTAAGAAAAAATAAATTCTAACCACTCCAAAAAACCTGAGAATATTACATTTCTATTATCTTAGCTTAAAACTAATTTCACATCAAGCACTGATGAAATTTCTTGTTGTTATGAATGAGAGAAGTTTCTTCCCCAAGGAAAGCAGTTCCCTCACTGGCCAGCTGGACAGTTCTGGACATAAGGGAAACAGAACAAGAGTGGCCCTTATTGGAATGTGTACTATGGGTTCAACTATAGAAGTGTGGGAGGGGGTGGTTTTAATGTTCGAAATGACACCACAGGTTTTATAGTCTGGGATTCATTTCTGGTAGAATCTGTCAGAAATGCAAATGAAAAATCAGATTTTCATTTTTTTTTTCTTTTAAAAAAGACAGGGTCTCACTCTGTTGTCCAGGCATGATCACAGCTCACTGCAGCCTCGACCTCCCAGACTCAAGTGAACCTCCCACCTCAGCCTCCCAAGTAGCTGGGACCACAGGTGAGTGCCACCACACCCAGCTTATTTTTTTATATTTTTGTAGAGACAGGATCTCCCTACGTTCCCTAGGCTGGTCTCAAATGCCTGTGCTCTAGCCATCCTCTTGCCTTGGCCTCCCAAAGTGCTGGGATTATAGACATGGGCCATTGTGCCTGGCCTCAATTTCTTCAGCAGCCAAATTAAGCCAGGAAAATGTAGTAATTAGGAATACTGTTCAATAAATAATTTAGAGACACCTCTTACTTTTATTTCCAGAAGAAAGTCAACTTAAACTTAATTGCTCAAAGCATGCCCTTACTCAAATTTTAAAAGATACTACATGACCATAACCTATGCTACAGTTAGAAATTAACTGATCTCTTCTGAAATACCTACTTTAGAGAAAGTGGGTAAACATAATATTTGCCCTGGCTTTATTGGATAGCTTAGCCCAAATTTTAACTGGCAGAACACTTTTCTAAATGGAGAGAAGAGCTTAAGGCAGAGATTCTTCAAATTAGTAGGGATGTGAGCTTTGCTGAGGGTCTTTAAATAATATGAAAACAAGTCTTTTGAGAAAAAAATGTTATACAATTCAGTAAGATGTTTAAAAATTACTGTAGCAGCTAAGTTTCTGCCTCAGTGTCATTAATATTTTTCCTTACTGATAGAGGTTATTGCTCAAAAGAGAAAAAAACGGCTATCTAATCAACTGCTGTCAAATTGTTTCCCAATTCACAATATGCATTTTAAATAGACCTGCTTTGATAGATGAAATGTTTCATCAATTCAACAGCTGAAAAGAACCGAACTGTAAATGCCTGCTCTAAATGTATTTTCTAGTTTAAGAAATTTGAGATACATTTTTAAGGAAAGGGCAGAGGTGTGTATTTCTTTTTCAATTCATACAGACACAGCCATAAACATTTCATCAGTTAACATTATCTTACTTCTGAGATCTATTAGGTATAAAGATCTATGATTCCAGTTTTTAAAAAGACTATTTCAAATTATTCCCCATGTAAAAAATTCTACATTCACATACTCTAATGAAGGCAGCAATACTTTATGCAAAAAAAAATATACATTTATTTATAGGTCTCAATACAGCAAAATGTAAACGAAAATTGAGAACATTGCTCATTAGGCCAGCAACTTTAAAATTATTTAATTTGAAATATAAAATAGGTGGTCTTCATAAAAAGATGCATGAAATTTACCTTACCTTATATTTTATACTTTAAGAGTACATTTTATACAAATCAGTAACCAGGCTTCTTTCATGTTTAAACTGAAATGAACGTAACTATAAATGAGTATCTTTCTTTTATGTAGTAGCAAAAAGAGTCAATAATCCTTTCAAGAAAGATACTATTTCATTTCCTCCCAACTTGGATTCACCATAAACACGATCCACAAATGATATTGGAACCTAGTTTAAAAAAAAAAAAAAAATTAACATTAGTCTTTAAAAACAATTAGGCAGCTTAGCCGGTATACCACATTACCAACACAACAGAAATAGGATTAGTCCTACAACAGAGGTCCTTAAAGTAAGTATAAAATTAGGGGATTATGAAAGCAACTGTGTGTATCTCCAAGTCTTTAAAATTAAACATGCATTATCTAAAGATAGGTCACATGAACCAAATCTGCAACTGTTTAAAAAGCACTGATTCTAGGTATTACCTTGGTTTACTCAAGTTTCAGTTTGCATTTCAAGGAAAAATTATACTCCAAAAGTAAAATGGCCTTTTGCGTAGATTTTTCACTTGTCAAATTTAGCTACAATGGTTTAGCATTAAGTAAAATAGCTTGTAACTTCCACAAGAGAAGTGACATTCCATAGCTATTTTCTTGCTCTGAATAAGAGTTTTACTATTAAATGAGGAGAGTCTTCCCTACCCTAAGAGCTCACTAACTAGCCCTAAATATTACAGATCACCACCTCCTTGCTCTGTAATTCCTGGTCTTCACTTACTAACAGGAAATGGACATATGGAACTCATCATTCATTTTAAAGTATGGTGGTCACTGGCGGTGACAAAAGGAAAAGAAGCAAAGAGACTCAGTCCATAATGCTGATTAGTTAGAAGAAAGGGCTAGGATTGAAAAAGTACCAGGAACTTTTAATTATTTAAAAGAGAATGCTGACTGTTAATGTTTTAAATCTTACTGTTCAAATGTACTAATATGAATTTTTACCCTTTGTGCATGAATATTCTAAACAACTAGAACACCTCCACAATTTAGCAGTTATGAAAGTTAAACTTTTTATTATAAAAATTCTAAACCTTACTGCTCCTTTACCAGGAACATGACACACTATTTAGCATCAGTTGCATACCTCGCCAATAGTATAATTCAACTGTCTTGCCCGAACAATCATCTCCATCTGGAAGACGTAGCCTTTAGAAACACATTTTTCTATTAATTTCTCTAGAACTTCTTTTCGGTATAATCTGTAAGAAATTAAAAATATATATCAACTTCTGGATAAATACACATGCCTATGTATCCTGACCTTTCAAAGAGTTCACTGGTATGTATAAAGCCTAAAACTTTCACTGGCCATTGGTAAACAGAAAAGCTCGCACACTTGATGATTATGATACATTTGTCCTAAGCAAGAAAGGCCATTAAATATTTGCTAAATAACTTAGAATAATTGTGAAAATGAATTCTCAGTATCTTTTATAGAATTATTTTCCCAGCATACTATCAGAAATTAGTGAAATACAGTAAAATGAATCATTTGATGCAGAACCATCCATTATTTAAGATTTCCCTAAAATTTAAAGTTGAAAGAAACTGTTCCAAATATTGAAACAACAGGGTGGACAGATGATTATGAAGCAACTATATATTAGATGACAAGAAAGAACCTCATAATTCACAGTCATTTTCCAATAAATGTTTATGATGAGTTTTGATTTCTCATGATTTCCTTTATAAATTCCCCAGGATAAACTAAGTTGCTCTAGGATGAGCTTGGGAAGCTAGGTTAAAACAGGAACGAGGCATCACAGGATAGAAACAATCCTGGTGGGATTCACCTATCACCAGTTGAGGTCACAGTTAGACACTTAACAGTGGATGAATGTGCAGCCTAACTTTAGATGGACTGCAGGCCAAACACCAGATTTACAAAGACAGCGGAGTTGGGCAGTCCAGTGGGTAAACCCAAGCACTTTCTTCAGTAACTAAATAGCAGGGAGCTCCGTATTTTCAGAGTCACACTTTTTTTTTTTTTTTTTAAAGATCAGTGTCTCAGTTCATAGGGAGGCAGCAATTTCTACCTTTTTTTTGTGGGGAGAGGGGAGAAAGCAAGAAGAGGCAGTTTGGTGTAACTTTGTTCTCTTCAAAGTTAAGGCCATCTGGACCTACTGTGCCTCAGGGTTTCACCCTGAATCCACATTTTTTCCCCTCAGACTTCTAAGGCGACCTTATCTTTTGACTATGAAGTGGGTATAGGACAGCACAGCCCTTAGAAGAAACTGACAGCTTAGTGTGTGCACTCCTTTATCCACATAGTTTCCTTAAGGATTCAAAGGAATCAATTTGGAATAAATATGGAGAGAGGAGAATCTGATGGTAGCAATATTTATTCAATAATAAATATTTATTGACCAATGTACTGGGTTTCAGGTTTTTTTTTTATGTTTTGGGGTTAAGGAGTGAACTTAAAAACTCAATGAAGATATATAATATGTCAGATGCTGTTAGGGGAGGGAGCACTGGGATTGTGGGGTGGGAAGAACTATGATACTGATGGGACTATGTTTCCGCATTACCTTTATTTATATATTTGTATTTTTGGAGACAAGGTCTCACTCTGTTGCCCAGAGTACAGTGGCACAACCATGGCTCACTGCAGTCTCAACTTTCCAGGCTCAAAAGATCCTCCTACCTTAGCCTCCCAAGTAGCTGAGACTACAGGCATGTGCCACCATGCCAGGCTAAGCAAGAAAGGCCATTAAATATTTGCTAAATAACTTAGAATAACTTTTTAAGTTACTATTATTATTATTATTTTTATTTTTTTAGTTTTTGTAGAGATGGAGACTATGTTGCCAGAGCTGGGGTCTTAAACTCCTGGGCTCAAGATATCCTCCATCACTGGCCTCCCAAAAGTGCTGGGATTATAGGTGTGAGCCACCACATCCAGCCAGCATTACCTTTAAAATTGGGATTAGGCTATGAAATATTTCCTCTCTTTAAGAGTTGCTTTATTCCCCTTAAGAATCATTTTCTAAGATATTTCTTTTCACTGCCACCTCCTTCCTCCCCATCCACATGGTAACTTTAACACTGTGGCTAGTAAAATAAAATGTTACATGAAGCCATATAATCCCATAAATGCGATTAGGATCCAGGTGGTCTATGCTATTAAATGGCTTTATATTGACTGTAGCCTTTCCAGGATTCCTTTTCTTATTTTGTAAAAAGCACCTGCTTCCTAAATCTAGGGATTTAATGACAAAAATGGGCTTTGTCTAGCGACAAGTGAACTTTAATGCATGTATTTAAGAAACCACCACTCTTATGAGAAGACAATGAGATTTAACTATTAAAAAAAAATTTTTTTTTTTTTTGAGACAGAGTCTCACTCTGTCGCCCAGGCTAGAGTGCAGTGCAATCTCGGCTCACTGCAAGCTCCGCCTCCCAGGTTCACACCATTCTCCTGCCTCACCCTCCTGAGTAGCTGGGACTACAGGCGCCTGCCACCACGCCCGGCTAATTTTTTGTATTTTTAGTAGACGGGGTATCACCATGTTAGCCAGGATGGTCTCGATCTCCTGACCTTGTGATCCACCTGCCTCGGCCTCCCCAAGTGCTGGGATTACAGGCGTAAGCCACCGCGCCCGGCCTATTTAAAAAATTTTTTGGGCTGGGTGCAGTGGCTCATGCCTGTAATCCCAGCACTTGGGGAGGCGGAGGCAGGAGGATCACCTGAGGTCGGGAGTTCAAGACCAGCCTGACCAACGTGGAGAAACCCCATCTCTACTAAAAATACAAAATTAGCCAGGCATGGTGGCGCACGCCTGTAATCCCAGCTACTCGGGAGGCTGAGGCAGGAGAATCTCTTGAACCTGGGAGGCGGAGGTTGTGGTGAGCCAAGATCGCGCCATTGCACTCCAGCCTGGGCAACAAGAGCGAAACCCTGTCTCAGAAAAAAGAAAAAAAATTTGTGCAATTAACAGGTTCACTTTTGTCTGTTTGGCTGCTCTGTCATTTATACAGAACACAGCTAATCATTGCTGTCAATACATGAAAATCCAGAACTCCCAGGCCATCCTTCAACCCCCACCCCCTCCACTAATCCTTGTATGGTTCTGTTGCAGCAAAGCACCCTCACCCCATTCCTCTCCCTGCTGTGTTTTTCTTCACAGCCTCTATCTTCACAACTAGTTACCAGTTACCCTAGGTTTTTATTCAAAACCATCAAAACTGTGGCCTGTGAAATCCACACTGGCCCTTCCCGCTGTACAGAGATTTTGTGAGTGCCACTATTCTTTGCATTGTTGCCACATGGCAATCAGAGATCTTTTTTTTTTTTTTAGACGGAGTCCCACTCTACTGCCCAGGCTGGAGTGCAGTGGCGCGATCTCAGCTCACTGCAACCTCCACCTTCCAAGTAGCTTAGACTACAGGCCCACCACCACACTTGGCTAATTTTTTGTATTTTTTAGTAGAGACAGGGTTTCACTGTTAGCCAGGATGGTCTCGATCTCCTGACCTTGTGATTCACCTGCCTAGGCCTCCCAAAGTGCTGGGATTACAGGTGTGAGCCACAATGCCTGGCTTTTTTTTGACAGTCTTCCTCTGTCGCCAGGCTGGAGTGCAGTGGCGCAATCTCGGCTCACTGCAACCTCTGCCTCTGGGTCTCAAGTGATTCTCCTGCCTCAGCCTCCTGAGTAGCTGGGATTACAAGCGCACGCCACCATACCTGGCTAATTTTTGTATTTTTAGTAGAGACAGGATTTCGCCACGTTGCCCAGGCTGGTCTTAAAACTCCTGACCTCAAGTGATCCACATGCCTCGGCCTCCCAAAGTGCTGGGATTATAGGCGCAAGCCACTGCCCATCCACCAGCCAATGCCCATCCGCAATCAGAGATCTTAATCATATCACAAATGACTCTTTAGCCTTAGGGTATAGCCTCCCCTCTCTTTCATCCCCAAGTTCAACTCTCCAGTCTATTTGCTTTTTAGTTCTAGAGAGGCTTCATTTTTCTTTTTGACTGTCAACAGCCAGGTCCTAATTTGTGTGTGTGTGTGTGTGTGTGTGTGTGTCAATTCTCACATTTAAGGACCTAGATTTTCCTGCATTAAGCAAAGGACCCAAGAATCAACATTATTTAGTGGAAAAAAGTATCAACTAGTAGAAATTATTAAGTAATGTTTGGGGGGCTTGGGGGTCACTAAAGTAGATGCAGGGGCATTTTATAGTTTCAGAGATTTAAAAAAAAAAAATCTGGCAAGTTTTGTCATTTGCCATGGTCAGTCACACAAAGCAGCTCACATCTACTACAGCAAATCTAGACCACCACCCCACACACCCAGAAACAGACACGCAAAACTCAGAGGGACCGAAGCTTTGTCCAAATTGAACAACAAAAATTTCCTCAAACATATGGAGAACAAGGTAACTGAGAGAGCTCTATATAAATATTAAAGAGTTCAACCTTTTCTGTAGACAATGCTGTAAGTATTCATATGAAATGCAGAAAATTAAGTACGTGCTATTGTTTGGAACAGATTATCAGTAATAGCAACATTCCAAAGAGCAGTTGAGCCTTAATACTAATGTTAACAAGCACACAAACCTAACTGCCTTCAGCTTTTTAAAGGAAAAGCGCAATATGTCTCCTGGAGATGTTTAGGCTTCATTAGCAACTTCTAGGAATTTTAGTCTGCCTTTTTAGTATCCCAGAATAAAAACAAGGTGGAAATGTAAAGTGTCTCTTTAAAATATCCATTGTAAAGAAAGTCAGCCAAGAAGTTACATAAAAGTAGTGGAAATTTTCACTGTACCTGAAACTTCCTGTTAAATCAGATGCTCCTGGTCTCAGCAAGATCTGAGTTAAAAAATTGGCCCCACGGCTGCCAAATAAAACAATCAGATTTTCTTTACAAAATACAATTTATAAACAAGAGAAACACATCGAAAAAGAGTGTTAAAATGCTATACTAATTTCATAAATGTAACATTAATTTCATAAAAATGTTGTTTATCTAGAACAAAATAGAAATTTTTAGTCAATGAAAGGAGACCTGGCTAGGCGCGGTGGCTCACACCTGTAATCCCAGGAGGCCAAGATGGGTGGATCACTTGAGCCCAGGAGTGACCAGCCTGGGCAACATGGCAAAACCCCATCACTACAAAAAAAAAAGGGAATATATATATATATACATTCATATTATATACACATTCATATAATATATATATTCGTATTATATATCTTCATATATATTCATATTATATATACATATATATTCGTATTATATTCATATATATATTCATATATATTCATATTATATATATTCATATATATATTCATATATATATTCATATTATATATATATTCATATTATATACATTAGCTGGGCATGGTGGTACGTGCCTGCAGTCCCAGCTACTGGGAAGCTGAGGCAGGCAGATCACCTGAGCTCAGGAGTTCGAGGGCAACCTGGGCCACATGGTGAAACCCCATCTCTATGAAACAAAAATTAGCCAGGCATGGTGGCGCAGGTCCACAGTCCCAGCTACTCGGGAGGCTGAGACAGGAGAATTGCTTGAGCCCGGGAGGCAGAGGTTGCAGTGAGTTAAGACTTTAACCCAGGTCTGTCTGAAATCAATCTTAATTAAAATTACACTATAATTATGGGGAGAAACCCTACATATTTAGTCCAAAAGTATGGAACAGGTCACATAAATTAAAACTGAAGGTCCAGTACAGTAACTTTTGCTGAATAAGACCATTTCTACCAAAGGTCCAAAGGTTTATGCTGATTTTTCCTTAATAAAAAACATCCAGGCTCTAATCACAGGAAAAACTGTAAGAAACTATCTGGGAGTATTTACTGGAAGTTATAACCTGATCCCACAAATCCCGGGCAGCATGATAGCTAATCTAAATACTTGCTATGAATACATTTCCAGTAGTTATACTAATAAAGAAGTTGTAACACATGTACCTACCTGATTATTTTTCTTTTCAAATCCCAGCCATATACACCTCCATTTCCTTTGTAGCGAGTTCCAGAGACAATATCAAAATTACCCTCCTTTTGCTTCCTGTAGAATAAATTAGCTGTCAATTAGAAAAAGCCACTGAGCTTTCAACAGTCATTTTCATGAGCTACACAAACAAAACTTTTAAGAGAAGTCGACACAGGCTGGGTGCAGTGGCTCACGCCTGTAATCCCAGCACTTTGGGAAGCCAAGGCGGGTGGATCACGAGGCCAGGAGTTCAAGACCAGCCTGGCCAAGATGGTGAAACCCCATCTCTACTAAAAATATAAAAATTAGCCTTGCGCAGTGGCGGGTGCCTGTAATCCCAGCTACTCAGGAGGCTGAGGCAGAGAATCACTTGAACCCAGGAGGCAGGTTACAGTGAGCTGAGATCACGCCACTGCACTCTAGCCTGGGCAACTAGAGCGAGACTCCATCTCAAAAAAAAAAAAAAAAATTAGTCGGGCACAGTGGCACATGCCTTTAGTCTCAGCTATTTGGGAGGCTGCAACGGGAGGATGGCTTGAGCCAGGGAGGTTCAGGCTGCAGTGATCTGTGATTGTGCCACTGTACTCCAGCCTGGGTGACAATGGAAGACCTTGTCTCTCAAATTAAAATAATTAATTTTCCCAATACCCTTCCATTCTGTTCTTGCCTTCTTTGAAGCAAATAATACTAAAAACAGCCTGATGTCCTGCCACACTTTTCTTTGCCTAGAGAAAGATAAAGACACACATACACCCCTAGGATTTTTGGTTGCATTTACAAAATTGGGATGCAAAAAAAGTACATTTTGTGACCTGGTTTTTGTCAGTTAACAATACATATCATGGGGTCAGATGTGGTGGCGCACGCCTGTAATCCCAGCACTTTGGGAGGCCTAGGCAGGTGGATCACTTGAGGTCAGGAGTTTGTGACTAGCCTGGCCAACATAGTGAAACTGTCTCTACTAAAAATACAAAAATTAGCCAGGTGTAGTGGCACGTGCCTGTATTCCCAGCTCCTCTGGAGGCTGAGGCAGGAGAACTGCTTGAACCCGGGACGTGGAGGTTGCAGTGACTGAGACTGCGCCACTGCACTCCAGCCTGCATGACAGAGCGAGATTCCATCTCAAAACAAAAACAATGCAAATCATGGAATCATAGACATCCCTACAGGTCAAGAGAGCTCTTTCCCTTCTTTTTAATAATTGCAAAACTACTTCATAGAATATTCAACTCACACACCTCTGTGGTTGTTTCCATGGTGCCCTACCCTCTCAACCACAATAAACAGTGCTACAATAAACTTTTTTTGTTTTGTTTTGTTTTTTTTGAGATGGAGTCTCGCTCTGTTGCCAGGGTGGAGTGCAATGGCGCCATCTCGGCTCACTGCAACCTCCACCTCCCGGGTTCAAGTGATTCTCCTGCCTCAGCCTCCCAAGTAGCTAGGACTACAGGCGAGTGCCATCGTGCCCGGCTAATTTTTTGTATTTCTAGTAGGGACGGGGTTTCACCATGTTGGCCAGGATGCTCTCAATCTCTTGACCTCATGATCCGCCTGCCTCAGCCTCCCAAAGTGTGGGATTACAGGCATGAGCCACTGTGCCTGGCCACAATAAACGTTTTTATAAATGTATTACTGCTTAGACTCCCCAAAATGGAATATACTGGAATTGCCCAAATGAAGCCCGAGTATTTTTTTTTTTTTTTTTTTTTGAGACGGAGTCTCGCTCTGTCGCCCAGGCTGGAGTGCAGTGGCGCGATCTTGGCTCACTGCAAGCTCCGCCTCCCAGGTTCATGCCATTCTCCTGCCTCAGCCTCCCAGGTAGCTGGGACTTCAGGTGCACACCACCATGCCTGGCTAATTTTTTTGTATTTTTAGTAGAGACAGGGTTTCACTGTGTTCACCAGGATGGTCTCGATCTCCTGACCTCGTGATCCACCCGCCTCGGCCCCCCAAAGTGCTGGGATTACAGGCGTGAGCCACCGCGCCCGGCCAAGCCTGAGTATTTTTAATTCTAACACATATTTTCCCAAATTTGAACACATATTTTCCAAAAGGGTTATAGCAACTTATACTTCCTTCAGCAATATTTGTGTGTCCATTTTTTACCATCTTATTGGTACTGGATATTACTGCTCTGAAAGTTTTTAACTTTGTTAAACTAATGGATAATAAAATGGTCACACACAGTTATTTTGTGTTTATTTCCTTGACTACATCCCAGGAAGAACGTCTTCTTTTATTAGCCATTTGGATTTCTTCTATAGATGGTCTGTTTGTATCTTTTTGCCCATTTTCTACAGGTTAAAGAGGCTTTTGTATACTGGAGATATAACCAAAAAAGGTCTAAGGTGACTTTACGCAGAGATTGAAGGATGAGCAGCAGATGGTCATCAAGGAGCATGGAAACAGCATTTCAGGCAAAGGAAAATGGAACTCTGTGAACTCAGAAGCATGCTTATGGCATGGAAAGCAAAAAGGAAGGAGCACAAGGCAGAGGTCAGAAAGGGAGGCAGGGGCCAACAAACACATAGGGGCTTGAGGGACAAGGGAAGGAACTTGGATTTTTCCCTAGATGTTAGTGGGAACTCCCTGAACTCCCTGAACTGGAGGGACAATAATCTGATTCTGTTTTTATGTATCTAGCTTAAACTCAGAACAGCTTCCAAAATCTTATTCACAGAGGTTTTGTGGTCTTTTGGGCTAAGAATTTAATTATATTGCCTACAAACAAATATAATTGTGTATATTTTACTAACATTTAACTAAATTCTTATCTTACTGTATTAACATTTCCATGTTTAATGATAGCTAGCATGCCTGTATTAATGCATGTATTGGAAATGATTCAGCATTTCACTATTTGGTGTGATATTTGTATTAGGACTGGGTTATTTTTATTATGCTTAAGAGGTTTCCTTCTATTCTTAAAGTTTTAACTAGAAAATGGTAGTAAATAATATCTCCTTTAGCATCTACAGACTTAATCACACTACTTTGTTAACATAATGAATGAATTATAAGTGATTACCAATAATGAGCCATTCTGGCATTCCTGGAATAAACTCTTGTTCACGGTGTTTTATTCTAATAACTCAAGGCTTAATTCCATTTATCAGAGAAGCCATCTTCCACCTTTTTCTGTGGTCTGAAAGAATTCAGATAACGAACTACCTGTTGATTTGCTCCTCAGGACTCCTAAAATACATCATTTAGTCTCAAAAAATGTGTGTTGTGTGTGTGTGTGTCTACTATCTATACAGATAAATATTTTAGAGACAAGGTCTCACTCTGTCTCAGGGTCACCAAGACTAGAATGCAGAGGCATGATCATAGCTCACTGCAGCCTTGAAGTCCTGGGCTCATGTCATCCTCCCACCTGAGCCACCTGAGTAGCTGGGACTACAGGCGCATGCCATTGTGCCTGGCTAATTTTTGTTATTTTTTTTGTAGAGACAAGTACTTGTTTTGTTGCCCAGGCTGGTCTCAAACTGCTGACTTCAAGCAACCCTCCTACCCTGACTTCCCAAACTTTGTTTATATTTTTGATAGAAAAAATAGTATGTGTATTTTTAATAAAAAATGAAAATAAGCCCAAAACCAGTAAGATAAATGTTTCCAGTCATATTTCTTTCAAATATTAGAAATAGTACCTACCTAATAAATTCAGGAATAAATTTTGGCTGAAATTTGAAAAGAATAAACAGTAAGTCAGTAAAATAGGCTAAGACTACCATAAATAGCTAATAAAGAAACATACCACTTACATGGTGTGAGAGATCAGCATCCATAATAATGATGTAGTTTCCTGTGGCATGTTTCATTCCATGAATATATGCAGTTCCTACAAATGAAAGTATATCCATTCAAGAAAATCAACAGAAATCTTTACATATACATTTGCACATCAAGGAAATTGTTTAGCACCTGAAGAGCACACATTAGTTCTCTACAAGTCAGATTAATAAATTGGTATTTTTCACCTTAAGTACATAAGTTCATGTATATTACATATATAATCAAGAAGGTAGCTGGCCACACACCCCCATTCAGATGTCAATTTAATACAATAGATCATACCTCTATTTCAGTACAGCAAAGAAATAGTTTGTAAGTTCAAAAGTCTGAGATTATGTAGCATAATTATCACATTCTCATGCTTTAAAAACCCATCTGGTGTTTCCTTGGCATCCCCCTAAGACACTGATGAGCTCCACATTTACAAATCAGCTTCCTACTTAATATCTCCACTTGGGTATTTCAGAAATCTCAAAGATAACATTGCAAAATCATCTTCCAATTCTCTACCTCTCTCTTACAGGCCACCTCTCCAGGAAAGGCACCAACTATCCAACTGCTCCATCCACAGGTCTAGAGATGATTCTTGATTTCCTGCCTTTAACCATAACTTCTAAACTGTAATTAAGTCCTACTGATTCTCCATCCAAAACATTTCAATTCCCTTTTTCTTGTCTTTTACACCGTAAACCTGGTACGCTAGACCCTTGCTCTGGTATTTGGGGCCAAAGGCCTAGGTGACAATTACTCAGCCAGCTCCATGCCTCAAAGTCCCACAGGGACTTGGCAGGCTAGGGTAACTTGTCAGGAGCAGGACTTGGGGATTCCTGCATTCTCTAGTCCAGACCCCTCACAAGTGTCTTATGAGCAAGGCTGAACTCTTCTAACTTATTTTGTTAAGAAGTGAATATCGGCTGGGTGTGGTGGCTCATGCCTGTAATCCCAGCACTTTGGGAGGCTGAGACGGGTGGATCACTGGAGGTCAGGGAGTTTGAGACTAGCCTAACCAACATGGCAAAACCTCATCTCTACTAAAAATACAAAAAATTGGCCAGGCGCGGTGGTTCACGCTTGTAATCCCAGCACTTTGGGAGGCCGAGGCAGGCGGATCATCTGAGGTCGGGAATTCGAGACCAGCCTGACCAACATGGAGAAACCCCGTCTCTACCAAAAATACAAAATTAGCTGGGCATGGTAGTGCATGCCTACAATTCCAGCTACCTGGGAGGCTGAGGCAGGAGAATCGCTTGAACCCGGGAGGCAGAGATCGCGGTGAGCCGAGATCGCGTCATTGCACCCCAGCCTGGGCAACAAGAGCGAAACTCCGTCTCAAACAAACAAAAATTAGCCGGGCATGGTGGTACATGCTTGTAATCCCAGCTACTCGGGAGGCTGAGGCACAAGAATGGCTCAAACCCAGCAGGCAGGGGTTGCAGTGAGCCGAGATTGTGCCACTGCACTCCAGCCTGGGGATCAGAGTAAGACTGTCTCAGAAAGATAAAGGAGTGAATATTTACACTTTTTGGTTTCATGGCAGTTTCCAGATTTTTTTGAATCCCAAAGAATCTTCTGGGTTCAGATACTGAGAACATTTGATCCTTGGGAATTGATGGTCTTCAAGATAGCAGACTCCAGTTAAGCATTGTGCTTTCTTCATGTTAAGTTTTAGCACAAATAAAGGCAGAGTTTCCTCTCAGAATTACTGAGCTCATAAGAGCTTTTCAATAATGCTGTATGTTTAAAAGCTGGAAAAGCTTCCTTTTTTAAAAATAAAGAATAACTGTTTTTGTCACTAGGCTGGAGTGCAGTGGTGTGATCTCGGCTCACTGCAACCTCTGCCTCCTGAGTTCAAGCAATTCTCCTGCCTCAGCCTCCCGAGTAGCTGGGATTATAGATGCGCGTCACGACGCCCAGCTAATTTTTGTATTTTTAGTAGGGATGGGGTTTTACCATGTTGGCCAGGATGGTCTCGATCTCTTGACCTCGTGATCTGCCCACCTCGGCCTCCCAAAGTGCTAAGATTACATTTGTGAGCCACCGTGCCCAGCTTTAAATGAAGAGTAACTTTTTAAACTTGTAACTTAAAGAATGTTCCAAGGTTTGCAGCATGCTGGTCCAAGATATTTGCCCTCAGACCCATTCTCTGGCCCTTCCCTACTCTGTGCTATGTTGGGTGAACTACATATTCCAGATTCTCTTGTCAACTGGCTGCCAAACAGCTTTGGGAGGTACAGGTGGAAGACTGCAGGGAGGGGAAAAGGGAAAAGTCTAACTGGTCCTCCCTCTGTGACTCTCCCTCCTACCTCTGACTGGGAATTTCCCACAGTGCTAGCTCCTGCCAGGCAGCCCCTGCCCCATCATTCTAGCTCCCTCTGGGCAGCCCAGGTTCTTGGGCTCTAACATCTCTTCCTGCTGTTGCTCCATCCCTAGGGGTGGCAGTGACCTCCAGCTGTTACTAATCTTAGTAGCCTCACTGCTCCATTTGGTTTCTCAGGAACTCCTTCAGGGTTGTAACCAGAGACTCAGTATTAAATTCCCTACACTGAAAGACTTACAGTGGTTCTGTTTTCCTGAGTGAGTCTTGACTTATACAGGCGACCCAAGTTATACCATTTAAATGTCATTAAGATCATTAAAAACCATCATAGGAAGTTACTGTATTTTGGCCCTATTCCAAACTGGGAAAATACACACTGGATCATGTCACCAAGCAAGCAGCAGGTGTGAGGGGTTAGAGATTACACGACTTACCTAGTCCCAACTTTTTCTCTCGTGGTCTTAGAAGCTGTAGGAATAAGAAATAGCATTTTACACAAAGAAACAGAAATCTTACCATGTTAAATTTTATTTTATTCAAAAGTGCATACTCACTTTAACAGAAATATAGTTGCACTTGTTAGAACTTAAAGCAAAGTATCCTTAATATTTTTTTGCCAAAAGAAAAAAAAAAGCATTTGGTAACAAACCAAATAGTTTAACTTAGCTAACTTTTTTTTTTTTTTTTTTTGAGATGCAGTCTCGCTCTGTTGCCTAGGCTGGAGTACAGTGGCATGATCTCAGCTCACTGCAACCTCCGCCTCCTGGGTTCAAGTGATTCTCCTGCCTCAGCCTCCAGAGTAGCTGGGATTACAGGCATGCACCACCATGCCCGGCTAATTTTTGTATTTTTAGTAGAGACAGGGTTCCACCGTGTTAGCCAGGATGGTCTCGATCTCCTGACCTCGTGATCCGCCCACCTCAGCCTCCCAAAGCACTGGGATTACAGGAATGAGTCACCGCGCCCGTCCAGCAAAGCAACATTCTTTAACCCCGACCCTACAATCAAAATTTTAAACTTTTTTTTTCTGGTGTCACTCACTCTATTTTAAATAATATGTCTTTACATCTATATTTGATTTTCCTTTTAAACCTATTGATTCCTTCCTAGAAAAATGTAGGACTTACTTCATTATTTTGCACCTTCTTGGGAAATCCGATGTTTGTTCTCTCGATTCCCTTTGGGTTTTGAATACTAGTATCACTCTTCCTCTATTAACTTATCTTGACCTTATGCTTGGATGACCTCATCTCCTCTACTGGTCCAAGGACATGTCATATTCCTAATTAAATTCTTTCTCTTTTCTTACTATTGGTCAATCACTTAGTCCTCCTAAATCTTTTTGCTTAATAGTTGGAGCCCGACTTTTACTTGCTTAGTTTTTCCTTTTGGCTGGACACTTAAAAAGTCAAATGCCAAAGTTCTCACTATGCCCTACGTTTCTGAGGTATGGGGTTCAGGGAGACTCATTAGTGAGCATGTCTTGTCTATCTTGTCCCCTTCTACACTTGCCAGTATATAAGCAGGTTGCCTCTGACTGCAAATCTCTCAACAAAGCATTTTCAATTAAAGCAGATGAATTTTTTTTTTTCACTATATGCAATCTGCTGGAGGTTTCTATTTGCATGGAATGTCTTTTTCCATCCCTTCACTTTGAGTCTATGTGTATCCTTACAAGTCAAGTCTTTTGTGGGAAGCATATAGTTGGCTCTTTTTTAAAAAATCCATTCAGTCACTCCAGGTCTTTGGAGAATTTAATCCCTTTATATCCAAGGTAACTACCGACATGTAAGAACTTCCTACTGCCATTTTGTTAATTGCTTCCAGTTGTTTTGTAGATCTTTTGCTTCTTTCTCTTTCTCCTTTCCTTTATGATTATCTTCTATACTATTATGCTTTGATTCCTTACTTTTTATCTTTTGTGAATCTACTTTAGGCTTTTCCTTTATGATTACCATGAGACTTACAAAACCCATCTTATGGTGATAACAGGCTATTTTAAGCTGATAACAATCTAACTCTAACTGCTAAAAAGAAATCCTCTACCCTTTTACTCCACTATCCCCACATTTAAAAAATTTTAAGTCACAATTTGTATCTATAGCAAAGTACATCTTGCATAAAGATGGATAAAATACACTGCTGTCTGGTAAGAGCTTACAGGAAGGAAAGACATTCAAATAAGCATCTATGATAATTGCAAGTCACTGAACAAAATGGAGCAGGATATATCAGATCACAGCTAGATTTTATTTGATTTTGTGAATAATTTCTGACAAAATACTGATCCCCATCTGGTATCTGCCCTGAAAAAGCAAATCTTTTAAAGCTCATCTGAGATTTTCTACAACTCTGTTTTAGCTGGAAAATCTTTCTTTTAAAAAAAGATAACTTTGGCCAGATGCAGTGGCTCACACCTGTAATCCCAGCACTTTGGGAGGCTGAGGCAGGTGAATCATTTGAGGTCAGGAGTTAAGAGACCAGCTTGGCCAACGTGGTGAGACCTCATCTCTACTAAAAATACAAAAATTAGCCAGGTGTAGTGGCACGTGCCTGTAATCCCAGCTACTCAGGAGGCTGAGGTAGAAGAATCGCTTGAACCCGGGAAGGAGAGGTTGCATGAGCTGAGATCACACCACAGCACTCCAGCCTCAGTGACACAGTGAGACTCTGTCTCAAAAAACAAACAAACAAACAAAGATAACTCTGTTACAGTTGCACACCCCCTTAACCCCAAGTGATACTTTCTAAGACCCCCAGGAGATGCCTGAAATCTCCAATAGTACCAAACCTTATATATACTTTTTCTTATACATACACACCTATCACAGTTTAATTTATAAATTAAGCACAGTAAGAGATTAACAATACCCAATAATAAAATAAAACAATTACAACAATATATTGTAATAAAAGTTATGTGAACTTGGTCTAACTCAAAAAATCTTCTTGTACTGTACTTACCTCTTTTCAGACTGCAGGTAACAAATCACGGAAAGCAAAATCATGGACAAGGAGACTATGATACTTATAATTTTCAGAATCTTCAAAGGTTTATATAAAATATTAGAGTACTATGGAGCCATTAACAGAAATGAGGTGAGCTGGTGACAAAAGATCGCCAAGACAGAATTAGAAGTAATGATGATACAGGAAGATGGCAGTTATGTTTTAAAAAACAAGACCACCACACTACCTAGTTCTGCAAATGCACATACACACATATATGCACAAAAAAACGCACCAAACTGTTGACCTGGGTCTCCCCTGTGCAAGGGAATGGGATGCCTAATAGAAAATGTTCATCAGGTCGGGCGTGGTGGCTCACGCCTGTAATCCCAGCACTTTGCGGGGCTGAGGTGGGCAGATCACCTGAGGTTAGGAGTTCAAGAAGAGCCTGACCAACACGGTGAAGCCCAGTCTCTACTAAAAATACTAAAATTAGCCGGCATGGTGGTGCAGGTCTGTAATCCCAGCTACTCGGGAGGCTGGGGCAGGAGAACTGCTTGAACCCAGGAGGCAGAGTGTGCAGTGAGCTGAGATCTTGCCACTGCACTCCAGCCTGGGCGACAGAGCGAGACTCCAATCTCAAAAAAAAAAAAAAGAAAGAAAATGGTCATCAAAGGCAACTTCGGTTTTACTGGTAACATTTATATTTTACAAGGATGTGCTTGTTTATTTCTTATGTAGGAAATCCAAACTATTTCTATTTGGTATGCTTTACTTTCAGACTCTTAATTCCACCTCTCCACCCTCCCCTGATCCTTTTTTGCCTCTTCATATGAATCTGATGGCCCCTTTCTATGTGAGGCAGGATAGCATTACAGACAGGAAGATGAACCCTGGAACCACAATGCCTGGGTTTGAATCCTGGCCACTACTCATTTGCCATGTGATCTTGAGAATATAGAGGCGTGACTCTTTATATAAAGCCCCCTCTCACTTGGCTTTCATGAGGAACAAGCAAGTGGATTCACAGAAAGTGCTTGCAAGAATGACAGGCATATACTTTTTGAAGTATGTTTGCCACAGCTGCTTATAAAATACTTTTATGGGAAACTATAATTTGTTTCACAAGAACCTTTGTAAAACTTATCACAGACAATCTTGAAAAAAGTTAACTTAAAAACAGAATTGAGACTATACTACATATACAGTTTTATAAACTGCTTTATACTTATTACAAAGGCATTAAGGATTTTTGAGGGTCATGAGATTACTGCCAGATGATACTTCAGAAAAACAGTATCAATTTATACTAGGATCAACAGTATTTGAGTGGACTTGTTCTATAATACTCTCAGAAACACTGGGTTAAAAAGAAAGGAGAAAATAAAAATAAATCTTCAGCTAATAAGGCTAATATGTACTCTCCTCCTGTTTTGTAAATCTTCACTTATCAGTGAGGCTCAGTATTTTTTTCTTGTTTACTGGCCATTTCTAGTTTTGGTCTTATGAATTATCTGGTTGGTTGGGGTACTGATCTTGTTAGAAATATTTTGGTATTTAGGAATGGACAGAAGTTTAATATTTTCAAGTAGTCAAACCTTTTTATCTTACATTTGATGTTTTAAGAATAATAAACATGTGTTACATTTTATTATCAGAGTAAGTTTTTAAAATACTAAACTATAAAATAATGACAAAATGTAAGACAAAGTTCTAAGAATCTACTACACAGCACAGTGACTATAGTTAATAGTATCATATTATATAGCTGAAATTTACAGAGAGCAGATCTTAACTGTCCTCATCACTGTCAACTTGCCCCCAAGGGTAACTACGTGAGGTGATGGACAGGTTCATTCCCCAAATGTGGTATTCATACTTTAAATATATATAACTTTGTCAATTATACCTCAATAAAGCTGGAAGAAAATATGACAAAATATAAATGACTTTATCTGATCTCAAGTTGGGAGATGAAACAAACTACATAAACCAAACATAATAAAAGCATTCAACACAGAGCAGTTGAAGTCCTTCACAATTTCAGATCCCTGCCTTGTAAGCACTGTGAATAGTTCAGAGTAAGTGCCCCCAATTTCTCTATGGTCCTACCTAGTTAGGTCATTAAAAATGACCTAACCTCTTGCTTCAGTTGTGTCACCTACAGAATTTTTAAAAATATCTTCTTTGGCTTCTTTTCTGAAAGATTCATTTCAGCCAGTCTGAAAGGCTGACAAAGCATCTGTGGTGAATACTTTATCTGAGGTATTCTAACATGGTTTCAATATCCTTCATTTTCTCAACGAAACATACATCTGTCACTAAAAGCAAGTGTCATCCCTAGCATGGATTAATACTGTTTTTTTAAAAAGTCATTTTCTAGTTTAACTTATTTAAATGTCATAAAATAATGAATGAATAAGGAATTTTATCTGGTAGTAGAGAGAAATCATAACAGTGAATGCAACTTTTTTTCTCATTTTGAATTTTATTGGGTTGATAGGAAAAATGTCTTTGAAGACAATGTTGTTCCAAAATTTGAAAGGTTTAGTAACCATTCCCTAAAATCAATCAATCACATCCTAAGGCTGAGGTTTTATGACAAAAGTATTCAAAATGTTGTCTGGTTGATGGTCCGAGATTAAATGGCAGCACGTAACTCAAGAGTGTTGTGAATCAGTGGCCTTCACCCTAGGCTTCTAAAAGAAAACAGGGAACTACTGGCCAAAAATTCAAACCTAGGATTACTGAAAGCCTCTGCTAGAAGCCTGAAAATTTGTCAACTTTTTAACTCTTTCTGTATTCCCATCCATTAGAAGGTTTTCAGAGAAGACTTGAGGTGTGACAGACCTGAGTTACTCATCTGTGAGACAGACTGAAAGAATTCCTAGAACTACATTTACCGTGTAGTAACACAGTTCCTTTAAACTCTTGCCACCAAGACCTCATACAACTGACACTCACCTCTAAGTAGAAAGTATTTCTATTACTGAGATTTATCAAGAATATTTAGACTGAGTGACTTTTTTTTAAATGATTAATTTACCATTTCTTGAACTGTAAATAACAATAAAGGTTCTCAAAGGGACTTCTTTCTCTATACCAATGGTTCTCTACTGGAGGCAAAGGGTAATTTTTCCCCTAAGGAAATATCTCACAATATCCAAACATTTGCAGTTGCCAAGTGGGGAGGGGGGTTTCTAGTGGCATCTAGTGAGAAGAGTCCAGATGTGGTGCTGAACATCCTACAATAAACACGACAACCCCCACAGTAAAGAATTAATCTGTCCACACGTCAATAGTGCCAAGACTGAAAAACTGTGGTCTGCAATAATTTGTGAATATAAATTATAAAAGAGCTCGAGTATACATAAACATTTGTAAATACAAACCGGTAACCAAAAATAAAATTCATGAAGCCATTATAAAATAAACTCTATATTTGCCTAAGTAACTTCTACATTAGAATAACAAGTTTCAAGGTGCAGTGGGTGAATCTAAAGTTTAGGACTAATACAGTCAATCTACTTTCACAAGACTATTCTATAGACTAAAAATGCCAAGTACTCTAAGAAGTCATTAATGTTTCACAAGAAAACAATAACTTTTTCTACCTACACGCTCTTAATTTCAGGCAGTATTCTCTAATGAAAGTATGAGAATACTTACCGAAAGGGAGCAAGAAAGATTAAGACACACACACACTACCAATTATAACCCAATTATATAATATTCCTTGTCAATTCAGTATCATGCTTTAATTTTTGCCCTTCAAGAAAATTCATCTGCAGAATTAGTTACAAACAGAGTTCATCCAAAAGCTCACTCTTTGCTGTAAAATGACCACTGACCCAACATACCAAAGATATGTAAAATTTTACGGACAACAAAAATGCATTTAAATCCCAAATGCGTAAGTTGCTCTTTATCTTTTCAGTTTCTAAACAAATAGATTGAATTTAAGCATTGTTCATGTCTCATCTTTCCCCTACATAATCGCAATTCATATCACAGAAAAATGTTCTTATAACTTACAATTCTGTCTGACCCATAGATCTTCTCCAACTGTTCAGCAACATCCCTTGTTCCATCTGGGCTTCCATCATCTATGATTATAATTTCATAGTTGATTCCACTAAAAAAATTAAATTTGTATTAATGACTGATGACAGTGTTCTCAAATTAAAAGTAATTTAAAAATTACTAATTCCTTAAAAGTATAAATGGAGATGTATTGTTATATTAATCGTTGAGGAAAACTTCAATTATCAAATGAAATAAATGTCAAACATTCAGTACTTTACCTCCAAACCCAGTATGTTGCTGAAACATGCTAATGTCCTGAGATATTAAAGAATTCCTACACAGAGAACATACTTTTTAGTTCAAAAGAAAATCACGTAATGACCTATGTATCATATGAATTTTTTTTGTTTTGAGATGGAGTCTTGCTCTGTTGCCAGGCTGGAATGCAGTGGCGCAGTCTCGGCTTACCTCTGCCTCCTGGCCTCAAGCAATTCTCCTGCCTCAGCCTCTGGAGTAGCTGGGACTACAGGCGCCCACACCACGCCCGGCTAATTTTTTGTATTTTTAGTAGAGACGGGGTTTCACCGTGTTAGCCAGCCTGGTCTCAATCTCCTGACCTCGTGATCTGCCTGCCTCAGCCTCCCAAAATGCTGGGATTACAGGCATGAGCCTCCGTGCCCAGCCATATGAAATTTTATTACCTATTTGGAAATAATATTCTGAACCTTAATAGCAAATCTTAGTTACATAAAATATTTCAAAAGTACTTTACATGGTAACTCAAACCAAACTGAGTAACTCTGAGTGATTATTCTTGTTAATCTGATCCAAATAGAATAATCAAGTATAAATCTGATTTAATTTCACCTTTAAAAAAACCCATTTTAGAATGGTGACACTATCTTAAACCACAATTTCAAATAGTTGTGCCTATTACCTCACATTATCAAATTAAAAAAACAAAAGCAGAGTAGCATTACAAAAGATTCCACTGTGCTTCAGAATTAACATCTGTTACTTCCCATTAATCTCAGGTGGTAGTTTCTAGTCTAAAAACAAACCAACACAATACTTGGTGGATAAATAATACCTACGACATAACATTCCCTTTTCTCTTGGTCCTGCTTTAAGAAACAAATACAAGAGGCTGGGCGCGGTGGCTCACACCTGTAATCCCAGCACTTTGGGAGGCCAAGGCAGGTGGATCACGAGGTCAGGATATGGAGACCATCCTGGCTAACACAGTGAAACCCCGTCTCTACTAAAAAGAACCCGGGAGGCGGAGCCTGCAGTGAGCCAAGATGGCGCCACTGCACTCCAGCCTGGGCAACAGAGCAAGACTCCGTCTCCAAAAGAAAAAAAAAAAAAAAGAAAAAAGAAACAAATACAAGAAAATCAACCAGAAAACATATTTCACTGTTAAAGGCTTTAACAAGTCAGCCCCAGCAAACTTTGAAGACAAGAAAGCAAACCCCTGTGTTATCTATTCTCCAAGAGTAGAACAATGACTTTGGCTTCCCACTGTGCCTTAAATTTGGGCACTGGTGCCTTTACATGCCAAAATATGTAAGGTGATTTTAATATACGTGCTGAAAGAGAAATTCCATAAACAAAATGCGGTCGTTAAAAGCAAATTACTGTCCCCTACCACTTCAAAGCAGCTACACCACCTGAGGGTGAGGCAGCTTAAAGGTACCAAGCTGGGTTGACTTCAGGTAATTTGATTGCATCTGAAAAGTTTTGTTTCCTTTATCAAACTTCATTTTGATCTTAAAAGATTGATTCACAAATCATTAAAAGGAAACATAAATTGTACTACATAAAAAAATTAAAACAGCAAAAAAAAAAAATGCAAAATTAGAATACAAGCCCTGAACGAGATCGGTTGTATGATAGTTAATTTCTTTAATTTAGAGCTTATAGAAATCAAAATTAAAAGATTAAACAGGAAAAATAAAAATTTTAAAACTCTGAGGGGCAAGGCATATGAAGGCAGTTATTCAAGGAAATACAATCAAAACAGCAATGGTTTTCACAAATGAGTACTTCCAACAATGTCAAGTTTAATGCTCAGGCGGGCTGGTTGATAGGAAAACAGGCACTCTGAAGAATGGAGAGTCCAAACTTGTACAACCTTTTTTTTCTTTAGAGCAATTTGGCAGTAACTATCCATTTTAAGCACATTTCTGTCGACCCAGCAATCCTACCTCGAAGAATTTATCCCTAGTACACAAGTAAAAGTATGAACGTGTCTGCTGCCAACACTGATGCAATAAAGGAGCACCGCTATGTGTCAAGCACTTTTCTAAATTTAGCTGGAAAATATGGTGCGAACAAAGTCCTTGTTCTCATCGGCAAAGCAAAAGCCAAAAAACAGAAACAACCAAAAGGCGCTGGAAATAATCCAGTTCATTGCCATGACCTGATTAAATAAATAACACAGCCATATGGAATGTTACCTAACTTCCAAAGTAATTTGCTATGTTTGTACATGTTAATATGAGAAAAAGTCTTCAAAGATTTCACAGCATGATCCCATTTGTGCAATCGTAAAACAAGTTACTTCGTACTGACTCCAGGATTTTTTGCAGTTTTTAAAAACACTGCATTAAGACTTCCAAATTCGAACTCCACCCACCCCCCATCCCGGTTCTAACAATCACACCAAACATCCACCAGTGATCAGCGAAGATGCTCTTCCGCTTTCTCCTTTCCAGAAAGGTTATCGTGACCAGCAATAGCTCCCTAACCCACACACACCAAACCTCATGCTTATGTAAGCACTCGGCACCGGAGCGGAGTGAGAGCTCTCGCTTGGACTCCCGGCTCTTGCCGCAGATCCTGACCGCCTAGAGGGAGGAGTGGGATCACGCTTTCAGCCTCGCTTCCAAGTAAAAGAGTGGCCAACCTTTCTACGGAAAGGCGGGGGACGGGAGTACTTCATAATAAAGATAAATGAGAGTCTCACAAAACCCAAGGGCACGAATGAGACCCAGGACACGAAGAAAACCCAACAAGCATCCGCCTCTGCTTCCCTCGCAGGGTGGCCCTCTCCCCGGGCCTTCCTGTGTGAGGCAAAGAAGGCTGGACAGGGCCGCTTCGCGCAGCCAGCTGCCGACACCCGGGCCGGGGAAGCCAGCTCATCTCATTCTTCGGGGAGGGAGACCTGGTGCGCTACCTCTCGGAGAAGCTTTTCACCAGCAGCCACACGATGAGCGGCAGGTTCTCGCGCTCGTTGTAGGTAGGTAAAAGCACCGAATATTTGTTCTGTCGTGGACTGCGCACTTCCAGCTCCCGCCGAGACCTGCGAGGACTACGACTGACTTCCAAGGAGGCCATGGCGGAACTGAGCCAGATGCCGGAAGCGGAATTACGTAATGTGGCGCGGAAAAGGACGGGTCGGACCGTACCAAATTCGGAAGCGGGGGATGATCTCTGTGATTGATCGCTAGTTCTTCTAGGGCCATTGCATGGTTCAATTAGAAATATTCTGGATTTATACATCTTTGAAGTTTAATCTGAAGGTTTCTTCAGGAAGTAAATATCTATTCATCACCTTTTCCCAAGCTCCATAAAGTTTTTTAGTTTATCCCAGTCGCTAGGAGACAGAAGCCGGAAGCGGAAATGCCTTTCACAACTTCCGGAAGAGGTCGCCATGGCTTCCCGGGAGGAGGTACTCGCCTTACAAGCTGAAGTTGCCCAACGTGAGGAGGAATTGAATTCGCTGAAGCAGAAGCTGGCGTCGGCTCTTTTGGCTGAGCAGGAACCGCAGCCAGAACGGCTGGTTCCGGTGTCGCCGCTGCCGCCGAAGGCCGCTCTGTCCCGAGATGAGATTCTGCGCTATAGCCGGCAGCTAGTGCTGCCCGAGCTGGGCGTGCACGGACAGCTGCGCCTGGGGACCGCGTGCGTGCTAATCGTGGGCTGCGGTGGGCTCGGCTGTCCACTAGCGCAGTACTTGGCAGCGGCTGGCGTGGGCCGCCTTGGCCTTGTGGACTATGACGTGGTAGAGATGAGCAACCTGGCCCGCCAAGTGCTGCATGGCGAGGCACTGGCTGGCCAGGCCAAGGCCTTTTCGGCCGCCGCCTCGCTGCGCCGCCTCAATTCGGCAGTGGAATGCGTGCCGTACACTCAGGCCCTTACGCCAGCCACTGCCCTAGACCTGGTCCGCCGATATGATGTGGTGGCTGACTGCTCGGACAACGTGCCCACTCGCTACCTGGTTAATGACGCATGTGTGCTGGCGGGTCGGCCCCTCGTGTCAGCCAGTGCCTTGCGCTTCGAGGGCCAAATCACAGTCTACCATTATGACGGTGGGCCTTGCTATCGCTGCATATTCCCCCAACCACCCCCAGCGGAGACAGTGACCAACTGCGCGGACGGCGGGGTGCTCGGTGTCGTTACCGGGGTCCTGGGCTGCCTGCAGGCCTTGGAAGTGCTGAAAATCGCTGCGGGTCTGGGCCCCTCTTACAGTGGCAGCTTGTTGCTCTTTGATGCCCTGAGAGGGCATTTCCGCTCTATTCGGCTGCGGAGCCGCAGGCTCGACTGTGCAGCTTGCGGGGAACGGCCCACTGTGACTGATCTGCTGGACTATGAAGCCTTCTGTGGCTCCTCAGCCACTGATAAATGCCGCTCCCTGCAACTACTGAGGCCAGAGGAGCGCGTTTCTGTCACCGACTATAAGCGACTTCTGGATTCTGGGGCATTCCACCTGTTGCTGGACGTCAGGCCTCAGGTGGAGGTGGACATTTGTCGTTTGCCTCATGCCCTACACATCCCTCTGAAACATTTGGAACGCAGGGATGCGGAGAGCCTGAAACTCTTAAAAGAAGCAATCTGTGAAGAGAAGCAGGGCACACAAGAAGGGGCTGCTGTCCCCATTTATGTGATTTGCAAACTGGGAAATGACTCACAGAAAGCCGTGAAGATCCTCCAGTCCTTATCAGCAGCTCAAGAGTTAGACCCTTTAACAGTTCGGGATGTCGTGGGGGGCCTCATGGCCTGGGCTGCCAAAATCGATGGAACATTTCCACAGTACTGAGGTGACTGGTATAGTCTGATGAGAAAGATGTGGATTGCCATAATACCTCAAAGATACACTTGTTTGCATTTTTCGGTAATATGCATAGGAGCTGGGGATTCTACAGTATCTGTGAATACATGGACTCCTTTTTATAAGGAGTTTTAAAAATTATTATGTATTGGATGAATGACTTATTAATGGATTATACCGTTTCTGAGAACCATCATTTTTTTTCAGCACACGGAGGATGTCTTGGACATGTGAGATGTAACGTGACAGGATTTTGTATTTTAAACTGCAGATCATTTACATGTCCTTATTTTCCACCTCCCCCAGTCAAAATGCTTTCTAAATCATTTTCACAGATTATATACTTAGGATCTGTTTACTGTTCAGTTAAGAAATTCTTGGATCTTATTAATATTTCAGATGATAGAATACATCCTACAGAAATACATGTTTAAAATGTAAATTGTTTTAATTATTCAGAAAGAGGGTCATTCTATTTGGCATTTTGAATTAGTATCAAAATGAGATTTTTTTTTTTTTGAGATGGAATCTCGCTCTGTTGCCCAGGCTGGAGTGTAGTGGTGCGATCTCAGCTCACTGCAACCTCCGCCTCCCAGGTTCAAGCGATTCTCCTGCCTCAGCCTCCTGAGTAGCTGGGATTACAGGCGCACGCCACCACGCCCGGCTAATTTTTGTATTTTTAGTACAGAGGGGGTTTCACCATGTTTGTCAGGCTGGTCTCGAACTCCTGACCTCGTGATCCACCTGCCTCGACTTCCCAAAGTGCTGGGATTACAGGCGTGAGCCACCACACCCTCCCGAGATCTTTAAAGTTTACCAAAATAAAGGAAACCACCTTTGTAGTCTGTCAGTGTCTCTTATAAATTGCTACTGTTTTCTTAAAGTTAACTTAAGGGTCCACCTTATGTTGCACACATATCACATCGTTTAAATTGCATACTATGGTTTGACTTGCTTTGGAATTTTCAAGTCAAAGTCCCAACCCTTTGCCTCTCCCCCTTTAATTTGCCTTTTCTCTTTTGATTTAATGTTTTTTTATTCCAGCATTTTATACTAATGTAAAATGTTTTTATGTTTGTTTACTTAACATTTTCATAAAATAGTAGGTAGTCTCACCAACTTCCAATATATACAACAACATTATAAGTAAAAATTTGATCTGTGAGTGCCTATCAGTGGCCAGATGAACTAATGGCTTGTCAAAAGGGGGCCTGTGACCTCCTACTTGCTGCGTGCAGGCTTATAATCATCAATTGCTGCTGTTGTTTTTTAAGAATGGCAGAAATCACAGATATAACTATAAAATCTTTGTATCTCTGTTAACCATTTTTTTTAAAAGCTTAAGTGTATCATAAGCCAGAAAAAACCCTTTGTAGACCAGATTTACTTACCAGTTTGCAATTTGTGATATAGAATCTTGTTTTATTATAAGAGGGTTGTATTTAACAAATTCAAAATTAGTCATCACTTTTTAACTGTGAAACATTGTAACTAATTCTTTGAACAGGTATACTTAAAGTATGGTATACCCTTCTGTTATAAAGATGAAGCAGGTCTCTTATGACTGTTCCTCCCAACGAGTTATGGAGGTAAATGACTGTGACCTGGAGTGGAGAACAAAGATGGCTGGCCTGTGTTTTTCATCTCCTTCTTCCAGGGACAACTGATTCTGATACATAGCAGGAAACAAATAGTGAGACACAGGAACAATTTCATATTCTAAAGACTGACGTCCTAAAGTTATAGACAGTTGTAGTTCCTATAAACCTGGTTGTCACTGGGGACAGGCAAGAAAAGCTGACTAGCTAAGTGTTAAAAGGGTTTACTAAAGTGATAGGAGGTGCTTTTGAGAATTTTGGGGACAGATTCAAGGCTATACTTCTAGGAATGATGCCCGAAATCATGCACAAAACTGGCCTTAGAACAGTGTCTATGTTGTGCTGCCCTATCAAGTACCGGAGGAAACGCCACTACAGTCTCACCAGTTTCACTTGACGTGCCCCCCCCACTCTCCCAGAAAGCCCAACACTTCAGCCACAGTCCATGTGTCGAGAAACAGAGTCACTACATTATTCTTTTCTGAGTCAAGCCTTACGAGGGTGCCTGGTAGGCAGTCTAATTACATGCCTACATCTTAGCTGCAAGAGAGGCTGGGAATTTGTGTTTTGGTATCTACAATAGGAAGACAGAACTCATGATGTGGGATTTTCCCAAATAGTGAAGTATTTTTCAAAAGATGGGCTGTTAAGAATATAACAGATACCCAGTACACAACCCAGATCTATTTCAGTATTTGTTTTTTGTTGTTGTTGTTTTGGAGACAGAGTCTCGCTCTATCCCCCAGGCTGGAGTGCAGCGGCACAATCTCGGCTCACTGCAACCTCCACCTCCCATGTTCAAGTGATTCTCATGCCTCAGCCTCCCGAGTAGCTGGGATTACAGGCACCTGCCACCACACCTGGCTAATTTTTCTATTTTTAGTAGCGATGGGGTTTCGCCATGTTGGCCTGGCTGGTCTTGAACTCCTGACCTCAGGTGATCTGTGCACCTCAGCCTCCCAAAGTGCTAGGATTACAGGCATGAGTCACTGCACCTGGCATATATTAGTATTTGAAATTTGGTTTTCTCTGGGGATTGTAGCTAGGTTTTTATGGTGAGATAGGATTTGAACATAATTTGTTTTTTGAGACGAAGTCTTGCTTCGTCGCCCAGGGTGGAGTGTAGTGTTGTGATCACAGCTCACTGCGGCCTCAACCTCCTGGGTTCAAGTGATCCTCCCACCTCAGCCTCTCAAGTAGCTTGAATTACAGTTGTGTGCCACCATGCCTAGCCATTTTTTAATTTAAAATTTTTTTTGTAGCAATGGGGTCTGAATATGTGGCCTAGGCTGATGTCAAACTCCTGGGCTCAAGCATCCCTCCTGCCTCAGCCTCCCAAAGTGCTTGGGATTACGGGTGTGAGGCACCATGCCCAGCCTGAACTTGATTTTTTTTTTGTTTCCTTTTCATAACAAACATCAAATGCCTTCAGTGTACTAGTTTTTCTAGGTCCTGGAATAAAAATGAGCAAGAGGTTTCCTGTTGTAGAGGAGTTTATATTTAAATGGTGATAAGTAAATTACTGATAAGTGTCATAAAAGAAATGAAACTGTGACATATTAGGGTGGGGGAGGGGATCTGTTTTGAATAGCTTAATTATGGAAGGCCTCAGAGATGACATTAAACCCAAAACCTGAAAGGAGACAGAGCCAGTTACAGAAGATCTGAGGAAAATTCTATACTGGGAGAAAAATAACTGTAAAGACCTCAAGGTAAATAGGTTTTGTTTTTGTTTTTGAGACGGAGTCTCGCTCTGTTGCCCAGGCTGGAGTGCAGTGGTGCGATCTCGGCTCACTGCAAGCTCTGCCTCCCGGGTTCATGCCATTCTCCTGCCTCAGCCTCCCAAGTAGCTGGGACTACAGGCGCCCACCACCACGCCCGGCTAATTTTTAGTATTTTTAGTAGAGACGGGGTTTCACCATGTTAGCCAGGATGGTCTCGATCTCCTGACCTCGTGATCCACCCGCCTCGGCCTCCCAAAGTGCTGGGATTACAGGCGTGAGCCACTGCGCCCAGCCGGTAAATAAACTTGGAATGTTCCGTTCAAGAAACTGCAGAGGCAAGTTGGGTTGCAAACAATTAGGGAGAGTGGGACAGGGTGAGGTTTGAGAAGCAGGGAACATCATAAACTTTGTAGACCATAGTAGTTTGGTTTTTATTCTAAATACAATAATAGCTAATATTTTGAGCACTTACTGTGTTATTTGGGATTTGAATCCAGATGCTCTGGTTGAAGAGCCCATTCCCTAAGTGTCATGCTATACTGACTCTAAGCAAAACTTTGTCATTGCTTCATATGTGTTCATGCCCTGTCAGGGCATAGAAAGCAATCTATGTCCTGACAATCACGGAAGTGTATTCCAGATACAATAGAAATGTACTCTGAGACATTTGGTATGCCTCCTTCTCTCTAGATGTGGAACTCCAGAGTGAAATCTTGGGGAATCCTCTGTGTAACACTGGTGTATTACACAGGCAGTGTCCCAAGGTGGGTGGATCACTTGAGGTCAGGAGTTTGAGACCAGCCTGGCCAACATGGAGAAACCCCGTCTCTACTAAAACAAAATTTGCCGAGCGTGGTGGTGTGCGCCTGTAGTCCCAGCTACTTGGGAGGCTGAGGCAGGAGAATCACTTGAACCTGGGAGGCAGAGGTTGCAGTGAGCTGAGATCATGCCATTGCACTCCAGCCTGGGCAACAAGAGTGAAATTCTGTCTCAAACAAACAAACAAAAACCAAGCCCAGAATTTGGGTGAAAAATAGGATAGTTTATTGTGAAGTACTGTGGATTGACACTGACTCTGGTTTCCAATCTTTAGTTCAATTATTCACGATTTAAAAAACAACAGTTGCGAATTATCTAGGTGTTTTTTTCTGCTGCTGCCTTTTTTTGGTGGGGGGGGACAGAGTCTCTCTCTCCCAGGCTGGAGTGCATTGGCATGATCTTGGCTCACTGCAACTCAGCTTAGGACTATTTAATTAATCAACGCTGCTATGTATTTTATCCTCATGTGCATTGCTCTGTAGAGAAACGTCTGCCCATGTCTGTAGGCTTGACAACCCTGACCTTGCACAAAGGCCCGAGTTTCCCATTTATTTGCTTCTATTCTATCAGAACTAGAACCCAAGTGCTTATTATAAGTAGAGGACATGCAATGGGGAAGTCATTTAGGTCATGCCAAGGAAACACAACGGGTTCATTTAAGAAATATTTAATGCTCATTACAAATGGTCAGGTACTGATGCCTGACACAGAGGGACACAACCACGAACAAGACAGACTGGGCGTCTTGTCCATACAACCTTACATCCTAGTAGAAGAGAGAGAGGACAGATAACCAGTTATACAGCCATAGATTGTGATTTGTAAGAAGCAATAATGGCTGGGGGGCTGGGGTGGTAGCCAGAGAAGACCCCTGGCAAGGGGCCGTTTCAGCCAAGAAGCTTGAAGGAGGTGGCAGGAGCCACGAGGTGAGCTGGGAAGAGCATTCAGGCAAGGGGAACAGCAAGTGCAAGGGTTCTGAGGCTGGAAAGAGCATCTCGAGTTGGGATACACATAGAAGCCAGCTAAGGCCAGAGCACAATGAATGGGAAGAGGGAGGCCAGGGCCAGATGGCGCAAGGCATTGTGGGCTATGGTGAGGAGGCTGGATCTTATTGTAAGGATCATGGAAACCCATGGGAGGTTTTAAGAAGGAGGATGTGGCCAGGAGCGGTGGCTCACGCCTGTAATCCTAGCACTTTGGGAGGCCAAGGTGGGTGGATCACCTGAGGTCAGGAGTTTGAGACCAGCCTGGCCAACATGGCGAAACTCCGTCTCTACTAAAAATACAAAAATTAGCCGGGCAGTAGTGGTGCATGCCTGTAATCCCAGCTATTCAGGAGGCTGAGGCGGGAGAATCGCTTGAACCTGGAGGGCAGAGGTTGCAGTGAGCCGAGATTGCACCACTTCACTCCAGCCTGAGCAAAAGATTGAAACTCCATCTCAAAAAAAAAAAAAAAAAAAAAAGGAGGATGTGCTGGTGTGCAGGGACCCTGTTTCTATATTACCAAGATTCTTCCGGCCCCTCTGTGAAAAAGGGAGATTATGGGGCAAGGACAGAGGCAGGGGATCAGTTAGGCACAGGTGAAAAGTGATGGCACCTAAGTATGTCAGTTTCCTATTGCTGCTGTGACAAGTTACCACAAACGAAGTGGCTTGACACAGGTTTATTCTCTTACCATCCTGTAAGTCAGAAGTCCTAAAATCAAGGTGTGATCAGGGCTGCTTTTTTTCTGGAGGCTCTGGGAGAGGATTCGTTCCTGGCCTTTTCCAGCTTCTAGAGGCTGCCTGCCTTCATCGGCTCTCGACTCTTCCTCCATCATCGAAGCCAGTGGTATATCAATTTCAACCCCTAACTCCGTCGTGATGCCCTCAGTCCAACTCTCCCTCACAAACTCTGTCATTCTCCTTTTTTTTTTTTTTTTTTTGAGACAGAGTATGGCTCTGCCACCCAGGCTGGAGTACAGTGGCTCCATCTCCGCTCACTGCAACCTCTGCCTCCCAGGTTCAAGTGATTCTCCTGCCTCAGCCCCCCGAGGAGCTGGGACTACAGGCATGTGCCACCAGGCCTGGCTAATTTTTGTATTTTTAGTAGAGACAGGATTTCACCATGTTGGCCAGGCTGGTCTCGAACTCCTGACCTCAGGTGATCCATCCGCCTCAGGCTCCCAAAATGCTGGAATCATAGGCGTGAGCCACCGCATCCGGCCTTGTCTGCCTCTTCTAAGGGCTTGTGATTATATAGGGCCCACCTGGCTAATCCAAGCTACACTCCCCATCACAGGTTTTTTTTTTTTTTTTTTAACCTTGCAGCTCCAGCTCAAAGGATCAGACTTCCTAACTTAAATTACACCTGCAAAGTCCCTTTTACCATGAAAGTAACATATTTACAGGCTCCAGGGTTTCAGGCTTGACATCTTTGGGGGCTGTTATTCAACTGGCCACACTAGGACTAGAATGGGTGGTGGAGAGGAGGGAAGTAGACAGATTGGCGCTGTGACTTGGAGGTGGACATCTTTGAAGGATCAGAGGAGGGAGAGGGGGAAGTCAAGATGCGTCAGGGTTGGGCTTGAGCACCTGGATGGACTGGGGGGATGTTTGTGTTATTTACTGGGATGAGGATACTGATGAGAGCCACTGGGGGAGGACTGAGGACAGCAAGTAAGAAACATACTTTCTCCTTCAATATAGAGTATTCTTTTATGTCTATGGAATCATTACACACACAATGAAAGAAGCACCAACCAAGACATGCCAAATCTGTTCTTTATGGAGAATCATGAAACCTTCCTGGTGCCACGAGAAACCTCCTTACCAGGGGCAAACCAACCCAAGCCAAGAAGTAATTGTCTTCTACTCCTACAGATAGGAGACAGCAACTCCATAGACTTAAGTATACAGTAAAGTATTACTTTATATTTTGTAGCCTTAGTATCCTACTAAGCGAGTAATTCGAGATTCCTGAAATTTGGAACCATTATAAAAATCTTTAATTGAACAAATTATATATAGAAAAATGCACAAATCCTGGCTGGGTGTGTTGGCTCACACCTGTAATCCCAGCACTTTGGGAGGCCAAGATGAGGGGATCACTTGAGTCCCGGAGTTCGAGACCAGCCTGAGCAACATAGTGAGACCCTGCCTCTATTTTTAAAAAAGAAAAATGCACAAATTCTAAGTGTACTGCTTGATTAATTTTCATAACTTGAACACACTCTTGTCACCATCTCCCTCCCAGACCAAGAAACATAATGGTAGGGGAACCCAGAGCCTCCGTCATGCTCTTTGCCATCCCCCACCCCACCCCCCGAGAGGCCCTGCAAACTGTGAACCTATAAAATAAAGCCATGAAAGGAAATAAGCTTACTCTTAGAAATTTTACCATCAGTTTTCAAGATGCAGCCCCAATCAAACATTTTTTTTCCCCTTCATTATTTAGTTTGAAATTTGGGTCCCCACTTTAAGCGGCTTTACTATAAATGGCATTTTCCTGCTGCTAGAGATACTTGCCTAGCTGACCTTAGCTCCCCTGGCTATGAGAATTGCATCCTGGTAGACTGATTTTAAGATGGGAGGACAAGCTAAATTGGCCAGAATTAATGCAAAGTGAAAGGCTGCCTTGAATGAGCCGAGCTCAGAAATTCAGTGTTAAGGCTTTCACCCGGCCTTATCTTATTACATCTGGGGATTTCTGCTTGGCCCAGCTGACATGGCATATGGAGAGCCGAGGGAGAGACCCACAGACCACACAGGGGACACTTGCCGTTTGACACGCTTGAAGAGTTTGGAAGAATGTTCCTGCAGCCTCGGGAAGGAAGGCTTCGCTGATGAATAGAGCAGCTTATGCCAGTGGACCGAGGTGATTCTTTCCTTCTGTTTCTCAGCCAGGGGTAGCTGCAGGGCCTAAATTGAGCTTGTCCGTCACTCCCTGCCTTCCTCAAATGTTTTTGAGCACCTTTTCTTCACCAGCACCGGGAAGACAGCACTGTGAATAAGGTAGACACATTCTTTGCTCCTCCAAAGCCCCCATCGTTGCTTTGAAATGAGGAGAGTAGCGTTAAAAAACGAGGTACACAGTGAGAACTAGCAACATAATTTGTAGGTTCCCTGCTCAAAAACTACTAATAATTTCATTGCCAGCCAATAAATTGTCACACAGTTGAAAATGATATGCCACAACACTCCTTTATTGTCTTACAGTTCTGGAAGTTGAAGTCCTAAAATCAAGCTGTCATCAAGGCTGCTTTAATAAAATTAAATTTGCACCAAAACCAACCAAACAAAAAGAATATCATGATGACAGCGGAGCATTCAACCAAGCACAAGGCCCTCTGAGCATGCGGCCCTGTGACTGCACACGCCGTGCACTCATGCAGCTGGCCTTGAACTCAATAATATAGTGTAGGGCCCTCCACCATGTCTGGAGACATTTTGATTGTCACAACTGCGGGGGGAGGGGAGGTGCTACTGGCATCCAGCAGGGAGAGGCCAGGGATGCTGATAAACATCCTACAATGTCCAGGACAGCCCCCATCACAAAGAATCATCTGGACCCCCAACGTCAATTGTGTCGAGGTTGAGATATTCTGCTTTTGTCAATGACAGTTTCAATGTAGGCCAGAAAGAAAAAAGAAATTCTGAGGGTTTTATGAGAGCATACATACTGCCGGGGGACTTGCTTTGTCTGGGGAAGGCCTCTTGGAGAAAAGGAACTTTGAGCTGAGACGTGAAGAATGTGAGCGAATTAGCCAAGCCAAAAAAAGGAAAAGGAGGTAGCAGATGTTGGGATTTTAGAGGGCCAATGCTTCGCATCCTTTTCTTTCATACTGAGGTTCAGAACCAAGTGAGAAAGAGATGCTTGAGTTAGGAAGACAATGATGAAAATTCCACCTTTATGAGTAAGAAAGCTATTAGGTTGGTGCAAGAGTAATTGTGGTTTTATCATTAAAAGTAATGGCAAAAACAAGGGCCAGGTGCGATAGCTCACGCCTGTAATCCCAGCACTTTGGGAGGCGAAGGCGGGTGGATCACTTGAGGCCAGGAGTTCAAGACCAGCCTAGCCAATGTTGTGAAACCCTGTCTCTACTAAAAATACAAAAATTAGTTGGGGTGTGGTGGTAGGTGCCTACAATCCCAGATTCTCAGGAGGCTGAAGCAGGAGAATCTCTTCAACCCAGGAGGCGGAGGTTGCAGTGAGCTGAGATGGCGCCACTGCACTGTAGCCTAGGTGACAGAGTGAGACTCTGTGTCAAAAAAAAACCACACAAACAAAACAAAACAGAACAAAAAAACAAGTAATGGAAAGAACCACGATTACTTTTGCACCAACCTAATATTTGGGGACTATGTTTAGGTATGGCCAGTCTTGCTAACATGCTGTCCCACCCTTTCCCACACAGATACTGTCCCAGCCTGCAGGTCCACCAGAGGGACAGAGCTGCCCTGCTGCTCAGCAGACAACCCCCCACCCCCATGCCAATCTTAAAAAGAGGCAAGAGGCAAGGCAGAGCACATATGCCCAGTTCCTTCTCTCAAACTCTCCAGCTGGCCACATCAGTCATCCTTCCTGGATGGGCGTGGGAAGGTGGAGCAAGGCAGAGAGACACCAGGACTTACTCTGGGGCAGCGCTCTCCACTCCACCTCAGCTGCAGAGTAAAATGGCTTGGGGCACTTTTTTTTTTTTGAGATAGAGTTTCACTTTTGTCACCCAGGCTGGAGTGCAGTAGTACGATCTTGGCTCACTGCAACCTCCACCTCCCGGGTTCAAGCAATTCTCCTGCCTCAGCCTCCCAAGTAGCTGGGATTACAGGCAAGCACCACCATCCTCAGCCAATTTTTGTCTTTTTAGTAGAGACGGGGCTTCACCATGTTGGCCAGGCTGGTCTCAAACTACAGGCCTGCGCCACCATCCTCGGCTAATTTTTGTCTTTTTACTAGAGACGGGGCTTCACCATATTGGCCAGGCTGGTCTCAAACTCGTGACCTCTGGTGATCCACCCACCTCAGCCTGCTGGGATTACAGGCATGAGCCACTGCGCCCCACCGCTTGGGGTGCTTTGAATAGTCCTGTTGCTCAGGCAGCATTCCAGCCCAATGAAGCCAGAATCTCAGGGGTCAAACGTTGGTATTTAAAAGTTTATTTATTTTTTATTCTTTGAGACACTGTCTCCCTCTGTTGCCCATGCTGGAGTGCAGTGGCACAATCATAGCTCACTGCAGCCTCAACCTCCTGGGTTCAAGCAATTCTCCCACTGCAGCCTCCTGAGTAGCTGAGACTACAGGCACCTCCTACCACGCTCAGCTACTTTCAAAAAATTGTTTTTTGTAGAGACGAGGTCTCACTATATTGCCCAAGCTGGTCTCGAACTCCTAGGCTCAAACCATCCTCCCACCTTGGCCTCCCAAAGTGCTGGGGTAACAGGTATGAGCCACTGTGGCTAGCCTCATTGGTATTATTATTATTTTTTAAAGAGTTCCCCCTCCCAAGGTTGTCAGATAAACTACAGAATGCCCAGTTAAATGTGCATTTCAGATAAACAACATCTTTTTTTTTTTCTTGATGCAAGTATTTCCCAAAGATTGCATGGGAGATACTTACATTAAAAATGTATTTGCTGTTTACCTGAAATGCCCATTTTACTGGGTGTCTTATATTTATTGTTGCTAAATCAGGTGACCCCATGATTCCAGATGAGCCCAGTGTGCAGCCACATTGGAGTTGAGTGCTGTTTTAATGGAAGTGCCTCTCCAAGGAAACAGAAAGAATGGGAAATAGGTGTCCTTCCACAATCTCCCTTCCAGCGTTGGTTCTCTTGACCCATTAGGTATAACTATTAGGCCTTTGGACACCCAAGGGTGGGTTGCCTCCATGGGGTGATAGTGGTCTCTGAAGCCATTCCTAGCTTTGACTTCTTGAACTCCAATACCAGCCAGTGCTCCTTGTGGAGCCTCCTAGACAGAGTGGCCCAGCAGTGGGCTTGGAAAGGCATGCTCATTAAATCAACCCAAAGGCTACTCTTCACTGACAATTAATTCCCTATTTCTTTCCCATCTCAAATTATGTGCAGCTTTGTTGTCCAGTGTGGCTCATCAGAGGTTTGGTAATGAGATTAAATATACTCTCATAATAAAAGCCAACAGTATATTTCATATTTGAATATAAAGTCTTCATTATATTCCCTGGGACAAATTAATATCCAAAGATTCCTTGTAACCGAAGGTACAATTGAAGTCCAAAGGAATTAAAGGCCGAACTCAAATACTCTTGCCCACCCCCCACATTTTTTTTGAGATGGAGTTTTGCTCTTGTTGCCCAGGCTGGAGTGCAATGGCACAATCTCAGCTCACTGCAACCTCTGCTGCCTGGGTTCAAGCGATTCTCCTACCTCAGCCTCCCAAGTATTGGGATTACAGGCATGCGCTACCTTGCCTGGCCAATTTTTTTTGTATTTTTAGTAGAGACAGGGTTTTCACCATGTTGGCCAAGTTGGTCTTGAACTCCTGACCTCATGTGATCCACCCGCCTCGGCCTCCCAAAGTGCTGGGATTACAGGCGTGAGCCACCATACCTGGTCCCCTTTACCCTTATGAGCTGTAAGACCAAAACAATTAGAGTCCAAATTCATCTTCCCTGATTTCTTATCTGTTCAGTCTCAGCCATGTGGAGTCTCATTATGATGGTCAGGTAGAGGACCCTTCAGTAGCTGCAACCTGAGCTGTTTACCCTAAACAGGTGTGATTCCTTTAGGATCTCAAAGGCTAAATGAGTCTCCAGGAGCCTTCTTAAAGGGTTGAAAGAGAGATCACACAAGAAGGAAATAGCAGCCCTAGCCCTGTGCCCACGACTTTTTCTGAAGAAACCAGTTTCAGCCCTGAGCAGACCCTGTTCCCCTAACACAAGCAAAATGATACACCCACAACCCACCTCCTGGTATAATCCAGGCCCATGTTATTATTGCTAAAGATAAAAGCAGAAAATAATACTGGTTCCAGCTTCATCAGGATGCAAGGCAGTCTGTGTTTTGTGTCCACATGTCCACAATCCGTGAATGTAAATCCAGTTGGAACAGGGGTCAGCATGCTTGTTCTGTAAAGGGCCAGAATAAAAATATTTTCAACTTTGTGAGCCATACGATCTCTGCTGCAATGACACAACTCAACTGCTACACTGTGAAAACGGCCATAGACGATACTTAGACAAATGGGCATGGCAGTATTTCCAATAAAACTTTATTTTCAAAAATGGGTGGTGGCCTGTAATTGCCTGACCCCTGAATTGGGAGAAATCTCCCACGAAAAGGTTACTTTTTAAATTTTTGTAATTTCTTGGCTGGGCACGGTAGCTCACGCCCGTAATCCCAGCACTTTGGGAGGCCGAGGTGGGTGGATCATGAGGTCAGGAGATTGAGACCATCCTGGCTAACATGGTGAAACCCCGTCTCTATTAAAAATACAAAAAAATTAGCCGGGCGTGGTGGCGGGCGCCTGTAGTCCCAGCTACTCGGGAGGCTGAGGCAGGAGAATGGCATGAACCCGGGAGGCGGAGCTTGCAGTGAGCCGAGATCGCGCCACTGCACTCCAGCCTGGGCGATGGAGCGAGACTCCGCCTCAAAAAATAAATAAATAAATAAATAAATTTCTTTAGAGACAGGGTCTCATTCTGTCTTGCCGTCTGGAGTGCAATGGCATAATCAGCTTGCTGCAGCCTCAACCTCCTAGGCTCAAGGGATCCTCCTGCCTCAGCCTCCTGAGTAGCTGGAACCACAGGCTTGTGTCACCACACTCGACTAATTTTTGTATTTTTTTGTAGAGATGGGCTTTTGCCACGTTGCTCAGGCTTGTCTTGAACTCTTGAGCTCAAGTGATCTGCTCACCTTGGCCTCCTAAAGTGCTGGGCGTACAGGCATGAGCCACTGCGCCTGGCCCATCAGACCCACTTCTGAACCAGGCTTGGACTCAGTCTGTGGTTCCTCTTTGATTTGTCTTATCTTTACTGAACCTGTCATTAGAGCTGGGGTTGCATAAGGTTTTCAGGCCTATTCTTTTGGACACAGGCAAGTCCTGTGTCCTCACCCGAAAAATCATCACCTGGAAATCATCCAATAGTAATTTTGATATTTTACTGTGATATTCTCCTCTCCAGTCAGTACCAAGCTAGCTTCAGGGGACAGTTCTCTTCTGGCTCTTTATTTGGGCTCTCTCTCTCTGCAGCTTTTAGAGTTTTCCTTATCTTGCCTCCATCTTCAGAGGCTGCTCCAGTCTGCCAAGATCTGACCTTTTCTTCTCTGGAGGATTTGTTTGGGTCCTAGTAGCAGTCAGGTGTTCTCCCTTTTTCAGATAACCCTGTAGGAGCCAAGAAACCTGGGTGTAGTCTGTTGTCCTTTAAGATTTTGGTCTTTTAGCTCTTATTTGCCTCTTCATATGGTCCAGCTATCTTCTAAGATGTTGATATTTTTCCTAGGGAAAGATCTTAATTCATCTTTGGTTTAATCAGCCTTTCTACTGCCCTTCTTTTATTTATTTATTTATTCTCACCCACACAAGGGCATGGCCAATTGGAAATCATCTTAAAATTCTGTCTGCCACATAATTTTATCCATAAATGTTTCTAAAACATAAGGTTTTTTTGTTCTTTTGAGATGGAGTTTCGCTCTTTTTGCCCAGGCTGGAGTACAGTGGCACAGTCTCAGCTCACTGCAACGTCCGCCTCCCAGGTTCAAGTGATTCTCCTGCCTCAGCCTCCTGAGTAGCTGGGATTACAGGTGTCTAGCACCATGCCTGGCTAATTTTTTGTATCTTTAGTAGAGACAGATTTTTACCATGTTGGCCAGGCTGGTCTTGAACTCCTGACCTCAGGTGATCTGCCCGCCTCAGCTTCCCAAAGTGCTGGGATTACAGGCGTGAGCCACCGCACCTGGTCAATATTTTTTTTAAAAAAAGCAACTGTCTACGGGTGCCATGGCTTATCTACAATCCCAGCATATTAGGAAGCTGAGGTGGGAGGACTGCTTGAGCCCAGGAGTTGGGGACCAGCCTGGGCAACATAGCAAAACCCTCCCCCTAAAAAAATTTTTAAAACATTAGCTGGGCATGGTGGTGCACACCTGTGGTCCCAGTTTCTTGGGAGGCTGAGGCAGGAGAATTGCTTGAGTCCAGGACGCTGAGGCTGCAGTGAGCCGTGACCACACCACTGCACTCTAGACTGGGCTACAGAGCAAGACTCTGTTTAAAAAAAAAAAAAAAGCAAATATCACAAAACAATTCCTGCACCCACTTTAAAAATGAACAATAATACTTGTTATTTTTTGAGACAGCTTCTCTCTCTATTGCCCACTCTGGAGTGCAGTGGTGTGAACATGGGTCACTGCAGCCTCAACCTCTGCAGCTCAAGAGATCCTCCTGCCTCAGCCTGCTAAGTAGCTGGTACATGCCATCATGCCTGGCTAATTTTTGTATTTCTTATAGAGAAGGGGTCTCGCCATGTTCCCCAGGCTGGTCTCAAACTCCTGGGCTAAAGTAGTCCTCCCACCTTGGCCTCCCAAAGTGCTGGAATTACAGGTGTGAGCCACTAAGCCTGGCCTACAATAATTCTTGAATGACATTAAATATCCTATCAGTGCTCAAACTTCCAATAGGCTCCATATTAGGATAAAGAAAACCCTGGTTTGTTTGAATGAGTATTTAAAGTCCACACATTCCAATTGATTGACATGTCTTTTGTATATCTTTTTTTCTTAAACTTTTTTTGTCTTTTATGTATCTTTTAATCTCTAGACTTTCCCTTCCACTTTTTCTTTTCCCTTGACAGTATGTTTGCTGAAGAAATGGGGCTGTCTGTCCTGTAGCGTTTCCCACAGTCCAGATTTTGCAGCTCCACTGTGTAGCTTAACATGTTCTTCTGTCCTCTGTATTTCCTATAAACCGGTAATTAGATCTAGCAGCAGGATCACATTCAGGACTGAGGTTTTTTTTCTTAAGACAGGGTCTTGCTCTGTCATCCAGACCGGAGTCTCTAACTCCTGGCTGAAATGATCTTCCTGCCTCAGCCTCCCTCAGTCTTATATTCATAATTTTGTAACCTTTTTCCCAGAGGGGGTCTTTGCAGTATTAAGCTTCAGGGTCTCCAAGTCTGGATCTACCTGTCCCTAGCCTTTTTTTTTCTTTTTATTTGAACCGGAGTTTCACTCTTATCTTCCAGGCTGGAGTGCAATAGCCCAATCTCGGCTCACTGCAACCTCTGCCTCCCGGGTTCAAGTGATTCTCCTGCCTCAGCCTCCCAAGTAGCTGGGATTACAAGTGCCCACCGCCGTGTGTGGCTAATTTTTGTATTTTTAGTAGAGACAGGGTTTCACCGTGGTGGCCAGGCTGGTCTCGAACTTCTGGTTTCGGGTGATCCACCCACCTTGGTTTCCCAAAATGCTGGGATTACAGGTGTGAGCCACTGTGCCCAGCCCCTAGCCTTTCAACGAATTCCCTCCATAGCTTTAATTCCAGCAACGTCTTGACCCACGGGGCCATACAATCCCCAATCCCACTGCCTGCACACTGCACCCTGCCCGCTACAATCCCCCATCCCACCGCCTGCACCCTGCACCCTGCCCATTACAATCCCCCATCCCACCACCTGCACACTGCACCCTGCACCCTGCCCATTACAATCCCCGATCCCACCACCTGCTCACTGCACCCTGCCCATTCCCATTACAATCCCCGATCCCACCGCCTGCTCACTGCACCCTGCCCATTCCCATTACAATCCCCGATCCCACCGCCTGCACACTGCACCCTGCCCATTCCCATTACAATCCCCGATCCCACCGCCTGCTCACTGCACCCTGCCCATTCCCATTACAATCCCCGATCCCACCGCCTGCTCACTGCACCCTGCCCATTCCCATTACAATCCCCGATCCCACCGCCTGCACACTACACCCTGCCCTTTACAATCCCCCATCCCACCACCTGCACACTGCACCCTGCCCATGTTTTCACTTTCCTCTATTCCAGCTGAGATTTCATCACCCACTGCTAGAATCCCTTCCTTGCTCACTCTGTGTCCTTGTTTCTCGGCAAAACCCCAGACTTGATGAAACTCAACTTCCCAGTCTATTCCTGCAAATGTGCAGCTCAGCACAGCAGGAGAAACAACATCAGTTGACTGTGTTGCTGTTCAGTCAAGCGGGCCTGTGGGTTGCCCCCCGGGAGCGCCTGCTTGAGAATGAAGCCGAGAGCAGAGCAGAGTGGAGCCCATCCTGGCAGCCACCCTTTCCCAGCTAGTCTAACTATGGGCCCAGGATAGGTTCTCACTGGGCACACTGTAGCGAGCAGGGCTGGGGTATTCTGATTGGCCAGGCCTCAGCCATAGGCCCATCCCTGGATCTGGACTGGGGGTTGGGTAAATGGGGTCAGCACCATCCAGTCCCATGGCCTGCAAGTTGGGGAGAGGGGGTTCTTGTTTTAAAATGTAGGTTTTATTATTATTTAGAAATGAGGAGACCAACAGATCAGGAGACGCCCTGTTATTGAAAAGATTGTTGCTGCCGGGCATGGTGGCTCACGCCTATAATCCCAGCACTTTGGGGGGCCGAGGCGGGCGGATCACCTGAGGTCAGGAGTTCGAGACCATCCTGGCCAACATGGTGAAACCCCCATCTCTACTTAAAACACAAAAAATTAGCTGGGTGTTGTGGTACACACCTGTAATCCCAGCTACTCGGGAGGCTGAGGCATTAGAATCACTTGAACCTGGGAGGCAGAGGTTGCAGTGGGCCAAGATTGCACCATTGCACTCCAGACTGGGGGACAAGAGCAAGACTTCGTCTCAAAAAAAGGAAAAGATTGTGGCCAAGGTGGGAAGATTGCTTGAGACCAAGAGTTTGAGAGCAGCCTGGACAATATAGCAAGACCCTGCCTCTTAAAAAAAATCAGCCAGGTGTGGTGGTGCACACCTGGAGTCCCAGATACTTGGGAGGCTGAGGTAGGAGGATCACTTAAGCCTGGGAAGTTGAGGCTGCAGTGAGCTGTGATTGCACCACTGCACTGCACTCCAGCCTGGGCAACAAAGTTAGACCCTGTCTTCAAAAAAAAAAGAAAAGAGTGTTGTATACACAGATCCCAAGAGGAAGGGGCATGACACACCATGGAGAAGCCACACCTGGAAGTACCATGGTTGGTCGGGAGGCAGAGGTTTCCAGGGAAAAACAGGGGCAGAAAGCTTCCCGCTGTGGCTGTGGGAAGGAATAGGCGACCCAGGTAGGCAGGCTTAGGATCGGCTCATCTGAATAATTTCAGTGAGCTCTGGGTGGGGGGTGGGGTTGGTCCCTCGTTGTCCGGTGGCTCGGGGTGTTAGTGGCCTTCGGGCAGGCACACAGTGGCTAGGAGTGTGACAGCCCAGTAGAGGAGGTGCTTCAGGTGCTGGCTCTGGATTGGTTGGTTTGTATTTGAAAGACATGTTCACAGTCCAATTGTTTACTGTCTCTAGGAACTGGCTAACCCTGGGAGGAAATGTACTTTCTGGGTCAGCAAGGTCCCAAGATGTCAAAGCAGCAAAAATACATAATAAAAAGACATGATTAACATAGTTCTCCACATTAAAATCCAGGCTTTACGTGCAGAAGTCAAGGCAGACTCTGCGCAGCTAGAAACAAAAGATATCCCCTACAGAAATGCAATTCTAGAGGCTTCTGGCCCCAAGGGAGGACTCTGCTAACTTTGCCCGTACTTATCTTCACGCTCCCAGAAGGACCATCTTTCTTTGTCCTTGGGATTTACGGCACCCACACACCTCCTGATTAGTCCCATCTTGGAACTTCTGACGATATGTCCAGGTCCCCTCTGGGCTTCTCTGCCCCAGGTCACTGGGTCTGAGGAGCCGCATCTGCTGCCACCCATTCATTCCTCATCACTGTCGGGAAAAGTGACAGTTGACAGGGATTGCAGTTCTCACTTCTCCTGGCACCAGGCCCTCTTGTTTTTATTTAAAACCGTCCAGAAACTGTGCCTGCTGTCGCCAGGAGCGGGGGCTAATCTGAACAATGTGAGATGTTTGTCTTCAGGCGTTAACAGGACCGTTAGTCACCTTAGAGGGCCGGGCGCTGTACGATGTGAGAGACGTCCATTCAAGGCAGCTGCCATTTAGACCGTTTCTGCTGAGAGGAGACTGTCAGGCTTTGAGACACTCTGGGCTGTTTAAGGGACTTTGCCCTTTTTGTTCTCAACTCCTTATTGATTGGGATCCTTCCCAAGGGAGCTGGGCATTCATTAGAAGCTGCAGAATAGAAGATGCCTCCTTTCTGGTTTTGTGGTTTAATGGCACCAGAAGTGGGAACTGATTAATCAAGGAGGTTTTGTGCTTGGTCCCGGACTGTGTGCAGGGAGGGAGGGCTCCCTGTGCTACCTTCCTCCAGCAATGCTCTGGTCCTTGGGGCACATTCTTTTCTCTTCTCTAGCAGCTTGTTTTTATCTCTTCTTTCATTCCAGCATGAGTTTCTGCACACCCATTTAACATTTTTCCCTTTCTGCTCTCAGACTGCTTGAGCAGTTTCCCCTGGTGCTGGGCCGATGTCTGGGTTTCTGTGAATAATAATTTTGGGATCATCTTGATCTTTTTAAGTCCACAGAATTTTGGTTTGATACACTAAACTTCCCCTGAGCCCACCTTGCCAAACCCGCTCTTCCTACGGCCATCCCCTGCTCCAAAAGTGGAGCCTCCATCCTCTCAGGTGCCGAGGCCACAAATCTTGGAATTGTTCTTGACCCCTCTCTTTTTCTTTTTTCTTTTCTTTTCCTTCCTTCCTTTCTTCCTCCTCCTCTTCTTATTCTTCCTCTTCCTCTTCTTCCTCTTCCTCTTCCTCTTCCTCTTCTTCTTCTTCCTCTTCACTCTTACTCTGTTGCCCAGGCTGGTGTACAGTAACATGATCTTGGCTTGCTGCAACCTCTGTCTCACAGGTTCAAGCAATTCTCCTGCCTCAGTCTCCCGAGTAGCTGGGATTACAGGCACCCACCACCATGCCCGGCTAATTTTTTATATTTTTGGTAGAGACAGGGTTTCACCATGTTGGCCAGGCTGGTCTTGAACTCCTGACCTCAGGTGATCCACCTGCCTTGGCCTCCCAAAGTGCTGGGATTACAGGCATGAGCCACTGCTCCTGGCCCCTCTCTTTTTCTTATTCCCACATTCCATTTGCCATCAACACCCTATGGGCTGTACCTTCAAAACATGCAGAATCTTCCTGCTTCTCATCACTCACCTGGTCCACATACCATCACCTCTCAGCTGAACTGTTAAAGTCACCTCCTCTCTGGTCTCTTGTTCCCAGAGGGAACGTGTTAACACCTCAGGGGTGTCTTTTTACGCCTGTGCTCAAAATGTCCCCCTTCTGGCCTGCTGCAATGGCTCATGCCTGTGACTCCCGCTTGAGGCCAGGAGTTTGAGACCAGCCTGTGCAACATAGCGAGACCCCATCTCTACACACACACACACACACACACACACACAGACACACACACATGATTACCTAGGCGTGGTGGTGCCTGCCTGTGGCCTCAGCTGCTCAGGGGGCTGATGCCAGAGGATTGCTTGAGCCTGGGAGTTGGAGGCTGCAGTGATCTCTGAGAATGTCACTGCACTCTGCCTGAAAACAGAGCAAGACCTTGTCTCTAGAAAAAAATCAAACAGAAAACCACCCTATGCTGGCTGTCATCTCACTCAGGGTAAAAGTCACATTGCCCAGAGGACTCCGATCTGCCCTCTTCCTCTCCAGCCTCACCACCCTGCTTGCCCTGCCCCCACCACCTTATGTCTGTGCCCCCGACACATCAGGCATGGTCCTCCGGGCCTTTGCATGGGCTATTCCTTCCACTTTGCCCAAATGTCGCTTTCTCAGGGAGGCCTTCCTTCATTACTTAACTTAAATCATGTATTCATTTATTTTATTTTTTATTATTATTAAATTTGAGATGGGGCTCACTGTGTTGGCCAAGTTGGTCTTGAACTCCTGGCCTCAAGCAGTCCTCTGGCCTCGGCCTCCCAAAGTGCTAGGATTACAGGCACGAGCCACTGTGCCAGGTCAACTTAAATAATTGAAAATTAAAACATGCCAATTACAATCGCATCTCCTCTTGGGCTTCCCCACTTTGTTTCTCTCCATGGCTCCGTCACCATCTGACATAGTACATGCTTTCCTTGTTTATTTGTGGAATGATTGATTGAATCACTCTGGCAACCATCTTATAGTCTGAATAAGGTTTGGAATATTCGATGACTCTTTAAAAAAAACCCCTGTGTGATGTGTCTGAGTTTTCGAGTATGCCTAGAAGCACATCTAGAATAGGCCTCTCCTTTGTCTCCAGCTCTCGGAGGCAGTAAAAATTCATTTGCCAATTTAGTGGCTAAAGGAATGAGTAACTCGTTCCTCTTCCCTGTGAGTGAAACGTTCCACTTATATTGTGTCTACACATTCTTTGCAAATGTCAGTTGGAATGAATGAATCATGGGCTGAGGGATTGCACCATATGCAGCTGACCCAATGACTGAATCTCGCCTGTGTGATGTCACCAGAGTCAGTGATGTGGGAGGGTTCGTAGGCCAGTGGTGACCCCCTCAAATGGGAAAAGTTCCTTCATTGGGAGATGACCTACCCTACTCAGAGGCCATGCTGAAATTGGGCTGTGTGGCACAGGTCAAGGGTGTGACCTTCGGAGACACTTCTGTCTGTCCTTAAGCAAGTCACTTCACTTCTCTGAGTTCCCTTGTGTGCAAAGTGAGGCTAGTGTTCATCTCTTCGACTCACATTTGTGGAACAATGTGGGCTGGAGATGTGGAGTGAGCCGGGCAGGTGTGGCACCTGTTTCCTTGGAGCTCACAGCTTGTGGGAGAAATAGACGAGACTTTGGGAAAGACAGACAATTGCACTGTTGGGACTGGCTTGAAGGAAATGAGAAAGGACAGTGGCACAGGGAGGTGGGGGCTGGCACCAACAGGACCCTCGAGGGAGACGGGAGCTGGCGCAGACGTGCGGGTGGGAGCGAGCCCTCTGGGGTCTGGGTGGAGGCAGCCCAGGCAGGTGGAGGCACCGGCAAAGGCAAACGCTCCGAAGTGGGACAGAGCTCTGTGCGTTTGAGGAAGAGGCAGGGCCGGTGTGGCTGGAGTCTGGAAAGGAGAGAGAGGGGACAGGCTAAAGTCAGGGTTAGAGGACGCAGGGCCAGGCCACTGTGAGAAGTGTGGGCTGTGTTCTGCGGACTTCCTGAGGACTGGGCGGTGCGGTGTGCAAAGCCCAGGGGTCCAGCCAAGGACACTCCTTCCTTCTGTTGGGACTGGGCCAGCAGGGCTCAACAGGACACCCCTGCCAGAGCAGGAGGGCCTCCTCGGTGGGCCCTGTGGCTTCCTCAATCCTGCAGACGTTCCTGGGAGAAAACCAGCTTGTGGCAGGGCTGTGCAGGGCTGGGAAACCGGAGAGGGATTTCAGGGTGGGCACAGTGCGGGGCTGGCCAAGTTTGGGTCGCCTTCCAGCTTTGAGCGCTTCCTTAACTATTGAACAGTGGCAGCGAGGTGGGTGGGCTCACCGGTGAGCTCCTTCAGCACGGCAGGGATGCGTTTCTCAGGTCGGGCCATGTGGAGCATCCCATCTTCCCATGGGACCAACTCTTCACCTAAGTCAGTCCCCGGAGGGAAGTGAGTGACAGCGCTGACCTCCGCAGTTTCAGAATGGGGGGATTGGCAGGACAGCTACTGTCCATTACCAGGAGGGGGCGCCAGATCACTTTAAAACATTTGTCATTCTGTACACTTGTGCTTTAAAAAGGCACATTCTTTAGATCCATTTTTTGTTGTTGTTAAACAACTTTAGTCTGTTTTGTTTTATAGCATAATGGCTATGAAGTCTTAGATTTTCTGTACTGGTTTAGTTTTTCCCTTAATGGACATTAAAATAAATACATCCCAACCACCGCAACCATAGCAATTGTTGTGAACTGCAAGCCAGTTCTAACAGCTGCATAAATATTAACTCATTTAATTCACAAGACCAGCTTATGAGGTGAGTACTATTATTATCCCTGCTTTACAGATGAAGAAACTGAGGCAGAGGTTACTGGGCTTGGCCTCGGTCCCTGCTGTGGCAGGTGTCAGAGGTGGGATTGGAACCCAGGCTCTAGAATCAGGGTTCAGCTCTGTTGCCTCTCTAAGGATTGAGGAGCAGAGGGGTTTGTGGTTCCCAGGTGTGTGCAGCCAGCCTTTTCTAAGCTCAGCTGTATGCACCTGGCATCTCTTAGGTGCTGTCATGTCTAGAGCCTGGAGCTGGGGCTGGGATTGGGGCAAGGGGCCAGGGATTCTTAGATAAGTAAGACCTGGTAGCCCTCTCTCTGCCGAGGGGCATCGGATCTGGGGGAAGAAGGTGGATCTCTACCCAGCAGTGTACAGACAGCAGGGAGGTGGGAATTGGAACCAGTCCTTGCTCAGGGCTCTGAATGTGCCAGCAACTTTCAGACAGAGACCCCCCACCCATCCCCACCCCAGTGTTGCCCCAGCCAGTGACCAGGATGAGCAAGAGCCCCACCCTGACTGTAACCATGGAGCCCCACCCAGCCCTGGAGGCGTCAGCTGCATCATTGCCGCTGCCCTGACAACTGTAAATACTGTCTTTAGTCACATGGGCACTCTGCCTTCAGACAGAAAGAACAACCTTCTTGTCAAATACTGAGGCAAATTTATCTTGGACCCGGGCCACAGTGTTGTGACGTGGAATGAAAGCTGTCACTTTGTTCCCAGCTCAAATTGTGCTCAGAGCTAAACACCCCTCCTCTCTGGCCTCAGTTTTCCCATCTGTAAAATGAAGGGCTTGAATTGGAAGACCTGTAAGTTCTCTCCCAGCTTTGATATTATTATTTTTTGAGTTATCCTCACAAGGGATTCACTTCTCTTTTTCTCAGAGAGGAACCTGAATTATTGATGCTTTCTTGAAATTTGGCTGCCTCAGGCTTGGAGATTTCAGATGCCCCCATCTATCAAAAGTAGACAGGATTATACACTCATGAGGATAGATACTCAAAGCAACAGAAAATAACAGGTGAGGATGTGGAGGAATTGGAACCCATGTGCATCGCTGGTGGGAATGTAAAATGCGTGGCTGCATCGCTGGTGGGAATGTAAAATGCGTGGCCGCATAGCGGGTGGGAATGTAAAATGCGTGGCTGCTATGGAAAACAGCATGGCGGTTCCCCAGCAAATTCAAAGTAAAATTGCCGTATGTTCCAGCAAGTCCACTTCTGGGTATATATCAAAATGACTGAAAATAGGATTATGGAGAGATATTTGCACACTCATGTTTATAGAAGTATTATTTGCAGTTTCCAAAAAGTGGAAGCAACTTTTTGGTATCCATTGACAGATGAATAGATAAACAAAGTGTATAACATATGCATAATGGAATATTGTTCAGCCTTAAAAATAAAGGAAATTCTGACACAAGCTACAACATGGATGAACCTGGAGGACATTATGCTAAGTGAAATAATCCAGTCACAGAAGGACAAACACTGAATGATTCCACTTACATAAGGCACCTAGAGTAGTCAAATTCACAGAGATAGAAAGTTCAGTGGTGGTTGCAGGGATTAGGGGAAGTGGGGAGAATTAGCGTTTAATGGATACAGAGTTTCAGTTACACAAGATGAAGAGTCCTGGAGATGGGTGGCACAACAATGTGAGTGTATGAACACTACTGAACTGCACACTTAAAAATGGTTAAGACGGTAAATTTTTTGGTCATTTTTTTAAACCACAGATAAAAACTTTTTTTTTTTTGACGGAGTTTCACTCTTGTTGCCTAGGCTGGGAATGCAGTGGTGCAATCTTGGCTCACTGCAACCTCTGCCTTCCGGGTTCAACTGATTCTCCTGCGTCAGCCTCCCAAGTAGCTGGGATTACAGGCGCCCACCACCACGCCCAGCTATTTTTTTTTTTTAATTAAAAAGTAAACTTTAATGTGAAAAATGCAAACTTGAGGGCAGAAAGATCACACACACGGCTGTCAGTTCACACTTGGAGGGTTGCACAGCCCGGCACTTCCCAGATGGTTGGCGGTGGGGGCAGGGCAGAGGCGCTCCTCACTTCCCAGACAGCGTGGCGGCCGACGCCTGGCTAATTTTTGTATTTGTAGTAGAGATGGGGTTTCACTATGTTGGCCAGGCTGGTCTTGAACTCCTGACCTCAGGTGATCCACTCTTGGCCTCTTAGAGTGCTGGGATTACAGGTGTGAGCCACCGTGCCTGGCAAATACTCCCCGCCATGTTTTTTTTTTTTAAAGAGACAGCCTGTTGCCCAGGCTGGAGTGCAGTGGTCTGATCATAGCTCACTGCAGCCTCAAACTCCTGGGCTTAAGTGATCTTCCTATGCCAGGCTCCAGTAGCTGGGATTATAGGTGTGCACCACATCAGGCTAACTTTTTTAAAAAAGTAGACAGGATCACATTTTTTCTTATTAGAGGTCCAGCTATTTAGACAGTGCAACACAAAAGTTCAAGGCCGACAGGAAGAAGGCGTGTGTTGTGGAATCCACAGTGGGTGTCCACAGGACAGCGCAGAGACTGGCAGTGCTCTGTCTACCTGGGAGGGAATTCTGAGCAGGGAGGACTCTGAACTTGACCTAGTATAACTTTTTTTTAGAAAGCAATTATGTAGTCACTTGATTTGTCATGTATTTCTTTTTTCTTCAACAAATGTAACGAGAGTCTACTAAATGTTGTGGCTTCAAGGATTACACTTCAGATTTATTTAAACTTTCCAAGTTGAACTTTATTTTTTCTGTTTCTATTTTTTAGTTTTTTAAGATATACCAAGTTGAACTTTAAAGAAATGTTGGTACATGTTAAAAAAAAATCCAAACAATATAAAAAGATAAGAAGTAAAAAGTAAGTATCTCAATACCATAAGATAAGGTGAGAAACAAACAAACAAAAACTAAGTATCCCTTCTATCCCAACTCCTAGACCCCCAGCTTGCTTCCCCAGAGCAGCCATGGTTACTAGAGTCCTGTGTCTCCTTTCTGAGATGGTGTGTGCCTACACAAGCAGAGATATGCAGATATCCCTCTCTTCAATACGAATGTGAGCATACATTGCACACTGTTCCACACACCATTCTACACCTTGCTTTTTTCACTTAACAGTGTACTTTTTTTTTTTTTTTTTGAGACAGGGTCTCGCTCTGTCACCCAGGCAGGAGTGCAGTGGTGCAATCACTGCTCACTGCAACCTCCGCCTCCCCGGTTCAAGCGATTCTCGTGCCTCAGCCTCCCAAGTAGCTGGGATTACAGGCGTGTGCCACCACGCTCAGCTCATTTTTTTTGTATTTTTAGTAGAGACAAGGTTTCATCATGTTGGCCAGGCTGGTCTCGAACTCCTGGCCTCAAGTGATCTGCCCACCTCAGCCTCCCAAAGTGTTGGGATTACAGGCGTGAGCCACTGCACCCAGCTAACAATGTACTTTTGAGATTGTCCAGATCAGTAACATGTAGATAAACTGAATTCATTTTTAACAGCTCAGTTAACCTCCCACTGTCTGCATGCACTGTAACCAGATTAACCAGTGCCTTTTAATAAATGGGCCCTTCGTCTGTTTTTGTGCCCTAGTTCCTTTTTGGCAGTCTGGTGAAACCTATGGACCTTTGCTCAGAAAAGGTTTTTGTTTGTTTGTTTGTTTTTTGAGATGGAATCTTGCTCTGTCGCCCAGGCTGGAGTGCAGGAGCGCGATCTCGGCTCACTGCAACCTCCGCCTCCCGCGTTCAACAATTCTCTTGAATTGTATTTTTTAGTAGAGATGGGGTTCCACCATATTGGCCAGGCTGGTCTTGAACTCCTGACCACAGGTGATCTGCCTGCCTCAGCCTCCCAAAGTGCTGGGATTACAGGTGTGAGCCACTGTGCCTAGCCAAAAATATTTTTATTTTTTATTGTATTAAAACTATTTATTTATTTATTTATTTTTTATTGCCAGGCTGGAGTGCAGTGGTGCGATCTCAGCTCCCTGCAACTTCCACCTCCTGGGTTCAAGCGATTCTCCTGCCTCAGCCTCCCAAGTAACTGGGACTAAAGGCACATGCCACCATGTCCAGCTAATTTTTTTGGTATTTTTAGTAGAGACGGGGTTTCACCATGTTGGCCAGGATGGTCTTGATCTCTTGACCTCGTGATCCACCCGCCTCGGCCTCCCAAAGTGCTGGGATTACAGGCGTGAGCCACCGTGCCCGCCTCTTTTTTCTTTTAAAAACAGGGTTTCACTCTGTTCCTCAGTCTGGAGTGAAATGGCCAGATCATAGCTCACCGCAGCCTTGAACTCCTGGGCTCAATTGTTCCTCCCACTTCAGCCTCCCATGTAGCTGGGACCACAGGTGTACACCACCACACCTGGCTAATTTTTAAATTTTTTTGTAGAGATGAGCATCTCGCTATGTTGCCCAGGCTGGTCTCAAACTCCTGGGCTCAAGTGATCCTCACGCCTCAGCCTCCCAAAGTGCTGTGAGCCACTGTGACTGGCAGGAAGATGTTTTTAAATCCATAAAGTAAAATACGTAACAATGCAAGGGAAACCAACCACTGTGTGGAAATACAATCCTATCCATGAATCCTCTGAGAGTCTGTGGCCCTGAGATAAAGAATCCCAACCAGTTTCTAGGCTTTTTTCTACTACAAACTGCTGCAACGAACATTTCTGTACATATATCCACTAGTTTCTATAGGATAATTTTCTAGAAATGTAATTACTGGGGCAGAAATCATATGCATGTTATGTTTGGATCAATTTTGCCAAATTGTCCCAAAAAGTTTGTGTCAATTGTGCAGGAGACCTCTTTCTCTACTCCCTGGTGACAGTGAAGTATAAAGCTTTATGAATTCTCTCATTCTGATAGGTGAAAAATTGTCTTTCACTGTAGGTTTTTACTGCATTCTTGTTTTGTGAGTGATGTTTTATAAGTTTAAAAGTGTTCCCATCAGTAAATGTTATTCTTTTGTTGGTGGAATTGCAGGTTATTTTCACTTAGAAAAAAAAAACCCGCTGTTTTCATGTATACTCTCAATTTTCTGCCATAAGAAAGCATTTTGTTTACATGAAAAGGGGGTGGGTATTTGGAAAGATAATACTAGTCCTGAAGAGTGATAGTGAGGATGTAATTAGACCAAAAATAGAAGGATGCTTACTTTCTATTGGGGTCAATAGGTGATGAACAGGTAGAAAATACATAAACAATAATTTTAGCTATAAATGAAGTCAGTCCTGGTGATGTGGTAAGGAGGGACTGGGTAGGTAGCTGGTGATGGCTTCTTTAAAAAGGTTGCCAGGGTAAAACCTACCGCGGAGGTGACATTTGAGTCGAGGAAGAATGAGAAACAGGCAGGCACGTGAAGACCTGAGAAAAGGCTGTATTCTTCTCATGCTTGCATGATCCAGGTTTTGGGATTGACTTCTTTTTTTTTTTTTTTTTTTTTTTTGAGGCAGAGTCTCGCTCTGTCGCTCAGGCTGGAGTGCAATGGCGTGATCTCGGCTCACTGAAATCTCCACCTCCCGGGTTCAAGCAATTCTCCTCCCTCAGCCTCCCAAGTAGCTGGGATTACAGGCATGTGCCCTGAAGCCTGGCTAATTTTTGTATTTTTAGTAGAGATGTGGTTTCACTATGTTGGTCAGGCTGGTCTCGAACTCCTGACCTCATGTGATCTGCCCACCTCGGCCTCCCAAAGTGCTGGGATTACAGGCATGAGCTACCGTGTCCGGCTGGGATTGACTTCTGATTCCAAGTTGAAACCATGAAACTATTGTGAAGAGATCCCACCAAGTGCCTAAGGATGGCATAGACCAGCTGTTAGAGGCGGCCTGAATGATTTTCTCCTGCCGATACGGACGGTCCAAAAGAACATTTCCTTTTTCCTTTGCAGAAATGTACAAACGTGGATATTTACAAGCAGCGTCAGAGGGGAGAGCGTGGTTTTGACCCAAGGTTGTAGTTCTTGAAAGGACCAGTAGGTGGAGGTGAAGGACAAGGAACAGACACTACCTCTGCCAAGCCATCCAGGCCATTGCAATCCAGGTTGAGCCAGCCGCTTCCCCAGTCTGGTTAGGAGTATAGGAATGCCTGTTTCTGGCACATTAACCAGTCTGGGCACACATGAGCTCTAAAGCAGGGAAGTGAATGAACATGCATATAGCATGTGTTGTGGCCCAAGGAACTCTAAGGCTTTTTTTTTTTTTTTTTTTTTTTGCATTTACAAGGAAACTCCTCTTTCCTTCTATCATATAAACCAGGGGTCACACAGGGAATGTAAATGAATTAAGAAGGTGTGGGGTAAAGAAACACATGCTCTCTCCAATGACTTTCATTTTCTCACTTTGGGTTAGAACTGTAAGAATAGAGGAATGTTTTTCTACTGTAAGAAGGATCACAGCCCTAAGCAGCTACAAAAGACACACTGGCTGGAGAGCAGGCAGTGACGGGGACTGCCCCTAGCTGCTGGGACAGTGAGTCAAGGGACAGCCCATGCCTATCAGCTGAGCCAGTGGGAATACAGGCCTGGTGCTGCTAGGGGTTCACTTTTTTTTTTTTTTTTTTCTGAGATGGAGTTTCGCTCTTGTTGTCCAGGCTGGAGTGCAGTGGCGTGATCTTGGCTCACCACAGCTTCTGACTCCCGGGTTCAAGTGATTCTCCTGCCTCAGCCTCCTGAGTAACTGGAATTACAGGCATGCGCCACCATGCCTGGCTAATTTTGTATTTTTAGTAGAGATGGGGTTTATCCATGTTGGTCAGGCTGGTCTCGAACTCCCAACATTAGGTGATCCGCCCGTCTCGGCCTCCCAAAGTGCTGGGATTACAGGTGTGAGCCACCGCACCTGGCTGAGGTGGGTATTATCATTTGCATGCCCATTTTACAGAGGAGGAAACTGAGGCTCCGAAAGGTGATGCAGCTCTTTCTTAGCCACCTGCATTGCTGTCCTTCGAACATACATTGCTTGGGCTGCCATGTTGACAGCCTTCGGGCTCCAGCCCCGGCAGTCTCTATTTCCTGATAGCCTTCGATTCACACATGCGGGTTGCCAGCGTGGGCCCAGTGGCTTTACATTTGAGTTTCTGAACCATCCCCCTCCCCCTGCACCACCCCAGTTCCCTGAGACCTTTGGGGTCAATGTGGGGTGGGTGAGAAACGCCTGGCGGATTCAAAGGGTTCTGCTCTGTGGTTCTTGACCAGAATCTCTGGTATCAGGGCCCAGGCATTCATAAATTTTAAAAGCCCTCAGAAAATTCTAGCCTGAGCAGGGCTGAGAACCACTGGGGAGCTTAAGAAAGTCTTAGGGTAGCTGAGTTTGATGAGTCCTCTGATTGCATGCTATTCACTCACTGGATTGGCTGTGGGTCTTTGCAAGTGTGTACTGAGCAGGGCACAAGGTGGGCATCAGGAGAGTGGTGGTAGTGCAGAGTGGGGTTGCCAGCACAGTAGGGAGTCAGGAGGAGGCAGGGAAGAGCATTCCAGAGGAACCTCAGGATGTGCACAAGTCTGTCAGCAAGAGACCCTGGAAGGTTTAGACACGAACCACGATACCATCAGCAGCAGCTTCTCCGGATCAGGCCTCCCTGCCTCAGCATGCTCATGTGCTGATTGCAAACCCACTGTGTGCCCGGAGCTTCCAAGAGAGAAGGGAGAGGCAGAGAAGGAGGAGGCTGGGGAGGGGAGCTGGGACCAAGCCACAGAGAACTCAAGGCCTCCCTACACCTCTTAGACTTTATGTTTTTTATTTTTATTTTTTTGAGACAGGGTCAGGCTGCGGTGCAGGGGTGTGACCATGGCTCACTGCAACCTCGACCTCCTGAGATCAAGCCATCCTCCTACTTCAGCCTCTTGAGTAGCTGGGGCCACAGATGTCATCACGCCTGACTAATTGTTTTTATTATTTGTAGAGAGGAGTTTTCATTATGTTGCCCAGGATGGTCTCAAACTCCTGGGCTCAAGCTGTTACTGGACAAAGAAGTCTTGATCCAGACCCCAACGAAGAGTTCTTGGATCTTGCACAGGAAGGAATTCAAGGGGAGTGGGAGAGTGCAGTGAGAGGAAGAGTTTACAGAAAGCTACTCTGTTACAGAGTAGGGTGTCCTCAGAAAGCAAGCAGAGGAATGCATCATCTTTGCTTTACTCTTTCTTTCTTTCTTTCTTTCTTTCTTTCTTTCTTTCTTTCTTTTTCTTTCTTTCTCTCTCTCCTTCCTTCCTTTTTTCTTCCTTCCTTCCTTTCTTTCTTTCTTTCTTTCTTTCCTTCTTTCTTTCTTTCTTGCTCTCTCTCTCTTTCTTTTTTTTGTGACGGTTTGCACAGGATGTTGAGTGCTAAAACTAAGAATGTCCTGGGAAAACCAGAATGGTTGGTCATCCTAGCAAAAACTCAGCTTCCCTTACCTTACTCTCAGCCAGCTCCTGGTCCCACCAGTGTGGATTTATACTAGCTTTTCAAATGTTGCTGTGTGTACCAATCACCGTCACAAAAAAAAAATTAGCCACCACGTCTGGCTAATTTTTGTATTTTTAGTAGAGACGGGGTTTCACCATGTTGGTCTCGAACTCCTGACCTCAGGTGATCATCCTGCCTCGGCCTCCCAGAGTGCTGGGATTACAGGCATGAGCCACCATGCCCGGCCTAAGCTTTGCTTATATAGAGGTCTTGTTTATGCAAAGACTAAACTAAGCTATGCCTGCATGCGGGTGAGCAGACAGCATGACAAAATTTATTATTCTATTGAGTTAAAGGAAACTATCCTTGACATTTTTGGGTGGGTACATCAAAGCATAACTATTATTATTTAGAAAACATATATTGTTATGGGTATTGGGACATTTGGATTCTCTGTTGTTGTAGGGTCATGTCCTTGCAGGCAGCTTTAGTTGTTCCCTCTACTATAAACATCCCATGACTATGGGTGGTGACCAGCAAGGAATGTGCTTTGCTAGTCTCAAATGGAGCGGAACTTAAAATGGTGTTACTCTGGCCCTGCTATGCTCTTACTTTCCTAACAAAGCAATCCTCCCACCTCAGCCTCCCAAAGTGTTGGGATTACAGGTGTGAGCCACCACACCCAGCCAACTGTTAGGCCTTAGTCAGTCGGGGAGCCAGGGTCTTCTCACTGGGATTTTTAGGCACCAGGGCCCCAGAAGCTGGCAGAGGTGGTTGGGGCAGTAGCAGGGATGACCAATCATCCTGGTTTGCACAGGATGTTGAGTGCTAAAACTAAGAATGTCCTGGGAAAACCAGAATGGTTGGTCATCCTAGTAAAAACTCAGCTTCCCTTACCTTACTCTCAGCCAGCTCCTGGTCCCACCAGTGTGGATTTATACTAGCTTTTCAAATGTTGCTGTGTGTACCAATCACCTGGATTCTTATGGAAATGCAGACTCTCATCCCTCAGGTCTGGGGTGGGGACTAAGAGTCCGCATTTCTGTTTTTTTTTTTTTTTTTTTTTTTTTTTTTTTTTTTGAGATAGAGTCTCGCTCTGTCGCCTAGGCTGGAGTGAGGCAGCGCGATCTCGGCTCACTGCAAGCTCTGCCTCCTGGGTTCAGGGCATCCTCCTGCCTCAGCCTCCGGAGTAGCTGGGACTACAGGCGCACGCTGCCACGCCGGGCTAATTTTTTGTATTTTTATTTTTTTTAGTAGAGACGGGGTTTCACCGTGTTAACCAGGATGGTCTAGATCTCCTGACCTTGTGATCCGCCCCCCTCGGCCTCCCAAAGTGCTGGGATTACAGGCGTGAGCCACCGTGCCCGGCCACATTTCTGTCTTTAAACTAAATTAATTAATTAATTATTATTATTTTAGAGACGGGGTTTCACTCTGTTGCCCAGGCTGGTCTCGAACTCCTGGCCTCAAGTCATCCTCCTACCTTGGTCTCCCAAAGTGCTGAAATTACAGGCGTGAGCCACTGTGTTCAGCCGAATCTGCATTTTAAATAAGCTTCCAGGTAGCATAGGTGTCGCTGGTCCATGGTCACAATTTGAGTAGCAAGAGTCGACAGCACCCTCAGGCTCATTGCAAACAAGCTACTTCCGGCCATAACTAGGAGAGAGAAGTTGTGACCACCCCCAAAAGCACATCTGTATTTCCTAAGGCAAATACAAGCCAGCTTTCCCTCCACTGAACTGTCCAGGACTCAGGCTTGCAGTGAAAATCAGCTGCTGAATGTATTTTTGTTTAAAATCCACACACATTCTCTCACACTAGTTATTAAAAAAAATTAAAAGAAAAATCCACACACACCACATGCAGACAGCACCCATCACAGGTGCTATTTAGTTTGTTTTTCAATTGCTTGGTCCCTCCTGCTTGGGTACCATGTGTTTGCATTTTGCATTTTTTGCTTCTCCTTTTATCTCACTTTCTTTTCACCTCGCAGCAACCTGGTCAATGTGCAAATGAAAGACAGTCCCAGGGAAGAGGAAAACTCTTGCTGTGCAACCAGCTGGAAAGAGATTGAAATAAAAACTCACTTCACTTCTTCCCACCCCATTCTCTCCTGAGCAAGTAGAGGCAGGTTTGTCGAAATTGCCGGAAGGGACAATGTTGGCATTTGAGCTTCTAGGAATGTTCTTTTGGAGAGCAGGAGCACTGCCACCAGGCCTGCTCCCTCCCGCTGCTGCTTAGGAAGGATGGCTCCAGGACTGGGCGGCTCAGCCATGGTGGAACTGGGTCAGCTGTGGCTTTGGCAAGTTTCTCATCCTATCTGGGCCGCCGCTGTGAAATAGGAATAATGATTGTACCTACAGAGCTGGATATTACCTGTTTGTTCCCCAGACCCATTCTCTACCCTGAGAGACCGACTTTAGGGATTGCATCACTCAAGGGCCCTGCCTTCCGGCTTCGGCCCTGCCTTTGGCCTTCTGGTTCAGTTTGCAGCGGGAGATACCAGCAGCAGATGGGTGCTGGGAAATTTACTCCCTGTTCTCTCCCTGCTCTGGGCTGCAGCTGTGAGTTTCTCTCTGACTGCAGCTCCTGGCCAGGCAGATGCCTCAACAGTGCCAGGCTTGACGGTGTGTGTCAGCTATCAATTTATTGCCTCTCAGCTCCAAAGTCACCCTTCAATATCTGCTTTGCGTAATGGGCGGAGTTCCTTTTAAGCGTCATTCCTTTACAGTGAGTGCAGTGTTAAGTTTTCTCAGTAGAGGGCGCTAGAGGAACACCCCCTAGGTCTCTACTGTTTTCATCCCTCATCCACTTTCAGACAATAGGCCAAGGCCTGGCCAATCAGAGCACTGCCTTCTCATAGCCTCACTGATTGGCTCAGGGATGGGCACACGGTCTAAACTGCTCCAATCACAGTGAGTCCCAGGACTTAGGTAGGAGCTACCGAATTGATACCTTGTGCTTTCCCATTGAATTTGAACTTGAGAAGATGAGAGGCTGGGTTGCTGCAGCCCTGTTGTCAGCATGAGGGGAGAGTCTTAAACTGCCAAGAATCGCCACAGGGAACTCAAGGGTGGAGCCAACATGGCAGAAGTTGTGAGATGGAGAGAAACTGACTTCTCATGACACAGTGTAGCTGCCCCTGAAGCTGGCAGGACCTTTGGGCTTTTCAGCTATGTGAACCTGTAGATAACCTCTCTCCAACCACCCCCTCACCAGTGTTTTTTTGGTACAGAAGCCAGTTGGCTTTTCTGCTATTTGGAAACATAGTTCTGCTGAATATAATGGCTTTAGGAAAGAAACAAAACAAAACAAAACAAAAACCATTGCTGTATTTATCCTCTTTGCCAGGCACCTTGCTACATATCTCATTTACTTCTCTCTCCATCCTCACGCAGCCCTCAGAGGAAAGTGATCATCTCCATTTTCCAGATGAGAAAAACAATGCTCAGAGAAGTTAAGTAACTAGCTCAAGGCCACCCAGCTAGTGGTGTGGTAGAAGCAGGATCCAGGCACGGGCTCCAGTGCATCATACCACTCCGTGCTGGCTGGCAGCAGAGTGGAAGCCACTCGTCCACCTGGCTCAGGGATTCTGGCAGCCACGGTGGGAGAAGGCAGGGATGCAATCTGTATGCCGAGTAATTGTACAACAGTGCAGTTCCCCCACATTCATTACCTAACTGCTAATGAAAAGATCTCCGAATTGTGGTGCTGCCAAGTCTGTTGTAGCGAAGTGTTAGAATGCATTTGTAATTAGCCGCGCCTTGCAGGCAAATGAGGAATGTGTGAAAGTCCCTTGAAATGTTATACAAAATAAGGCTAAAGCATGTTCCATTATCTTATGTATGCTATTAATTGAACAGACCCTTTTCATTGTTGCTGTTGAGTTCTTGTGTGACGTTATTAACAATAGTTACTATTTATTGAGCACTTACTATGGCCCAGATACTTGGTGCTTTCTGTACTGCTTTGTTTCATGTAATCTTCACATCACTCCAACAGGGAGGATGTTATTGTTCCCTTTTTAAAGAGGATGAACTAGAAGTTCAGGGAGGTTCAGTAACTTGCCCAGGGTCACACAGCAAGGCAGTGGCTTGTCAAGGAATCAAATTTGAAGTTCTCTGGCTCCAAAGCCCACGTTCCTTCTGTTTGTCCCAGCACTTGTCGTACTTTCTGCTGCTCTAGCTTGTCCCACTCACATAATAGTATGTGGCTGTTCAGTGTGGTTCCTTCAAGTGGGAGAGAGGGCCCTTCTCTGTTCTTCCTGTTACTGGAACACGGATGTGACTGCTGGATCTCTCAATTTATTCTGTCTTGAAAGCAAGCCACGAAATTAAGAAAATTTTGTGGATTGTCTCTGCCCAAAGACCAATGTGCTTGGCCGATGAGACTGCTAAGTCCAGGTTTAAGACACTGTTATTGTAAAGGGTGTCGATAGGCCAGAAGGAAAAATGCTGAAGTTCACAGGACGCTGCCTGGACTTCTAATTTGGATTCGGGTATGTATCAGCCAGTAAAAATTACAGAAACCCAACCCCACTAATTTAAGTAAAAAGAGAATTTATCAGATAACGTGACTAAACAGTTCGAGAAAAGGGATGTCTTCGGGAACTGCTGGATCTAGGGACTTATCGTTGTCATTAGAACCTAGTTTTTTTCTCTCTATTCCTTGACTCTGTTTCTTTTGTGAAAAATCCTGCATTCTCAGGATCCCATCTCTAAACTACTCAGGTTGATATTCCCAGAGGAAGAGAGAGAGAGTCTTTGCTGTTTGGGCCTATAAAAATCCCCACACCCATTTTGAGGAAGGAGTCTAAGACTGGTAGCTCTAAAGTGTCCTCAAGGACCCAGGCTCCCATCTTTCTGTTCTCCCACCCTCAGTCCTTGTCTTTTATCCTTGTGGTCACCTAATGAATGGTCCAAGAAGGCTGTTGGAGATCCAGCAATCATATCTATGTTCCAGTAACAGGAAGAAAAAAAAGGGCAATCTCCTCTAAGGAGGCTTCTCAAAGTTCCCTGCGAGACTTTGCTTACAAATTCCTGGCCAGGACTTATTCATCTGTACACACCTTGTTGTAAAGGAGACTGGAAAGTACAGTCTTTATTACCAGTGGCAGCGTGCCTGGATAAAACTGGGGCTCTGTTACTAAGGAGGAAGGGGGAAGTGGATGGTTGGATGGGCCACTAGAGTTTCCGTCACAGTGCCCATCACCAGATACTCAGGGAATGGATGCTGGGGAGAGCAAATACAGCACCCACTAAAGTTGGTAGTCAGTGTTGTGCCTGGGCTTAATAGCTCCTCCTTCATGAAATGAGTGTTGTACAAAGAGCCCTGGATTGGTCAAAAGATTGGATTACGAATTCCAGCCTCTAACTGGCTATGTAGTTGCATAACAACACTTTGCTTCTTTTTTTTTTTTTTTTCTTTTTTTTTGAGACAGTGTCTCACTCTTGCCCAGGCTAGAGTGCAGTGGTGCAATAAGGCTCACTGCAGCCTCGACCTCCCTGGGCTCAGGTGATCCTCCCGCCTCAGCCTCCCCAAGAGCTGGGACTACAGGTGCACACCACCACACCTGGCTCCTTTTTATATTTTTTGTAGAGACAGGGTTTTGCCATGTTGCCCAGGCTGGTCTCAAACTCCAGGCCTCAAGTGATCCGCCTGCCTCCACCTCCCAAAGTGCTGGGATTGTGGGTGGGAGCCACCGCAATCCTTGGTGCTCAGCTCACTTGGCTTCTTGTGTCTGCCTTTCTCCGGCTATAAAATGGGGGTCATACTCACATCATCTGGCTATGCCTCTGGCTACAAGCGGAGAATGCCTGACTAGCAGTAGGGTGAGCAACTCATCCTGGTTTTCGTATGCCTTTTCTAATTTTCACGTGAAATATTAAATGTGAGATGAAGCATCCTGGGAAACTCTCTTAGTCCTGGGCAAACTAAGGTAGTTGGTCTCCCTCATTAGCAGTAGCTAAAATCCTAGAGACAAGCATTGTCTGGAGGTGGGCAGTATCTGGGTGAGTTCAGCAGCTCAATGCTATCTTCATGGACCCAGTAGGCTCTTTGCATCCTCAGATCCACCACCCTTAGCATGTTAGGTTTCCTTCCTCCCACTGGCTGTCTCCAGTCACAAGTGTGACTATCCAGATACAGCTCTTGTCATCTTGGGTCAGACTCTCTGCAAATCCCCTAGCTGGGGATTTGGGTGGGGTGGGGTTTCATGTGCATGTTAGGTGAGGATTCAAGTGAATGCTATGAATTGAGGGAGTGCTCTTAGGAGAATCCTGTAAAGGAGGAGGGAGGCAGGATGGGGCAGGGGAAGAAGTGAAGCAAAGATGTGGTCTCAGCGGGAGCTTCGATGGAGCCTGATCCCCAGGGAGCGCCAAGTGTGAACAGAGCTGCAGACTAAGCTCCACCTTGAGGCGGGGTCTGAAGACTTGCCCCCCTGTGGCCATCAGTCATTGCCATGAGCTGCCCTGGTGAGGTGGGGACTTGACATCCCAGGCATCTCTGGATGCTTTGGTTCCTGTCAGAGAAGAGGCTGCTGGGAGTTATGACAACACGGAAGGGGGCTGCTGGGTGCACCGGGCAAGGTCCCCAGAGCTTCTTCGACTCTTGTCCTCTCTCAAAAGCACCCAAGGCAGAAAGGGGTGCAAAGGCTTGCTGTTTACAGAGGGAAAGTTTCCCCAGCACCTAGTGATCTCAGGCCAGCTTCCTCTAAGTTCTTATTGGCCGAGACTGGGTCACTTCTCATTCCTGATGACTCACTGGTAAAGGGAATGGGATTACCTCAGTTGGCATAAACGCTGGGACTGAGCACTGAAACCTGGGACAAACGAAGGGCCTGTTTGTGGGGAAGAAGGGTAAACAGCTTTCTTGCAGGCAGCCAGCAGTCTGCCCTCCAAGCACCAGGTTATCCAGAAGTCCCAGTGCAGATAACAATTCTGCAGACATAAGGGGTTTTACTTGTTTCCCCCCTAGATCTTTCCCTGGTTCCTGCAGGTGAGTATGTGAGAATTGCGTAGGAGAGATGGGCGGGTCCTCCTGCAGAGACACACTCATCGCTCTCCCAGACCCTGCCCCGAGATTCTGGGCAAACACCAGCTGTTGCTTTGGGCTTGTGGAGGAGGCTGATAGGTCTACTCCAAGTCTTTCCTGGAAGACTATCAATCAGAGACTTGCTTTCAGCTGAACCTCCCAATTTACTCTCTGTTGAAAGCCAACCACAGCCCAGCAGCTTGGATGGGATGAGATTCAATAGCAGAGGGCAACAGAACAAAGGTCTCGCTTTATTTCCACTGCCTCCCCTCCCTTCCCCACGACAGTCTCCAGACAGGGTGGTTGAGTGCCACTGCTGAGTAATTTTTATGGCAATTGCAAAAGACCCCTGAGCTTCTAAGGTGAGGCATTTCCCATTTAATCATCTTGATGGAGAAGCAGCCTCCGTACATTTAGCAGCCATTCTGGCCCCCTGTTAAATGGACTTGTTACTACTTTGTTGAGTCTCAAGCCTATACAATTACAAATGTGGTAGAATAACGACAGCTACCAAATAACACAGACCCAGGAGATAGTCCTGGCATTTTTGCTATTTTTTTTTTTTTAAAAGACCAGTTGGTGGTTTTACATTTATTTCAACAAATTGAGCTTGGACTTTTATGGGTCATTTGGGTGAAAGGCACACTCCTTTCTGAAAAGAAATAAGAAATCTTTCAGGCTGTGTTTTGTGATTGCAAACACAAGTCCCGCTGTATCTTTTCATACATTTGATTCAAAATACAAGGATGTTGATGGAGGACTAACCTCACAAGTTGGAGGCTGTTTCCCAGCAGAAATCATTAGGTGATCTGTTGGGGGAGGAGTTGTTTGCCTGCCATAATTGTGGCATCTGTAAATAGGCATGGATCTTAATAAAATTCATGCCACCGTATACGTGAACAAATATGGCTGATGCATGTAAGTATTTTGGAGTGCTCTGGACAGAAGTAAGGGATTCACAGATTCACTTATCCTGCAAATATTTATTGAGCACCAACTATGAGCCGACCATGGAGCTGATCATCAATTGAGGAGAGGAAACCAAGAACAAATAGGTATTTATTTATTTATTTTGTGTATTTACATTTTGAGATAGAGTCTCGCTCTGTCGCCCAGGCTGGAGCGTAGTGGTGCAATCTCTGCTCACTACAACCTCTGCCTCCCAGGTTCAAGCGATTCTCCTGCCACTGCCTCCCGAGTAGCTGGGACTACAGGTGCACCTCACCATGCCTGGCTAATTTTTGTATTTTTAGTAGAGATGGGTTTCACCATATTGGCCAGGCTGGTCTTGAACTCCTGGCCTCAACTGATCTGCCCGCCTCGGACTCCCAAAGTGCTGGGATTACAGGCGTGAGCCACTGCGCCTGGCCGCAAATATGTATTTAATGTGTCAGTTGATAATATGGATTTTAGAAAAGGATAAAGTAGGGTAAGGGGGCTGGGTGTTTTAAAATATAGGTTTGATTTCATTCAGGTTTGGTGAGGCTAACATATCTGGTGAGGACTGCTATTGAAAAGATAGTTTGCTACTCACAGTTCCCAAGAGGAGGATGGCATGCCACACCATGGAGCTGAGACACACAGGGACACACCAAGGCCAGTTAGGAGGTGGGGGAGAGTATGGGCAAGGATGTTTACAGTGGTTTCTGTGGAGAGGAATGGGCACGGGACAGGGTGAGCAGGTTTAGGGTTGGCTGATTTGACTGATTTCAGCAGGTTCTGGGCATGAGGGCTTCCTTTAGCTGTCTGGTACCTGGCCCTGGAGTGCTTAGGCCAGGTGGACAGTGGCCTGGAGTCTGAGAGCTCAGTAAAGGAGGTGGCTGGGGTGTGCGTTCCGGGTTCTGTGGCTTGCATAGGAAAGGTGCATTCCAGGCGAGTTGTTTACTATCTCTAGGAATTGGCCAACTCTGGGAGGGGCAGTCCCTCCAGGGTCAGCAAGGTCCCAGACCACAGAGCATTAGAGTACAGAAAAAAAGACATGTTTAATACACTGGGGACATGGTGGGAGTGTGGCCTTTTATACAGAGCTGGAAGAAGGAGCCAGATAAGGCCTCACTGTTTAGGTGACATTGGAGCAGAGACCTGAGTAAGGTGAGTGAGTGAGTGATGCGGGTCTATCTTCAGGAAGGGTCCTCCAGGCAGAGGGAAGAGCAAGTGCAAAGGCCCTGAGGCAGGATAGTGCTTGATTTGTTCAATGCATAGAGAAGAGGTCAGTGTAGCCAGAAAGGAGAGGCGAAGGGGAGGCAAGGAGACCAGGTCGGGGGCTGGGGCTGAGAGAGACTCTGGCTTGGATTGTGAGCAAGATAGACTGTCAGGGTTGGGGTTGGGGAGGCGCAGGGGTGGGACTCTGAGCAGAGGTGGAGTGTGATCAGACTGGGGTTCTAACGGGGTCCTCCTGCTGCTGTAGGGGAGAGGCAGGGGAGCAGGGAGACCAGGAGGCGCTCCTGCCACCATCCAGGAGGGAGAGGACAGGAGGAGAGTGGTAGGATTCCGGATATAGGCTAACAGGACTGGATGGGGAGGGGGTGAGGGAAGAGAGTGAGAGATAAGTATTAGTGGGAATCCTGTTTTTTTTTTTCAGAATGAAAACAGAGGTGAGGCCATTTTAGCAAATGGTAGAATCTGAGTGAAAATCCTGCTTTCTTCAGCTGATGTCTTTCTAGGCTTCTGTGGCCTCATCCCTCTATCATCCCACATGTGTGGAAATATTTTATTCACTCGGTTTTCTCCCTCCACCAAATTACCAGCAACTCCAGGGCAGGGACTGAGTCCAGTTCTGGCCCCAGAACTGGAGTTCAGTTTTGTCCCCGCTGCTGTGACAGGGCCTGGTTCACAGTAGGGACTCTGGAAATGCACCTCTGAGACCTCTCCCTGGGCGCATCCCCTCAGGGGGCTGTGTCTCTGCCCACGTGTTCCCTCGACAGCTGGTGGAATGTCCCTGTCTTCTCCACCTCTGGGCCTTTGCACTGTCTGTCTCCTCTGCCTGGACTGCTGCCTCTCCCTCTCCACCAGGTCTCCATTTAAATGCCACCTCCTCAGCAGGTCCTTCCCTCATTGCACCATCGGAAGTGGCTGTGCCCCACTTGGTTACTCTTTACCAGGCCACCCTTGTGTTCACCAACATCAGAAATTGTTTTCTTCTGGTCACAGGTTCACTGTCTGTCTCTCTGTTGCCATCCCTGTGTGGACCCCACGAAGGCAAGGGCCTGGTTCCAATGCTCACTGCAGCATTGGAGGGGGTGTCGCCGGTACCCCCCCCCCCCCGATGCCTATCAATGGGATGGGACACCTGTGCCCCAGCAGCTGTGGTATTCAGTGCCAAAGACTCCCACCTGTACTTCTTTGGAGACCGGCTGATTAGAGCTGTCTTGCCAGGACACACCAGGGGCGTCGGGACAAGACCAGAACAAAGGTAAGTGGAAAGACAGATCCTTTGCAATTTTGAAATGTTATGCATTGTGATTTTTTTGGCAGTAATTTTGATTTTTAAAAATATTACATTAAAGTATGATTGATCTCCACTACTGATTTCTTGGGCTTTCCCTTGCATTTTGGGGCAAAGGCAAGTGCCTCACTATTCCCGGTCCTGCTCAGAGGTGGGACCTGAGAATCTGTATTGTTAAATCAGCCTTTCTGACCTCAACTGTGAGTCCCAGAGAAGCACTGAGCTAATCGGACATGGGGGATAAACCATATGACCTACAAAATAAAGCACATTTGGAAAGGTCTGTTTTGCTGTTTCCCCAGAGGAGTGATGGTCCCCTAAGTGTATGGAGTTAGTTGTCCATACGAGGGTCAAAAGGGAGTCCCATTAGGGACCTCCCATAAGGAACTGTGTCCCCACACTTTGATCAGAACAGCTCTTACTCCATATGATTTATATCTGGGCTTTCTGCATCAGATTCCATGCAAAAGATAGGTTCCATTGCTAAAAAGAGGTAGAAAAGTCACAATCTTAGAGTGGCAGTGCTGGAAGCAGATTGTTAGGTGTCCAGAAGCCTCCTAGCTTCGGATTTAGGGCCAAGAGCCCCTAAGCCCCGCTCCAGGCATAAGGGTCACGATCGGGAGTACCTTTGTCCCTCTCTCAAGTGAGGTCTTGAGAGGTGCCCAAGTCCGTGCCTCTGCCTCAGCCACCAGGACAGGTCAGAACCTGCAAGATGATGCCAGAAACCTTGACCACTCAGGGGCCCCGGCTTCCCTGCACAACCCCAGCCTCTGTTCCTCCTCCCTCCCAGTGCTGTTCCGTTCAGGGATCCCTCCCCGACCCCACATGGCTTTACCTCCCCCCTCCCCTGAATTTTAAACGGCTCCATTTTATACGTCTTTCGGTACCATATTTCTGTGTGTTTAGCATTTTCAGTGGCCTCCTGCCTCTCATAGCCCCTTTCCAGGGGAATAAAAGGTCATTCCATAAATCTCAGGCATTATTAAAGATGACGGCAGTGCACGATTGCTTGACACCCACCGGGCTGGGGAAGGTAGCGCTAATTAGTCAGAAAACTTACTTTTCAGGCGTGAGTCATTGGAAGCAGGTGTCAAGGGAGCCTTTAACGAGGCCCTCGTGACTCAGTTGATATTTCCACTCTGCATCACCGCGTGTATATTGTACTGAGATCGCGGTGGCCTCGCCACCAGACACAGAGGGCAGAGGAGAGACAGACAGAAAGAGAGAGAGGAAGAGAAGAGAAAGAGAGGGAGAGAGAGGAGGAGAAGAGAAAGACAGAGAGGGAGAGAGAGGAGGACAAAGAGGAGCGAGAGGGGAGAGAAAGAGAGAGAGAGAGAGGTGCTTGGAGAACCCAGTATCCCATGTTAAAAATAAATGCCTTCTGCTTTTTGGCCCTCTTTCCTATTTCCCTTCCTTCTTTTTTTAATTAATTTGCTTATTTTACTTAAAGTCAGGGTCTTGCTCTGTCACAGAGGCTGGAATGTAGCAGCTATTCTCAGGTGCAATCATGGCTCACTGCAGCCTCCAACTCCTGGATTCTAGGGATTCTCCTGCCTCAGCCTCCCAAGTAGCTGGGACTACACCACACCTGGCTAACATTCCTTCAATAAATGTTTATTGAGCACCTACTAGGTGCAGGCCCTATGCGAGATGCTGGGGGTCAATGGTGAGCCATATTGCTGAGTCCTGTAGCTAAGAAGACGAATACATGAGTCAATTTCAGAGGTTGATGAGTGGATATAGAAGACCAAGCCGGCTAAGAGGAGAGGGGTGGTGGTGGTGCTGATGTGGATTCTTTGAGAGGTGGTCAGGGAAGGCCTCTCTGGGAAGTAGCCAGCCATGCAGTGTTCCACAGGAAGGGCATCTCTGGCAGAGGGATGGGCAGGTGTGAAGGTGCTGGGATGGGAATGATGTGGCTTGAGGTTTAGGACAAGCTTGTGACTGTGACCTGAGTGGGAAGCCCCCTCCCCACGCCTGGCACTGAGGGGCTCTATGTCCTGCCAGCTGGAGTAGAATCTGCTGGACTGGCCTGAGTGCCCTCTCTACTATGGGTCACATATGCTGTATGAAGTCGGGGACCTGTTGCAGGTGGGGTGGGTACTCTGAAGGTCGCAGGTTGGGTGGGTGCTCGTAGGTCGGGTGGGTGTTCTGCAGGTCACAGATTGGGTGGATGCTCTGCAGGTTGGGTGGGTGCTCTGCAGGTCTTTGGGGGCACAGGGAGGCCTGTGGGGGCTGCAGATTGTGCTTCTCAGTCTGCCCAGGGAACCGTAAACTCCCTTTCAAAAACATCTGTCCCCGCTCTAGGTTTAGATTTGTATGCAGGTATATGATGTAAAGTATTTTTTTTTTCACAGATTAAAATAAATGCAGAGTAGAATAAAAACCCCACATGATTTTTTAAAGATAAAATGAACTGATTTCACCTCATAGTCAACAACGCTGACAGGCCCCCTGATGACCTGTCAACTGTCAGGGGTGCCTTTGTGTGAAAGTTTGAAAAACCAGCCCTAAGGGGTGAAAAAGGTGAATAGAGGATGGAAGAGAAGGAAAAAAAGGATAAAAGGGAAAAGGGAGAAAGAAAGGCGCAGAGGAGGGGACAGTCAAAGAGAAACGAGAGAGGGAGCACAGTATTCACTGGTCATTTTCCTAAAAGTGTCTGTTCTCTCTCTTTTTCTACAACCCCAGTAGGGCCCCACCGGGCCTGAACAACCCAAGCACACAGGGCCCTTTACTTCCAGTCCCCACATGCTGGCTTTGCTGGGAAACCCAGCTCCCTTTTTTAAGAGAGCCCCATGGAAGCCATTGTCTCTTTTTCATCAATTTCTTTTCCCTGGACATGATCCACATTAGAGACAGACATGCTGTTTCTGCTGTTTGTATTTTTTTTTTCTCCAGGCAGACCCATAAAGCAAGTTTTTGCTGGGCATGTTATTTGCATGGTGAAAAGAACAAGGCATCTCCTTATTGAGGGAAACACACATAGGGGCTGGGGTGGGCGGGGCTGGGCTGATGACCCAGCTTCCTTTCACGGCTGCAGGCGGAGGGGCAGGGCCCCTCTGCTGATGTTCAAGTGTCCTTCCCGGGGTGTGGGAGTGAGGGTGTCCTTCCCCGGGTGCGTGGGAGTCGGTGCTGCGCCAGGACTGCACTCGGAAGCGGCCTGTCCCTCTCCAGGCGTCTGCAGTGGATGGCAATGGCTTCGGGCCACAGATGGCAGGCAGGGCAGGCGTGTCCTCCGCGCTCAGTTATTGTCTCTGGTGTCCGAGGAGGCACTTCCGAACAAGATGTCACTGTCCTGGGACACGCTCAGCTGCGACTTGGTTTTGATGAGGAACTGCGCCCTCCGGAACATCACCCTCTCTTGCTCCTGCTTGAGCTCCAGGTAGGAGCGGGAGAAGGTGTGGAAGATGGAGGTGACTGGGAAGGCCATGAGCAGGATGCCGCTCAGGATGCTGCTCAGGGCCACTACCTGGCCCGGGGTGCTCCTGGGGACCATGTCGCCATAGCCCACCGTCGTCATGGTGATGACAGCCCACCAGTAGCAGGCAGGGATGCTGGTGAACTCGGGGCTGTCGGCCATCTCGTTCTCGATGACGTAGAGCAGGGGTGCGAAGAGGGCGATGGCCACGCAGAGGAAGAGCAGCAGGAGCCCGAACTCGCGGGTGCAGCGGCGGGCCGTGAGCCCCAGCGTCTGCAGCCCCAGGGAGTGGCGCGCCAGGCGCATCACGTACAGGATGCGCAGCGCCCGCAGCACGCGCAGCACCAGCCCCACCTTGTCCAGGTAGCTGTTGCCCGCGCCGGGCTTGCGACGGCCCGCGGCGGCGCCGTCCACCAGCAGCGTGATGTAGTAGGGCAGGATGGCCACCAGGTCGATCAGCGTCAGCGGGCTCCGCAGGAAGGCGAACTTGCTGGGCGCCTGAATGAGCCGCAGGAGGAACTCCAGGGAGAACCAGCCCACGCACACCGACTCCACGATGAAGACGTTGTGGCACATCTGGGAACAGTGGCCCTGGGAGAGAGGGGAAGGGACGCCGGAGGGGTCAGCGGGCCCTCCAGGGAAGGAGCGCAGAAGCTCTGCCCTGTGCCCTGCTGGGCTTCCCAGGCGGAAGGTGACCTCTCCAGGTTGAGTGGCCCCGGGTCCTCTCTGAGGCCTGGGGCACTAAGCACCATCTCTACACTGGCCCGCTCCTCATCTCTCTCTCCAGCCCCCACCTCAGCCCTGAACTCCAGACCCCCAACAGGCTGCCTCCCTGACGCTCCCACCTGGGTGTCTGAGGGGCATCTCGAACTCGCCATGGGATCCTGGTTTCCTCTGCCCACTGGTGGTTTCCCTCCCTAGCTTTAGGCTATCCCATCTTTCCAATGGCTTAGGACAGGAGACCTGGCGTCATCCTTACCACCTTGCGTATAACCCCCAGGAAGTCTCTTCATTTAAAACAGTGCGAGAATCAAACCCACTGCCCACTGCTCCCACCTGGTCTGGCCACCATCCTTTCTTGCCTGGATGGTTGCAGTCACCTCCCCGCTGGGCTCCCTCATCCCTGCAGTCCATTTTCCACACATAGCCAGAGGGATCCTGTTCCTCCTCTGCTTAGCACCCTCCACGGCTCCCGATGGACTCTGAGGAATAGTCTTGTTCAGTGCCCCCATCACTGCCCCGGGCAAATTTAGGCTGAGGCTGCCTCACCGAAGCTTTCAAAAGAGGCTGGAAATGTGCAGTTTTACATGAACTCTCCTGGTGACAAATGTTGGTGATAATGTTGGTTAAATAGATTAAATGTTGATTTAAGTCCTGGTGATAATTCAGTGCAAAGAAATACTCTATGGGCCACTAAAACACGTATTTTTGTTGGGTTTGGCATGCAGGCTGCCAGCTTGCCTCTCTGGTCTGGAATATAACTGGGTGGTAAACAGTCCTTTAGTGGATTTGGGCCTCATCCTTGAAGGGGCCTTTGGCAGAGAGGAGAGGCCAGTGTGGTTCCAGCCTGGGGCATCTTGGAGGTTCTGGGGCACAGCTGAGTTCTACAAGTCCCACTTGAACAATTCTGTCTCTAGGAATATGTTAGAGGCTGGAGATATGACCTAATACCTGGTGGGGCTTTAAGGTCTTAGACCTCTGGGATGGGAAGCCCCTTCCTCTGAGAAGCTTTCCTGGAGCGTGCCCCACTAAGTAGCTCCAGCAGTGTCAGTGGGCCTCCCACACAGAGCCTCCTTGGCTTGTGTCTCCTGCTTATGGTGATGGGGGGGTGGGTGGTGCCACTACTCCATCCCAACCCCAATAGACTTGAAGCTTCTTGAGGTTGGAAGACTTGTCCTGGTCACCCTGTCTCCCCTGTAGTGCCTGCATACAGTAGGCACTCAAATGTGTGCACAAGGAGCATGTGAAGCAGTGAATCCTACTGCACCCCAAAATGAAGTTGAAGAACAGCATTTTCACTGAATCCTCAAAAAGGCAAAGGTATTATTATCTTTTCAAAAAGCAAGTATCAGAAGTTAAACAAAACAGTGGCTTTATTAGTATTTTCCTGATAAAATCACGATCAAAGATGTTGGAGCTGAGAAGAAATTTACACTAAGTACAGCAATTTCCAGACAGGTCTCAAATGGTGAGCACTTTCCCTTTCCTTTCTTTTTCTTCTTGACCCTAATCCTTAAGAGAGGACTTTCTGCACATTCACGATGCATCGCTTCTAATCCCTTCATGTGGTGTGGACTCAGTCAGCCCAATCACTTCTTTTTTTTTTGCTCTTGTTGCCCAGGCTGGAGTGCAATGGTGCAATCTCAGCTCACTGCAACCTCTGCTTCCCAGGTTCAAGCGATTCTCCTGCCTCAGCCTCCCGAGTAGCTGGGATTACAGGCACGTGCTACCACGTCCGGCTAATTTTGCATTTTTAGTAGAGACAGGGTTTCTCCATGTTGGTCAGGCTGGTCTCGAACTCCCGGCCGCAAGTGATCTGCCTGCCTCAGCCTCCCAAAGTTCTGGGATTACAGGCGTGAGCCACCGCACCCAGCCCCAGTGACTTCTAATCACTTCATGTGAACTCACTGAATCCTTGCAACACTGTGAGGTGGGCCTGTTCATACCCGCGCTGGACAGGTGAGAAATCAGAGGCTCAAAGAGTTTAAATAACTTGCCCACAGCTACTACACAGCTAGAGAGGAGAAAGCAGGATTTGAATTCAGGCCATCTGGCTCTAGCCCTGACCTCTTCATCACTACCCTTCATGCTTATTGAAAGTTGATTTTACCAGCTGGGTGTGATGGCATGTGCCTTTACTCCCAGCTATTCAGGAGGCTGAGGCAGGAGGAGTGCTTGAGTCCAAGAGTTCGAGTCCAACCTGGGCAACATAGCAACACCCCCATCTCTAAATTTTTTTTTTTTTTTTGAGACAGGGTCTCACTCTGTTGCCCAGACTTGAGTACAGTGGTGCAATCTTGGCTCACTGCAATCTCCACCTCCCAGATTGAAGCAATTCTCATGTCTCAGCCTCCCAAGTAGCTAGGATTACAAGCGAATGCCAACATGCCCAGCTAATTTTTGTATTTTTAGCAGAGATGGGGTTTTGCCATGTTGGCCAGGCTGGTCTAGGACTCCTGACCTAAAGTGATTCACCTGCCTCAGCCTCCCAAAGTGCTGGGATTACAGGCGTGAGCCACCACACGTGGCCTAAAATTGTTTTTTTTAATTTAAAAAAGTTTAAAAAGTTAACCTTACTGGTTGAATGCTATTTTCTTAATACCCATTTAAAAATTCAACTTATAAGCCAGGCATGAGGGCCTACTTCCTCCACATACATAAGTGGAAAGATCCTGACACGGTGAGTACTTCTAATGTTAAATTCGAGAGTGCATGTAAATGAGACGTGAGAATCGCTTCAATCTGGGAGGTAGAGGTTGCAGTGAGCCAAGATCGCACCACTGTACTCCAGTACAGTGTAATCTTAGCACTTTGGGAGGCAGAGGTGGGAGGATCGCTTGAAGCCAGGACTTTGAGGCCAGCCTGGGCAGCAAAGCAAGACCCCATCTTTTAAAAATAAATAAATAAATTCAATGTATACAAAAAGTACCAGTAAGCCTCTGTGGATTATTAATGCAACAGCTATTGCTACTTCCTCCACACACACAAGTGGAAAAATCCTGACATGGTGAGTACTTCTAACGTTAAATTCGAGAGTGCACGTAAAGCACTTAGCACATGCAGGGTATACAGTCAGTGCTCAATAAATATTGGCTGGCATGATATTTACGTTCAGTTCACACTGCCATACCTATTTCTCCACTGCCTATACAATTTGTACCTCTGAAAACTTTCGGTCTTTCTTGAAGCTTCCAGAATCCCCATATACAGGGAAGGAGTCACCAACTCGAAGGCCCATGATCTCATACACAAGGAGACTGAACTGCGCCCCTGTGGACTTGGCTCTCCCCAAGAGGTGCCATGTAGGACCGCAGGCTGGTGTGTATGTTGGTGGCAGGGCAGGGGGAGGGGAGGGACCCAACCTTACAATTTTTAAAAAAATTTTGTGTTTTAGAGATGGAGTCTCACTCTGTTGCCCAGGCAGGAGTGCAGTGGCATGATCATGGCTCACTGCAGCCTTACCTCCCAGGCTCAAGCAATCCTCCTGCCTCAGCCTCCCAAGTAGCTAGGACTACAGGTGCAAGCCACCACACCTGGCTAATTAAAATTTTTTTTTCCCCGTAAAGATGGGATCTCACTACATTGCCCAGGCTGATTTTGAACTCCTGGGCTCAAGCGATCCTTCTGCCTCCAGCTCCCAAAGTGTTGGAATTATAGGTGTGAGCCACCACACCTGGCCTGATCTTATGATTTTTTTTAAAAGAAGCTGAGATTTTGAATTTTTATATGAAAAAACTTCACTTTTATTGTTGGCAACCAAGTCAAATTTTTGGGAAACCTTGTGTGGGCCAATCACATAGTCCTGTGGGGCTATATTAGGTCCCCAAGCTGCCACGTGGGAACCCTATTTCCATGCTTACAAAGACAGACTGGACTTAGACCTGGGGTTGGGCAGTGTCCTCAAATATACCGAGTGGGTGTGAAAACACTTCCCCCACAGGGTTGCTGGAGCATTCCCTGGGGAGATAAGACGTAGGTGGCACATGCAGCCCAGCTCCGGCTCCCGTGAACTCCCAGATGAGTGGGAGCCCTTAGACTGTAGCACACACCCCGTGTCAGGCCCTGGAGTAAATAAACTTTCCATTCATTCTCTTATGTAACAAAAAGAAATGCTCACCATTTGTAGACACACATGTACCTATCAATAAAAATTATCTTCAGGACCCAGAAAATGTGTCTGGGCTACTATGATGCAAAGGATTAGGAACGTTGAGAAAGGACTGAATGGTTGAGATAAATTTGATGATATATGTAATGTGCTTCGCTCAGGGCCAGGCACGTCAAAAATCACACCATCCATTTATTCACTCATTTGTTCATTCAACAAATAGTGGTTGAGCGCCTGTTTGTGCTGGACACTGTTCTAAACACTGGCAAGGGGGAGGGCAGTGGTGGGCACAGTGGAGGCCAGGACAGGCACAGGCGTGGACCCCCATGATGCTCACATATTAACAGGGAGGCAGACCATGCACACAAACATTCCTGATGTCAGGAGGGACCAGGGATGCTATTCAGCCAGTGTGCAATCAGGGGAGGCTTCCTGGAGGAGGTGACAATGCTCAGAGTCCCTTCCCTCGTGGTGGCGCGTTTCCCCGCGGGGCGTGGGCTCTTACCTGCTCCTCCTCCTCCCTCAGGCTGGGCAAGGTGCTGACGGAGAGGTTGACGGCGGTGACGGTCACGAAGAGCACCGACAGGCAGGCGAACACCTTGCCAGGCAGCCCCGAGTGCGGCCTCTCCACCATGTCGCGCAGTCGCCGCATGCAGCGCCCCAGGCGGCCCTCGCCCTCGGCCGGGCCCTCGCTGTCGCGGCCCTCGCTGTCCAGCGCGTCGTCCTCTTCCTCCCGCTCCACCATCTCCGCGAACTCCTCAATCTTCTGCAGGTAGCGGCGCTTGCAGCAGCCGTCCAGGTGGTCCTCCGCGATGCCCCAGTACAGCAGCTCCTCCTGGAAGGACAGCGCGCACATCTCGCGCAGCAGCCGCAGCTTGCCCGCGCGCAGGAAGGTCAGGATAGTGCCGAAGGCCCCCGGGTTGCGGTCGAAGAAGAACTCGTTGCAGGTGACGTCGTAGTCATCGCACACGTTGAGGATGTCGTCGAAGTTGGTGCAGGCCTTGAGCTGGCCCAGGCGCGTCAGCGGGAACTCGTCCAGCGTGGTCCAGGGCAGCGAGTACTTGATGCCGCCTACGTTGATGATGATCCGACGGCGGCGGTCCTCGGGCTGACAGCCCTGGCGGGGCTCATCCTGCGGCCGCAGCCGCTGCGCCCGGCGGTAGAACGCGCCCTTGATGGCCTGGCGCTGCGGGAGGAAGGCCGGGTGGAAGGAGGCGTCCGACGTGCAGCTCAGCGCGCTGTAGTCGTAGTCAGAATTGTCTCCCGGTAAGAGGGTCATTTTGGGCCTTCACATCCCTCTCGGGCCTGTGGGGAGAAGGGAGGGAAGACCCTCAGTGACCACCCCTAGCTTCACCTTGCTGAGAATGCAGATTCCGCAGATATTCACTGTTAGGGATGGAATCTTTGTCCCCCACATCCATAGGCTGCAGGCCCTAGCCCTCAACGGGATGGTATTAGGAGGTGGGGCCTTTGAGATGTCATTTGGTTCAGATGTGGTTAGGAGAGCAAAGCCCCCACGGTGGGATTCGTGTTCTTATAGGAGGAGGAAGACAGGCCGGGCGCGGTGGCTCACGCCTGTAATCCCAGCACTTTGGGAGGCCGAGGCGGGTGGATCACCTGAGGTCAGGAGTTTGAGACTGGCCTGGCCAACATGGTGAAACCCTGTCTCTACTAAAAGTACAAAAACTAGCCAGGCATGGTGGCATGCACCTGTAATCCTAGCTACTAGGGAGGCTGAGGCATGAGAATCGCTTGAACGTGGGAGGCGAAGGTTGCAGTGAGCTGAGATCATGCCACTGCACTCCATCCTGGGTGACAGAGCAAGACTCCATCTCAAAAAATAAAAACAAAACAAAACAAAACAAAAAAGAAGAAGAGGAAGAGACACTAGGGCTTTCTGTCTGCCATGGGAGCACTCAGGGAGGCATCTAAGTGTGAAACCCAGAGAAGAGTGCTGCTGGCGCCCTGCTCTCAGACTTGCAGCCGGTAGAATTGGGAGAAATAAGTGTTGCTGAAGCCACCCAGTCTGTGGTATTAATATTTGGTTACATCAGCCTGAGCTGACAAAGACATTCACCTAATAGTGAAATAGCAACAACATTGTTCAGCATCTCCCAGCCTTCACAATTCTCCCATATCCATCTATGCACTGGGGATGCAGCCGTGTGCAGAATGTGAAGGGGTCTCTGATCCCAGGCAGCTGACATCCTAGTGGATTTTCAGGTGACACATGTACTGTTATTTACTTAACATTTTATTTTAAATTAATCTTTTTTTTTTTGGTATTTATTTGGCTTGGAAAAACAATTTAGTGTAGACCTACAGTTCTCATAGGGCTGATTTAGTCTCCCAAAAGACATGTGGCAATGCCTGGGAGCATTTTTGCTGGTCATGACTGGGGTTGCTATTGGCATTTAGTAGGTAGAGGCCAGGGAACGCTGTTGCATGTCCTACAATGCACAGGACAGTCCCCACAACAGACACTTATCTGGTCCCAAGTGTCCTTAATGCTGAGGTGGAGAAGCCTGGTTAATGGTTATGAACGCAGACTTTGGAGCCACACAGCCTGGGCAAGTGACTCAACCTTGATGTGTCTTAATTTCCTTGTCTGTAAAATGGGTACAGCCACGTGATTTGATAAGATTACTGGGAGGCCTAAGTGAATTATGTACATAGGAGCATTTAATGCAGTGCCTGGCACATAGTAGGTATTCAGTAACTATTGTCTATTATTATTATTATTATTTTTGAGACAGAGTCTCGCTCTTTTGCCTAGGCTGGAGTGCAGTGGCACGATCTTGGCTCATCGCAACCTCCGCGCCGCGGGTTCAAGCAATTCTCGTGCCTCAGCCTCCCGAATAGCTGGGACTACAGGTGTGCCACCACACCTGGTTAATTTTTGTATTTTTAGTAGACACGGTTTTGCCATGTTGGCCAGGCTGGTCTTGAACTCCTGACCTCAGGTGATCTGCCCACCTTGGCCTCCCAAAGTGCTGGGATTACAGGTGTGAGCTACCATGCCCGGCCTATTATTATTTATCTTAAAGGGACAACTAATATTGTTTCCATTAATGGAAAACAGATACCACTTGCCATAAATCAGAAGCAATGGACAAAGAAATGCACAACTATGAAAGCAATGCCACGTTTGCTCAGGGGTCGGCAAACATCACCTTGAGGATGCAGGGCTGAACTGGACAGCCATGTTCATCCAGGAAGCCTTCCTTGGCTCTTCCAGCTAAAATGAGCACCCCTCCCCTTACAACTGGTGCACCCGTCTTCACGGCACTTACCACCAGTTCTAGAATTGTCTGTGTGCAAGCCTGGCTCCTTCATTAGGCAGCCTGCTCCCTGGGGGAAGAAACGTGCTTTAGTCATCTCTGAATCCCTATGCTCAGCACTGTAAAGCCTCAAAGAAGTGCTTGTTAAATGAGTACATTTCCTGTTGACGAGACCAACATGATAAGGCGACTTCTGGGGAACTCAGGTCAAAATATCAACTTGCATGGACTCCTTCCTTCCCAACCCTCAAAGCTAAGGGTTTGTGCTACTGGAACAAGATTGCTTATTCATTACCAGCTCATGGGCTGAATTTGGTTCACAAATATTTTGCTTGGCTTGGAGAAGTTTTTGAAAGTTGAGAAATTTCATGTAAAAATCCATATCCTTGGCTTCTTTTAAGAAATCAGGATATCTGGCAACACTTGGCCCAAACGCCAACTGAGAAATGGCTACCCCTTTAGGCAGCACATGCTCCAATCCACCACTGTCCCCACCCCCAACTATTGTCTTCCTGACACCCACTGTATTCCACTCATGTGTGTTTCCTTCCCGGCCCTATAGGCATTTGAGTTTGAGACCCTTAGATTATAGCCATAGAGCTCTCTGGAATTAAGCCGATGCATAGAAAAGTTAGTAGGAGTCAAATACTCTGCTTTTAAAAATCACCAGCCCTCGGCCGGGTGCGGTGGCTCAGGCCTGTAATCCCAGCACTTTGGGAGGCCGAGGTGGGTGGATCATGAGGTCAGGAGATCGAGACCATCCTGGCCAACAAGGTGAAACCCCATCTCTACTAAAAATACAAAAATTGGCCAGGTGTGGTGGCACGCACCTGAAATCCCAGCTACTCGGGAGGCTGAGGCAGGAGAATCCCTTGAACCCAGGAGGTGGAGGTTGCAGTGAGCCGAGATGGTGCCACTGCACTCCAGCCTGGTGACAGAGCAAGACTGTCTAAAAAAAACAAAACAAAATCACCAGCCCTCTCCCTAGACAAATCCCCAATGGAATCAAGTGGTAAAAGTCTATCAATTCCAAACGGAAACCCATTTCCAATACTTAAATATGGGTTGGTGCTGTGGACATGTTCAGGAAAACACTCGCTCACAAACACACATATACACAAACACATGTACCTATGAATGAGAAAATGTTTTCATAGGTGCTGGAAGGGGAGGGAGGGTGTTTCACACTTAAAAGGGGCTCCTTCCTAAGAGGAATTGCTTTACAAAAGCACATCATCCCTCTACTACTCACTGATCTTTGGGGAAGGCTACAATTGCATAGATCAGGGTTTGGAAAACTAGGGTACACCTGTGTTTGAAAGAAAAATGATTTGATTTTAGACAGTTAGAGTGTTTTTAACTTCACCTAAAATTGGAACCCATCTCCTCAGGCACAGCCTGCCAGGATCCTTTGGAGGCGTGGGAATAATCCCTTTCAGGCACTTTCCTTGGTGATCTCTCTTTTCAGCTCTGCTGTTTCATCTTTGCTACCACAGAAAAGAGAAAAAGTGACATTCTGTTTGGCAAGAATGGTGATGGAGGTAAAGGGAAAATGCCTCATACAAGCCCTGGAGGGCTCTTGTGAATCCCCATGGCTGTAATCACCTCTTCTTTTTAGGAATTTCTTCTTTCAACCCTCCCAGCTTTCCCTCCAGCAGAAAACTCCCCCAATTAGTGATTTATTTCCTTCACGCCCTGCCCCCACGTGAGTTTCCTGTGTGGAAAGTGATCCTGTCTCGGCAGCAGGGTGAGTATGGAGAGGCTGATGCTACTCGGAGGGTAATAAACACAGTAATGACCTTGTTCTCAAAGCCAGAGTCCCCTGGGGAAATGCTGAGGCCAGAACTTGCTAAAGGAAGAACAGGCATATTTCTCCACGGCCTTTGGTCTTGCAGATACCTGATCTGATGTGAGATGGACGGCTCAGCACCTCTAGACCCTACACTAAAGTTCATAAATCAAAGAGGCCCCAAAGCCTGGGCTTCTGAAAAATAATACTGCTTTTCACGCAGCCTGATATCCTCACAAGAAATTTTTTATTTCTCCGTGGTGTTAGTTCTGTTAGTTCTACAGCATGGTGAGTTTAAGTGATTTTGCCTCTGAGGGTCTGTGGATGCTTGGGGAGAGGAAGCTGTTTGAAGCAGAGGCTGCGATGGGGGAGATGAGGTGAAGTCCGGAGGCAGGTGTCATTCATTCATTTATTTGTTGGTTTATTCAGTAGTTACTGAACGCTCACCACGTGTCAGACTCTGTATTAGAGCCGGAGACACGGCAGAGAACAAGACAGACCCAGGCCCTGTCCTCACGGAGGTGACCTTCTGGTGGGGAAGACTGTTTCCAAATGAGCACACAAGTCATTTCAGGCTGCAGCGACTGCAGTGTTGTTGACAGAGCAAGGTGAGAGATGGAGAATGACTATTGTGGGGTGTGGGGCAACATTGGCTGGAGGGGTGAAGGAGGGCTTCTTGGAGGAGGGGACATGGGGTTGAGCCGCATGGATAGATCCAGCCCCGTGAGGACCTGGCAGAGGGAGTGGCAAGAATTTGCTCCCTGACTTGGGGGTGGGCTTGGATGATCAAAGACCAGAGAATGCAGAGCACAGAGCGAGGGGAAGCTGGGAGAAGAGGAGAGGGGCAGGGGCCAGGTGCAGCAGGGCCGAGGGGCTGCCAATAAGGAGCTGGGGCTTATTCTGCAAGGGACAAGGAGTCCATGTGTGCCTGCCAGGTCAGTGGACAATGGGTGGGCTGGGGAGCCCAGGCTGGAGGCTATGGAAGTCATTCTGGAAATGACTAAGGTTTGCAGCGGTGGAAGTCCCGGAGAACAGGAGGGATTTGGGATGAACTTTGGAGGAAGAGCCCTCAGGACTGGCTGAGGAATGGGGCCTGGGGGAGGGGGAAAAGAGAAGAATCAGGATTCCAGGGGTGCCATTTACCAAGGCGACGGATAGGTGGCGCTATGGTGAGCTGAGTCAGAGGAAGCCGTTCCTGGCTGTGGGATTATGGACAGAAGCAGCAGCTGGCAAAATCCAGGAGAGAGGGCGGAGATGGGTGTCTCCCAAGGACGGTGCCAGACCATCAGTGCTGAGCTGATGGGTGTGTGTTTGCGCGGGGTGAGGGTGTCACCTGGCAGCTTTGACCTGGCTAGGCTGGCAGGGGCAGGAGGGCCAGGGTAGTAGAGCTATGGTGAAGTCAGAGGCGGGGGCCTCACCTGTGCCCTGTGTCCGGTAGCCACTGAAGCTGCATCACATCAGGCCAGAGTGGTCAGGGCAGGGCATATGGTAGGCAGAAAAATGTCCCCACATTCCCCTAGATGCCCACGTCCTAATCCTAATCCCTGGAATCTGTGACTATGTTAGACTGCATGGCAAGGAGGAATGAAGGTTACAGGTGGAATTAAGGCTGCTACAGCTGACCTGAGATGGGAAATTATCCTGGATGATCTGGGTGGGCCCAGTGTAATCAACAGGGTCCTTATTTGTGGAAAAAGAAAGCAGGAGATGGAGCGGCAGAGGGCTGCGGCATGAGAATGACTCCACTGGCCACTGCTGGCTTTGAAGATGGAGGAAGGAGCCATGAATTAAGGAATGCAGGTGGCCTCCAAAGGCTGGAGGCCAGGAAATGAGCTCCCTGGAGCCTGCAGAAAGGAGCACAGCCTTGCCAACACTCGATATTAGCCCAGCCAGACCCATTTCCAACCTCTGACCTCCAGACCTGTAAGATAATACAATTGGGCTGTCTTAAGCCACTCAGTTTGTGGTAATTTGTGACAGTTGCAATAGGAAATGGGATGCTGAGGCCAGGCATGGTGGCTCATGCCTGTAATCCCAGCACTTTGGGAGGCCGAGGTGGGTGGATCACTTGAGGCCAGGAGTTTGAGTCCAGCCTGGCCAACATGGTGAAACCCCATCTCTACTAAAAATACAAAATTAAGCTGGGCATGGTGGCAGGCACCTGTAATCCCAGCTACTGGGAAGATTGAGGCAGGAGAATCACTTGAACCTGGAAGGCAGAGGTTGCAGTGAGCGGAGATGGCGCCATTGCACTCTAGCCTGGGCGACAGAGTGAGACTCTGTCTTGAAAAAAAAAGGGGATGTTGAAAAAAAGCTGGTTCTGGTTCTGGTTCTGGTTCTCCTCCAGCTTGGGGGACAATGTGTCAACCACCCTAAGCTGAGGAGGCAGAAGGACGCATAGGCTTTAAAATCAGGAGACCTGGGTTCAAGGCCAGTTGCTCTGTGACTTTAGGCAAGTTGTGCCCTACCCCTGAGACTCAGTTTCTTTATCTGTATAATGAGGCTACAAACAGCTCCTGCCTCCTCGAGTTATGGTGAGGACAAAAGCAGATGGCACAGGTGATGCACTTGGCTCCATGCCTGACGCTGAGTGAACCCTCAATAGTCGCCTCGGAATTCTCACAAGCTACGATTAGAGTCCGCTGCCCCCCTCCCTGCTTCCCAAGAGAATCTTCTTTTCTGACCTGACCCACTGGGATTTGGATCCAGCATCATCTGATCCCCGGATCCAATTGCTAGAGGGTATGCGGGCTGGCCTAGCACTCTGGGAAAGCCACTGGGCGGTAATGAGGGAAATGAAGATGCTGCTGCCCTGTGACCCAGGAATCCCGCTTCTGGGTATATTTCCCAGACCTGGGACCACAAAGGGTTGTGGCAGACATTGTCAGTAATAAATTATTTGCACTCAAATCCTTCACTCAGGGTTTGCTTCTGGGGAACCAGATGGAAGAGAGTAACAAACAAGGTACAAGAATGTGTGTTCTGTGTTGTTTATGGTACCAGGAGGTCCCCTAGCATCCATCCCCAGGGGAGTGGACAGGCAAGTCTTTGTAGAGGCAGATTATGGAAGCCTGCAGATTGCCCAGGAATCAGAAGCAATGGACTGAGTGGAGATTTAGCAACACATTTAGGTCTTAAAAACAGTGTGCCGAGTGGAAAAAGAAACAGAAGTTTCTAGCACTGTGCTATTTATGTAAATGAACACACACACATTACATATTTTACAAGGTCTCAAGCACATGTGAGGATCTATATTAACCACATGGAGGGTGCCTGGAAGGGCAGAGGAAGGGGAAGAAGCACGGGGATTGGAACAAAGAAGAAAAATGAGTAAGATGAGACAGCCTGGCACAGGCCAATGAGGAGGCGTGCTGGGAAGCGGTGTGGTTTGTACAACTCCGGGTTTTAACCCAGGTTTAAAAAGAAAAATGAAGAGCACAAGAACGACAGAACCTTCTGAATTGCTCGGGGTGCTCGGTGGAGATACAGATTCCTGGGACCCTCCCTTCCCAGTCGGAATGTCTGAAGGGGAGGCCCAGGAATGAGCATGTTCACAGGCTCTCCTGGAGATTCTGTGTGAGAGAGGGGACCGGGAATGCCTGGAGTTCTCCCAGGGGCTGGAGGCACAGGAGCTGCTCTGGGCTTTCACCCGGACTCCCCTGCCCAATGTGTCAATCTCCTAGAGGCTCTGGAAGGCTGTGAGTCCCACTTCATTGGAGAAATGAAATCCCTGCTGGTTCGTGAGAAAAATCTTCTGCATTGGGGCTGCCTTGATCAAATTTCCATTCAGGAGCCCAGAGATCCACTGACACGCTCCTCGCAATTTTTCTATCCTTCCTTTGAGGAAAAGGTGATGCTTATAAGCTATGGCTGAGGGCTGAGAACATACTTCCAAAGATAAATGATCATTGAGATCATAAGGCGTTCTGAGTGGCAGTTCTCATGTGACCACTCTGAGGTCAGCACATGACTGAGGGTACAGGTGCAGGACCTGTGGGGTGGGATTTGGGAGGGCGGAATGGGATGGAGTGAAGGTCCAAGCCAGGCATGGCTAGTCGTCCCTGCTGCTCCTGCTAATAACCCTATGGCCTGGGCAGGCCATCACACCCACTGAGCCGCTGGCCTCTCCGAGCCTGCCTCCTCCCCTAGAAGATGGGGATAAGATTGCTGAGCTCACGGGGCTATTATGGGGATCTGGTGAACGGAGGTTTGCTGCAGGGATGAGCAGTGTCACTGGGCCTCCTGTCCCCATGGCTACATTCCATCAGGGGCATGAAATGGTTCTACAGATGGTCCTGGGCCGACCCCAACTGCTTTCAGGTCTCTCTCCGGGGTTCCAACAAGCTGCGGGCCTCTCTGGACCCTGTTCTTTCTGTCTTATGCTCTCCGTCCCTCTTCCAAGTGGCAGCGGGGAATGCAGAGAGAGTGCTAACTGCACAAAGTGTTATAAATAGCAGCAACCACAGCCTCCCTCCACTGCAAACTCACTAAGTGCCAGGTGCTGTGCTAGGAGCCTTCATTGCCTGAGTCTCCATCCTTTCCTAAAAAGGCGGGCATTATCACTAATACCCCCATTTTACAAATGAAGAAACTGAGGCTCTGAGAAGTGAAAACTTATGTCTGGCAATAAGCGACGAAGCCAGAATTAAACTAGATCTGTGGGACTCCAGGCCGAACCTCTTTGACCCCTGCCTTTTACTGCCTCCTTGAACCACTTGTTCCTTTCGGGGAGCTGGTGTGGTGTCTCCACCCCTTGCAGTGAGTCAGGGACTGGGTTTCTAGTCTCTATTTCATATGGACGAGATTTTGGAATGTTTCTGAGGATGGGGAGAAGCAGGCAATTGTCCATGGCTGGGGAAACATATTTATCACTGTTTTATATTTGCAAGTGAGCAGAGTTTAAAAAAATCAACAAAACCCCTAGTTTTGCCAAACTCAGGGTTGCCATTTTGGCCTCTGGGAAGGAGATGTTGACGATGGAGGCAGAGGGTGGAGTCGTCTCCAGAAGCCCTGATGATACCTTGATTTTGGCCCAGTGAGTCATTTGGTCTTCTGATCTCCAAAAACTATGAGATATGAAATTCAGGCTGGGAGCAGGGGCTTACGCCTGGAATCCTAGCACTTTGGGAGGCCAAGGTGAGAGAACTGCTTGAGTTCCAAAGTTCAAGGCCAGCCTGGGCAACATAGTGAGACCCTGTTTCTACAATTAAAAAATAATCAGCTGAGCGTGGTGGTGTGTACCTCTAGTCCCAGTGACTCAGGAGGCTGAGGTGGGAGGATCACTTGAGCCCAGGAGGTCAAGGCTGTGGTGGGCCATGATAGTGACACTACACTCCAGCTGGGTGATAGAGCAAGACCCTGTCTTCAAAAAAAAAAATAATAATAATAAAAAATTTATATTGCTTTAAGCCACTAAATGTGTGCAAGTATGTGAAAGGAGGAAATTAACACAGCTTCCAAGGCAACTTTCCAGAAGGAAAGCATTTCTCTCCTGTACTCTGCAGGCTTTGGTTTCTCTCTCTCGTACCATGCCTCTCAACCTGTGCCATTCCCTCACTCCCAGTGGGTGTCTCGGGGACCCGTCCGTCTCTCTCCATGCCACTCTTTCCCATGCCCTGCGGCGTTTCACTGCCAGTATAGCTTCATCTGTCAGGATTAGGGCTTCTGGCCGAGCCGACTCAGAGGCGGGTCAGGCTGCATTAATCCCCAATTAAAACGTTAATCAAAATGGATCCAACCATTAGCCTGGCCCGGGTCCTGGCATGTTAGATTTCCAAGAGCTGCTGTGCCCTGGTGGAGAATATATCTTTCTTAGCCACCTGCCGTCCGTTCTCGCCAGAGTCCCACCACCCTGGGCCTTGGCCCAGCCTCCTGAAAGCTGGGGCCCAAATTCCTGGGGAGATTGTGCGCTGGGAGCTGGGCTCTTCCCTCCATCCCTCCCTTGCCCCCAAATGAGAAAAAGTGCCAGTGTCCCTCCCCCCTATAAAAAAGACAGGCTGCCTCGGGAGCCTCCCTGCTGTGCTGCAGGCAAGCAAAATAACACCAAATGCACGTTTGCGTTTGCCTTCTTCTACGGGGAGGTGTTTGGGGACTGGAGCCAGAAGATCCTTTTCTCTTTGCCTCCTTGTAGCTCAAAATTAAGCAGAGAAGCAGGCTTGGGGGAGCAGTGGGGACCTCAGGACGGCAGGAAGGGAGACACCTGCTTACCAGAGTCCTCTGGAGGGAGAGCATGATCGGACCTGCCTGGGGAGGTGTGGGTATGAGAGTGAAGACTCACCTCAGGGCAACGGACAGTCTTAGGCACAATTCAGATCCTATTTGTAGCAAAGTCACTTCATTTCTGATTTCGTTAATCAAATACAGTCTGCTGGATGATAAAAATGGTCCACAGCGATGGAGTGCTTCAGCTAGGTTCTTTGCCTCTCCCTTTTTATTAATTCTATTTAGAGGGGCTTTACCAGCTGCCATTTTTCACCCACGGGCTCCATTTCTGGGCTTAATGCAACAACCAAGGGTAGATTCCTGTACCCCTAGACCTCTGGCAACAGGCAATGTTGACTCTTCATCAACATTGGAAAGCAGGGTGGAGAAAGGACAGCCAAGCCAAGGTACCTACTGAGGCTCCAGGAGGTGAGTTCCTTGGAGCTGGTTTGCGTCACTTAGCCCTGCATCCAGCACTCATCTCTTTGTTCTTCTGTTTCCTGAGGCACCTCCCTCACCTCTTGCCAGAGCCCAGCTGTGCGTCTGGTGCAGAGAATTCAAAGTGGTGCTCAGATCTGCCCCAATCAGGCTCCAGGACAAGCTTCGGGAAAGTCTTTGGGGATGGGGAGAAGCAAGTAACCTCTGCCTCCACTGTCACATCTCCCTCCCAGAGGCCAAAAAGGCAACCCAGAGTTTGGCAAAACTAGGGGTTTTGTTGATTTTTTACTCCCAAGGCTTGACAACCCAGGCTGTAGGCTGTGGGCCTGGGCTCTCAAGTCTCAGGAGAAGAACCTAGGTTGCCTCGTTTCCAGTGTGCTTGCAGTTCCCTGCAGGTTAGGAGTGTGTCCCAGGACAGACATCTTTCCCCTGGAATGGGCTGGCTTCGAGAATGACTGAGGAGGGTGATCCCCAGGGGCCAGCGCTTGCCTGTTTTTCAAACACACCTTCCCTCCTTCCCCTCCTATCAGGCGACTCCGCAGGGCTCCAAAAGCCGGGGGAGGCACAAATAGAGCTCAGGTCTGGCAGAGCCTGAAAAATCCCCCAAAGAAGGACAGCATGCCCTAGCCACAGTGCCGACCGCAAGGCCCCAATCGGCAGTGCCAAACTTTTCTTGGAGATGTGCTGCCGGTGAGGCTCTTCATAGGGACTCTGCCATCATGGGTATGGGGGTATCAAACACACACTAATGAATAAACCTCTGCTCAGATTCATAGGGCAGGAACTTCCCCCACCCCACAATGAATCAGACCAGTTCCTGCTCCCTCCTCTTACTTCCCCCTGTACTTATCTCAGGGAGTCAGCAAAGGGGGTGGGGGCATCTGTGTCTGTCTCCCTCTCCTATGTGTCTGTCATTTACCTGGGTAACTTTGGTGCCTGGCACCCTTTAAGTGCTTAATAACAGCGAGTGCTTAAGAAAATGCCTGCTGAATGGACAACTTAACTCATAAACCCCATTGGTGGGAACCTGCATTCCTCAGTAATGTCGGATCAGTGTTTCTCAACTCCTCCCCACCCTACCCCATCACCCGCCCCTAAGGAGCTTTGAAAAGATCTTTTCTTCCTATTCTAGAACCAATTCCAGCTTCCACGCCTCCCACCTTGAGAAGGAATGCATTAGATGAACCAAGACTTCTGCCTATATACATGGGCTGCTACAGTTGGTCACCCCGGCAGTCTGCGGCCTCCCAAGGGGGGGCCTGGGTCTTAATCCTTACTTCTCTCTAAGCTGCATGAAGGGTGCCTCCATTCCATCCCTCTTCACTTCTCCCCAGCATAGCACCTCCATAAGTGTTTGTGAACTGGATGAATGACTGTTGAGCGCTTGGTATGATGAGCTGCTTATAATAGGTGCTCAACCAATCTTTGTCCAATCTATCAATGAATGAATGAACTTCACCCTTTTCCTTCCATACCTCCAGGCTGAGCCTCTCTCCCACATGGAAACCCTAAGACTGAGACCACCATCTTCCTACCAGTTCCTGGGGGTGCCCAGTGAACTGTCTCAGTATCCCCAGTGCCTAGCACACAGTAGGCGCTCAATAAACGCTTGTTGTGTTCATAATGAATGACTCAATCAGGCCCACGGTGGGGGTGAAGGGGGGCTCCATACTGTGCCTAAGGATACAGTGAATGAGCAAGTGACACACACTCCCCCACCCCAATCCCTAACTCTCCTTCCTCCCGGGATCCGGGGAGAAACCTCGGCCCACAGCCGGGATGCGCCCCCGCCGGGGTCACCGCGGCGGCGAACGTCCCGGACTTCGCATCCCGGGGACCCCTTGGGATGAACCGAAGCCGGACCCGCACCTTGGCCGTAGCAAGCGCGCTCCACGCCGCCACGCACCAGCGGTGACTCCCGAGTCCTCTGTCGCCCTGGCCTCCCCGCAGGCGGGTTTCGAGGCCCCCGCAGGGAGTTCAGGGCCACGGCCACGTGCAGCCGCCCCCGAGCCCGAGTTTGCAGGCTCGGGGTCCGGTTCGCGCTTCGGTGGCGCCCGGCGAGGCTGCAGCGCGCAAAGTTCCCACCTCAAGTTCCCGTCGCGGCGTCCCCGCCTCGGAGTTGGCTCCGCCGCGGCTTCCGTCCCCCCGGGCTGTCCACGGGTCCGGGGCGAGGACGCGAGAGGGGCCTGGAAGTCGCCCGGGGCGCCCGCTCTGCCTCCCGGAGCCGCCGCCAAACTTCGGTCCCGGGGCCCGGCTCAGCTCCCGCCCTCGGAGCCACGGCCGCCCCGTCTCTGCCTCCCGGTCCCCGCCGGGCTCCGAGTGCGCCGGGAGCGCGGCGCAGCAGCCGCCGAGGGAGGGAGCGAGGCAGGAGGCGGGACGGAGGGAGGGGACTGAGCGCGGGGCGGGGAGAAGGGGCGGGCAGCCGAGAGCGCAGCGCCTGGCCTCGCCTCGCTTCGGGACAGTGGCAGCGGTGCCACCGTCACGGGGCGTCCAGGCGCCCAATCGGGACCCCGCACCTTGGATCTGGGGGCCCTGGCGCGCCTGCTGGATTGCGCTCCTCGCGGCCAGTTCCTGAGCCCGCGTCCGGGACTGCTCGCGCTACGCCCTCCCTCCCGTTGCCTTCTTCCCCGTCTGCTCTCCCAGGAGCGACCACCCTGCGGCCCCTTCGCCTGCACGCGACAGCCTTCAAGGTCCCCGCGCTCCGCTGCCCTGGGGCTTCACGCACCAGGCGGCGCGGCAGCCTCCTAGGGTCGCGCGCCCTGTCAGCTTTCCCCGCGGTGCAAGTGCGCCGGTGGTCCCGGGTCCGGGCCCCTAGCAACACCGCCCCAGGGTCTACATGTGCCAGATATTAAAACCCCACTCTCCGCTGCCCCGGGGCCGCGCTCCACGCGCTTACACATCCTGGGAACCACATGCGCCATGTCTCCTGCCTTTCCCTGGAAGTCCTGGAAGTCCAAGTGCACCGCTGCCTCTGGGTCCCTCGCCCCCCTACCCCGGGCAAGTACTGCATCCTTGAGGCCCTCCACGCGCTGCTGCCCTGGAGCCGAACGCTCCAAGCAAGCTTCCACATCCTGGGGGCCACCTATCGCGCGCCTTTTCTCGACCTCCTAGACCAATGTTGCCCTTGGGACCTTCCTGCCACCGCCACCCAGGGACTGCCAGCATCTTGCTGTGCCAAATTCCTAGGGCCGGTACGTACCGTGCCAGGTGTTTTCCCTTCCAGTCCCGCGGGGCCGAGGCCCCAGAGCCCTCCCGGGCTAGCAGACCCGCACTTCGTCGTCCACTCCCCTGGCCGGTGCAGGGCACTTGGACCAGGTCCTGGGGTCTTGCTCCCAGTGTGGCCGCCTAGCCTCGGAGTTGGTAGGATGCTGCACAGATGCTGGAGGTTGGGTTGGAGAGATCTATTGGGTTGGAGGAATCTACTGAGTTGGAGGGATCTATTGGTTTGGAGGGATCTGTGCTGCTGGCAGGGCTGGCCTCTTAGGGTGGCTTGCCTTGCACTCCGTTCCTCTTTTCCTTTGTCTCTTGCACTCCGTTCCTCTTTTCCTTTCTGTCTCTACTGCCTTTGCCTATCATCAGAGAACCAAGAAAGGACATGAAGAAACCCTGCTGCCGACCAGCCTGAGGCCTTCTGCTTGAGTGGGGCTCGGGTTGGGGAGTAGTGGGTGCTCATTAAGTGGGTTAGGGTTAACCCTAAGAAATGAGCTCAGGGCACGCTAGCCTGCGCGGCAGTCCCAGCCGGGTGGAGCATAGGAGTTCCAGGTTATAGTGCGCTATGATGGCACCACTGCACTCCAGCCTGCGTGACTGAGCGAGATCCAGCCTCTAAAACAACAAGAATAAAAACACTGGCTTACTGGTGAGGTGGAGGCCTGGACAGACGAGGATCTGCCTAAGGACCTGTTTCCAAGAGCTCACCTTCTACTGGGGGCTTGGCAGAACTGGGAAACTGCTGAAATACGTGATTGCAGAATGAAGCCAGAGCGGCCACTTTAGATAGAATAATGGGGGAGGGCTCCTGTGGAGGTGATGGTTACATGGAGCCCTGAGCCAGAAGGAGCCCATCTCGCAAGATGGGAAGAGAGCTTTCTAGGTGGACAGAACATCAAAGGCACTGGCCTTCAAGCAGGAGAGAAGGAGGCATGTCTGAGAAACAGCAAGGAGACCAACCAGCAGTGTGGGGAAGGGGCCTGGGTGGGGTGGGCTTTTGTTGTCAGAGGGTCCCTGGATTACATATTGAGAAACACTCCTCTTGTGGTGGATCAGGCTTCTGCCTTCCTTTCCCATCTGAAAATTGTTTTTTTTTTTTTTTTTTTTTTTTTTTGAGACATAGTCTCTCTGTGTCTCCCAGGCTGGAGTGCAGTGGCGTGATCTCAGCTCACTGCAACTTCCATCCCCCTGGGTTCAAGTGATTCTCCTGCCTCAGCCTCCTGAGTAGCTGGGACTACAGGTGTGTGCCACCATGCCCAGCTAATTTTTGTATTTTTAGTAGAGACGGAGTTTCACCATGTTAGCCAGGCTAGTTTTGAACTCGCAACCTCAAGTGATCCGCCAGCCTCAGCCTCCCAAAATGCTGGAATTACAGGCGTGAGCCACTGCACCCAGCGAGAAAATTGCTCTCTATCTTGTTTTTGAGACAGGGTCTGGCTCTGTCACCCGCTGGAGTGCAGTGGTGCAATCATAGCTCACTGTAACCTCTAACTCCTGGGCTCTAGGGATCCTCCTGCCTCAGACTTCTGAGTAGCTGGGACTACCACGCACCACCATGCACCACTAATTTAAAACAAAATATATTTTTTGCAGAGACAGGCTGGTCTGGAACTCCTAGGCTTAAGACATCCACCCACCTTGGCCTCCCAAAGTGCTGGGATTACAGATGTGAGCCGCTGCACCTGACCATGTTTCTATCTTTTTTACTTTCGTATTATCTGTGTCCCCACTGGGGACCAAGATCCATCAGGGCAAGGACTGTGTGCTGTCTCTCCCCTCTCCAGCAGCTCCCACTCTGCTAGGCACATACAGAGCAGGCTTCTTAAATGATTCCTGGAAATGATTCCTGGGGGGAATTCAGGACAGTTTTCTGGAATAGATGTGACTGCGTCAGAGAGTCAGACTCCTCACTGATGATCACAGGGTAAGGATGCAGAGCAGGGCCTCTCAGACTTTACTGTGCATCTGAATCCCCCTGAGGGCTTGTTAAAACCCAGACGGAGGGCCGCCACCCTGGAGTGGCTGATTCAGTGGGTCTGGCGTAGGGTCCTTCTGAGGAGTTCCCTGCTGATGCTCATGCATCAGGTCTGGGGATCCCACTTTGAGAACCACTGATATTGAAGACTTGAACCCCTACCCAGCTGGGTCTGACTTCAGAGCCCTCATGAGGTCCCGGGACAAACTCAAGCCAGTTTCTTCTTATGTAGGATCCATAGGAACTAACGGCCACCTCTAGAGATGGGGCTGGGCTTATTAGAACACTATGCACCTGAGTCAAATTTCACAGTGACCTGCAGACAGAAGACCTGGTACACTGTGTGGAGACCGTCAGTGAGAACAATGACTTCCACCCGGTCCTGCCTACCCGCAACATACACACTCACTTGCTGTACCCAGGAGTTAAATTACTGCCTGATCTTATCCCTGACTGTGCTAAACAATGTCCAATAAAATCCTTTTAAGTCCTTTTAAGGAATTCCCTCTTTGCAGTTCCTCCCTCCCTTACAGCCTTCCAGATTTTTCACTCTTCTCCTCATATCTTCATTTTCCTCTTGAAAAGCATCCTTCCCCAAGCTGTTGTGTGGAAAGAGATGTTGATGATACCCATGGAAGCTTCCTGAGAAAATGGGAACCGTCAGTGCTTGCTGGGCACCTACGAGGTGCCAGGTGGTTGCTGGGTGATTTGAAGACATCAGAGCCACAACTGGGCCCGGAGGTGGACTCTGGCAAGCAGACCTGTTTTATTTGTCCCTACTGAGTTAAAATTTTTAAAAATTAATTTAAAATTAGTTGCTGACCTTTAAAAACTGGGAGATTTCATGTAAAATTTTTTCTTTTGAAACACTGGGAGATCTGGCCAACATCCTTTACCCACACAGCATGCTGGCGCTGGGCAGTGGCTTCTGCTCCCTGCGGTGTGCCCCTCTACCCACATCATGCCATCTCGGTTACTGCCAGGCCCCTGGAAGCAAGAGTTGGTGACTTTTCATCTTGGCAGATTGTCTAGGGTCGCGCGCTAAATGGCAGAGCCAGATCCGAACCCAGGCCTGCCTAACCCAAAAGCCCAAGCTTGTCACTGAAATAAAAACTGCTGTTAATTTTTCGGGCAGGAGGAGAATGTGACATTGCTGGCCCTGAGGAAATACCTTAAAAGGGAGTTACTGTCAGCAGTTTAAGAATATGCCTTCCTTCCCATTCATAACCAGCTGTCAGTAAGCCATAAAGTTCTGGGCTGTTTTTCCAGGGCAGGAAAAGTTATCCAGAGCTGTCCATTTTTTTTTAACCCATCTCCTCCTTGAGATGAAAAGGCTTGGATTTGGTTGGAGTTGGGAGGAATCTGTTGAGAATGGTGGGTGGGGTGGAATTTTCTTGGTTTGGAGTTAGCTCTTTGGAGAGGGGATCCCACTGGGTGTCTGTGGGGTGAAGGCTGGTCTTTGAGTCAAGGCAGGGATTGGGATGGGGGCATTCTCCTTCTCTCTCTCCACAGACACTCTGCCCCAGGCACCTTCCCTTTCTGTTCCTCTGATTCCCCAAATCCTGTCACCTTCCCACAGACTTCCATATAGCCACTTCCTGCAGGTCTCAGCCCATTGTCACCTTGGGATTCCTGGTCTGGGATGGGGTTAGGTTGCAGTAGGTGAGGTTGAGGCATGCAAGGGTGTGACTTTTAAAATGTGATATTTTGCTTCTTGTGGATTTTTGTGGACTAATTTTGATTTTTAAAAAATATTGTTTCAAAATGTTATTTACCTTGATGATTGAGCTTTTGGGCACCCCCTTACTTTTTTTTTCTTTTCTTTTTTTATTTTTTTTGAGATGGAGTTTCTTTCTTGTTGCCCAGGCTGAGGTGCAGTGGCACGATCTTGGCTTACTGCAACCTCTGCCTCCCGGGTTCAAGCGATTCTCTTGCTTCAGCCTCCTGAGTAGCTGGGATTACTGGCACCCTGCCACCTCACCTGGCTAATTTTTCTATTTTTAGTAGAGACGAGATTTGACCATGTTGGCCAGGCTGGTCTTGAACTCCTGACCTCAGGTGATCTGCCCTCCTCAGCCTCCCAAAGTGCTGGGATTACAGGTGTGAGCCACCACATCCGGCTCCCTCTTACATTTTGCACCCTGCTTGCCTCATCCCAGCTCCTGCCCTGCTCCTAGTCCAGGGTTCTTTGGCAAGAGCCCTGGGCTGAGAGTCAGGGGACCTGGGTTCTGGTCCAGCTTGTGTCACTAGACTAGCTGTGTGGTTGAACACAATCCCCCTGCATCCTGAGCCTCAGCTGTACCATCTATTCAGGGAAAGGGTTATACCTAACTCTATTGCAGAATGATCTAAGACATCTGCTAGAACTCTGACCGGTGGTGCATTGTGTCTATCTCCTGGGGGCTTTGGAGCCATTTGAGCCTTGCTGACCCTGGCCATTATGGGGTGTCACTCACTGTTTCTTTCTTGGCTCTACACTCGAGGTGTTCCTCTGTGCAAACACAAAATCTTCGCAGCAGCTGTATGCAATGAGCCTCAGTGCCTTCATGCCTTTTTCCTGTCCTGGAGGAAATTTCTGTTTTGGAAATGTGGTTCTGTACCTTATTCTTTGATGTCCCGCTTTTTTGTTTTTTGGTTTCATTCCCTGGATCATTGGATAAACATTGTTTAAGGACCTTCTATATGCCAAGCACTGAGCAAGCACTTGGGATGCAAAAGACACATTTGCAGCCCTGGAGGAGCTCACCTTCCACTGCAGGAGACTGCCCATGAGCAGATCCGGGGGCCGCGAGAAGCCTGCAGCAGTGGAGGACTTCCAGGGAGGATGAGGCCACTTCGAGGGAACTGTGCACCGTCTTTTCTCCTGGGAGGAAGCCTGCATCCTCTGTGCTGTCTCCAGATGCCATCAGCCCCGAGCAGTGTATAGCACCTTCCTAACAGAATCCTCCTCAAGAGAGTGCTGCAGTGTTACATTTTGGATCCACACTCGAAGGGACGAAGCTGGAAGTTAAAGCTTCCAGTTGTCTCTAACCCCATCTCCCTCCATCCCTCCTCTGGGTTGTGGTTTGTCCCTGTTTTTCCACCTCCTGATAACTTTCAAAGCCCATATCCAAGACCACCTCCTGCGTTCAGCTTTCCTCCACTGCTCCAGCCCTCAGAGGACTCTTCCCCCTACCCTCATCCTAAGCCTTTATCAACTAATAGGTACTCTCCCTGGCACTTAATTAAGATCTGTCTAGAGTTCCTTGGTGCTTCAGCCCAGCCACGAGATTCTGGTTCTTGCAGGGAGAGGGCACTGCCTGATAGTTGGTAATAGCTGGAGGGCTCATTCCCCTCTACTCAGAGGGTGCAAACTGATGTATCTTCCCAGGACTTCCATGTTTTAAAAATAATGAAGTATGTGCCAATATTTGAAAATTAGGAGATTTTCGCATACTAATCCAGATTTCTGGCTTTCCTTGAAAACTTAGAAGATGTGCCAATTCTGAACCTGCTTTCCTGCCTGGCAAAAATTGGCTAGAGCTGGTAGCAACATTTTCCTTTAGCTGGGGCCTGGGTTCTCCAGTTTGTCACACTCCTCACCACTCCTTAAAGTCTAGAACCCTTTACCTGTCTACCTGTCTGGTCCCTGTAGGCATCTGAGATTTTAAGTCCTGGTTCAACTTTTCTCTTTCTTAAGAAGGGAGACAGCTCATCAGAGCACTGCACACTGGCAGATGCTTAGGTAGCTCAAAGGGAGGGTGGGCGTGGAAAAGGGGATGTGTGAGCACCCAAGACTGTTGAGTGGTTGGGGGTTGGAGAGAGTCAGGCAGGAGGGTGCTTACTATGAATCCAGTCCATAGATACTTAGTATCAATGAGCTCAGATGGGTGTTTGAACCTGGCTGATGTGATGTGGGTTATGTGTACAGGTAGAGCTATATTTCATGTGAATACAAAACAACACAGTTATAAAAACCAAAATGAATCTGACTTCTTGAGAGCATGTGCCATGTGCCAGATACTATTCTAAAGTTTTTATATTTCATTCTCATAACAACCCCACATAGTGGGTAACATGATTTTCCCTGTTTCTGGGATGGGGTAAATGAGACACGGGTGAATAACTTGCTCAGGATTACACAGCCAGAACATGAGAAGCTGTGATGGCAGCACACACAGAAAGACCCTGAAGCTGGATTTTACAGCAGGATCCGAGGTGCTGGTAGATGCTGGATTTCGTTATTGTTGTCATCTTTCCTCCCCCAGATTAGAGAGCTATTGCTGTGTTGTCCCATCTCTTGGGATTGTAATTTGCCTCCCTCCTGCTAGGAGTCTGTCAGGCTTGAGTCTTTCTTCCTTAGCAGGGGGTTGAAGCTAGCCAGCCCCTCAGGTGTATTACTGTAGGCTGTTTGATCTGGACACATGCAGAAGTATATGGCTTTCACAAGAGGAGGGAAGGGTGGGGGTGGGGAAGAGAAGAAAGCAGTGGTCCTGCCAGCCAGGACCAGGTCCCCTCAGACAGACCCTGGATCCCAGAAGCACAGGGCCCACCAGCCAGGTCCCCCAGGATGAGCTCATTCCCCATGTCCCCGGATCTGAGGTCAGCGTCCCATTGCACCATTCTAGCGTCCGTCTTGCTGCAGTGGAAGATTTTTCGTCCCCTTGCCGTTACTTTGCATTGCTTCTGGGCTGCGTTCCCTCTTATTTCATTTTCATCTGAAATCCTGAGCTCACCCTCCCTAGCAGCTGACGGGACCATTTATTTCCGAGGCTGCAGCCAGTCGCAGGGCTGTCGACAGCTGAGTGGAATGCTCTGGGATTTTGCCACCCTGTTTCGTTCCTGCAGATGGGAAGGGAGACAGGAGAACATCTTCACTTTGCAGCAGCAAAGGCTGTCAGAGCCTTGGAGCCTCAGCTGTCATCCCCTTTGGCCTGAGATGCAATTTGTTTTGTCCAGAACACTGCCTGGGTGGACTTGGTCCCTCGGTCATTTGTCCTTTTGGTCTCAAAACCTTGAGAGAGCGTGGTCTGTGCTTTGCAATTGTCCTGTCAAATGCCCCTGGATCGTCATAGCTGGAACAGCTCCTAGAGGTTGTTTTGTCAGAGGTTCTCTGTGTTCAGAGAGGGTGAAGAACTTGTGGGGGTTGCACAGCAAGTGACTGGAAGAGGCAGGACTGACAGGTTCCTCGGTCCTAGGCCCATCCCTTTTGCGTTATATTAAGTTGCCTCTTTAGAATCTCAGAAGGCCAAGCTTCAGGGAAACCTCCCTATGCCCCAACTTCCTGGAATGCTCTTCCTCTAGCCCTTTTCAGGGTTCCTCCTTTCCCTCCTTTGGGGCTCAGCTCAAGTGTTGCTTCCTCAGAGAACACGTGGAAAAGTGCACTCATTTCCCTTGGATAAATTCTTAGGAGTGAACTCACTGGGTGAAAATCACATGTCGGCTGGGCACAGTGGCTCACACTTGCAATCCCCACAGTCACTCATGCCTGTAATCCCAACAGTGGCTCACGCCTGTAATCCCAACAGTGGTTCACGCCTGTAATCCCAACAGTGGTTCACGCCTGCAATCCCAACAGTCACTCACACCTGTAATCCCAACAGTGGTTCATGCCTGCAATCCCCACAGTCACTCACGCCTGTAATCCCAACAGTGGCTCACGCCTGTAATCCCAACAGTGGTTCACGCCTGTAATCCCAACAGTGGTTCACGCCTGCAATCCCAACAGTCACTCACACCTGTAATCCCAACAGTGGTTCATGCCTGCAATCCCCACAGTCACTCACGCCTGTAATCCCAACAGTGGCTCACGCCTGTAATCCCAACAGTCACTCACACCTGTAATCCCAACAGTGGTTCACGCCTGCAATCCCAACAGTGGCTCACTCCTGTAATCCCAACAGTGGTTCACGCCTGCAATCCCCACAGTCACTCATGCCTGTAATCCCAACAGTGGTTCATGCCTGCAATCCCAACAGTCACTCACACCTGTAATCCCAACAGTGGCTCACGCCTGTAATCCCAACAGTCACTGACACCTGTAATCCCAACAGTGGTTCACACCTGCAATCCCAACAGTCACTCATGCCTGTAATCCCAACAGTGGCTCATGCCTGTAATCCCAACAGTCACTCACACCTGTAATCCCAACAGTGGCTCACACCTGCAATCCCAACAGTGGCTCACTCCTGTAATCCCAACAGTGGTTCATGCCTGCAATCCCAACAGTCACTCACACCTGTAATTGCAACAGTGGTTGACACCTGCAATCCCAACAGTCACTCATGCCTGTAATTCCAACAGTGGCTCACGCCTCTAATCCCAACAGTGGCTCACTCCTGTAATCCCAACAGTGGTTCACGCCTGCAATCCCAACAGTCGCTCACACCTGTAATCCCAACAGTGGTTCATGCCTGCAATCCCAACAGTCACTCACACCTGTAATCCCAACAGTGGCTCATGCCTGTAATCCCAACAGTGGCTCAAGCCTGTAATCTCAACAGTGGTTCACGCCTGCAATCCCAACAGTCACTCATGCCTATAATCCCAACAGTGGCTCACACCTGTAATCCCAACAGTGGCTCATTCCTGCAATCCCAACAGTCGCTCATGCCTGTAATCCCAACAGTGGCTCACGCCTGTAATCCCAACAGTGGCTCACGCCTGCAATCCCAACAGTCACTCACACCTGTAATCCCAACAGTGGCTCACGCCTGTAATCCCAACAGTGGTTCACACCTGCAATCCCAACAGTCACTCACGCCTGTATTCCCAACAGTGGCTCATGCCTGTAATCCCCAAGGCAGGAGGATTGTTTGAGCTCAGGAGTTTGAGACCAGCCTGGGCAATATAGTGAGACCTGGTTTCTATTAAAAAATAAAAAAAATTAGCCAGGCATAGTAGTGCACACCTGTAGTCCCAGTTACTCAGGAGGCTGAGGCAGGAAGATGACTTGAGCCTGGGAGTTTGAGGCTGCAGTGAGCCATAATTGTGCCACTGCACTCCAGCCTGGGTGACAGAGTGAGACCCTGTCTCCAAAAAAAAAAAAAAAGAAAAAAGAAAATTTACATGTCTTCAATCACAGTGTTATGCTACCTGCTTGTACTGGAGTCTTCTGTCTGTAAACTATGTGAGGACAAAGCCCATTATTATTTGTAGCACTGTGTTTCACTGCTGTCCTGTTCTCAGCAAGGATGAATGTGAATTGAACGAATGGATGAGTGTACGAAGGAGTCTCTTTTGGATTGATAGCTGTTGGGAGATAATTTTCCATGTGGGTGTCTTGTGTTTCTGCATGTCTTGCAAGCAAACGTCCTGACTGCCTTTGTTCCAGACTACATTTTAGAGAATGTTCACATAGTAAACTGCCTTGAAAGATAGAGATGGTGTCTTTCTTCAGAGCAAAGAGCAGGTATGTTTACTATCTGTTATAAAAGATTTGGGTTTCTTAATATGATTCAGCCTTAAAAAGAAAGAAATTTTGGCACACACTACCACATGGATGAAAATTGAGGTCATTATGGTAAGTGACATGAGCCAGACACAAAAAGACAAATACTATATGATTCCACTTACATGAGTACCTAGAGTTTTCAAATTCATAGATGCAGAAAGTATAATAGTGGTTGCCAGGGGTTCAGGGAGGGGAAAATGGGGAGTTGTTCAGTAGATACAGAGTTTCTGTTATGCAAGATGAAAATATTCTGGAGATCTGCTACACAACAAGGTGAATACTTAAGACTACTGAACTGTCCACTTAGAAATGGTTGAGGTGGTAATTTTATGTTATGTGTCTGTGTGTGTGTGTGTTTTTGCCACAGACACAAATGCTGTTTTGGGTTTCCTAAGCTTATGGTTCCTCTCCTATAATGCAGCTCTCCACATGGCTTTGCACTGCCCTGTGGGAATTGGGACTTGAGGAAGTGATGCAAGTAGCAGTAATCTGGCTACTGCTGTTGCTGTGAGTAATCAACTGTCCTTTGTCTTTGACCCAGGAGTCTTGCATCTTCTGCCAGCATCCACAAAACCTTCTAACTTGCAAGTAGTGTAAATCTCAGATTCTTCGCAGTAGACAATCGTGATTTCTGTACATTTTCCTTGGAGCACTTTTGACAACCGTAGGTAAACACTTGTCTTTAAGTAACTTTAAATACTTGTCTGCTTCATGAAACCCTAAGCTTTTTTTTTTTTTTTTTTTTTTTTTTTGAGACAGAGTCTCACTCTGTCGCCCAGGCTGGAGTGCAGTGGAGCGATCTCAGCTCACTGCAACCTCCACCTCCCTGGTTCAAGCAATTCTCCCTGCCTCAGCCTCCTGAATAGCTGGGATTACGGGCACCCACTGCCATGCCCAGCTAATTTTTGTATTTTTAGTAGAGATGGGATTTCACCATGTTGGCCAGGATCATCTTGAACTGTTGGCCTCAGGTGATCTACCTGCCTCAGCCTCCTAAAGTGCTGGGATTACAGGCATGAGCCACCACGCCTGGCCAACCCTGAGCTTTCTTGTTTGCAGTTTTATTCCCAGTGCCTGGCACACAGAAAATGCTCAATAAATCTTTGTAGAATGAATGACTGGGTAGATGGATGGATGGATGAATGACTGCTTGTTGTCTTGATCCCACCATTGCTTCCTCAAGAAGAGAACTTCTGGAACAGATGGTCTGGCTTGCCATCACAGCTATTTGGAAGCAAGCTCCCGAGGAGTCATCTCTCTTTTGTGCCAGGCTGGCTCTAGTCTTCCTCACCACCCCCTCCCCCATGCTTCTCCTACACAAATGCTGCTGAGAGCACTTCAAGGGGGCGGAAAGTCGCACTTCAAGGGGGCGGAAAGTCCCACTTCTCTCCATCTGCCAGCTGTTTGCTTGTGATGATCAAGGGTCACTCTAGTCATCTTACAGAAGAGGACATGGAGGCTTATAGAGGTCAAGGCTTCACAAAACAGGCCTGGGTTTGGCCACTCGCTGTCTGGTCTCAGATGGGTCCAGGTTCTGGGGCTTCTGCCCCATACACTACCAGCAGCTCTCTGCACACCAGGAGATGGAACTTAGAAGGATCTCAGGCTGTTGACAAGAGGGTTGGCCCACAGTGGTTTGGTTCAGTGAGCGCTCACTCCAGTCCTGGTTTTAGGTGGGCACTGTCCCACTGGGTGATCCTTGAAGACCTCTGAGCAGCTGCCTATAGAAGGCCCTTGTCTGGCTCTGAAGAGCTCAGGGGGATACTTAATTGGCAGTGGGTGGTCTGCAGGGCTTGGCTTAAGCCCTAAGCTTTTTTGTTTTTTTGGTCTGAGACAGAGTCTCACTCTGTCGCCCAGGCTAGAGTGCAGTGGAGAGATCTCGGCTCACTGCAACCTCTGCCTCTGGCTTCTGGGGCTCTCTGGATGCTGACTCAGATCCCATTCACTTTGTCCCTTCAAGTCTGGTCCCCTCCTAGCTGAGTCTCCCCCAGCGCCCTGGGAATGGGGGTCTCTGGCAATTTCTATGTTCTCTTTTCATATCCTCATTATGGCGTAAACTTTATGCCTTGCTCCCCTTGGGGCTGTCCCTGTTTGTTTTCAAGAGCTGCCTTTTGAAGCGAGAAAAAGATAAAAAAAGAACCTAATCAATTTCTCCTTTCATTTCTGCTGAAACGATTTTAATTCTTTTTTACACAGTGTAGATCCCTCTGACTTACCAGGAAAGAGTGACACGGGAAGGCTAGGGAGAGAAGACAACGAAAGCATAAAGCCTCACATTTCAAGACAGCTCATTGTGGCATTTAGAAATGGGGATGGGGGGAGCAGAATTTGGACTCCCAGGCTAATGCTTTTCTGAGCATGTCAAGTTATATCCCTAGTCCATCCAGTGAATATTTATTCAGCACTTATTGTGTGCCAAATGCTTTCTTGACTCATGAACCCTGACTGCTTAAAAGATATGCTTTACTCTTATTGGTAATGCTGGTAGCTCTTCTTGCGTTTCCTTTCATGTGGATTGTAATAAATAATCTTTTGGAGAAAAATATAGTTATCAGCAATAGTAGTTATTTGTACATTCGTTGATCTACTCATGTATTCATCTTTAAACAAACATTAACTGAGCACCTACTATGTGCCACGCTTTCTAGTTGGGGCTTGGCATCTTGGGGCTATGACTTTGACCATGACAGGTAAAGTCTCTGCTTTCATATGCCATAAGTATTTGTGTGTGAGAGAGGCAATAAACAAGAGAACAAGTGTGCATGTAATGACAGACAATGATAAATAAAGGAAAAGTGAAGTAGGTGAGGGTTAGAGAGTGATAGCAGCTATTTCATGCTCATGTGGGAAAATGATGTCCCTGGCTAAGGACACTCAACTCACTCAGTGGTTACTTCTTGAAGGCACAGAGTTGAGTTACGGATCTTTTCTCTATGCAGCATGTCCCTCATGTTCTTTTTCCACTAGTCAGGGATTTGCTGTGCTGAGCCATCCTCGTCGTCACCCTGTTCCTTTGGCTCCTGCCCCACTTGCATTCCTGGGAGTCTAGTCCATCCCTGGGGCCTTCCATCCACCCGTGCCCTGGGCTACCCTTTGCTGCTGTTCCAACACACCAGGCTCCCTCTCAGATCAGGGCTTTGCATGTGCCATTTCCTCTATCTGGAAAGTTATTCCCCAAGATACCTGCATGGCTCTGTCATTCACTTATTTATGGGTTTTTGCTCAAATGTTTCCTTCGTGGTGAGTCTTTCCTGGTCACCCTATTTAAAATTGCGACAAACCCACCACTGCATGTAGACATCTGCATTTTCCATCCCCATTTTCTTTATCTCCTTGGCTTTTTTATTATCACTTGCTCTACTGCATGTTTTAATTAGTGGCCACTACCTTTAGGTCAGATGGGATGAGAAGATCTTCAAGGGCAGGTATCTAGGGGAGAACACTGTGACACAGAGCTGTCTTGAGAGGACTAATGACCTTCAGGTGAAGGCCCCACGCAGCCTGATGCAACCCCATTCTCCTTCCTCTCTCTGATCTTGCTGAGCCTCCACATTGGCCAAGCCCAGTGAAGAGATGAGTCATGTACAAGTCAGCGTCCAAGGGCACAGAGAAGAATGGAGAAAGGGCTGTGGAGGGGAGGGTCTCCAAACAGTATTCTTTGGACCCCTAGGGATTTATTAAAGAGTTTTGCACAGTCTTGCAAGGATGCACTGGGCTGGACTTTGATCACTCCACCAACATTTCCACAAGGTACAAGGCCTGACTTTGAATTTCAGCTCCGCTGCTTACCAGCTGTATGACTTTGGACAAGTCACCGTGCCCTCTGAGCCCAGATACTCATCTGTTCCGTGAAGCTAAAAATCCCTGCTCTGCATCCCTCTCCAGATGGTTGTGAAGAGTCGATGAGGTTCAGGATGTAGAAGTGCTGCGTAAACAGCTGAGTCTTGGACAAAATTGGTTTTTTTAATCAGCTGCCAGCTCCCATTTCCATTGTTGATTTAGAAATTCCAAGTCTAGATGCAAAATAGGTTACTGGTCGCCATGAGGACCTGGGAATGAAAGCTGTTTTCAGCCCAACCCATCCACTTAAATTGGTCCTTGATGGAAAAATCCATAAACTCCTTTAAGATCCCAGGTGTGGGTAGCAGTTCTGTTACCCATCCATATGTAAGACACACAGTGTCTGCTGGGGGGCTGTAGACAAGATCTTGATTCCAGCTTATTAAATGCTTCAAGTGGCGATTGGTTCTCCTTCCTCCTCCCTTCCTTACTCCAGCCAAAGGGAGCACCTCTCCTGGGGCGAGGGAGGACAGATGGGTGGGTGGTGGGCAGGGCCGAATGCTTCCTGAGAAGCTGTAGGAAGAGTGTGGGGGAAACTGCAGGCCCTCTTTTCTTTGTTGGGAGCTCATACGCCGTTCTATAGCAGGTACGCGATACCCCGCAGCCGGAGCCCCGTGGTCCCGGCTCCAAGGAGAGCAGAGAACACTGCCTGTGGTTGCCAAGGCATTTAGCTGCAGCGGGCATGTCTCTTTAGCAATCTGGGCCACTAGCCCAGTGTGAAGTTGGCTGGTGGGCACAACGCTGGCTAATTGCTGTGATTTGGCACTCATATGCGGAGTACAGCGCATTGTACCAAGCTCAGGGGTTAGAGGCGGTTCTCAGCCAGCCGCCTTTGCCTGCTGTCACTCTCTGGCTTTGATACCAAGTCAAGAATCCTGTTTGTTATTGGGGGTGGGGAAAGAGGCCCTCTTTTTCTCCACTGGGCAGTGTTGAATCCATCCTCATTTCTGGCCTGGGGGGTCCCACGGTCAGCAGCCAGCACTCCAGCCTGGGCAAAGGAGGCCTGAGTCTTCGTCTCAGCTCCCACAATCCCCTGTTCCATATCTTTGGACAAGTTCCTTCCTTGTCTCTACCTTGGCATATGCATTAGTAAAATGAGTCTTGTGCTGCCATACTTGAGGCTTCTTTCAATTCAAATACCTTATGTTTTTAGGACAGGGTTTTCTCAACCATGGTACTTTGAACATTTGAGGGAGAATAATTCTCTTGAGGGGCTGTCCTGTGCATTGCAGGGGGCTTAGTAGCATCCCTGGCCTCTACCTATTAGATGTCTATGGCACTCACCTCACAAGTAGTGACAAACAAAAATGACTCCAATAAAAAATAAGACTGGGTGTGGTGGCTCACGCCTGTAATCCCAGCACACTGGGAGGCTAAGGTGAGAGGATTGCTTGAAGCCAGGAGTTCGAGACCAGCCTAGGCAACATAGAGAGGCCTTATATCTATAAAAAAATAAAAAAAATTAGCCGGGAGTGGTGGCGTGCACCTGTAGTCCCAGCTACTCAGGAGGCTGAGGTGGGAGGATCACTTAAGCCCAGGAGGTTGAGGCTGTAGTGAGCCGAGATCGTGTTACTGCACTCCAGCCTGGTGTCAGCGAGACCTTGTCTCAAAAAAAAAAAAAAAAAAAAAAAAAAAAAAAAAAAAAAAGTGAAAAAGAGAATTCCCTGGGGGAGCAAAATTGCCTCTGGTTAGGAACTATTGTTCTAGGGTATAGGCTGAACATTTTGCAGGCTATGGGAAACATTTCCTTTGAATATTACTCTGGAGTGTAAATTACCGCCTTTATTGTCATGGTCCTTAGTTATTCGACACACGTATTGACCATCTACTATGTGCCAGACCCTGGGAATATACAATTAAACAAGACAGACATGTCCCTGCCCACGCAAAGCTCTAAGTCTAGAGGGTGCAGGGGGAGAGGGGGACAATATTCATGTAACCACAGAAAGGAATAAGATAATTTCACATATCACCTTTAAAAAGACAACATGATAGGGTTACTTCACGGTGGCTAATTAATTTTCCTATTTAACAATTTTGAAAGTTAATGCAGGCTAGGCATGGTGGCTCACGCCTGTAATCCCAGCACTTTGGGAGGCCGAGGCAGGCGGATCACGAGGTCAGGAGATCGAGACCATCCTGGCTAACACGGTGAAACCCTGTCTCTACTAAAAATACAAAAAAAAAAATTAGCTGGGCGTGGTGGCGGGCGCCTGTGGTCCCAGCTACTCCAGAGGCTGAGGCAGGAGAATGGCACGAACCCGGGAGGTGGAGCTTACAGTGAGCCGAGATGGAGCCACTGCACTCCAGCCTGGGCAACAGAGCAAGACTCTGTCTCAAAAAAAAAAAAAAAAAGAAAGAAAGTTCATGTAGACTGGGCATGGTGGCTCACGCCTGTAATCCCAGCATTTTAGGAGGTCAAGGCAGGAGGGTTCCTTGAGTCCAGGAATTCGAAACCAGCCTGGGCAACATAGTGAGACCCTGTCTCTATCTTTAAAAATAAAAATAAAAGTAAAAATAAAGAAAGTTAACACACCAACTATTAAGTAATGTACCCAGAGCATATTAAGGATTAAGTAACGTATCTAGAGATATGACTAGAATGATTTTTCCTTTGGCCTCAGAATAGATGCCATGCAGGAAAAAACCTTTTGAATTCCTAAACTTGTTGGATTTATTCAGTAACAGATAATCTTGTTAGAAGGCTGTATTAGTTTCTTGTGGCCACAGTAAAAAAAGCACCACAAATTGGGTGGCATAAAATAATAGATATACAGGGCTGGGCACGGTGGCTCATGCTTGTAATCCCAGCACTTTGGGAAGTGGAAGCAGGCGGATCACAAGGTCAGGAGTTCCAGGCCAGCCTGGCTGACACAATGAAATCCTGTCTCTACTAAAAAATACAAAAATTAGCCGGGCGTGGTGGCATGTGCCTATAACACCAGCTACTTGGGAGGCTGAGGCAGGAGAATCGCTTGAACCCGGGAGGCGGAGGTTGCAGTGAACCGAGATTACACCACTGCACTGCAGCCTGGGTGACAGAGCTAGACTCCGTCTCAAAAAACAAAAACAAAAAAGCGATAGACATACCTTCTCTCATAGACCTGGGGGTCAGAGGTTCAAAAATGAGGGGTCAGCAGGCTGTGCTCCCTCCCAGGTCTCTAGCGGAGAACCCTGCCTCGCTTTTTCCAGCTCCTGGGGGCTCCTGGGACTCCTTGGCTTGCGTTAGCACCGCTCCCATCTCTGCGTCCTTCTTCACATGGCCTCCCCTCTGTGTCTGTATCTCTGTCCAAATCTCCCTCCCCTTTCTCTCACAAAGACACTAGAGTTAGGGCCCACCCTAATCCTTCTCTTACCTTGGTTAAATCTGCAAAGACCTTGTTTCCAATAAGGTCACATTCAAGGGCATTGAAATCTATCTCTTTGGGGGAACTCTGTTCAATCCAGTACACAGGCCAGGTCTGATGAACTAGTCCCGGCCAGGGGAAGTGAGGTCAAGTCCTTCTGCTTTCATGAGTCTTTGAAATAAGTAAGCCCAGCTTCTGATGTAACAACCCCAGGGCAGAGATGCCTGTACCAAGCGGGCCCATCTTCAACGCTAGTTCCATACCCACAGCCATGCCCCTGAGTGCACCAACTCTCTTGCCGCCTTCTCCTTTTTCTGAATTCTTCCAGCAAAACCCAAACCTTGATGAAATCCAGCTGTTTATAGCTGTGCCTAAGCTGAACAGTGTTTGTAGAACACACAACCGTGCCGACGGGTCTCTTTTTAAATTTGGGCCCGCACAATTGAAGTGGATCCTCAGCGCTGCCGACAGTCCCCCTCCACTTCCTCCTTCCCCCAATTTTTCTTCCACCCAGGGATTGCTATCTTGCATTTTCTCCTCTTTCGTCGATCTTCAATACACTCTCTCCCTCCTTACTCTCAGCTGATGACTTGCTCCTTATTTTGCTGAGAAAATAGGAGCAGTCGGAAGAGAAGTCCCTGCCCTTCCTCAGCAGACCTGCATCTGTGCCACAGACTCCACCTTTCCTCCCTCCTCCACCTAAGTCCAACTTCCCTGTGCACTGGCCTGCATCCCTTCTCCTTGGGGACTTTATTCCTGCATTTGTCTCTTCTCCACTTCCTGTATTGTGTATTTTCCCCCTTCAACATTAAAAGGAAAACCTCTGCCAGCATCCCTTTCCCCTCTAACCACCGTGCTGGTTCTGTGCTTCTCCTGACTGCACGGTCTCTTGAGTTGCACACATCTGTGTTTCCGGTTCCTTCGCAGCTGTCTTTAGTGAACCACACCACTGAATCTGCCCAAGACAATCATCACAATCTCCATCTTGTTAAATCCAGCCGTCCATCCTCACTCATCCATGTATCCAAACTCTCGGCAGCATTTGAGACCATCGATCATGTCACTGGAGTGCATTCTTCTTGATTCTGGGGATGACAGATACTCCTGGCTTTCCACCTACCTCCCTGCCCACTCCTCAGCCATCGTTGCTGGCCCCTCCTCTTCCTCCTGACTTCTGAATGTTGGAGTAAACCACAGTTCAGTCTTTGGCCCTCTCCTCTCCCCTGTCCACATAGAGCCTGTGCTGATCATATTCAGTCCCAAGTCTTAGAAATACCATCTATATTTGGGTGAATCCTAAATTTACACCTATGACATCAATTCTCCTTTGTACTAACTCTGTAGTACACTCTGTACTAACTACCTATTCAAGAACTCCATGCAGATATCACAAAGTGCCACTGACTCCCCATGCCCTCCCCAGACCACACTTGCCTCACCTTCCTCACCTCTTTCTCACCCTAATATTTTCAGCCTAAAATTGTAGGACTCATCCTTCAGTTCTCCTGTGCCCCCTGCCCTGTTCCATCCAGTCCATCAGCCAGTCACTGGGGCACCCTTCAGAATAAATCCTGAATCCGACTTCTCACCACGCCACTGCTCTCTCTCCCTGATCCAGGCACCATCATGTCCTGCCTGGAGGAATGTAGCAGCCTTTCACCTGGGCTCCCTGCTGTCACTCTTGTCTCTTACAAGTCGTTCTCCTCCCTGCAGCTGGAAGGGATCTTTTGAAAGCCTGAGTCAGACCATGTCATCTGCCTGCTTAAAATCATTCAGTGGAGCTGGGTGCTCATGCCTGTGATCCCAGCTACTCATCCTGCCGTGGAGCATTTCCTGATCTCACCTGAGCTCTTTGGGGATTGCTTGAGCCCAGGAGTTTGAGACCAGCCTGAGCAACATAGCAAGACCCCGTCTCTATAAAAACATTTAAAAATTAGCTGAGCGTAGTGGCACATTCCTGTAGTCCCAGCTACTCAGGAGGCTGAGATGGGAGGATAAGCCCAGGGGGGTCAATGCTGCAGCGAGCCATGATCACACCACTGCACTCCTGCTTGAGCAACAGAGATCTTCCTTCTCTCCAAAAAAAAAAAAAAAAATAGGGAAACTGAGGCACAGAGTGTAGGTAATGGCTTAAAGCCATGGAACTACGGAGTGGCAGAGGCAGAAAATGAGCCCAGGCAAATTGCCTCCCAAGCCAGATGCTCACCTGCCTTGCTGTCTGCTGGTGACTCTGGAGACCGCGTCCCTGATTTCACCTGGAGGCCAGTGAACGGGACCTTGCCTCTCAAAGGACATTGCCCCTTGTGGTGAGTGGTGGTCAGGACCAGCTGTGTAGTTTGCAGGGCCCAGTGCAAAATGAAAATGTGGGGCCCCTTGTTCAAAAAATATTAAGAATTTCAAGGTGGGAACAGCAGAGCATTCTAGCAAGCACAGGGCCGTTCTGAGCCCAGGGATCCGTGTGATGCACAGGCTGCCTGCCCCTGAAGCTGGCCCTGGTGGTCTGGACTGGGCTGCGCCTCTCAGCGGACTCAGGGCTGGCTGGTGCCCTGGGCTTGCTCCTGGGCTTCCTCTGAATGCTTTGCCAGCCTCCTAACTCCTCTGAAGACCCAAGGCAAACCTTGAGATCTGCTGAGAGGCCCCGAAAATGAAGCTGGAAATTTTCCTGGCTGCACTCATCTCCACAAAGAACATAACTGGATACACCTGGAATAATTCCATATGGCTCAGGCTGGCCCGGAACCCCAACCAGCCCAGGCGAGATCAAGGAAATGCTCCATAAACCAGGATCCTCATGTTCCTTTTCTAGTATTATGATGTAATAAATAATAATAATAGGCCAGGCACAGTGGCTCACACCTATAATCCTAGCACTTTGAGAGGTCGAGGCAGACAGATCACCTGAGGTCAGGAGTTCAAGACCAGCTGACCAACATGGTGAAACCCCATCTCTACTAAAAATACAAAATTAGCCAGGTGTGGTGGTGGCATACGCCTGTAATCCCAGCTACTTGGGAGGCTGAGGCAGGAGAATCACTTGAACCAGGGAGGTGGAGGTTGCAGTGAGCCAAGATTGCATCATTGCACTCCAGCCTGGGCAACAAGAGTGAAACTCCATCTCAAAAAAAAAAAAAAAGACATTAATTATATGTCACATATAATAATAATGCATTTCAGCCATCATATACTGTACTTTTGGCATTTATATTTATAGTCATGTGCTGCCTAGGGATGTTTCTGTCAGTGATGGACCACATATACAATGGTGGTCCCATAAGATTATAATAGAGCTGAAAAATTCCTATCACCCAGTGACATCGTAGCTGTTCTAATGTCACAGCACAAAAACTTCATGTAAATTTAAAGTAGCCTAAATGTGCAGCATTTATGAAGTCTACAGCAGAGTACAGTCATGTCCTAGGCCTTCACATTCACTCACCACTCACTCATTGACTCATCCAGAGCAACTTCCAGTTCTGCAAACTCCATTCATGGTTAAGTGTCCCACACAGATTAACTTTTTTTTTTTTTTGAGATGGAGTCTCGCTCCATCATGCAGGCTGGAGTGCAGTGGCACCATCTCAGCTCATTGCAACCTCTGCCTCCCAGGTTCAAGCAATTCTCCTGCCTCAGCCTCCTGAGCAGCTGGGACTACAGGCACCTGCCACCACACCCAGCTAATTTTTGTATTTTTAGTAAAGACCGGGTTTCATCATGTTGGCCAGCTGGTCTCGAACTCCTGACCTCGTGATCCACCTGCCTTGGCCTCCCTAAGTGCTGGGATTAGATTACAGGTATGAGCCACTGTGCCCAGCCCAGATTAACAATTTTAAAAATCTTTTATATCATATTTTTACTGTAATTTGTATTTATATACACAAATACTTACCATTGTGCTACAATTGCCTATGGTATTCAGTACAGTAACATGCTGTACAGGTTTGTAGCCTAGGAGCATTGAGCTATACCATATAGCCTAGGTGTGTAGTAGGCTATGCCATCCAGGTTTGTGAAAGTACACTATGATGGTCACACAACGATAAAATTGCCTAATGACGCATTTCTCAAAATGTATCCCCTTTGTTAAGCAACATATGATTGTACTTAACTTTTGCATGTTGTGCATTTCCTGAAAATAAATGCTCCTGAACTTAACCTGTTTGTATCCAAAGTTATAAACTGTTTTCTCCTCCTTCTTCTTTTTTTTTCCCTCCTGTTTGAGACAGGGTCTTGCTCTGTCACCCATGCTGAAGTGCAGTGGCACGATCACAGTTCACTGTAGCCTCAAACTCCTGGGGTCAAGTAATTCTCCCGCCCCAGCCTCCCCAGTAGCTGGGACTATGGGTGTGCATCACCATGCCTGGCTAATTTTTGTAAAGACAGGGTTTTGCCAAGTTGCCCAGGCTGGTCTCAAACTCCTAGGCTCAAGTGAGCCTCTCACCTCAGCCTCCCAAAGTGCTGGGCGTACAGGTATGAGCCACTGCGCCTGGCCTCCTTCTTGTTCTGGAAAACTCTTACTGCTGTAGTTTCCTGCAAAATTCAGCTCAAGATTTTAATGCTTCTGAAATCATTGACAAAAAGGAAGAACTCAACCCACTCCCCCATCCAATACACACATGCAACATTAATTACTTACATTATTATAAATGTCATGCTGCAATGGGATGGGCCCAGCCCAAACTTGTCCTCACACAGTTCTGTGTCCAGCCATACTGCTTGAACCCAGATTCATAATTTGGGTCCTGGACACTGGTCCTTGTAATCCAAGTGAGCAGAGCTGCTTGGGCCAATCTGACAGGCAGGCAGGAGAACCATGCCCTGATGTGACCAGCCTTGCACATGGGACATCTGTGGTTGTCAAAGACTGTAAGCAGCCTGGCTGGGAAACATCCAGCCAGCAAGTGGTATATTGCGGTGTCCCTGCAATTGGCTTAGTGAATGTTCATCTCACATTGACTTCTCAGGGGTCTCTGTAGCAGGTATAAATCTTTGTCTGTATAAGTTAGCGTGTTAATATGTTCTCATGCTGCTAATAAAGATGTACCCGAGACTGCGTAATTTATAAAGGAAAGAGGTTTAATGAACTCACAGTTCCACGTGGCTAGGGAGGCCTCAAAATTATGGCAGAAGGAAGAGCAAAGGGACTTCTCACATGGCAGTGGGCAAGACAGCTTGTGCAGGGGAACTCCCATTTATAAAACCATCAGATCTCGTGAGACTTATTTACGACCACGAGAACATTATGGGGCAAACAACCCCCATTATTCAATGATCTCCACCTGGCCCCGCCCTTGACACATGGAGATTATTACAATTCAAGGTGAGATTTGGGTGGGGACACAGCTAAACCATATCAGTTGGGCACGCCAGGAAAAAGAAGGAGCACACTTCTTTACTTTCTTCCATTTCACAATAGTGGCCAGTTCAATCTCAGTCATTAACAAGGCTCTCTATCTTCCTCCACAACTGCCAGGGGTGTGCCAGGGTCCCAGCAATACCAAAGCACTAGGAAAGCCCTGGCTTCTGTTCCATGTTCAGGGTACAGGATGTTCTCTGAGGCTAGGCATCCCACGGCATCACCCAAGGCCAGTCGTCCTCAACTGGGGGCGATTTTGTCCCCCAGGACATTTTTCCAGAGATATTTTTGGTTGTCACAACTAGATAGAGGTGCTCCTGACACCTAGTGGGTGGAGGTCAGAGATGCTGCTCAACATCCTGTAATGCGTAGGACAGCCCCCAATAAAACAAAGAATTATCCTGCTCCAAATGTCAAGAGTGCCAAGGCTGGGAAGCCCTGCCCTTAACAATTCCCAAGCCTCTATTTTCCCAGCTTTTTGACTCCTGAACGCTTTATAGTCTGGGAACCTCTCTCTTCACGTTTTCCTGTATGTAATGTCCTCTTTCCATTCTTGTGATGAAGGGTGAGGTACCCTTCAAAGGGGTTGGTCTTTCACCAGCCTCAGAGATGAAAGGTACCTGGTCTAAGCCAATCATGCCACACCCTTGTGCTACACACTGGCTGTGCCAGCTTCCTTTGCAGCTAGGAGTTGCCACGTGATGCAGCGAGTGAGATGTCAGGGGAAATGTTTCAGGGCCTTCTAGGAAAGAGACTGTTCCCTGGCTGAGGTGTTCTGGAGAGGAGAGCTGGCTGGTGTCAAGTCCTATAGCCTTCTTACTGGAGGCACTTATGTGTGGATGTGGTGTGTGGGGTTGTGGCAGCCACCTTGAGACCAAGAGGTAAATCAGAAGAATTGCAGCTCTAGACATGCCTGACCTCAATGAGCCACTGAATGAGCCCTGTAACCATCACTTCCAGGCCTCTTGTTAAATAAATAAGCCACACATGTCTTAGACCATTACTTAATACACCTAGGCAGGTGACTTAATCTCTCTTTGTCTTACTCTTGCATAAAGTTGTGGACATTTAATGATACGATATACGAAAAACATTTGACCAAGAGCCTGGCATATAAGAAATATTCAGTGATGTATCGTAGATGCTTTTGTACTGCCCCTATGAACTGAATTAATTAGGAATAATAATGTGGGTCTTATGGTAAGTTTCTTCTACTGATTGATTATTCACTCAATTATCCAACAAATATGTATTAGAGCCTGCCATACTAAGATACTGGAAGTGAGAGGGAATTATTTTAAAAGAATAAAATTAGAGGGAAACAATACCCTCTAATTTTAACAGGAAGTTGTCTATTAGGTCCCATAAAATTTTTCTTCTATTTACGAGAAGTATTTTGCAAATTTTAGTTGTCTACATCTGTCTTTATATTTATGGTAGTTATTTACCAAGTCCAAGCCATTGTACAGTACTGTTTTACAGTGAGCAGGCCTATGCAAACCTATCTCGAAGTCTGAAGAAGCTGGGAGGCCGAAGAAAGAGGGTGACAAATCCAGTTACTTAGAAAGAAACACTTAATAAGGACCTACAAACAGAAGCCATGCTGGTGTGCTGGGAAGCAGCGAAACAAGATGGTGGGTCCCCACACCATTACTCCCCAGACCCAGGGCTTCTTATGCCACAGAGGAGGGGTGGTTCAGAAGGAATGTGTGGGATAGTTGAAGTAAGATAACATCAAGGTTGTCTGACTTAAGGGCAGGATTTATGGTAAGTACCTGCTCTTATACAAGGAACAATAAATCAACTGGAAATCTTAGAGGTCTTCTCAGAACTGGAGTTCACCACAAGCCAACATGGTGGATTAGCTTCCAAGATGGTGCTACTTTTGTCCTACAAATACCTGTAGTATTCTTTTTGTTGTTGTTGTTGTTGTTGTTGTTGTTGTTTTGAGATGTAGTTTTGCTCTTGTCGCCCAGGCTGGAGTGCAATGGCACAATCTCGGCTCACTGCAACCTCCACCTCCTGGGTTCAAGTGATTCTCCTGACTAAGCCTCCCAAATAGCTGGGACTGTAGGCGTGGGCCACCAGGCCTGGCTAATTTTTGTATTTTTAGTAGAGATGGGGTTTTACCATGTTGGCCAGGCTGGTCTTGAACTCCTGACCTCAGGTGATCCACCTGCCTCGACCTCCCAAAGTGCTAGGATTACAGGCGTGAGCCACTGCGCCCGGCCCACCTGTACTATTCTTGACTTAGTTTTTCTTTAAACCAACTTACTTTTTTGGTTAATAGATTTACTTTAAAAAGAAAGTTGGTATCATTATGGTAAACAGAAAAGCAGTATCACTTGGCATAGATAAAAATAGCCAAAACATAAATGCAATCAAAGACTTGAATGTCATTAGATTAAAACAAAATATTCATTGTGTACAATCTAAAATCATCTTGCACATCACAGGTTGTATCTATACTGCACTTACAGAAACTCTAAAGAGAATAATAATACTTAGTAAAAAAATTTAAAGTTGGAAAACCTGCTAAGATTCATAAATGCTGCAATGGGTCTAAAGAGAGAGAAGTTTGACATAAATAATGTGTAAATTATACCCAATTATTCCTCGACATTTCATCATATTTAGAGGAAAATTACTATGAAATACGGTGTGGGTTTCTGGTTAACAATATTTTTCCCCTCAAGTTTATGAAACATTTCTCTATCATAATCCCCAAGATATTTCACTGTGAGCATAGGAATCCAATAATGCCTTTCAACAGTGATTTACTCTGCAATTGGCATTCATATTTACTTAACTTTTGTACGTTGTGGACTTACTGAAAAATAAATGTGACTGAAACAGCCTGTTTATGTCCAAAGTTATAAACTGTTTCTGGAGTGCAGTGGCGTAATCTCTGCTCACTGCAACCTCCACCTCCTGGGCTCAAGTGATTCTCGTGCCTCAGCCTCCTGAGTAGCTAGGACTACAAGTGTGTGTCATCACACCTGGCTAATTTTTGTTTTTTAGTAGAGGTGAGGTTTTGCCATGTTGGTCAGGCTGGTCTTGAACTCCTGACTCAGGTGTTCTGCCTGCCTCTGCCTCCCAAAGTGCTGGGATTACAGGCGTGAGCCACCGCATCCAGCCATAAACTGTTTTCTTTTTCTTATTCTGGAAAACTCTTAATGGTCACTTTCTTGCAAAAATCACTGAAGATTTCAACACTTTTAAATCACTGACAAAAGGTTCACTCTCCTTGCTTCATATCCAACACACAGTTACAATTTCAGGAACAGATGTATAATAACTTGCACTTGAATAAATGTAAACCTGAATTACTCAGACTTTGGGAAGCATATCAAGTTTGATTATTTTGTGACTGTCAGTTGAAGCTGTGATGGGTAGGAGTAAGTTCTGAAGAAATAGACATTCTCACTGACAGTTTTCCTGGGAAGAGAGGTGAAATGAGTTAGGGGGCTGAATCCAGGATGATGCTGTTTAGAAAAGGGTAGTTTGGTGATAGGTAAGATTTACGAGTCAATATAAACAATTTGGAGGTGGTAGTCCTCAAGAATGTGAGGGGTCAGGCAACTATAGAATGGAAGACAGTATTTGCAAATCATCTGATAAGGGGTTAGTAGCCAGACTATATAAACAACTTCTACCATTCAACAACAAACGAACAACCAACCTGGCTTAAATAATGGACAAAGGACTTGAATAGACATTTCTGCAAAGAAGATACACAAATGGCCAACAAGCACATAAAAAGATGCTCTATGTCACAGATCCTAGGGGAAATGAAAATCAAAACCACAAGGAGATACCACCACTATCCATTAGGATGGCTACTATTAAAAAAATAATAATAACAAGTGTTGGTGAGGATGTGGAGAAATTGGAACCCTTGTGCAATGTTGGTGGAAATTTAAAATGGTGGAACTACCTTGGTGGTTCCTCAAAAAATTACACATAGAATTATATGACCCAACATTCCCACTTCTGGATATACACCCAAAAGAAATAAAATCAGGAATTTGAACAGATATTAATACACTAATGTTCATAGCAGCATTATTCTCAATAGTCAAAGGGTGGAAGCAACTCAAATGTCCATTGATCGATGAAAGAATAAACAAAATGTGACATATACATACAATGGAATATTATTCAACCTTAAGAAAGAAAGAAATCCTGACACACGCCACAATGTGGGGGAAGCTTGAGGACATTACGCTAAGTGAAATAAGCAAAAGACAACAAATATTGTATGATTCTACTTATATAAGCACCCAGAGTAGTCAAATTCATAGACACAGAAAGTAGAAAGGTGGTTGCCAGGGGCTGGGTGGAGGGAGGTATGAGGAGTTGTTTAATGGCTATAGAGTTCCAGTTTTGCAAGATGAAAAGGATTTTAGACATAGATGGTGGTGACAACGGGACTATGCTTAGCAGTAGTGAACTGTACACTTACAAATGGATCAGATGGTAAATGTTATGTTATATGTATTTATCACAAGGGAAAAGAAAAGAATATGGAAAGGGTCCCCTGGGAAATTACTGAACTCCCTCCTAATATGGGCAGCTGATGGCTTAGGGCCACTGCACTTCAAATATTGAAGAAAATATGACTTGGCTTTATGGTTACAGACTAGAAACGTGTTGGTTACCATAAAGGAAAGAGTCTTCCCAGGGAAGTTTTGATGGAAGAGCTCTTGTTGGACCTGTGGGGGTCAGGGCTGGTGCAGATGTGTTCATCCAGCAGCGGGCCAGCTGTTTCTCCAATGCCTGGAGGAGCTAGATAATTGGATTTCAGAAGACTTTGAAGTTAGAAGGCTCCTTCCCCCATGGAATCAGTGCTGGAGGCACCGTCTCCTTTGGAGCGTGAGGAGGGCCTCCCTGTTCATTGTTGGCTGACTTTGGCACGGTGGCCTGGTTTAGAAGATTTGCCTGGGATTTGGGGGTTGTTTCTCTCTGTTACTATAGCTTCCCCTGAATGTGCTGCCTGGATTATTACAATTGCTTCCCAGACGGTGCCTCCCACCCTGAACCAAATGCATTCTGCACGATGTTGTCAGATCCTTCTCCTTAAATTGCAACACAGACTCCGTCGCTAGTATTTCCTTTTGAAGAAAAGTCTGAGCTCAGTTTTGTATTTGAGGTTATCCACAATATGTTTCTGACCTTCTTTCCTCATACCTTTTGCACCTGGCTGCTAATTGAACATGTACACTGTTCTCTGAACACAGCCCCACTTTCTTATTTTTTGCCTTTGTCCTTGTCATTTCTTCCCCTGGGATACTCCTCTGTCAATCTTAATGGTCCTTCAAGGTTGAGCTTAATAGTCATGTCCTACAGGAAGACTCCTGGACTCCTCATTCTTGTCCTGTTTTTGATGAATCTTTTCACCTGCTACCCTGTGCGATTATCATTAGTGGATCTCTGAGAGTTTCTCCAGCTAGTCTCCAAGCTTCCCGGGTGTAGATAGCACTTGTGATTTACTTCTGCATATCTTGTGATTACAGGGGTGATTAGTTGGAATGATGATAGGGAAAAAGAGCAGGAAAGGGGTCTGGCTAAGATACGGTAGGCAGCTATGGGTAGCTAGAGAGGTCATGCTTCCACTGAACAAAAGGGGAGGGAAGAAGCTGCCACTAGGTTCAGCCAGTTGTTGCCAGGAGAGAATTCTGCATTGCCGCAGCCCATGTTTCTCCAAGAGAAGCCTGAGATCTGGAGTTTTGTGTGAGACCTCTCTGAATGGGCACCTGGTCTCCAGTTTGATGCTGTTGACACCTGGCCTGATACCTACTCACAAAATCCATCACTGAATGAACAGCCGTCATGCTGGCTAGGGACTGAGACAGGATGTGAAGCCATATTGTTCCATCCTGTTTCCTATTTGTGTTGATTTAGCCCCACCTTGGCCTCTTTTTCAGAGAGTGCCTTAGTCTAGCTGGATTCATCAGGCTTGTTGATACATTGAGGGAAGCCAGGAGCTTTGCAGATAAGAAGCTGGGGAAAGGCAAGGTAAACACAATTAAGCCCCATTAGAGGGTCTTGGGGGTGAATGAAGTGCCAGTGTGTGAGGATGATGAATTAGGTTGGAGAGAAGGAACTCAAGAATATATGTATAATAACTTGCCCTTGAATAAACATAAACCTGAATTACTCAGACTTTGGGAAACGTATCAACTTTGGATTATTTTGTGACTGTCAGTTGAAGCCGAGGTGGGTAGGAGTAAGATTTGAAGAAATAGACATTCTCGTTGTCAGTTGTCCTGGGAAGAGAGGTGAAATGAGTTAGGGATCTGAATCCAGGATGACACTGTTTAGAAAAGGGTCTCCCTGCTACCCCAGAGGCATAAGCCCCACAGTCACAATTCACTTGGACTCCCTTTGCAAGCCCGGCATTTGGGGACCTACATTGCCTGCCTCTGTTCCAAGCAAACCCCATCCCCTGAAACATCTTTTTAAAATTCTTCCAATTATTTAGGACTCAGGCTAATAATAACAATAATAGCTAATATTTACTAAGGGATTATGTGCCTGGCACAGTTTTAAAGCCTTTATGGGTTTGAACTCATTTAACATTCCCAGCAGCTTGTGAGATAGCTGTGTTATTATTCTCTTTTTACAGATGAGGAAAGGGATTCTCCTGCCTTGGCCTCCCAAAGCACTGGGATTACAGGTGTGAGCTGCTGTGCCCAGCTCTCTTTTTAAAAAACCTATGTTAATACATGCAGCTCCATATATTCTTTTTGTTGTGGTGGTGGCGGTGAACTATACATAACATAATAACATTTACCATTTTGATCTTTGTTTTTTTTTAGACTTGCTCTGTCACCCAGGCTGGAGTGCAATGGCGCAATCTTGGCTCACTGCAACTTTTTCCACCCAGGTTCAAGCAATTCTCCTGTCTCAGCCTCCCAAGTAGCTGGGGCTACAGGCACCAGCCATCACGCCCAGCTAATTTTTGCATATTTAGTAGAGACGAGGTTTCACCATGTTGCCCAGGCTGGTCTCAAACTTCTGACCTCAGGTGATCCGCCCCACTAGGCCTCCCAAAGTGCTGGGATTACAGGTGTGAGCCACCGTGCCTGGCCCATTTTGATCATTTTTAAGTGCGCAGTTCACTGGCATTAAGAACATTCACACTGTTATGCAACCATCTCACCATCCATATCCAGAGCTTTTTCATCTCCCTACACTGAAACTTCGTACCCATTAATCAACAACTTTCTATCTTCCCTCCCCTCAGGCCCTGGCAACCATGCTTCCACTTTCTGTCTCTGATGTTGACTACTCTAGAAACCTCGTAGAAGTGGAGTCGTACCATATTTGTCTTTTTGTGACTGGCTTATTTCACTTAGCATAATGTCCTCAAGGTTCAACCATGTCATAGCATGTGTTGGAATTCCCTTCCTTTTCGAGGCTGAATAATATTCCATTCCAAGTATTTTCCACATTTTGCTTATCCATTCATTCATTGGCAGGTTGCTTCCACTTTTTAACTATTGTGAATAATACTGCTGTGAACACGTGTACAAATATCTGAGACCCTGCTTCAGAATATTTTGGGTATAGACGCAAAAGTGGGGTTGCTGGAACATACAGTAACTCCATGTTTAGTCTGCTGGGGAGATGCCCTATTGTTTTCCTCACCTCATTCATTTTATATTGCTGTCTGATACTGTACAGTATTTCATTTCACTTGGCTTCACTTACAACCAATGCTGCAGTGACCGTCTCTGGACTTGTCTCCATGGGCACACAGGTGAGTATTTCTCTAAGGTAAACACTGACCACATCAATGGTATTGGGTCAACAATAGTCTGGATTACCATGTTTAATTTCACTTTACACGGGGTTTAGTCTTCGGTGCCAAGTCCACCATCTCCCATGATCTCAGTCTTCCATTGCTTTTGGTGCGCCCCAGTGTCTCTCCCCAGAACAGGGGGGAACCACTTCCCCTCACATTCCTACTTCCTACCCATCGAGAGGCAGGAACACGAACCCCACAGCTGAGCTGGGCTCCAGCTTTCTTTGTCTGTCCCGCGCTGTCTTGCGAGAATAACACTCAAGCTCCACTGTTCCCTCCTTGAGTTGTAGTATCGGCAACCTGATGCTCATTCTTCCATTCAAACAGTTTGTGCAGTTTCTGCCACCAGAGGCATCGCCCTCGATAGTGTCTGCTTAATCGATGCCACCCATCCAGTTATTCTTGCCTCAGTTCCACCTCTTCCAGGATGCCTTCCCTGCTTACTACCACCCATTCTTTTCTCTTGCTTTTCTGGACTTAATAATGACAATAATAATAAATAATAGTTACTCTTTATTGAGTCCTATTTGAGAGATGCACATGTGCTCCTTTTTGAATCCTCACAGAAGCCCTGAGAGGCACATGCTACGGTTTTTCATATTTTACAGCAGAAGAAACAGACACAGAGAGGTTGAGTAACTTTCCCCAGGTTACCTTGCTGTCAAGTGGCAGCGCTGGTTCCAAGCTCACGCAGTCAGGCTCCGAGTGTCCTGCGTTTGCCTTGCTGGCCGTCTGAACCGTTCACTTTGTCACACCATCATAAACCGCCTGGCAGTGCCTGTAACTCCCAGTGAGGTCGATACCCTTTTCAAGAGCTGCGCTCTTTCCCTTCCTGGTGTTCTAGGCACGCAGCTGGTGCCCAGCAAATGCTCTTGACTTCTTGGTCTCATTACTCTCTGTGAGGAAACCTGCAGGCTGTTTTCCAGGAACGAAAGGTAAATAATTTCCTGTCATCAGAAGCGGCGATGGAAAAGGGGTGTTGTAAAGGCAATCTCTCTGTTTGTGAAAAAGAGGCAAGGAGACACAGCCAAGCCAAGAGGCAGAACGAGTCCTCGATCCTCATTTCTGGAGAAGAGCTTGGTGAATGTTCATGTATTGAAAATGTTTTGATACCTGTAAGGATCACATATCCAACGATGTGGACAATGACACGGTCCCCAACCTCAAGGAATCACAGTGGGGAGACTGGGAGATGAAATGCAGCGATGAGAAAGTGTGATTCTTTCCAAGGTCAAGTCATCACAGAGTGAGGGTGCTTGATGCTTGTGTGTGTGTGTATACATGTGAGTGCATGTATGTGAGCGTGTGTGTTTAGATGAATGTGTGCTTGCCTCTGTGTGTCTGTACCTAAACGGTTTTATCAGGAGGGTCTTCCTAAAGAAGCCGATTGTATTATCTGTTGCTGTGTAATGAATTACTCAAAACGTAGCAACTTAAAACAACACATATTTGTCATTTCACAGTTTCTGTGGGTCAAGATTCCAGGCTTCCTTGAGTACCCTACCTCACCCCTCAAAAGTCTGCAGTGAAGGCTGAGGTCTCATCTGAAAGCCTGGCTGGCAGAGGAGGATCCACTTCCAAACTTTCTCGTGGTTGTTGTCAGGATTCAGTTCCCTGTGGGCACCAGCTTCCAACAAACCAAGTGAGATAGAGAGAGCAAGATGGGGTGAGCAACATGGACCCAGCGTAATTAGGTAACCTTACTTCGAACAGACATCCCATCACTTTCACTATATTCTATTTGTTAGAAGTGAGTTGGTAGGTCCAGCTCACACTCAAGGGGTGGGACTTGCACAAAGCTGTGAACGCTAGCAGGGCAAGGACCATTGAGGGACATCCTAGAGCTACCTGCTACCCTGATTCTTCAACTGAGTAGTTTTTTTTTTTTTCGAGTCAGAGTTTAGCTCTGTTGCCCAGGCTGGAGTGCAGTGGCGTGATCGCTGCTCGCTGCAAGCTCCGCCTCCCGGGTTCATGCTATTCTCCTGCCTTAGCCTCCCGACCAGCTGGGACTACAGGTGTCCGCCACCACACCTGGCTAATATATATATATATTTTGTATTTTTACTAGAGATGGGGTTTCACCGTGTTAGCCAGGATGGTCTCGATCTCCTGACCTCGTGATCCGCTCGCCTCGGCCTCCCAAAGTGCTGGGATTACAGGCGTGAGCACTGTGCCCAGCCTCAACCGAGTTCTTATGCATGACCAGGAGTTCATCAGATGAGTAAGGATAATAAGTGGTTCTGGGTGGCAAGAAGCCAGCCAGCGGGAGCCCAGACGTGGAAGAAAACACGCGGCATCAGGGGAAGACAGTGTGGCTATGTGGGTTGTGCGTGTGTGCATGTTTGTTGCATGTGGTGTGCTTGTGTGTGCACACATACGCAGTTCTGCATATATAGTTAGAAAGTTAGAAAATAGAAAAAATAAGACCTTGTATTTGCTAACACAGCAGTCAATAATAGTCAGTAATAAAGTAATTGTATACAAAAAATAACTCAAAGAGTATAATTGGATTGGTTGTAACACAAAGGATAAATACTTGAGGGGCTGGATAGTCCATTCTCCATGATGTGTTTCTAATGCATTGCATGCCTGTATCAAAACATCTCATGTACCCCCTAAATATATATGCCTACTATGGACCCACAAAAATTAAAATAAAAAATTAAAAAAAAGATTTCATGAGGGAGAGAGGGTCAATTGACAAAACCCATCTAAAAGGCATTTTAGGGTGGGGGTGATATGAAAGAAGGTTGAGAAAAACACCACTCTAGAGAAGTCAGAGAACCATTTATTGAATATTTATAACATACGGGCACTGTGTTAAGCAGCGTACGTACGCCACCTCATGCAATTCTGTAACAACCTTTGTATTGTCTGTGTTTGATGGAGAAGGAAATGGGTGGGCAGCTTCTGGCAGCTTCTTCTGACACGGCCCTGAATGACCCCCTCTCCTTGTGTGTGCCTTATATAATTCCCCTTGCTTGAGTGTGGGCTGGGCCTGGTGACTTGCTCCTAACAAACTGAAGATGGCAGAAGTTATGAGATGCCACTTCTATGATAAAGTCATAAAGACTGATTTCCTTTATTTCCTTTATAACCTGATCATGTAAGTGACGCTCCTCTGGCACAGTCTCTCTGGCTTTTCTGCTGTGGCTGCTCCAACAAAGCAAGCAGGAGAGACCCATGTGGCAAGGAACTGAGGGCATGTCCTGCCAATCGTCAGCAAGAAAGCGAGGCCCTTAGTCCGACAGGTACCCAAAGGGACCCAAACCCTGGGTCCCGAATCCTGCCAAAAACCACAGGAGTGAGCTTTGACGTGGATCCCTTTCCCCATTGAGCCTTCAGATAAGACCATGTCCCAGGCTGACACCTTGATTGCAGCCTAGTGACAGAACCTGGGCCAAGGACTCAGGGAAGCCATGCCCGGATTCCTGACCCACAGACATGGTAAGATAGTAACTGTGTGTTGTTTTAAGCCTTTAACTTTTGAGGTGATTTTAAAATGCAGCAGTCGAGAACTAATACAGAAACAGAGAGGCTCAGAGAGGTGGAGAGACTTGTCTGAGGTTACATAGTTAAGATTTCAAGCCAGGTGTGCTGATTCCCAGCTCAAGTCTCTTTAGCACCACCCTTTGTGCCTCTAGGGTCTTGATCACAGTGGCCTTAAAGGCTTGATGCAGGCTGGGCGTGGTGGCTCACGCCTGTAATCCTGGCACACTGGGAGACTGAGGTGAGCGAATCACCTGACGTCAGGAGTTCGAGACCAGCCTGGCCAACGTGATGAAAACCCATCTCTACTGAAATTATAAAAATCAGACAGGTATAGTGTCACATGCCTATAATCCCAGCTACCCCAGAGGCTGAGGCATGAGAATTGCTTGAACCCAGGAGGCAGAGGTTGCAGTGAGCCGAGATTGCACCACTGCACTCCAGCCTGGGCGACAGAGCGAGACCCTGTCTCAAAGAAAAAAAAATTGCTTAACACATATGTGTAGCTCCTTTTGAGACAGCAGTGGGAAGTCAGTGAAGGTTTACAGGCATGATGTGGGATAAGAGAAAAGCCCATGTCTTCCTGCACCGAACGTCTAGGCTGCAGCCAGTGAGGGCCAGCCTCGGGGCAGGACATCGGAATCATGAGGCTAAGACCTTGGAGTGTTCTGAGGACTTGAACTGAAGGTCAGAGGCAGAAAAAAATATACCCCCTTGCTTTCCTTCCACCAGGGTATTTTGAAGAGGAATGCCTCTTCAGGGAGCGGGCAAGGAGAGGGAGGGGGCTGTGTCAGGGTGCCGACTGTTTTCTGGTGATAGTAACAGAGACCCGAGGGGAATATCTGAGCTTGGATAGTCACTGCAGTGGCTCGATCACGACACATACCCCCCTCTCCCCCACAGGCAGCCTCTCTGCGGCCACCCGCGGCCCCCAAATGAGAGCCGCCTGGGAGTCTCATGCCTTTCATTTCCTTGTGACAATAGCAGAGGAAAATAGCTTTCTGGACTCAGCCCGACACTGATAATTAAAGGAACACTTTATCACCAGCAAGGGTGGAAACACCCACCAATGGCCTTCCAGAAAAAGAAAAAAAAAATTAAAAAAGGCTTGGTCCCATCAGTCTCTTCTCTTCATATGGAAATAGCTGGCTGGTTTGTGAGTCCCAGCTCTGTTGATTTCTTCTCTGTATTTCTGCAACGGGGATGCAGAGGACACACTTCTCAGGCTAAGATTTTTGGTTTCGTTTCATGTTTCTGCATGGACCTGAATTCTAGGTCCTCTCCATCTCTTTGGCTTCCTGTGGCCATTGTGTTAGATAAGATCTAAAGTCAGTTGCTGAGGGGCTCTGCAAGGCCCTGGCGTGATCACTAGAGTGCAAGAGATGGGACTTTGGACTCAGGCCTAGATGCCAGCAATGGTTCTGGCATTTTCTAGCGGTGTGAACCTGGGTAAGTTACTGGACTTTTCTCAGCCTCAGTTTCCTGACCTGTCAAATGGTAGTGTGCATCAAGCAGGTGGTTGTAAAGATTAAAAGAGTTGTTTTTGTTTTTTTTTTTCCTGAGAGAAGTTCTTGCTCTGTTGCCCAGGCTGCAGTACCACTAGTGACTCAATCACAGCTCACTGCAGCCTCGACCTTCTGGGCTCAAGAGATCCTCCCACCTCAGCCTCCCAAGTAGCTGGGACCACAGGTATACGCCACCACACCTGGCTAATTTTTGTACTTTTTGTAGAGATGGGGTTTTACTATGTTGCCCAGGCTGGTCTGGAACTGCTGGGCTCAAGCTATCCTCTTGCCTTGGCCTCCCAAAATGCTAGGATTACAGGTTGTGAGCCACCACGCCCAGCCTGGATTAGAAGAGATGTCTCAGATAAAGCACTTGACATAGGGCCTGGCATACACAAAGCACTCCAAAAACCTTAGCAAAATACTGATGCAAGTAGAGACTGTGGGTGAGAGTAGCTGGGCAGGATGAGATAGAGTAAACCCTGTAATCCCTGAAGATCATGCCCACTAATCTCACTCTGCTCACCCCAAAGGCTGGACTTCCTCCTAAGAACACCAGCTCTTGGGCCTTCCCCAAAATCAGAATGTTTTTGTCTTGCTTGTTTTCTATGAGGGACAATAATTGATAGTAATAAGGTCATTCAACTATGTGTGATATTGTCCAGGAACCTATGGTTGAGGATTAAGGAAACTAGACTGGTTTGTATTTCTCTTGGGTGGTTTGAAATGAAAGATCCATCTTGATGTGCGTGTGTGTGTGTGTGTCTGCGTGTGTTTCTGAATGTGAGATTTTCACTTTGTTTGTCCTTAAAGCGATAATTCTGACCAGAGGCTAACAGGTGAGATATGATGGAGAGTTCTGTAGTGGGAATCTGGACACTGTATGAGGCTCCAGGATGTTCTGTCCTGTTCTCTCAGGGTGTATAGCCCCATTCCAGCTCAAGCAGCTGTGTTGATTCCACACCTATAGGATCTATGATGTTGGGCAAGTGGATTCACCTGTCTTAGCCTTTATTTCATCATCTGTAAAATGGGACTAATAATCATCCCCATCTCATATGATTGTTGTGGGGGTTATATCTGATGGTTCTCAAGAGCTTTGGCAAAGTGGCAGCTACATAGTGGGAGCTCAGTAAACAGCAATGATACTGATGGTGGGAGGATAACTGTCTCTTTGAGGAGCTCCTCAAAGTCCCCTGCAACGGGGACCCCAGCACTTGGGAGGTGTTGAGGGCATGCTCTCAGGATCAATGGAATGAGAGAAGCAGGATGGAGCAGGGGAAGGAGCAGAATAAGGCTGTGGTTTCAGCTGGTGTTGAGCTTCAGACTTAGCCCATGGAATGAGTGGGTGGTGGGTGGGGTCTGCAGTGTAAATTGCACAGAAGTGGTTTGACCCCTAGGTCATTGCTCATGGGCTGCTTCCTAGCGTGGAAATGGGGCCTCCCTTTTGGAAGAAGGCAATTTATTGGAGAAGAGGGCAGTGAAGAGCCTTTAGAAGCCAATGCTTCCACACCCACAGGACCTAGGGATGGGCATCTGCCTGGTGAACAGGATCTGGATGGGGCATGAACAGAACTCTCACACTTCTTTATTCCTGGAAGACTGAGACATCGTGGTGTTTGCTGTTTCTAGGCAAACTTTGATGGGTTCCCGGCCTGTGATGGGGGAAGTGGCGTGGCATATTGCTCACTTACCTCAGGCCTCAAGTGGTATCATTTACCCAGAGTTGAATTTTCTTCATTTCTACAGCCCTGGCAGCATCAGGCAGTGGAAATGAGAAGATGTCTCAGCCCTTTGCATAGTCCTTTCTGTCCTTTGCCGGAAATGAAAGCAGCCAGAAACACTGCCTGCACAGAGGCCAAAGAGATGAGATCCTAGCAGTCGTGCGAGAAATCACTGTAAAAAGCACATTGCCATGGGGACAGAGAAAAGGATATCACCAGGCAGTCCCCAGGGAAGTGTGGGGTCTTGGAAGCCCATCAGAAGACTTCCCAGGGGTGTGAACAGAATGCGGCTCTGTGCTAGAGGTTGAGCATTTTCAATTCAGGAGATTTGTTATAATTCAGTTCTGTCCTTGCAGATAAAGTGGATGTTAGAGTTTGACAGATGCAGTCTCTTTGGCTCGGGATGCGATGGCAATGAGATAGAAGAGTGTCTCGGGGCTGAGATGGGAGGAGGGACCCTGGAATCAGAGGAGATGCAGGCCTGAGAGAAGCTGTGTCTTAGGAGTTAAAGACCCAATCAGGGCACACAGCCAGCAATCCTGAAATGAGAGGAAGTAGCTTGAAAGCAGCTGATCCTTATAATTGGGGCATGGAGGAGTGGGGCACAGTGGAGTAAATGTCTGGAATGGAGGCTGTGTTTAAACTCATTTTTCTATCCACTCACCCATCACCCATCCATCCATCCATCCATCCATCAACCCGCCCACTCATCCATCCATCCATCCACTCACCCACCCACCCAGCCATTCATCTATCCACCCACCCACCCACCCACCCATCCATTCCTTACCATTAATTTAAAACATTAAAAAATAATTCATGTGGAAAAATTCAAATAGAAGAAAAGGATAAAAAGTAAGTCCCAGATCTTAGTCACTTTGTTTTTCTCCCTAGAGAGAAACGGTTGTTAGTTTCTTTTAGTTTCTTCCAGAAATATTTTGTGAACACACAAGCATACCTGTGTATACACGGTAGCAACCTATACCTTCTATGCTGTGTCTTGCTCTCAGCATGCCTTAAAGACACAGATGGCATTTCTGTGCCAGCTAAGGCAAGCTTCAGGTGTGCCATGCATCTTCCAAGAACCTGAGTGAGTGAAGATAATCACAGCCACAGGCTTTGAAAAGTTCTGCCAAGTGGCTTCATAGAAATCAAACATCAGTAAGATCTAATTGTTCACTTTCTGTCTGAGTAGAGATAGCTGGAGTTTCATTCATCTGCATCACCTGGTTATAAATGGTTTTCTTTCCTGCTTTTCCAATCCTGAATATAAATTAACAGTATTTTCCGCTGATGTGGCTAAGTAGTAACTAGTTTTTCACAACAGAACCATTCACAATGTACCTGTTGTTATTTTAACGAAGTTCACGCCTGTTGATGAACGAGGGCCCCCTTTATCCACATGCAAAATTTCGTTTTCATGCCCGATTCATCATTTTCCCCAACTTTTATTTTGAAACATTTCAAACCTATATAAAAGGTAAAACAATAGTACAATAACCGCCCTTACATCCTTCCTTTATACTCATAATTTGTTGGCATTTGACATTTTTTCCACATTAAAATTCAAAAATTTTTTTCCGAAACTATTGGAAGTGGTTTGGCCTTGTGCCCCCACCCAAATCTCACTTTGAATTGTAATAATCCCCATGTGTCAAGGTTGGGACCAGGTGGAGATAATGGAATCATGGGGGCAGTTTCCCCCGTGCTGTTCTCGTGATAGTGAGTGAGTTCTCAGGAGATCTGATGGTTTTATAAGGGGCTTCCGCCTTCGCTCAGCTCTCATTCTCTCTCCTGCCATCCTGTGAGGAGGTGTTGTCCACCACAATTGTAAGTTTCCTGAGGCCTTCCCTGCCATGCTGAACTGTGAGTCATTTAAACCTCTTTTCTTTATGAATTACTCAGTCTTGGGTATTTCTTCACTGAAGTGCGAGAACAGACTAATATACTCTTTGAAAGTAGGTTGCAGACCCAATGAACTTTTACCTCTAAAAACTTCACCCTGCATCTCCTAAGAACAAGGACATTCTCCTACATGACCACAGTACCATTATCACACCCAACAAGTTAATATTGATACAGCAATTTTACCTAATATAAAGTCCATATTCAAATTTCCCCAACTATCTCATTATCAGTCTTTGAAAATACACATTCTGCCTTGATCCAGTACGAATCAAGGATCACCATTGAATTAGTCGTCATGTCTCTTAGAGTTCTTTAATCTAGAATGTTCCCCACACTTTCCTCCCCTTGCCTTTTTTCTTTCCATCCCTCATGACATTGACATTCTTCTGGTTTGTTTTCTGAGACAAGGTCTTGCTCTATCGTCCAGGCTGGAGTGCAGTGGCATGGTCACAGCTCACTGAAGCCTCTACCTCTTAGACTCAAGTGATCCTCCTACCTCAGCCTCCTGAGTAGCTGGGACCACGAGGCGCATGCTGCCACTCAGCTGATTTTTGGATTTCTTGTAGAGACATGATTGCACCATGTTACCCAGGCTGGTCTCGAACTCCTGGGCTCAGGTGATCTTCCCACTTCAGCCTCCCAAAGTGCTGGGATTACAGACGTGAGCCACCACACCTGGCAACATGGACATTTTTGAAGAACTGGCCATTTCTCTTCTGGAATGTTCAATAATTTGGATTTGTCTGATTACTTCTTGTGATTAGATTTAGGATAAACATGTTTTGGCAGGTGTAATACACAGAGAAGTTTTTTTCTCCCCATTTCATCACGTTGGGAGGCATATAATGTCAATAATGATCCATTATTGGCGATGCTACATTTGAGCACTTTTTAAAGAAATCTGTGGGATTTCTCAACTGCAAAGGTACTTTTTTCCTTTTGTAAGTAATAAGTGAGGCTACGTTTCTATTTTGTTCCCAACTGCCTTTCCCCAGTGGTTTTAGCATCCACTGATGATCCTTGCCTGAATAATTATTGTCTTGGTGGTAACAATTTTCTAGTTATGTCATTCATTTTACACTTATTAGCTGGTATTGTACAAAGAAGCACTTCATTTACCCCCCACGCTGCCCCATCCCTCCTCCTCACTTTAAAATTTCTTAGTTTTAGTATCACTGGTCTTATGGACTCTCCCCACTTCCCCAAGATTTGGCCAGTGGGAGTCCCTTCGAGCTGGCTTCTTTGACCTTGTGACATGCCTTCATCAGTTTTGGGGCACTTCCTTACATTCTGGCACAAGGTGTTGCCCAGAAATGGAATCAATTATGTCTCTTTTTAAGGGGTGCATAGTATTTAGAAACCTAGATCTGGGTGCTGGGTAAGCTTTCATGACATTGGAGTGTCATTACTTTTAGTTATTCCGGATGGAGAGCCAGGGTATATGTCTGTTTAAACTATGACCTCATAGAGAGACCACTATTTGTTTCTGAGTAACACTGAGTTTCTGTTCATTTTCTTTTTTCTTTTTTTTTTTTTTTTGAGACGGAATCTTGCTCTGTCACCCAGGCTGGAGTGCAGTGGCACGATCTTGGCTCACTGCAAGCTCCGCCTCCCGGGTTCACGCCATTCTCTTGCCTCAGCGTCCTGAGTAGCTGGGATTACAGGTGCCCGCCACCACGCCCGGCTAATTTTTTTTTTTGTATTTTTTAGTAGAGATGGGGTTTCACCGTGTTAGCCAGGATGGTCTCGATCTCCTGACCTTGCGATCCACCCGCCTCGGCCTCCCAAAGTGCTGGGATTACAGGCGTGAGCCACCGCGCCCAGCCAGAGTTTCTGTTCATTTTCTGAGAATCATTTTTTTCCCCTTCATTCTTCAGATTGGGTAATTCTTGCCCATCTCCCCATTCCATATTTATATCTTCATTCACCCACAGTGGAAATCCTCATTTTAGTAAAATTAGTATATTGACTCATTTGTTCTATCATGCAACACACAAGATACTTCCAGAATTACTGTACTGTTACCACTATCAACAATAAATCTACTAAATCAAGTTTAGTAACTATACGTGTGTGTATATATATATAGGTATATATATAGGTTTTTTTATATGCATATACACACACACACATTCCTTATCATTATCTTGGTGTGTCCTCCACCTAGTTCTCCACCCCAAAGATCTAGAAGTAAGCTTTAGTTACTTGAATCAATTATTTTTCCTGTGGAGTACATTATTTATATTTGCTGTACTGTTAGAATTATTTGTTTCTGCTTGCATTCAATTCTAGGAATAGCTTCTTTCTACCCCTTTTGATATAATTTACATGGTTCAAAAGCAAAACTACATAAAAATATGCTTGGAGAAGTCTCCCTCCCATCTCTTTCCCTTTCACCCTATTCTTATCCATACACTATAGCAAATAATTTCATTAGTTGCTGGTGTGGAGGTACCATATTTCATTCAATCAGTCTGTCATGGATGGACATTTAGATTGCTTCCTGTCTTTTGTTATTATCAATACTGCTGCAATGAATAATCTGTGTATATCCTTTTTTCATAATTGTTTAGCAATTGCTATGCAGGATAATTTGCTAAAAGTTGGATTGGTGGGTCAAAGAGTTACTACGTATGTGATTTTGATAGATCTGGCCAAATTTCCCTCCTTAGGGATTAACCCATTATGCACTCCTACCAACAATGTGTGAAGAGTCTTTTTCCCCACTGCCTGGTCAGCAGAGTTGGGTGGTAAGCTTCTTTTTTTTTTTTTTTTTTTTTTTTTTTTGACATGGAGTCTCACTCTGTCCCTCAGGCTGGAGTGCAATGGCATGATCTCGGCTCACTACAACCTCCGCCTCCCAGGATCAAATGATTCTCCTGCCTCAGCCTCCTACGTAGCTGGGACTACAGGCATGTGCCACCACACCCGGCTAATTTTTTTGTATTTTTAGTAAAGACGGGGTTTCAGCATGTTGGTCAGGCTGGTCTTGAATTCCTGACCTCAAATGATCCGCCCACTTCAGCTTCTAAAGTGCTGGGATTATAGGCATGAGCCACCGTGCCTGGCCAGTGGCAAGCTTTTGAATTTGCCAATATGATTAAGGAGAAATGATATATCAGGGTCGTTTTTTTTAAACATTTGTGTTCAGGGGTACATGTAGAGGTTTGTTAGATAGGTGAGCTCATGTCGCATCACGAGGGTTTGTTGTACAGATTATTTCATCACCCCAGTACTAAGCCTAGTACCCAATAGTTATTTTTTCTAATCCTCTCCCTCCTCCCACCCTCCACCCTCAAGTAAACCCCAGTGTCTGCTGTTTTCTTTTTTTGTGTTCATAAGTTCTTACCATTCAGCTCCCACTTACAAGTGAGAACAAGTGGTATTGGTTTTCTGTTCTTGTGTTAGTTTGCTAAAGCTAATGGCCTCCAGCTTCATTCATGTTCCTGGAAAAGATATGATCTCGTTCTTTTTTATGACTGCATAGTATTCCATGGTGTATATGTACCACGTTTTCTTTATTCAATCTGTCATTGGTGGGCATTTAGGTTGCTTCCACGTCTTTGCTTTGTGAATAGTGCTGCAGTGAACATTCGTGTGCATGTGTCTTTATGGTGGAATGATTTATACTCCTTTGAGTATATACTCAGTAATGGGATTCCTGGGTCAAATAGTAGTTCATATCCAGGTAGTTTTAATTTTCATTTCTTTTCTTATGAATGATGTTCAGCATCTTTCCTATGTTTAAGTACCATTTATCAATTTTTCTAATATGTTTTTGGTCTTTTCCCCCCTCTATATTTTTTTTTTTTTTTGGAGATGGAGTCTCACTCTGCTGTCCAGGCTGGAGTGCAGCGGCACAATCTTGGCTCACTGCAACCTCCACCTCCCTGGTTCAAGCAATTCCCCTGCTTCAGCCTCCCAAGTAGCTGGGATTACAGGTGCATGCCACCATGCCCAGCTAATTGTTTTTGTATTTTTAGTAGAGACAGGGTTTCACCATGTTGGCTCGACTGGTCTCGAACTCCTGACCTCAGGCAATCTGCCCACCTTGGCCTCCCAAGGTGCTGGGATTACAGACGTGAGCCACTGCGCCCAGCCTCTCCCCTCTATTTTTGAGGGTTTTTTATAAAGTAGAGAGATTAGCCTGTATCTATATGTAAGTATACATATAGATACAGATGCATCCCGCTCACTCTCTTTATCTATGTGTAATATATTATTAGCTAGAAAATTAATTGCAAATACTTTCTCCTGTTTTCTACTTGTCTTCTGAGTTTGCTTAACTTTGTTAATGTAGTCATAATCCCTCATTTTAATTCATGGTTTTGTAGTTTCGAAACTCTGGAGTCAGTTTTGAGATTTCTTTCTTTTGCATGCCTATAGTCAACTAATTACCAAGATCTGATGTTTTCTTTTTCGTAATATTTCTTGAATCTGAGGTTTTTCTTTCCACAGATTCATGGCTAACATCCTGGCCATTCTGCCCACATTGCTATGAGTTGCATTCTCCTGGTTCCAGGTTTTTTGACCCTTTGCTACCCGAATGATCTTCTTAGTCCTGTTAATATTGTCCTGCAAGTTTCTGAGGTTCTGTTTTTTATTTTTTTCTTTTTTTGAGATAGGGTTTCTCTCTGACGCCTAGGCTGAAGTGCAGTGGCCCGATCTTGGCTCACTGCAACCTCTGCCTCCCAAGCTCAAGCAATCCTCCCACCTGAGCCTCCTGAGTAGGTGGGAGTACAGGCATGTGCTACCATGCCTGGATAATATTTGTATTTTTTGTATTTTCTGTTCATTTTTAACAGAACCTGAGAGGCTGGGTATGGTGGCTCATGCCTGTAATCCAAGAACTTTGGGAGGCCGAGGCGGGCAGATCACTTCAGCCCAGGAGTTCAAGACCAGCCTGGGTAACGTGGTGAAACCTCGTCTCTACAAAAAATGCAAAAATTAGCTAGGCATGGTGGTGCACACCTGTAGTCCCAGCTACTCAGGGGGCTGAGGTGGGAGGATCACCTGAGCCCAGGAGGTAGTGAGCCATGATTGCACCACTGCACTCCAACCTGGGTGACAGAGTGAGACCCGGTCTCAAAAACCAAAAAAATGCAAAACATATTTTCTTGCTCTTTTCTTCAGATTGGATAATTTACATGGACCTATCTTTAAGGTGTAACTTTTCCCCACGTCAGTTACATTCTGCTGTTAAACTTGTCCCCTAATTTTAAATTTCATATGATGTATTTTTCAGTTCTAGAATTTCCATTTGGTTTCTAGTTATATTTTTCTTTTCCTGCTGAGGTTTCCTATTTTGAATATTATGTGGTGGAGACTTTAGATTCTTATTTGCCAAAGAGTGCAGATTTTTTAAGCAGATAATTGAGTTGGTTGAACGAAAACTGCAAAGTCTGTCTCTAGTGAGACAGCTAATATCTCAGTTCAGCTTTTTTTTTTTAACCTTCATTTAGGCTGCTTGGAATCTGCCCCATGCAGTTCAGGGGTTAGACCGAGATTTGGACAACGTTTATACACAGAATCCCACTCCCTACCGTGCCATCTTGGATCTCTCTCCTCCAGGTTTTCCCTCACTTTGTGGTTACTTTGAACTTTGTCCACTGGTTGGTCAGGCTACAAAGACTGTGGGTTCTCTATCAGAATTGTAGCTGCTTATGCAGTGCTGACTGTGGCCTGACCTCTGGCTAAAAGCCACAAAAATTCAGGAAACTAACCTCTTGCCTTTCCTTTCTTCCAAGTATCAGCTCTTCGTTAGAGCTTGCCTGCTTTTGTTGGCTTTCCAGTACCTTCATGTAGTTTTGCCCCTCACCCCCGAGTTTGTCGTTGTTATCTGTGGGAGGGTCAGTCCAATAGGAGCTCACTCAGCAAAGAGCAGAACTCCAATTAATCTTTTAAAAACGCTTTTCTCTTTTCCCTTTTTTGTCAAGAACCAGCTCCTCTTTTACTTGTCGTATTTTATTGGTCAGGATGCGCAAGGCTAGAACTTTAAAATACTCAAAACAGTTTGGGTTCCTGTTTTCTAATCTGTGGTGCCTTTACATAGGGTTGAGACCCAACAACATAGTCTTTATTTAACCATAGAAAATGAAAATATTCATGTGCTGTCTGAAAATAAATATAGTATTTGGAAGAATAACAAGCACCATGTCTACATTATTATTATTATTTTGAGACAGGGTCTGCCTCTATCACCCAGGCTGGAGTGCAGTGGCATGATCTCGACTCACTGCAACCTCTGTCTCCTGGGCTCAAGCCATCCTCTTACCTCAGCTTCCCAAGTAGCTGGGACTATAAGTGCATTCCACCATGCTTGGCTAATTTTTGTATTTTTGTTGGTAGAGATGGGGTTTTGCCACATAGCCCAGGCTGGTCTCAAACTCCTGGGTTCAAGCGATCCACCCACTTCAGACTCCCAAAATACTGGGATTACAGGCATGAGCCACTGCGCCTGTCCTAATTATTTCTAATGATTAGCATTTGCATACCTAGTGACGGATGCAATTAAGAGCATGTTCTAAAAAAATACAAACTCCTAAATACAATGAAGTATTATCTTGTCACCTTTCATTCTTTATTACTGACGGTTGCTAAAATTAATGCTGGTTTTCCTTATTTTGCTCAAAGAAGTGCCCTTTTACCTACCTATACCCTAGCTTTTGGCTTGTTCACAGGTTTCCTAGCAACTGGGCTAATGATTGCAGTAAAAAATAAGTTTTTTTGGTATTCCAGTGTACGACGCTATTTTTAAGTATCAAAATACTGTATTTTAAAAAATGTAATACTGCTATTTTGGTATTCTAAGAAGTCTGAAATCTGAATCATTTATATCTTGAGACATTCCAAGAGCATTTTATGCTGCATTAAAAATTCTAATTGAACAAAAGATCCCTTATTTAGAAAACATCTTTTCCATTTCCATTATCCTAAAGAGAAATAAAAATATATATATTTGATGAAACAAAACTTGTATTGCAAAGATTATCCTAAAAAGAATTCCCTATAAATGGTATATGAACATGGTGGTTTTGAAACTGATACAGATTACCCTGCAACAGCAATAGGCAAGTGATTCTGTAACTATAAATGGTGACATGCAAAACTCGAAGCTGAACTGGTGACAACAGCCTTAAAACAAAAACTCCAGATTCCTGTCAGGAACAATATTGGAGTCTCTATAAAGAAATAAGTTCTTCCAAAGGGTCTCGAAGTTATTTGAAAATGGGGATTCCAGAGGAAAATGTTTGGGTTGGTAAATAACTGTCTCCTCTTCATTCCTCTGACTAATATGGGGGCACAAACATTTTTTAACAGCTGGAAAAATTTGAGCAATAAAATGCTTGGAACTCATCTGTGACATCATTGATACACGCTTTTATTTTTAATGATTACAGTTAAAGAATCAAATAATGTTTTATTTTTAAAATTTCTTATTTAAAATTTCCTATAGTTTATTTATTTATTTTTGAGATGGATTCTCATTCCGTCACTCAGGCTGGAGTGCAGTGGCATGATCTTGGCCAACTGTAACCTCTGCCTCCTGGGTTCAAGTGATTCTCCTGCTTCAGCCTCCTGAGTAGCTGGGATTACAGGGGTGCGCCACCATGACTGGCTAATTTTTGTATTTTTAGTAGAGATGGACTTTCACCATGTTGGCCAGGCTGGTCTTGAACTCCTTAACCTCAAGTAATCTGCCTGCCTCGGCCTCCCATAGTGCTGGGATTACAGGTGTGAGTCGCCATGCCAGACTATCCCTATATTTTAATTCCATGTTGAGTTGGTTATTTTTGTAATGCTTTATTAGTTTGTCAGCTACTAATTTGTATTAAACATATAAATTGTACTATATATTTTGTAAATTCATTGTAGTGCTTAATATTTTGTAATGTTTATAAATCTATGTCTTCAAAATACATTGTGATTAGTTTAAGTGATTTAAAACAATTTCATGAATGCTGTGCACTTTTTGATAAAACAGCAGTATTAGATACTAAAATGCTGATAATTGTCACTTTGGGAGGCTGAGACGGGTGGATCATGAGGTCAGGAGTTCAAGACCAGCCCGACCAAGATGGTGAAACCCCGTCTCTACTAAAAATACAAAAATTAGCCGGGTGTGGTCGTGGGCACCTGTAATCCCAGCTACTTGGGAGGATGAGGCAGAGAACTGCTTGAACCTGGGAGGCAGAGTTTGCAGTGAACCAAGATTGCACCACTGCACTCCAGCCTGGGTGACAGAGTGAGACTCCATCTCAAAACAAACAAACAAACAAACAAACAAACGAACAAAACTTGTCATTTTCCCCTGGCATTGTACTCCAGGCACCAGCTATCCACAGTTATCCAGCCACTAGCAGTGTTCTATCTCTCCTCAGTGTTAAATTCCTAATAGAAGATTCTTATCTGCGCTCCGTTAATCCCAAGAAGACTTTCGGTGGGCAAAGTGCTCAGATCATGGTCTTAAGAGGTGGCCTGGTGGATGAGAAAGAGAATGCATTCAGATGCTAGAATGCAAACCTGAATTTATATCTCAGTTAAATAATTCACTTCTCTGAACCTCAGTTTTCATATCTTTAAGAGTGGAATGCCATTGTCTACCCCTGGGGGTGACTGTGATTATTAAATGAGAATGTATGTCAATGTGACTGCTTCCTCAACCAATGGTGGGTCCCTTCTTTCCCTTCCTCTGTGAAGAAGGTGTTTTCTCTGCTAGAAGATAAAAGCCATCGCTGGAGTGCGGGGTGTAGAATGTCTGATGAAACAGGGCTCCTTTGTGGGGAAGCAAGGGTCTTTGACGGCCGAGAATGGATCTCACTGCAGCAAGGTCAGGAGAGGTAAAACCAGCCAAGGAAAACCCAAGTGAGGAGCCCGGAGGCCCGGAGTCAGAAAGCAGGCTGCTCAGATTCACATTTCATTGGAATGCTTTTCTCCTTTGATGCATCTCAACTGGAAGAGTAAATTGAAACAGTGGGAACTGTGATGTGGAAGCATCTTCATTTATTTTCTGAGGCATTGTGAGGTTACCCAGAAGGAACCGATGGGGCCCGGGAGTGGATGTTTGTTTTGAAGAATATTACCCGAAGAGTGGGAAAGGAGTAGGGGCAAGTTGGCTTTTCTGCTGTTCCTTTGGAATTGAGTTTGACCTTGCAAGTGGCCTCAGGAAACCTCCAGTGAATGATTTCCTAGTGGCACCATAAGACTCTGTGTCGCTTCTTTCCTTGTTAAGTAATTCAGATGTCAGTAAGCTTCGCAGCCAAGAAGGCTGGTATGCAGAGTTCATCATTTGTAGTGATTCCATGTTCACCAGATTCTTGCATACCTTGGTGTGCTTTTCTGATTGCATGATATAAATCTAGTTGGCTTGAAAATTTTGGCTGATAATCTCTTTTGGATGCCACCCAGGCTGCGATGCGCCGTCTCTGCAATGTGCCATGCATCGCTTCATGAAATCGGTTTTTAAAATACTTGGGACATTATTTAACTCCAGCTTTGTGCTGGGCTGGTTACACAGGCCCATTTGTGAAGCTTTCACCCCCTTACTGGTCATGTCCATATGCATCACTCCATTGTGAAAAGGGTCTTGCTCCCCCTCATGCCCCTCATCTTCCTCTCCTAACTATAAGCGTCAGCCTGGGCTCATGGTAGGTCTGTCGAATCTACTTTTATTCAGGCCTCTGAGAGGTCAATTATGTCCAAACCTTTATAGCTGATTCCTATGGAAACTGTATTTGTTCAAATTAGGACTCAATTCAATATATCAAGTTCCTCCAAGGAGCTGCTCCACACAAAGACAGTAACAGTCTCTGTCCACTGGCAGTGGTTCCATTGGTCAGGTGAATTGGGTCTGCCATCTTGAATGGGCCAGTCTGTCTCCTGGGACTTGTACTGAACATCCCTTACTCTCCAGCAAAGTACACTTTCCTTATGGCTGGGTTCCCAGAAGCTGGAGTTGGGAAGGGATCCAGAAGATTGGTTAGTTAGGTCAGTGGTTCATGATCTGTTTTAGGTTACAAGTTTCTTGGAGAACTTGATGAAAATCCTCTTCCTAGGAAGATGCACATGCAGATGTACTCATCTTTCATTCAGCAAGTACTAGCTGAGCCTCTGCAAAGCACCATATCTTGTTCTAGAGGCTGGGATACAGCAGAGAAGAACATTGATGAAATTCCCTGACCTTGTACCTCAGACTTCTGGGTTCGAGAGGGGGAAGGGTAGACAAAAATAGTAAGAAGCAAACATATTGCATCTCAGAGTGTGATAGATGCTACAGAGAAACATATAGTAGGGGAGAAGGGGAGACACATTGGTGGACTGGCAGAGATTGGTACCTCTTCCTGCTGGCTCCATGGACTTACCTGGAGCCTGATGGATGAGTAGAGGAAGCCGGGCTACCCTCTGCTGGCCGGGACCATGGATTGAAACGTGTCCAGAGGGTGGGTAAAGAGGGGGTGCTTCATATGTCACAGTAACCACAGTATGCTCTTCCACTGAAGACCTCCTGGGTAATAGAGCAGGGGCCTGGCCTGGGTGGGAAGAGGCAAAGTAAGGAGGATGGAGCTCACCAAATCTGTGCCATGGGGTCTTCCCTGGCTCTCTCCATTTCTCCTGCACCCTGCGATAACCTTCTAGCTCTAGTTCTTGTCTTTTCCTCTTAATGTTCAGCTGTCTTTGAATTAATGATGATGACCACCTCCTTCTAGTGACTACATTTTTCCACACCTCTGGACCTTACCCTGTTCTGTCTCTCTTGACACTGGCCCAGCTGCCCCAAGTGGCTCATGGGTGTTGGGCTGTCACCTATTTAGCAGGCTGGATAGCATGGCAGTTGAGTGCCCATGATTCGGAGTGGACAACCTGGGTTTGAATCCCAGCTCTTCCATCTGGTTGCCTTTGGGCAAGTCACCTGTCCTCTCTGAGTCTCAGTTTCCCTGTCTATGAAAGGGAAGATAACAGGAGGATTAAATGAGATCACACATATAAAAGGTTTGGACTAGCATGGGGTAAGCACTCAGGAGATGGCAGGTTTTGTTGTAGTACTAGTAGTTGATGTGCTCATGGAGTTGGTTTTCTGAATGAATGTGGTAAGAGACTGGTGATTAGAAACAGGTGCAGAGTCATCCATTGATCGAACACTTGTTGAGTCCCCTTGCATGCCAGGCACTGTTCCAGGCTCTAGGGACACAGTTGGGGACACAACAGACAAAAGTCTTCTCTCATGTATCTGGCATTCTAGTTTGTGACATGACAGATAAGTAAGTAGGGTTATGGAGATGTATGGATATAAATGAATAAATTTATTTTTATTATTATTATTTTTGAGACAGAGTCTCACTCTGTCACCCAGGCTGGGGTGCAGTGGCACAATCTCTGCTCACTGCAAACTCTGCTTCCCAGGTTCAAGTGATTCTCTTGCCTCAGCCTCTGAGTAGCTGGGATTACAGGCACCGACAACTACACCCAGCTAATTTTTGTATTTTTAGTAGAGACGGGGTTTTACCATGTTGGCCAGGCTGGTCTCGAACTCCTGACCTCAAGTGATCTGCCCACCTTGGCCTCTCAAAGTGCTGGGATTACGGGTGGGAGTCACTGCACCTGGCCCAAATGAATAAATTTATATCCAGACTTGGCTGTATGTCTTTCAGCTGCAAGTAAGAGAAAACTCAATCAACAGTAGCTTAAACTGTAAAGTCAGTTATTATTTTCTTAACAAGAAGAATAAATAGCCTCAGGATTTGCACTCAGGGATGCACTGATGACCCTCAATACAGCCATCCTTCAGCTGTAGTTTCCTCAGTGGGTTGGATTTCATTTAAGCTTGTTGCCTCATGAGCACAGAATGGCTGCTGCAGCTCCTGACATCTCTTCTGCCCATGATCATGACCCATGAAGGAAGGCAAAAAGGGAAACAAAGGGCCTTCCTCCTCCTGTGACTCTCCCTTTTATCAGGGAGCCCAGAAGCCCTTCACAAACTTACCTTTGCAGCTCATTGGCTAAAAGCAGGTCATGTGCCTGGTGATGACCATTTGTTGGCAAAATGGAAAAGGATTACTGTGGCTGGCTTAGATTGTTGTTGCTTCACCCCTGGTGCTGGGCACATTGCTACCTGAACATAACTGAGGTTCAGTTACCAAAGAGGAAGGAGAAATGGCTGTCAGGTAGGCAACCAATGCTGTCTGCTTTCCAGTGGGCCTGAGCGTCTCTTTGGGAGAGAGAAGTTAGTGGTAGCAGCTGAAGGGGCTTTTTGGGTAGACTTGGGGTTTGAGAGTGCCACCTTGGGCCTCTAATGTCATAGTTCAATAGCGAGTTGAGGAGGGGCTTTCTCCCTTTATGCTGTGTGGGACACAGGAGTGGCATCTGGCATGTCCACGGAGTGCCAAGGGACAAGAAGCAGCAGGTGTGCTTGAGAAGAAAGCAGAAAATGTCGCACATCCCTGAGGGCCGCCCTCTCTGGCCTGTGGACATCCGAGGCAGGTGCTGAATGCAGGATAAATACCTACAAACACTCCTACACCCAGAGGCTTCTGGGATGCCCCTTGGATATCCACAGGCACAGCAGAGGCAAAGTGTACAAAACGGAACCCAGGGCCTAGCTCCCTGCCTCTACCCAGCCTGCTCCCCACCTCATCTCCCCATCTCAGTGAACAAGAATATCACCATTCATCCAGCAGCCAGAATAAAACCTGGGTGTCCTGCTCAATTTCCACCTCTCCCTCTTCCCTCATGGGATCCCTCATCAAGTCCTACGATCCTTCCTCTTCTCTAGATCAGCTCCATCTAATTTTTTCCACTTCGGAAGCCAGCACCATCCTTCAAGCCTCCTGGATGACTGGGATGGTCTTTTAACTGTGCCTCACCACCTGTCACCCACCCCCACCTTCCCCAACCTGGTCTGGTTTTCCCACTGCAGCCAGAGTGACCTTTATAAATGACAGCATTGAGCATCTCTTTTCTCTGCATTAAAAAACCCTCCTGGCTTCCCTTTGCCTTTAGGATAGGATCCTGTTCTTGGCCCAAGATGCCTCCTACCACTCACCATGCGGCCTCAGCCTTCCCTCCCACCCCATTTCCCCCAACTTTCCCCCTACTCTTCCTAAAAGGGTCCAGGCAGTCTCTCTCTTGCCTCAGGGCTTTGACTGTGATTTTCTTTCAGCTCTGAACTCTCTCTCTTCCCAGCCGCCTTCTCCCGCTGCCTAGTGCTTTTCATTTTGTGCATTCTAGTTAAAACAGCACATCCCCAGGAGGGATTTATTTTGCTCCCCAGACTAGGCTGAGACCCTCTTCTCAGGCTTTCCTCACACTCTGTCTTTCTCCATCATCACCATGTACCCCAAAGGCTGCTTGATACGCTTGTCTTTTCTGTTGGAGCCTAGAAGCTGGACCATAGGCTTCATGACACAGGGGCTGGCCTTTTTTGTTGCTCTCTGACCTCAGGATCTAGCCCAGTGTCTGGTGCACAGCAGAGGCTCATTATTATATATCACCTAATAATCATAGAAAGAATGAATGAAGATTTTCAAAGCACAATGGAAATGCCGAGGGAGTAGCTATGCATTTGGGGAGGTGTAGGTAAGTTTCATGCAGGGATCTGATGTCAGTTGGATACTAAAGGATGAGTAGGAATTTTCCAGATGGAGAAAGAGGGTGGGTATTTCCGGGAGAGTGAATAGCAGGTGGAAATGCACAAAGGTGTGGAAGAGAACAATATGCTTGTAGAATAAGTTGTGTAGCAAGTCTGGGAGAAATAAGTTAGGAGCAGGGACAGGGAGTGGTGTCAGATAAAGCCAAAGGGATTGGCAGAGTTCAGCGTAAAAGGATCTCATAAGCTGTGCTTGACTGTGATCTTCGCTCTGAGGGGCATGGGAAGGCACTGGATCTTTGTGAGCAGATGGATGAGATGGTGACATTTGTGTTGTGGAAAGAGGACTCTGCGGCTGAGCATGGTACCTCATGCCTGTAATCCCAGCACTTTGGGAGGCCGAGGCAGGCAGACCACTTGAGGTCAGCAGTTTGAGACCAGCCTGACCAACATGGCGAAACCCTGTCTGTACTAAAAATACAAAAATTAGCCAGGCATGGTGGTGCATGTCTGTTATTCTGGCTACTTGGGAGGCTGAGGCAGGAGAATTGCTTGAACCTGGGAGGTGGAGGCTGCGGTGAGCCAAGATGGCACCACTGCACTCCAGCCTGGGTGACAGAGCGAGACTCCAGCTCAAAAAAAAAAAAAAAAAAAAAAAGAGACTCTGGGGGTGGTGGACTGGAGGGGGTGGAGTCAGCAGAGGAGGTGGGGCCGGAAGGATGTTAATGCTCATTGTGATATGACTGGAAGCGAATTTCCATCCTTCCTCCCAATTCCTGGGGCAGGAAGCTGGATGGCGGCACCCACCAATGTGTTAGCCCTTTCTCCATCACGAAGGATAACCCGAGGCAGGGCATCCAGTGCCAGTGTGGACTGGTGAGAGGGCTTCGCCATCACCCTAGCTGTCATCCACGTGACCAGATGGGCTCATTTGGGTGGAAATCTCCCCCCTGCTCCCCCAGATACAGTGGCTTATCCTGCCTGACATGCTGCAAGCCTGTCGAGCTGCTCAGGGTAGAGCCAGGTTGGGAGAAGTTTGGGATGGAGCCAGGAAAGGCAATCAATGGAGTTTATTAAGCATTCAAAGCAGGTTGTTGCTCTCTGGCAGATCAGCTGCTAGTTTAAGTACCTGTGAAATCCACAGTAAACAGCTGCCTGCCCACTGGTGTCGGGAGAGCTGGCTTTTAGGCAGAGCCAGATTTGAAGATGCAGAAAGACATAAAGACATAGATCCACTGTTTCTTTAGGATCTGTTATGTGCCCGGCACTGTCTTACTTAATCCTCATGCAATCCTCCCAGGGAAGTATTATTTCAATTTTTAATAGAAGAAAGCAAGGCACAGAGAGGTTAAGGACTTTGCCCCAAGTCACACAGCAAATTCCCAGTGCAGCAGGCAAAGCCTATACTGCCTCTTCTGGACTAGCTGCAAACTTTTCTAATTTTGTCCCAGATATGTTTTCACTGCTCAGTTTACGTCCCTCTGCAAGTATAATAGCCAATGTTTATTCAACACCTCACGGTGCCAGGCACTGTTCATTATGTTATTCTAAATCCTTGCAACAACCCATTTGAGGTGAGGGCATTTATCCCATTTCTGCAGATGCAGAGTTGAGGCTCCAAAAGCTGGAGGGGCTTGTTTGAGCATACACAGCTGGTGAGGGTAAAAGCAGGTTTGCAACCAGGCCATCTGAGCTCAGTGTGAGAGCACCCATCTTGCCTCCTCTTTCTCTGTTTAGACAGCACTTCTTTCCATTTAAATCTTTCCCCAGCCCTCTCTTCCTCATCACTCCACAGCAGACTCTCCACCCTGGCACTTCTGCTCAGACCTGTCAGTCAATGAGCAAAGAAAGTGAGCGAGTATGCTGTGCAAGTGTTGAAATGAGTCGGCAGGTCGTCCAAGCAGACGTCTCCAGACAGCAGTATGCATCGCCATTGACGGAGTCAATTACTGCGGCCCCAGGAAAGGGCTGTTTAGCATCTTGAAAGAATTAACCAAACAGTGCATAATTATTGCAAATCAACCGCCTCTTAATTATATCTGTGGCTCCATTATGCACCCCATTGGGCTCCAGCCCCTGCAACCCATGGCCCTGGATTTGGTACATCCCCTTTGCCACAGCCCACTTCTCGGAGAAGACAGAGCTGTGCGTGTGGGAATAACAGCTCTCCTCCAACGATCAGCTTAAAGGTCATGTCTTTACTTGTGGACATTTCTACCAGAAATATGGAAAAAGAGCAAAGTTGTTTTAACAGGCTCCAACCTCTCCGTGCTGTCTTCTGCCAGATTCAATTCAGTTCAATAGCAACAGCTGCCTTTCCTGGGGGTATTTCCTGTGTTCTAAACACTTTCTGTAATTCTCACCTGCACAGAAGGAGTTGGTATCTCCATTTTACAGATGGAGCGACTGAGGCTTAAAGGTGATAGGAGATTGCACAAGGTCATCTTTGAGGTAAATTGCAGAATCAGTATTAGACCCAGGGTCTACCTGAAATCTGAGCCTGCGTGTTGCGCTGGTAGATCATGCCGTCCTTTCCCCCACAAGTCAACCCAGCTCTAGGGTTGACTTGTTCTTGGGGAGAGCAGAGGAGTGCAGTCCTCAGCCCTTGCCTTCAGCATCCCCATCCCTTGGCTGTGGTGTCCTCGCCTCTTCAGGTCTAGTTAGAGTTTGTCTCCAATCCCATCTTACACCAGTGGAAGGTTGGCTGGTTCTGTGGTTTACCCCATAGGTGACCTTTTGCAAGTCTCACACCTTTAAGCCTCAGTTGCCCCATCTGTAAGATGAGGGATACCGACTCCTCCTGTGCAGGTGAGAATTACAGTTCAAGTTTTCAGCTTGAGAATTTAGCTCAAGTTTCTGAGAAGCCCCTGGAGGTTTTCGTCTCTGTTGCTCTGGGCTGGCCTCTGACTTTTCTGGCTGACTTTCTCTGTGCCGCACAATGTTGATTCAGACCTTTTCCTCTGTTCCCCACAGAATAACCCCGACTCACACCAGGCATTGATGCATGAAATGGGCTTTACAGAAAATTTAGGAGAAGATGAAGAAATAGTTTATGTGGCTGAGATTCCAACAATTTTCAATCGAATATTAGGCATTCTACTGTTGTTATATGTAAACTTTCTATTCGAGGACATACAGAAAGTAAGTCATAAATGCACGGCTTGATGAATTTTCACGAAGTGAACACATCCATGTAACCAGTGCCCAGAGTAAGAGATAGAACATTCCAGCACCCACAAGGCCCCCAAAACTAAAAAGCCCTTTCCAGGTTGGGTGCTGTGGCTCATGCCTATAATCCCAGCACTTTGGGAGGCTGAGGCAGGTGGATCACGAGGTCACAAGATAGAGACCATCCTGGCTAACATGGTGAAACCTCATCTCTACTAAAAATACAAAAATTAGCTAGGCGTGGTGGCGGGTACCTGTAAACCCAGCTACTTGGGAGGCGGAGCTTGCAGTGAACCGAGATCGCACTACTGCACTCCAGCCTGGCAACAGAGTGAGACTCCGTCTCAAACAAACAAACAAAAACAAAAAAACTTCCAAATTCTTCAATTCTTCCTTTCTCCATGCACTTTGCATATAGAATGCAGCAAGTATTGTGGGAATATTTACTGTGTGCTAAGCGCTTTTCATGTATGATCTCATTTAATCATCCTATCAACTCTAAGAGGAAGGTATTCTTATTGTTCCCATTTTACAGATGAAGAAACTGAGACCTGGATTAATCAGCTTGCCCAGAGTTTTTCTGCTGGTGATATGGTTTGGCTGTGTCCCCACCCAAATTTCATCTTGAATTGTAGTTCCCATAATCTCCATGTGTCATGAGAGGGACCCAGTGGGAGGTAATTGAATCATGGGGCGATTACCTCCACAATTTTGTGCTAGTGAGTGAGTTCTCATGAGATCTGATGGTTTTATAAGGGGCTTTTCCCCCTTTTGCTCAGCACCTCTTGCTGCTGCCATGTGGAGAAAGGATGTGTTTGTTTTCCCTTCTGCCATGATTGTAAGTTTCCTGAGGCCTCCCAGCCACGCTAAACTGTGAATCGATTAAACCTTTTTCCTTTATAACTTACCCAGTCTCCTGTATGTCTTTATTAGCAGCGTGAGAATGGACTAATACAGCTGGTAAGTAGTAATGGCAGGATTTGGACCCGTAACCCCAGCATTCCTATTCTTAACCTCTAGTTTGGGACAGTGTCAGGCACTGGATTCCTCTGCGTATGGTCTCTGCCCTCATCTAGACGCCAGCTTTGCTCTCCAAAGGCAGAGTCTCATAGGTGGCTCTTTGGTATCTGATATGGTGCAGACCATCCAGGAAGCACCTAATAAATGCTGAATGGATGGATGATTAAACAAAAAGCATTGTTTGAGGGTCAAGTTGTTTACTTAGATCATAGCTTGGAGAGAAAAAAGCTCTGTAGGATGCAGTTATTCTCAAGAAACCAACCATTGCTCATCTCTCCTGTGCAGCAGTGCCTTTGCAGAGCATAAGCAGTACTTTGGTCTTTGTTTCATCAACATTTCCTTGCCTTTTAATTTGTGGTAAGAGGACGTGAAGGGAAATAAACATAGTGATGAGGTGGGGAAAGCCTTTTTCTTGGCTCCGACTAGGGGAAGCATGGAAGATGAATTGAGTTCTGTGCCATCCTCTCAAAGTTCACGCTATTTTTGCTCCGAAGTTGTTTCCCTGCATGATTTATTGTGCTATCTGGAAAATCAATTTTTTCTTCTTGGGACCACGGAAGAGTCTGTTTCAAAACACATTTGCACCCTTAAAGCTAACATATTCAGTCTTACTGCCTCTGGTATCTGTAAGCAGACCCATTCCATGCTATTTTTAGGATCATTTCCAGAAAAATAATTTGTTTCATTGTGGAGTCTGTCAAGCTAAATGGAGTTATTTTCTTTGTGGAGTTGGATGAGTAAATCTAGTCCTAAAAAAATGAGGATTTAAAACATTTCCTGCAGAGAGCTCATAGCTGGGTTTATCTTATAGATTAAAATAAAAAGGAGCTACCAGAAGGTCTGTGTGTCCAATACACTTTGTTACCATCTATCAAGTCTATTTTCTTAAGTTGTCAGAGCTGTTTGCATTCATAATAATAGCTTTATCAAGAATCAGCTCCTTTTCTAGCATCAAAAGTTAAGAATTTAGGCCAGGCACAGTGGCTCACACCTGTAATCCTAGCACTTTGGGAGACTGAGGCGGGCAGATCACTTGAGGTCAGGAGTTCAAGACCAGCCTGGCCAACATGGTGAAACCCTGTCTCTACTAAAAATACAAAAATTAGCCGGGCATGGTGGCAGGCACCGGTAGTCCCAGTTACTGAGGGGACTGAAGCAGGAGAATCACTTGAGCCTGGGAGGCAGAGGTTGTAGTGAGCCAGCATTGTGCCACTGCACTCCAGCCTGGGTGACAGAGTGAGACTCCATCTCAAAAACAAACAAACAAACAAAAAGTTAAGGACTTAGACTTTGCAGCTGAATGGATCAGGATTCAAATATGTGCAAGATGTTCTACCTGTCTGGCCTCAGTTTCTTGATCTGAAAAAATGGGAAGAATTAAAGGACCTACGTCATCAGGTTGTAAAGGCCTTAACAGCATGGTAAGGCATGTGGAGTGGGACGCACTTGTTCAGGCATTGGTGGCCCAGGGTATAGGGCCCGTGATATTTTCAGGGGCCCACAAAAAAGTTTCTGTTTTGATTTCTTTGGCTGGGTGCAGTGGCTCACACCTATAATCCCAGCACTTTGGGAGGCCAAGGCGGGTGGATCCCTGAGGTCAGGAGTTCAAGAATAGCCTCGCCAACATAATGAAACCCCATCTCTACTAAAAAAAAAAAAATCAGCTGGGTGTGGTGGCGGGTACCTGTAGTCCTGGCTACTTGTGGGGCTGAGACAGGAGAATTGCTTGAACCCAGGAGGTGGAGGTTGCAGTGAACCAAGGATGCACCACTGCTCTCCAGCCTGGGTGACAGAGTGAGACTCTGTCTCAAAAAAAAAAAAAAAAATTCTTTTAAGATCAGAAAAAAAAATGAATATAGTAATAATAAATGCATAATAATGAATCCAGCCTAGATTATATTTGTCTTTTATACCGACATAGTCACAAAATATTTTTAATTATAATTATATATTATATAATTAGATTATAATTATATATAATTAAAATAATTTTATAATATAATTTTATATAGAGGGAGGAGCCCATGAAGGCAAATGTACCTAGGGCTCATGAAAGTCATAATATAGCCCTGGAGTGTATCAAATGGGAGGACATATATTTTTAATCACACAAAATAAGTTCAGAAGTAGGCAGGCAGTTTGAGACAGGTCTGGCCACTCCTTGGTCTCTAAGGTCCTATTTTTTCGCACCACCTCCCTCAACTTTGCCTCATGGACCAAAATGGCTGCTAGAGCTTTAGCCACTGTCTCTGCATTCCGGGCATCAGAAGGAAAAACGGGCAACGGGCAAAAGGAGCCCACTTCCCAGCTGGGGCACCTCTCTTTAAGGAACATTCTGCCCCACAACACTGAACTTGGTCACAAAGCTGCAGCTTAGCTTTAAGGGGGGCCGGGACATGTAATGTTTTAGCTGGGCGCATTGCCTTTCCAGATACAAGGTGGGTTTATACCAAAGAAGGTGAGAACAAGGCCAGATCACACAACCCAGAAAGAAGGAGATACTAGCTCTCTCTGGCAAGCCCCTTGACAGACAGGAAGAAGGAGATGGAGTGAGCTGACAGACTAAGTTCTCCAGCCAGGCGTCTCACCTGTGGTGTGAGGCACCATCAGTTCTAAAAGGGGGAAGGACAAACAGGCTCAGGTGGGGCTCCTGTCAAGTCAGAGGGTCGGGAAGGGGAGAGTGGAGGGATCAGGCAGAGGCGTGATCTCTGTGCCCCATCCTCTGGGTTCCTCATTCCATCAGGCTGCCGCCCGAGTATACCCTGCTCGGGGAAGCCACCCCTGACCCCCCAAACTCAACATCAAGCCTCCTTTCCCACTCCCTGACTCCTCACCTTGTGTTATTTTTTCTTTACAGCACATTTCACTGCTTGCGATTCTGTGGATTCATGTATTGTCTGCCTGGCCTGCCAGGCTGTAAGCTCTCTGGGAGGCAGGGATGTACCTGTCCCGTTCATCACGGTATCCTGTCTCCAGCACCTCTTGCCTGGCCTGTGGTGGGTGCTCACACTTGCTGAAAGAGTGGCCCTGATACAGAAACATCTCCCCCTGGCCCTGGGAAGGCTAGACCAGCATGGGCTGTGGCACCTTCCTCCCGCTCTTCATCTCTCCTGCTTCATTCACGGTGTTTCCGCAAAGGGGGCTGAGAGCCTCCTTGTGCTAGGTGCTCTTCTGGGCATTGGGAATTCAGTGATAAACACAGACAAGAATCCCTGCTTACATGGAGTTTATCTCCAGCAGAGGAGTGAGACAAGTGAAGAGGCTAGCTGGTGATATGAGGTGTAAAGAAAACTGAAGCAGGGAAGGGCTGAGTTCTGGGGTTGGGTGTCTCCATTTTATATAGAATGGCCAAAGGAAGGCTTGGCTAAGAAGCAGTAACAGTGGAGCAAAAGCCTGCAGGGGCTGGGGGAGCCAGCCATGTGGACGTCCAGAGGAAACATGTCTAAGCACAGGGAACAGCAGGTGCAAAGGCCCTGAGGCAGGAGCATGCCTAATGTGCTGAAGAACAGCAAGGGGGCCAGTGTGGCTGGCAGAGAGTGGGAAATAATATGGTCACATAGGGTCACCGCCAGAGGTGCAGTTTTTATTGTGAAGGATGTGGGGAGCCCTTGGAGGGTCAGAGGCAGAGGAGGGGGTACAATTTGACTTCTGTTATAAAGGATTCCTTCTGCTGTGTGTTGAGGACTGGTTGTAGGGGCGGGAGTAGAAGCAGGGACTCCAGTGAGGAAGCTACTGCCTCTCCCAGGTGAGAGGTGACCATAGCTTGGATCAGGGTGGAGGCAGAGGAGGAGGTGAGGAGCTGTACTTTCACAGGATGGACTCTTCTCATCTCACCCAGAAGGCATTCCCGGTGGTCCCATATATCTCCCTCCCTCAGCAGTCACGTTTCCGTGGGGGTAGGCTCTACTTCATCAGTGGTATCACATCTGTGTCACATTACCCATATTACACAGTGGATGCAGATGTGAGGGTTTCAGCTGGCAGGCTCCAAGGTGAATCTAACCTGCAGGCAAGGTGTTAAACCCGTTTTGAACTGTATAGGAGCATACCGCTTTCTGGTTTTGCCACAGACCTCAGTACTCTCTTGTTTGCCAAACACTTCCGGTTTCACACATTTGTATTATCCGTCTGGCTCCAGAAGACATGCGAGGTTCGTATGAAGCAGGGCTGGTAACTCCACTCTGTACCAACTGAGATCTCCATTTCACAGATCTTGTTAATCCCATTTCACAGACGAGAGTAACTTAATTGGCTCAGCAATGAAATGACTACCCCAAGGTCATGCGGTTCTAAACTGGTGATTGTGGCTTTCTGGTTTTTAATGTCTCTCCACTCCATCCTACCGGCCTTACAGCTAGTGAGAGTTGAGAGAGAATTCTCTTCCTTTATCAGACAGATATATTACCCTACTTGTAAATAGATGATTTCAGAAACAGAGTAACGGTGAAGAGACCGTCTAACTTGGGTTTGCACTCCCTTCCACTTCTAGGTAAAGAACGGAAAACATTCACCAGTGTATTCCTCATTTGCATTACAAGAGCCGGGCAACCTGCTGATTTACTGTGTACAATGAAGCTTTCACAAAGCATGTGTGCTTATGTTTCTCCAAATGAAGGGTTGCTCTCCAAAAGACGGTATCTGTAGCATGTGTGTGGTCATTAGCACCTATTATTATACGTTTGCATTCATAACTTTGTAGCTTCTTACTCCACAGTCCTGCCTACCCTTGGTCCTTAAAAGCAAACTTTGGAGGGTGGTTCTTACTAAAACTTGCCATATTCTGAATTAAATTTTAAAGACTTGATGAAACCCTTGCTGGGGAATGAGAATTCAACAGAGTTAAAATTATATTCTTAAGTGTTCCTGGAGTCAGCCCCAAGTATTAAGGTACTCAGAAGTAAAAAGGCCTTTGCCCTCTGTGGGTTTCCAGGAAAAGAAAAGAAAGAAACTGAGCAGTCATTTACCTTTTTCTACATTTCCCCAATTTTCTGAATCTGTTCCCATAGCAACCCTAATAGAGATTGGGTTGCTAGAAAAGCATTCATTTCTATAGAAACAATTTGTTCTATATGAGAAAAAGTTTACTTGGTAGCACATGAAATCTAATATTAGGATTTTGGTTTTGTTGGTGGATTTTTTTTTTTTTTTTGTCAGCCAGAAGAATATTTCCCAAGCCACCTACAGACGTATGTTGCATCTTTAAGCTCAAAATTTCATCTCCTAGTGTTTTCTCAAATTGGTTTTGGATGGAGGTTGCAGAGTCTCAGTCCCTTGGGATGTTGACTAAGAATACAAAATTTTAAAAAGTTTAGATTATTTGCATACTCAAATACAAGGGATAGACTAGATGATCTCTTGAGGGGTTTTGTTTTTTTGGCACAGGAATATGCTGTTTTTCTTGACGTTGCTGTGAAAATCCTGAGGGGTTTTGAATAGAACAAGGTAGACAGCTTTGGTTGTAAGCAGCAGAAGCTCAACTCAAAACTATTAAACAAACAAAAGAGGGGAATTTGTTAATTCTCAGATTTTAGAAGTCTAGAGGTTTCAGGTATGGCTGGATCCAGGGCTTATGGAGAAAGTAGCTTTTCCCTCCCTCAGCTCTGCCTTCCACTCTGCTGGCTTCATTCCCAGGCAGGCTCTTCTTAGGACGCTCCAGAAGCTCCAGTCCTACCCCCTGCAGCTTCCAGTGGAAAGACAGGACCTCTTTTCCAATAGTTCCCGGAAAAGTTCTAAGTGGATTGACTTAGGTCACATGCCCACCCCTGAATCAATCACTGGGGACCGGGAAGGGAGGAGATGAGCTGATTGGCCAGACCTGGGTCAGATGTTTCCCTTTGGAGTCAGAAGCGAGTTCAGCATCTCCCAGTCCCCACAGACTAAGAGACGGAGGGACGTTTCTAAAGTGGAGAATCAGAAGGTGGAGGCAGCTAAAAGGGAGATGGATGTGATCCAGGCACCAGTTGGTCATTCCAGTGACTGATTCCAAATGGCTGAAGAGGACCGATTTGACCATATTCTGAAATTAGGGGGCTGGTCCTTAAAAGCTTGCTTCATCCCAGCTGCACAGAGAGAGGGAGCTGACCAGCTAGGGCTTCCCTTTCCCATCACTTCATTTTTCTAATTAATCTGTTACCAGCTCCACCTCAAGAATATACTTCAAACAAGATTTATTTCCCCCTTCTAAAGGGAGTTGAAAAAAGTCAGAATACATTTGCATGCTGCCTAAAACATTCTGAACCCGTGTCTTATCAGTACCACTGAACAACCTTGTCTTTTCAGGGCTGGTAGCTATATAATCATAGCTACCTTCAGCCTCGCCAGCTCTCTCTTGAAAAGGTTATCGTGAACAGGGGATGAAAAATCATTTGGAAACATAGCCTAGGTCTGTTTTTCAATTGTCTTTTCATTCCATAGTTCAGAGAGTTCGAGAAAATAATGTGTTAGCAGCACATAAGTAACCTCATATACATATGCTTTTTATTTTTTTATTTATTTTCTATTTTTTGAGATGGAGTCCCGCTGTCGCAGGTGGAGTGCAGTGGCGCGATCTCGGCTCACTGTAACCTCCGCCTCCCGGGTTCAAGAGATTCTCCTGCCTCAGCCTCCCGAGTAGCTGGGACTATAGGCATGCGCCACCACACCCAGCTAATTTTTGTATTTTAGTAGAGACGGGGTTTCACCATGTTGGCCTGGATGGTCTGGATCTCCTGACCTTGTGATCTGCCTGCCTCTGCCTCCCAAAGTGCTGGGATTACAGGCATGAGCCGCCGTGCCCAGTCCATATATTTTTTTCTTGAAAAAAATATTTCGTGAGACGATTAAGGTGCGAATTATTTCAGGGAAGGTGTTGGTGAGTGGTCAGTAATTTAAATTAACAGGATTTCCAGGGCTTATTTAAGAGCCTAAAATAGAATTGCTAAAATTCAGAGAGCATTTTACTTTAACTTCTGCTATAGGGACTCTTTTGCCTTAAAAATGCTTTGTTTTCATCGCCATTAGCTTGCAAAGATATTTTAAAAGTTTAAAATATCCTTAGGATTTTTTCCTTGTTAATAAACTGGGTTAATGATTTCCATGGAGATTACTTCCAACGAGGCTCTTGTATTTTAGGCAAGCAGCTATCCTGTTGGGATCAGAAAGGAATCATTTGAAACCTTTAATCTCCTAGCAAGACTAAGTGCTTCTGGTGAATGAACCCCTGGGTCTCAGTGGGACATTTGAGAGGCCCTTTAAGGTACAAAGCGCTGTGTTTCAGAAGACATAATCTTTCAAGTAGGACTCACAAGTGAGGGACTTTGACCAGCCTCGTTGAGCGAAGTGTGTGCATGCCTGTGTGTGTGTGTGTGTGTGTGCCTTGCACGCATTGGGGGTTGGGAAATTTGTGTTCTGTTAGCGGAGGGTGTCCTTTATAACACTGAGAATGAAGGTGATGTTCTGGTTTAAAACCCCTGTAACTTACATGAACTTCCACGAGCAGAGACGGGTGTTGTCGAGCAGAGTTTCCTGCACAAAATGTACAGCTGCATCACCTGGCATCTTGTCGAAGCACAGGTTCTGATGCAGGAGGTTAAGGATGGGGCCTGGGATTTGGTGTTTGTGACAAACTCCCAGATAATTCCATCCCCATGCTGCTGGTCCCTGGACCACACGTGGAGTAGAGAGAGTACAGACCACTTCGTTTCACCTCCACTGGGAAGAGACTGAAAATCACATTTTGGATCCTGCCAGTCCTTAGCAGCGCTGATTCTGGTGTATCTTGGGACTTTATGTCATCCCTGAAAAAGGGATCCCCTAAGAAGGGTAAAGCCCAAACACCTTTTAAGTCATCAGTTCTAGACTAGCTGATGTCCTCTAATCCTGGCAGGGAATCTGGCTGCAGGTAAATGGTGGTTGCGGGGGAGACAGATCAGCAATGATTCAGGCAAAACTTTTCTTCTAAAGCAGAAATGAAAATGAAGCTTATTGTTTCTTCAGAATTTCTTTGTGTCTTTCTCAGCTACGGTGACTATTAAAGTATATTTCCCAAGGGAGTGGTGGTATTCGGTGATGTCCTTGTTCATTTAGCTGAAGGCAGATTTCCCTGTTTCCCTCAATGGGAAATGATCTTGTACCTGAGTCTTCAGAGAAGAAGCAGCTACACTGAAGCCTTTCATCAGAATTCTCAATGAGGCAGCAGACTCGGAGAGAAGAAAGAAGCAGGCCCTTCTGAGCTTTTTGGAGAATTGCAAAGCAGGCAGCCTGTATCAGGTAGCTACTGACGTATAACAAATAACCCAAAAACTTAATGGCTTCAAACAAATAACCTTTTCAAGAATATTTTTTATTATGGATTCAGGGGGTACCTGTGCAAGTTTATTACATGGATATATTGTGTAATGGTGAAGTTTGGGCTTCTAGTGGACGCATCACCCAAATAGTGAACGTTCTACCCAATAAGTGGTTTTTCAACCTCACTCTCATCTCATCCTTCCCCCTTTTGGAGTCCCCAGTGCCTATTATTTCCATCTTGATGTCCTTTCAAGCAATAATTTTTAAGCCATTATACTATCCATATGTATCCCATAACATCATGTTGTAAACCTCAAATATACACAATAACATTTATTTTTAAAACATAAATCATTTTTTAAAATGAAAAAGCCCCAATAACCTTTTATTATCATGATTATTTCTCATGAGTTGATGTGTAGGCTGGGCAGTTGTGCTGATCCCAGTTGGTCCCATTGATTTGTCCGTGGTCAGCTGGTGGTTCCGCTGGGGGCTGGTGGTCTAGCATGGTCTTTGCTGGGACCACTTGGCTCTTCCACCTACCACCACATTTGTCACAGTCTGACACGTTCCCATGGTGGTGGCCGTGGTCCCAGAGAGAGCTATAGTATCCCAATCATGCAGGAGGACAAGTGGGAATACCCTCAGGCTTTTCAAGCTCTGCTGGCATCAGATGGGCTAACATACCCCAGCAGCCAAAGCAAGTCATATGCCTGAACCCAGAGTCAGGGAGTGTGGGACCAGAAAGCTGAAGCAAAGAGCATGAATGCAGGGAAGCCATTAGTGAAATTCAGGAATGAACAAGCCCCTCTCTTAATGCCTGAGACTGAGTTTGTAAATCTCTGAGTATAGACAAAACTTTTCATTCATTCACTTATTCATTCGTTCATTCATGAAACATTTATTATTTTTCTCTTATGCAAAGCACTGGGCTCAGTCAGACTTGACTTCGGAGTTTTACTTGCCTTGAGATCTACACCCACTTAACTTCCACCTCCAGACCGTCTCCACGTGGAAACTGCAGAAAGCTTTTGCTGACTCCTCAGCGGGGCCCGTGGGACCTGTGGAATCATTCTGTGGAATGAGGCAGAGGGTCCCCTCCGCAACGCCCACAGGGCAGCTACTGCCTGTTGCCATGGAGATGCTGGATAGCTTTAAACAGACCCTACCTGCTACCCACTTCTTGGGCGGCTGCCTTTCAAGATGAAAGGGCCTGGCTAGAACTCAGAAGGTCTGCTGTCCTCTTAGGCCCTTGGGTTGATCGCCTCATGGAGGTTGTTTTGATCATCATCAATGCAAATAATTAAAATTTTTAAAAACAATTTTTGTGGGTATATAGTAGGTATATGTATTTATGGGATATATGAGATGTTTTGATACAGGCATGAAATCTGATAATCACAACATGGAAAATGGGGTATCCATCCCCTCAAGCATTATCCTTTGTGTTACAAATAATCCAGTTAATACTGTTTTAAAATAAAACAGTATGTACAATTAAATTGTACATTTAATTTAAAATGCACAATAATAATTTAATTGTACATTTAAAAATAACTCAATTATTTAAAATTATTTAAAATAATTATTTAAATAAAATATATAATTAAATAATTGAGTTATTTTAAAATGTACAATTATTGACTATAGTCACCCTGTCGTGCTATCAAATACTAGGTCTTGTTCTATTTTTTTGTACCCATTAACCATCCCCACCTCCCCACTTTCCCACTGCCTTTCCCAGCCTCTGGTAACCATCCCTGTACTCTCTATCTTCTTGAGTTCAATTGTTTAGATTTTTAGATCCCACAAATAAATGAGGATGCAAATAATCTTTCCCTCACAGTTTTGTTGGTTTGGTTTAGGTGGATTTAGAAGCATATTGTAAACCCTAAAGAGCCATGAGCATGTCAGGGTTTATTACAAGTAGGAAGGAGAAGCCAAAAGTTCTCTCCCAGCATGGTCATCGATGATGTGCTGGGAAACTGGATGTGGGAAGGGCTGGGGAAGAGCCCAGGATTAGAGCGATTGCTGATTTCCTTGGTGTAAATACCTCATGGCTGATTTCTACCAAGGTTGCTACCAATGATTTAACAACCTACTTGTAGAATTCACCTACAAACAGCATCATGCTTGACCTTACAGCACCCATATGAAGGAGGTACACTTTTGACATTCCCACTTTACAGATGGAACAATTGAGATTCAGGGAGGGAGGCTGAGTATGTGCCCAGAGTCCCACAGCTACAGGTCCCACAGCTACAGCTACAGGGTATGATGAGGCATGTCAGACCCTCCATTTTCCCACATTTAATCACTAGAACGCCTGGATATTTAACAACTTGCTTTCTCAAGCTGGTAGGAACCAGTTCTAGTTCCCCTGACTTAGCTCAGGTACCTGCCTGCCTGGGTTTGAACTGGCCCCGCCTTTTACTGTCTCGGTAATTTTGTGCAAGTGACTAGGCTCTGTCTGTTGGTAATAAGGGGATCTAACAGTACCTGCCTCCTAGTGTTGAAATAAAGATTCAATGAGATGAGGTGCATGTGAGGTTCCTCACATACAGTAAGTGCTCGATGAGTGCCAGCTCTTACGGGTGCTACATCTCTAGGGCAAGTGATCATGCAAGGGTCTGAGGAGACTACGCTGTCACCACAGGGTTCCCTAGTCCTGTTGTCTGAAAGTTGTTGGTTCACCCCATTTCCAGCCCATTTTTCCACCTAAGCACCTGTGAGTGAAGTTTTTCCAGCCTCCTACAAACCATCCATTCATCTCGTTCTGCAGAGCTCAGCGAGCACTTCCTTTGTGTCAGGCTCCTACAAACAGCATCACACTCGTCCTCACAGCAGCCCTACGAGGAAAGGACATTTTTAACATCCCCACTTTACAGATGGAACAATTGGGTTTCAGGGAGGCTGAGTAGGTCCCCAGAATCCCACGGCTACAAGTCAGGAGAGACAGGATTCGAATCCAGAGTCTTTGTGTCTAAACCACCCTCCCCCTTTTTTTGAAAGAAAAAAATAATTATGTAGAGTGACTTCTTGATTTTATCTATTTTCTTTTTAAAATAGCCTTATTGAAATGTAATTTACATACATAAAATTCATCTTTCAAAAGTGGGAAATTCTGTGGTTTTTAGTACATTCCCCAAATTGTGCAACCATCGCCGCTATCTAACTTTAGAACCTTTCCATCAACCCCGAAAGAAAACCCAGACGCTCCCTCTTCTCAAAGAAATGCAGAGGCTCTGGACACATCCATCTCTCAGCTTCTGCAGAAACCACCTGCAGCTCAGCCCACTGCCCCTACAGGTAGGTGGGGAGGGAGGATCTTAAGCAGAATCATTTTGCTCACATTCACTGAAAATCTCCAGGTCCCTAAAAAGCTTTGCCTGATTATATTGAACTATTTATTGCCCTCCCTCTCAGTGTGAAGGGGGAATATTTAATTATTTCCAGAGACACAGGCTGTTGTCATTTTATCTCCTTGATCTCCACCCCTACCGCCCTTCATGGTTTTGGGAGAAAGCTGCTGGGTAGAAGGTGCTGGTATCTTCCTTGCCTGTGATTAGAAGCCTCTCTCATTGGAGCTTTTGCTTCCGCTCTTTTTCCCTTTTGCCTCCTTTCAGCTGCCCCTTCCCGAAGCCGAATGTCATCTGATTTTAGGCGCTGGGGATAAAGAAGCTGTGATTGGGACCTCCTGGTGTGCCAATCAAACACAGAAATGAAAGACTGGTTTTTCAAGACAAACCTGGAGGCAGCTGTTTGGTACTTAAAAATCAGGCTGTGTTTAATCACTGAGGGGAAAACGTATCAATTGCAGTCTGATCACAGTATTGTCTAAACAGCCCTGTGAATTTGTAAATGACATGTGCAGGGTATTTTTAGCTCATGTTTTTAGAAGCTGAACAGTTTACCACCTCCCCACTCCCCCGACCTTGTTACACCTTTCAGGCTGATCATCTGTGATTCTGTTAGTTTCACCTTCCAAGGGGCTGTTAGATATGCAAACCGCATTCTTCTCCTTTACCTTCCAGACTTTTTCTTTGTTCAGTGGTGGTGGGTGTAAGGGAGAAAAGTGGTTGGGCAAAATAATTTATCTTTGGCTGTTTTTGAGGTTTGAGGTTCTCCGATGTGTAAGCAGTGGCTCGTGTTTGCACTTCCTGAATGCCTTTTCTCACCCTCTAGTAAATGCCTATTGGCATTTGGGAAGAAAGAATTTAGCAACATTCCAGTTGATCCCAGGGTTACAGAGAGAGCCAGTGGCAATCAGACCTTCTGGGACCCTCATCCCCAGTGCTCTTGGGGTTTACGTCCTGGGTTGTACATTTAGGCTTAACGGCCTCTGTGTGACCTTGTCCACAAAACAAGACGTTTCATTCCTTTGTGGACCCCAGGGCCTTTCCCATGGAAGGAAGTCAATGAATTCCTACTAAAGGAATAAACTTCAGAACCAAAGCCCGCGAGTGCTCAGTGTACTTTTTCTTCTTTCCTTATCATGAATAAGCCGGACTTCCCAATTGCAATAGCGCTTGAATGGCATAATTGGCAATCACTACGATGGCGCAGGTCCTGGCCAGGTGCTTCCCATGTGCAGCCTCTTATCCCCCTCTGAGGGCAGGGTTTCTCAGCCTTGGCTGTTGATATGTGGGGCACTTGGCAATTCTTTGCTGTGCAGGGCTTTCCTGAATATTACAGGATGATGAGCTGAATCATTGGTCTCTACTCTACCCACGAGCATCCCCCTCTCTGTATGACAACCTCAAATTTCTTCAGACATTGCCAAATGGACCCTGGGCAAGGATGGAGGGGGTCACCCCCTAGTTAAGAACCACTGGAGTATTTGGGGAGGCAAAAGGAAAAAAAAGTAGACTGAAAATGTCAGAGGCATTCGAACTAGAGCAACTCCATCTTGAATAGGGGCGGGGTAAAATGAAGCTGAGACCTACTGGGCTGCATTCCCAGGAGGTTAAGGAGTTCTTAGTCACAGGATGAGATAGGTCTGAAGATACAGATCTCAAAGACCTTGCTGATAAAACAGCCTGCAGTAAAAAAGCCGGCCAAAACCCACCAAAACCAGGGTGGTGACAAAAGTGACCTCTGGTCAGCCTCCCTGCTCGTTATACACTAATTATAATGTATCAGCATGCTAGAAGACACTCCCACCAGCACCATGACCATTTACAAATGCCATGGCAACACCCAGAAGTCACCCTATATGGTCTGAAAAGGGGAGGAACCCTCACTTCCAGCAATTGCCCACCCCTTTCCTGGAAAACTCATGAATAATCCACCCCTTGCTTAGCATATAATTAAGAAATAACTATAAGCAGCTGAGCAGCCCATGCCGCTGCTCTGCCTATGGAGTAGCCATTCTTTATCCCTTTACGTTCCTAATAAACTTGCACTGTACTCTATGGACTTGCCCTGAATTCTTTCTTGCACAAGGTCCAAGACCCCTCTCTTCATGTCTGCATTGGGACCCCTTTCCGGAAATAACATCAGGGAGGCCGAGCACGGTGGCTCACGTCTGTAATCGCAGCACTTTGGGAGGCCCGAGGTGGGTGGATCACGAGGTCAGGAGTTCGAGACCAGCTTGGCCAAGATGGTGAAACCCCATCTCTACTAAAAATACAAAAAAAAAAAAAAAAAAAAAAAAAGTCAGACGTGGTGGCAGGCGCCTGTAATCCTAGCTACTCAGGAGGCTGAGGCAGGAGAATCACTTGAACCTGGTAGGTGGAGGTTGCAGTGAGCCAAAATTGCACCACTGCACTCTAGCCTTGGTGACAGAGTGACTCCACCTCAAAAAAAAAAAGAAAAAAAAGGAAAAGAAAAAAACCCAGGGAAAGGAAAGGAAAACAGGAAAGAATCACGCAGGGAGAAAAGAAGTGTAGCACAGAGGGAAACAGACATGGGCGGAGTTTGACTGACTAGACCTGGCCTTGGTCCTGGGCCCTGCGGCTGACTTGGCTAGGGGACCCTGGGCAAGACTTCGCCTTTCCTGTGCCTTGGTTTCATCTGTAAGATGAGCACCTGCCACACAGGGTTTGTTGCAAAGAGCAAAGAAATTGCCTTTTGTGAAAGTGCTATACCAGTGCAAGCTTTTTTTGTGTATGCTACTGACATGTGTGTATTGTCAGATCAATTTCTCCTTTTGCCAGTGTCAGATTCACCTATGACAAGAGACAGTCCTGAGTTTACCATATGCTCTGTGAGGATTAGCAGTATGTCATTGCATTCTCATTTATGGTCAGAGAATAATTTGATTAAAAGCCTGTTTGGACAAGGTGCAAAGCAACGGCAATGGCAGGGCCAGCCAGAGGTGACAGAGTTTTGTGGAAGAGAAAATAGGTTTGGAATTTTCGGTTCTAGAAGCCTCTGCATCATCTCTCGTCTCTCCCGTCTTTGCAGAATTCAGCCGCAGGACTTTCTCAAGTTGTTTGGAAAACACAGCCGAAAATTATACCTGGCAAGTATGGCTCTCTGTCCACACACTTAGGGAGACAAGAAATAGAACATTCCTTTATTTTCTTTAAATTGACTTGAAGCCTCCCTCACTTGTTCTTGGTTGGGTACAGAAAGATTTGAAACCTTACATAGCTCCAAATGCCTGGCCAGGCGCTGATGGTCATCTGTCCACATGGGTCACCTTGGAGACATATATTGTCCCAGCCCATATAATGTCCCAGGTTGGCTGCTTCCTTCCTAGCCACTCTTGGTCAGACTGAGACCCTGTGGCCATATTCCCTCCCAAGGGCATGACACTCCCCCATCCACCTGCAGCATGGCCAAGGATCAGGGCCCAGGATCCCAGCTTGAGGAATCCTTGTATGCTCTGGGGTCACCCCTCCCTCTCCCTTCTTGTATTCCTCAGGGACGCTCATGTCTGCTCTCCTGGCATTTCAGGACGTGTGACCAATCCCACCCATGAGCTATGTGTCCTTTGAAAACAAAGTTTCAGCTTTCCCAATCCTGCAAACACTCTCTCCTCTCCAGACCAGGCCAGAAAGCACAGAGTTAGCCTGGCTAAAACAGAGGATGAGAAAGTGAACACACAGGGAGAACCCCAGACACTAACATTTCAAAAAACAGTCCTGCCATTTATTTGTCATCCCCAGCATCCAGGCCCACCTGGCCAAGTTTCCAAAGTGGAGAGAACCATCCAAGACTAGAGCCAGGGGAATGGACGATGCTGGCACATGTAGTAGGTGCTCAATGCACAGCTGCTCCATGCCCACCACTGGAACTCCACCCAGTGGGTGAGCCACTGAAGGGAGAATTGGGGTTTGCCATTCTTCCAGCTGCCTTCGTCATGTTCAGAGTCATTTGTGTTCTCTGCTCTGCTGCTCAGTACAAGTTGGGAAGCTTCTCAGCATGCCAAAGGGGCTCTTTCTTCTTTAATATAGCATTGTTACCCTGACATTTCCCTAACTCTTTCGTCCCCTTCCATCTTCATGGTTGTCAAGGAAACAGTTTCCTGGGCAACCTGTTGACTTATTTGGCTGCCAAGTTTGTATTATCCAGAGTGGGGAGCTGTAGTGAAGGATTTTTTTTTTTTTTTTTAAATGTCACCAAGGTAACCGCCAGCAGCCGTTTAATTATAGTTTTAGGTAAAGATGAATTCTTTTTTGCAAATGTTCATGTATTTTTGGTTTGGGGTGGGGTGGGGAGAAGAATCGCCAGGAGATTAACATTCTCTAATTATATGCTTTCAGTTGTGGACAATTCAGTTTCATTTGCAATGAAAGTTGGTTTCATTCAGGATTAATTTTTTCTCCTTTAAAAAATCAGAAAAACAGATAGAACAATGAAAACAAAGAGGGGAAAAAAAATCAGTTTGGTATGGAGCCAGCAATGAGTGTGGTGGCCATGGCTGGGGTGTGGGCATGGCTGAAGGGATGTCACTGGTGACTGTTTCCTGAAACATAAATTCCTTTGTGGATCTGAGAGGTAGTGTGGTGTAGTGGTTACACACTGGGACTCGGGAGTCAGGCTGCCTGGGTTCAAATTCTGTCTCTGCAGCTTCTTAGCTGTTTGGCCTCAGGCAAGTGACTTAACCTGGCTGTGCTTCAGTTCCCACAGCCGCCAAATGAGGAGGAAATGGGAAGAAAGAGTTAAATTTCCCCATAGGTGTGCTGTGAGGGTTAGGATCTATTCATTAGATCCCTTAGAAGGATCCCTGGCGTGGCACCAGCACTCTATAATATCAGCCATCATCATAAAGCCACGGCCTCCTACAGAGCACACTTTACCTACGCCTGCCTACATGTTAATCGTTTCAGCCTTTCTAGGCACCAGCGTGCTAATATGAACAGTTCTGATGTTACTGTGTGATAGAGTCATTAGAACCACACCTAACATTTCCTGGAGACTGACACTGTTCTGAGCACTGTGTCTTTGCTCATTTCATGTCCATAGCAACCCCAGAGCTGGGTACTATTATTGTCTCCCTTTCACCAATGGGGAACCTGCAGAGGAAAAGAGTAAGAGTTGGTGTTTTAAACTGAAAAGATCAATCTTGTAACGCATTTGTGAGTAGCCTCCTTGGAGCTGTATGTAACTTTGTTTTATGGTTCCCTCCTTGGCGTCTCAGTAGGTTTTGATCAAACCAAGTATCAAAGTGCAGGGAAGTGTCCATCTGGGGAGGAGCACTTGGGGTTCACTCTTGGGAGGCTTTTTGGGAGACACCAGATGATGGCAGATTCCTTGGATCCTCGATGGTGGCTATGACATTCAGGGAGTTCTCAGGCCCCTGCACTCTCAACTCCCCTCTCCGGATCTGGGGGAAGCAGGCTGCAGAACTCCAGAGCTGAGGCACAGGTTGCACTGGGGTGGTGAGGAGCAGTCCCCATTGGTCATCTCCCAGACAGGTAAGCAGGAAATGATGATGGCCCAGTCCAGAGCAGGCCGTCAATGGTCCAGCTGCATGAGCTCGGGGAGAGGTTTCTCTTGTGCTCCCAAGTAAATCAAGGAGTTTCAATCTGCCATCTTCATGGTTCTCCAGGGTTTAAAAGTACTGTGATTCTGTAGGGGAAATAAGAGTCACAGATCTGTCTTTTGAACCCAGGTCAGTCTGAGTCTAAAGTCTTCTTTTAGCCACTGGGCTAAAGCCCTGCTGTTCTGATGGTTACTGAAACCGTGGACTCTGGAGCCAGAGTCTTTGAGTTATTTTCTGTCATTTTCTAGTGAGTGACCTGAGTAATGTACTTCTCTGTGCCTCAGTTTCCTCATTGGCAAAATCGAGACAATAAGAGTACCTATCTCTAGGGGCTGTTGTGGGCAGTGGAGCACTCAGAACAGTGTATCTCTCCAATAAATGTTAGGTGTGGTTATGACTCTATTACACAGTGACATCATAACCATTCATATCAGCAAGCTAGTTGCATCGTGGTGGCTGATAGTTAACATGTAGCCAGGCGTACATTTTCTTTATTTAGAGAGACAAGTTCTTGCTCTGTCACCCAGGTTTGAGTGTGGTGGCATGATCACAGCTCACTGCAACCTCGACCTCCTGGGCTCAAGCAATCCTACCACCTCAGCCTCCTGGGTAGCTGGGACCACAGGCACGTGCTATCACACCCGGCTAATTTTTAAATTTTTATAGAGTTGGAGTCTTACTATGTTGCCCAGGCTTGTCTTGAACTCCTGGCCTCAAGTGAGCCTCCCACTTTGGCCTCCCAAAATGCTGGGATTACAGGAGAAAGCCACAGTGCCTGGTCTGGTATGTGCATTTTCTGACTTACTCCTCACCATCATTATTTTGATGCTTCTAGTATAGTTCCTACATAGGTTTCTGTATTGTTAATCTTATCAATCTATATATAACATACACTGTGTAGGCAAGCTTCTCTCTTCATCTTTATAAATCCCCTAGTGATGCCCCCCTTCCCACTAATCTCCTTCAATTGAGATTCAACTGCACAGGCCAGCCCCTGTCAGATCTGCTGTGCTAATACCACTGGGAATATTTGTTTTGTGTGCTTTTTTCTCTTTCCATGGATTAGGTACACTTTCATCATTTTCAAAGGAAGACCTGAATAGCAATGAACTCACTGGTCAAGAGCAGTGGAGTTTTGGCATGGAATACCCTGTACCCTGTACCCACCATGATGGAGTAATGTGGAGACTCAAGGCTGATTCTTAGCCAGGCCAGTGGCTTCAGAAAGGGCCAGGAGCCTGCAGTTACACAGCTCCATCTTTCTGCCCCTCCCTCCACCCCCTGCCTTTTATTTCTTATTCGTTACAGCCTTTCATGAGGAACAACAGTCAGTAACACAAACATTATATTCATCTCTGCTCATTCTCCCCTCCAGGGACCAAACAAGTGTTTTTTTTCTGGGCATTGAAAATACGTCTCACCCCAGCTTTTAAATAGACTCAATGTTAGACAGAAAAGCACACATTCTGTAGAATGATGGAGGAAGGGTAATTATGTATTAATAAAGACAAAAAAGAAAAAGGAAAAGAAATTGTTCTTTGCATCACCCGATGGCTTTGGCAGAAATAAAAATAGCAAAATGCTTAACTGGTTTTCCTGCCAGTGGGATGAATAGGGGGCTGGTGCTCTTGATTTGAGGCCATGGGCTGCAGGGCTGTGCTCAGCGTGGGTGGGGACTGTGAGGACTGAGGATGAGGCTCCATCAGGGGGGCCATTTGTGGGGACTTGGGCTGCAGAAGGGGAGGGAGGAGGGAACCCACAGAGAAGCTACCTTCTTGTGTCTCCCTGGGCCTCTGGAGGTGGGTGGTCTCCGTGTCTTTGGGCAAGTCACATATTCTTTCTGTATAAGATGGGGATAATGATACCTGAGTATCAAAATCTTACCCCATGTGGTCTAGCATTTTCAATGCTGCAAACAGCAGTGGTGTAGAGTGGAAATAAGCCTGGGTTGGAGTCATAGCTTTGCCGCTTATCAGTTGTTGTCCTCGGGAAGTTACTTAATCTCTCTGTGCCTCCGTTTCCCCATTTGAAAAATGGGGAGGATGATAAACCGCATCGACTTCAGTATTGTGGCAGAATGAGTGAATACATGTAAAGCAATTAGAACAGTGCCACTAAGCATCCTCTCAAGTGTTATAATGATTATATTAATATCTCCATTCTTATTACCAATATCCATATAGGTGAAGTTCAGTGAAACTGGCTCAGTTTCATCAAAGAACTGCTAAGTGGAAAAAACCAGGATCTAAACTCAGGCTTTTGGACTCCAAATCTCATTGAATTTTCTTTATGCCCATAACTCCTTCCTTACAAATGAAAAATGAAGGGCCCTTTTCATTTGTAAAAACTCTAACACCAGTGATAGCTTGTTAACGAGACTAAGCACAACATCCTTCAAGGTTAGACAACTTTAGACTGAGTTTTCAGAGCTCACTTTTCTGGTTCTTTGCTTTTTTCTCTGTCTGTAAAATAGACTCCGACAATAACCATGATGTAACATTGCTCATGGCAGAAACTCAGTTAAAAACAAAACCTAGGGGACAAGTTGCAGGGAGGTTAGAATTAACCAGGTCCCTGTCCACTGGGCCCTGGAAGGTCAGATGGCTTCCAGCTGGAGGGGAGCTCCAACCCTGTACATTCCAATAGGAAGCTGGCAGCTGAAGCTTTGTCTCCAGGGCTTCCAGGTTCTCTGGGGTTTCTTCCTTTCTGACCCTGGAAACAGAAGGAGACTCAAGACTCTCCATGAAGATACTTTCTCCTGTTGGCTGAATTCACGAGGTGGGTCCGATCCATGTATCCCTCCTTGCAACTCAAAAGAAGGCAGCAGCTTTACTTTGATACAACCTCAGGAAAGGCCCTGCATTTTCTTTTTATGAATCTCGGGCTGTGATTCAGGAAGAGGGCAAGGGTGGAGTTGGAAATCGCCCCTCGTGGAAGTGTGAGCTACAGAGAAGCTGAGCAAACCTGGCCGTGTGCTCCAGGATTTACCTCTGTAACCCATGATCCCAGGGAGCTTAGATATTGACTTGTGTAGACACTTTCCTTGGGCTGTTCAAGGTGGTTCCCATGACCTTGTAGGCTCTGCGCAGTCCAGGAGGCCTCATACCCCCTCCCCTGTTCTGCATGAGGTTATTTGGGAGTGTGGAAGGCAACTGGCATTTTGTCCTCTTAATACATGTTAATGAGATGCTGCTGATAAACTGCTACCATTTATTGAGAGTTTATGTGAAGTGCTTTATTCATGAAACAAGCAGTGGAGTGTGGCTAGCATGCTGCCGTTTGCTCCCCAGCATCCATCCTTTCCTTCTTGCCAAACCTGATTTTACACTGGGTGGCAGAGTGCCCAGCTCTGGGTGAATTGTGATTGATTTAAGGGTTAAACTTTAAGCCCATCCTAACAATCTTGTTTTCCATTTTCTCAGCTTCCTGTGTAGCTGTGGCTAGCTGCAAGGCCCGTTTTACACCAACAAAACCCACAAGGATGTCTGCTCTGGTAGCTCGTGAGAAAGCTCCATTTTTTTCTTCCCCCTAGATAACAGGAGCAGATATGGCTGGCATAGCCCCTTTGTGCCTCTTTGTGCCTTGCCTGAAAATGTGATGGCTGGAGCAAAGCAGCAGTTTTGTAGCCATGAAAGAAAGGCTCCAGGCTGGGCACGGTGGCTCACGCCTGTAATTCCAGCACTTTGGGAGGCTGAGGTGGACGGATCATGAGGTCAGGAGTTCAAGACCAGCCTGGCCAACATGGTAAAACCCGTCTCTACTAAAAATACAAAAAAAAAAAAAAAATTAGCTGGGTGTGGTGGCGGGTGCCTGTAATCCCAGCTACTTGGGAGGCTGAGGCAGGAGAATCGCTTGAACCTGGGAGGCGGAGGTTGCAGTGAGTCGGGATCACGCCACTGCACTCCAGCCTGGGCAACAGTGCAAGACTCCGTCTCAAAAAAGTTACTCAGAGTGTGGTCTGCAGGCCAGATTGTTAGAAATGTGGACCCCACTCCAGACCTACTGCACTCAAATTTGCACCTGGGTCTCCAGGTGACCAGTGTGTACATTTGGGAGGCCCTGCCTACAGAGCCAGAGACCTCTGTCCTGATCTTGTGGAGTTGCTGAAGAACCCTTGCCAATAAGAACCAACCTCTGGGACTTCTGTCATTGGTTTTCTATTACTTGCAGCCAAGCGCATTCTTCACTGATACAAGCAAAACAGCCTTAAGGGAACCACCTCCCTGAGAGCCCTATCCAGAAAGGACTATCATTATCCCCATTTCACAGCTAAAGAAGCAATCTAAGAGAGAATGAGCTATTTCCCAGCATAAGACAGCTGGGGAACTTGGTGACCCCAGGTCCACCTGGCCCCGAGACCTGTGCACTGCAGTGGTGCTGTGCCACCTTTTCAGCTTAGCTCTACTTGAGGCTCATCCTCCAACCCAGCTGCCAAGATCACCACCACTCAGGCTGGCTTGTCCATCTTCCTGCATGCCCTGCACCGTGAACTCTCCTCAGCAGAACCCCATTGTCTGGCTTTGCAGTTCCAGTCTCTCTTTTTCTTCACTGTTTCCCAGAAGGCTTCCCCTCGATGCTGCATTAATTTCAGAGTTGAGGAAAGAGTCCAACTGCCCTCTGATTGTCTCTCACTCAAGGCATGCACCTTTCTCATTATTAGCTTCAGTCTTTCAAGTTACAGACACCCCTTTAAACAGTGTGCATAGGAATTACCGGGGGGAGAGCGAGGACACATTGAAAATGCAGATTCCAGGGCCTCGCTGTCCAGAAAGTCTGATTCAGCTGGTCTGAGGAGGTGGGCTCAGGAACCAGCCTCTCTCAGGGACGGCTCCCCAGGCGACTCCAAGGAGCGTTCAGCCAAGGCTGGGAGAGTTTGGCAGAGTGATGAGGGCAGCACAGGAATTGTCATTCCTCCTTCTCTCTCACATTTTTTTTTTTTTGAGACAGAGTCTCACTGTATCACCCAGGCTGGAGTGCAGTGGTGAGATCTCAGCTCACTGCAACCTCCACCTCCTGGGTTCAAGTGATTCTCATGCCTCAGCCTCTCAAGTAGCTGGGATTGTAGGCAGGCACCACCATGTTCAGCTAATTTTTTGTATTTTTAGTAGAGACGGGGTCTCACCACGTTGGCCAGGCTGGCCTTGAACTCTTGACCTCAAGTGATCCGCCTGCCTCAGCCTCCCAAAGTGCTGGGATTACAGGCATGAGCCACCATGCCTAGCCCTGTCTCACATTTTTTTTACAGCCACCTGACAAATGTTTGATTTGAGTAGGTGCAGCCTGGTTGGTGTTGGCTACGTAACAATCTCTTGAGGCTCTTGAGGAGAAGACAACCAATCGTGGCTGTGCGGCGCCCCGTTCAGGTTGCTGGAGTTGCTAGATGTGTTCCAGCTCTGGGCACACATTTGGAGACAGACAGCTGTGGTTCATTTAGACTGGATGGCGGATGGCAGGCCTAGTCTGATGTGTGGTGTCGGGTGATTGAAAGTGAGTGCTCATTTCAGGTGCTCTTGAAATGAGGCGGCAAGGGAGGTGG